>NC_040890.2:15319264-15919264 GCF_900634795.4 Betta splendens | reverse complement strand
CAGTGTACACAGTTAGATTTTAAATAGAATATGCGACCAAGTCTTGTGTATGTGATCTAAGAAATTATATGTGGCTTATTATGGAACAACAAAGGCACTGAGGTGCAGGTAATGATTACAATTAGCTATTAATAGTTTTCTTTATTTAAATTAAACTTGCAACACAGGAGCAGACAGCACACAGCAAACAAAACTTATAAAGTAAAAGGCATTGTGTCACAAGATAATTGTGTCACAAGTTCTATTTAAAGTAAGACTTGAAAGATTAAAGAAAATAATAGAACTGAGTTTTATTACCTCACAACCATGAGTCTGGTTTGTAATATTGATCACCCCCTGTAGGTCTGTCAATGTAGTTGTAGCATGTTTTAATGCACATGCTACCCAACTTTCTCATTCCTTTTGCAACTGAAATCTAGCTCTGCGATTTAAAGACCTTAATTTAATACTTCAGCAATGGACACAGACAAATTGATGAAATATGGAATGTCTATCATTAATGGCTTTTAGAAAACATTCATTGAGGTCAGACGGAGTAGATCAAATGAAAGTTGGTAGACACAATCAAACGATCAAACACAACACAACATTTTAAGTGCACTAACACACGATGGGGCGGCAGAATGTAATCACAGGGAAACACCAGGTGACTACTTTCTGCTGCAGGTGACAATGGGACAGCTGCTAAATTAAATGCTGGTTTGGTAAATTAAGATGTTTCCCTTGTTCTATTATAGAAAGCTTTAGTTTTTTTGGTATTTATTATAACAAAGTGTTTCCAGCACTAGCTTGTCGTATAACAAATAGATAGAAGCTTGTATGCGCACAGATGGCAGCGTCTCAGGCGATGCACTGCAGAAGTGCTGCAGCTTGTCTGCAACCTGTTTAGTGGCGTCTCTGTAGAGAGACAAATGAGCATGTGTCATGTACTGTAACATTCTTCTTGTGGAGATGAGACACAATTTGGTTTAGTTCACACTAAGTCAGCCATTTAAAGTTTTAAATACAAGAGCTTGTGCATTTAAATTAATCAGCTGGCTACAGGTGTCAGGGGCTTTATATGACAAAGTTAACTGCAAACCTGCAGACACAGTTTGCAAAGCTACTGCAAAGCACATGAAAGAAAAACACTGCATTCTTAAACCGCCCCTGCATGTAGTTTTCATGTACACCCAAACGGTAACTATAAAAGATCTCTGCATATGGACTTGAGCATCAAACACCCTTTATCAAGTTAGTCTGGCAACCTTAAAAGAAGCTTGTCTGTAAAACAAAAACAACAGCTTTAATTGCAATTTGTAATATATTGAGACTTTCTTGTGATAAAGGAGACGGCATCTTTTTTTTCTCCTGAATTGTCACACTTTGTTATTGATTTCACTTTTTTGTAGCCTGATCTGACATTCAACATTCATAAAAAACACTTTGAAGCTAAACCTCATTATCAACATTAGTTGACAAAACAGCAGCATTGATGTTTATTCTCGGTTTCTACTGAAACACTCCTGCTGTAATTGGCTCATCTTTGTTGCACTTGTCGGTCAAAGCGCTTTTCCATATTAATGACTGCTTTGACATTTGATGAGATTCAGTTGTGGGCTGTACTGTAATTGTTGGTCGTATTGTCTGAAGTTTAATTTTGATTGGCTGAAAAGCAGTTCATCAGTCCTGTATAATGTAGCTGCTAAAAGGTCCACATGGCCATCAACACTGGACTGGCTGCTTTACCAAACGACTGATCATTGAATGAAGAAACTGTTTAAAGAATCAAGATGAAAAACATATTGTACAATGGCAGAAACAGGCTTGACACAGAATTGACTGGTAAACATTTTATTTATTTTTTGAGTGATTAAGAGCTGGTTACAGCAACAAACAGTCAATGCTTTGAGCATTGACTGCAGGTTTACTCTTTGGGTTCCTTTGGAAAGGAGTCAAATTTATTTAAAAAGAAAAAAAGCAGGCAATTATTCCTTTGCTGTAAACGTTTATAGTCGAATGTGTCTTTAATCACAGGCGGTGGCGGTGCCGCCTGTAAAAACACAGCATACCCTGCTGCTATTTCAACACAATAAACACACACAATCATATCTCAGCCATATTTATAAACGGTTTGATTTAATGTCCATACCATACATCATAGTGCACCATGGTACTCCTGTATAGAGATGTCTGCTGATGAAGACAAGGGGCCATTCCAGGATTATTCACAGTTACAGTTTTTTGCAGCAAGGGCCTCCCAATGTGGAGAAAATGACTGGCTTCCATTTGTGCAGTCACATAACTGCATCTACCTAAAACACTCCCATATCAAATTATACATCATCCCTTTATCTGGCCAGTGAGTAAATGGCTACCTGTGCAGACAACAGTGGAGTGCCCATCGGTTGTCTAGTGGTACAGAAAGAGGTAAGCGCAGGAAGTCTTTGCTCATGCCACTTTTCATCGCTGCATTCACACAGACAAATTGTTTTGTTCTGACATCAGTTGACTAAAATGTTGTAGGATGATGCTCTGATCTTCCTGCTAACTAAAAAAGAAAAGTAAATGTAGCCAAAATGTAATACCTTTGTGTGTGTGTGTGTGCGTGCGTATATATATTATATATGACTATTTCTGGGTTACAGCTTTGGTACAAGCTCTCCCCTGTCTGGTACAAGGCACCCCCACTGTGCAATTATGCACCATTTTAGACTTGGATGAGCTTCTGTCTTAAATTAGCAGCTAATGTCTTGCAGCTTCCTCTCTAACCCTCAGCTAAAAGAGCAAAAAAAGTTTTGTTTTAAATGAGAAAACAAAAAAAACAATACCACAGGCAACAAAGGACAGCTAATTCGTTATTCCTTGGCCATTGTCCACACAGAATTGCAATAAGCAAATGCACATCACTCTATACCCACTGGCAAATAATTTCACCTCTAGTCATGTTCCCGAACTAAACACTGGTTCCACAGGTGCAGCACATGTTGAATGTAGAGTAGTTAAAAGCGTTTGCCTAGACGTGTAAAAACGGCAATTTTCACACAACCAGCTATTTAGTTGTTGTTTTGCTCAGGAGTGATACTTAGAAATCTGGAAATGCATTTCTCCATCCTGTTTTTCTTTGTGTGGTTACGACCACAATCAGTCTGTAATGCAAGCGAAATGACTGCTCTCGTTTGCCAAGCATTCTGAAAGAACGACAGATTGAGTCTCTGAAAACAGGGATGATGATTAAAGATGATGGCGATAGCCATGGTGATAATACTGAGGCTGATGAGAGTAATTACCGCGTGTGGTTGTGGATGAGAAGAAAAGCAAGAGTTGACCATGCCGAGTGAGCTGTCAACAAAATTGAATAAAACCTATTGGACGCCTGTGGACAGATCCACATTGAAAGCCCACAACCACACAAAAATGTGGGAAGAAAAAAGGAACAATAACCCAGATGAAAGAGTGGATTGAGGAAGAGCTAAAAGACTAAAAGTTTGAACAAGAGATAAATGATAGAAAAACACAGACCAGCTTAGAAGCTGAGCCATACACCACTGTGAAAACCACAGCTCAGCCAAAATCCTCCCTTTTGATCCTATTCCACATGTATCATCTGTCTAAGAAACGATACTCACCAGGCATCCACCCTCCTCACCTGCCCTTGAGACAACTTTTCCCAAATCCCTTGATGCAAGGTTGAAGGCTTGCGCACCCCCCTCTGTCTTAGCCATGATTATTCGGCTGGGGCTGAGCCATATCAAGCCCTGGCCAACTAAAGATTCCCCAGAGGAGAAAGCAGTTAGAGGGAGAAAGGGAGAGCTGAACCACCACCCACCAGTGTGAGGTAAAGATAGAAATAAACCAAATGGCACCCCACTGGTCGCTGCGACCAGTTAGCAGACACCCCTCAAAGACATTTCTTTCCCATAAACTGCAAAGGCTCAACCTCAAACTGAGAAAAGCAAGTATTTTTCTCCAGATAAATTCTACGTTTGGCAGTTCTTTCAGAGGCGGCGACTGGCTTCGCATCAGTTATTTGAAGTAGAGCAGTTGTCGAGGTGTATGTGCATCAAGGCTGATGAGGTCTGAACTTGAGACTGCAAGATCAGGAGTTTTTACAGAATCGGCTTAGAAGTGTAAAGCTCCTCTCAGGGTTACCTGCAATCTCATGTCTGCTCACACTAACACTCTAAGAAATAATATTCTCTTAGAAATATCCTTAAGAGCTGTTTTTCAGGATTCACGTAACTCTATTGGTAAGTATTCCAGTTAACATTGTGACACTTCTGTCAATGTGAATCTGCCAAATTCATTCATTTATATTGAAATTAATCTCAGACCACCAGTGAATGCAAAAAAACACTGACGATGATCCTGAAGCTCCATTAAGCTCCATGAAGCAACTTAAGGTGTCACTGCATCAATCAGTCAACAGGCAACTAGCCAGAAACTGGGTCCAGAGTTACAAACAACTGCTGCCCACCAATCAAAAATATTTTACTTTTTAGCTTTAAGTTAATTTGTGAGATAATTAATTTGTGATACTTTTTTGGGATTAGTCACCATCACAAAATTTCTAATAAACTGAAATAAAGTGACATTATTCCCAATTAAATGCCTCCTCTCAGAAAAATCCAGAAGCACAAAAAAGTCATCATAAAAAAAGTTTGTTATATGCCAGAAAATATCAGAATTTTGACATTACATGCTCTGTGAACATATTATACGATAACCTATTTGTCAAGTGTTCCTTGGGTAGGCGGTCTGTGTAAAGTCACACCACAGAGCAATAATAAAGAATTGATTTTGTCAAATGTTTTTCTCTCTGAGCAAATGTATTTACTGTAGGAAAAACAAGCTAATAAAACTTTGTTGGTGACTCATTGTTTCAAGGCAGTTAAATCAGAAACCAGTAACGCTTTTCTTTTCTAATCACTCTTGGCACTGACTTATTTCCGTCAGGTAATGTCATGTAACTCAAGGAGCCTTTTAACAACTCCATTTTCAGCAGAGAGAGAAATGGATTCACAGCAGTAAGATTCTTAAACATTCGTTAATGAAAATGTGATTTTAAAGACTCAGAAAATAAAGTCAGTGAATTTAAGCAAGAAGAAAGTAGCTTGTGAACCAAGGGATTAACAGTGCGATGAACATCATCGTGTAAAGCTGTTACCCCAAAGTTGTTAAGTTGAAACTCAACTTTATTAATACGAAATGTGCCGAGAACAGAAAGAAAATGTAAATTCCTTATTTCTTGGGGCAAAGCAATATTACAATATTTATAGCTAGATTTGATTTAGCAGTATCTTGCCAAATACTAGTAACAGAGAGATTTGTGTCCAATAGTTGTCTGCAGGGTACATAAAAAAATGATAATGAATTGTGACAGAAAATATATAAAGAAAGATATTCTGACAGCACATCCGACGGATTTATCAGCAACATGTTGGCAGAAGTGGTTCACCCCAGGATCACAGGCAGTTATCTCATTCCTGCCTGTCACTCTTGTTGTCCAAGGCAATTCAGTCTGTTAAGAGTCTGTATTTAACCTCGCCGGCTGATCGAACACTTCTCATTCAGAGCACTTGAAATGGCCTCCTGGTGCAGAGAGGGATCAATACGGGGAGCATTACATCTAATAAAGCACTGATTACTTTCTCAGCATTGATCGCAAACAGCTTGCATGTCTCCTGGTTTGGTAAAGCCTGTTGTTTGGTTTTGATAGATTTAAATGATTACCCCAAAGAAAATGACCTTGACTTTGTAAAAGCCAAAACCAATCACATTCAAGGTCACAGACCACAGTGACTTGTTATTGTTACAATTAACACAATTAGGTATTTTGTCAGTTACATTTCCAGACTGTTGTGGCTCCAGATTTATGCATATAATAATATTTAAGTTTACATGCACAAACAAAACAAAGACCGACTATAATTCGGCCTGTTATGCTTCAGTCACACAAGCATATAACTATTACTGCCATTGTTCTGCATAGAGAAGGCCTTGTGCAGCTTTGTTTTCTTTTCATTTACGGTGTAGGGAGATCTTGAGGGCATGCCAGTAGATTCCTGAATACTTTGGTAACCACATACCCTGCAGCTTCTAGAATGAATCCCCAGTCAAACTGTTTTTGTTACGTAACGCAATTTTTTTTTGCGATGAGTGATAGAACACCCACATACATCACGCACAGTGAAAACCTGTGCCTGATGTATCTGTTTGTTCCCCTGTTTATAATTCTCCTTTGTCACAGACAAAGCAATTTGGTAATTAAGAATAAAAGAGGAATATCTCACCACCCACCTCATGTTTGAACTGGACATGTAACCTCTTTCCAATCATGCTACACTAGCCTCTTATATGCTGCCTGGTATATTTTAAACTCAGTATTCATCTTTAACAATTTTGCAACTAGCATATCTCCAATAATGAGATGGTAGACATCAACAGTGTCAGGAGGTGAAGACACAAAGCTTCACATCTTAGACCATTAATATTTGATCTGGCATATGTGCTCAATTGGCAGTAAAAGCCAGTTCTGCAAATGATCCAAACCTGTCACCCTATTCTTTCAGACAATTACTTTTCAGAACATTATAACACTGAAATTGTATCTTCACCTAATTTGCTTATGGAGACACTATGCAAAGATCCAGGATATTTCCAACAATTCATTACATGCATTCTAGCAAGGTTTCATTAACAGCTGGGTCTTTAAATAAAGTATTTAAAAGAAAATGTAGAGTGGAAAAGTAAACAAGTGGTTCTGAATTAACCTTGACGAAATTCTATAAAGCACTTGAAACCTGCAATAAACTAGTTTGCTCTTACAGTACTTTTGCCTGTATGTCAACCTTTCACAGCAACCTTTTCATCCCTCCACTGTAAATATTTTCTTTTCAACTAAATCTATGCAATAAATTCCAGAATTTTAGCTGTTGGCAGAGTTTGTTCTTTCCGTATCACATTTAGTAGGAGAATTTGAGGAAACAACTGTTTCCTTGAAGACCTAGCGTGATCTGCCAGCTGGGCACAGAGCTCCAATGATTTATTGCCTGCACCCATTTAACCCAAGGAACACAGGTTGTCTGGCTCATCTGCCAAACTCCAAGATAACATTCACTGTTTAGGGCTGTGTTTCTCCACAGTTATCATGGGTGTGATTAAAACAACTGCGGAACAACCTGACCTCAGTGTGCTTGCAAGAAATTATTCAAGGGTGGTGTTCAAGTTCTAATGAAAATAAACAATTTCAAGTGCTGTAATCTTGTTAATGACTTCAGGAGAACGCAATGAACGCAAATGGCGCAATGGCATTTGATGAGACAGCAAAACTCCTTAAACAAACCCCTTGAAATAAAACAGATATTTCATTGAGATTGGCCCAGTCAGATATGAGGCCTGTATCACCTTTCCTTAACTGAAACCACCAACACCCATTGCACCAGGCTAGCTGGGGTTGCCAGGTCAGAGTATAAGTAGGCACTCATGCGTAATTTATGATCGTCTTACTCAGGTAATCCATATATATAAGCTGAGGTTACGACGCTGTAGACCCCCTAACCATCTGCAACCAATCTAGATCTTGCACAACCCCATTTAAAATCACACAAAGTTCTCAGACCTTGCTTAATGGACTATTGCAGACTCCGTTGTTAGAATTCCCCTCACATAGCCCTCCTGGTGGGTCTAACAGGGGAAAAAAAAGACTATTGGCAGCAACTACCTGAACTAGTTAATTCTTTCTATAAGTCCACACCCTCAGCTTTTGGCCCTCTAGGAGAAAATTGCAAAGGAATGTGGCCCAGCACCAGATCAATAAAATGCCTTTGCAATTTAACAAGAACTGATATTTGTAATCTTACTATGGCCTGCTACATTTTAAGAGAACTGACCATGAATGACCGTGCGTGTGTGTGCTCTATACCAGCCCATTATCTCAGTCTCCAAACATGTGATTCATCCTATCTTTGAGATTAATCACTGTGAAGATGAAGATTAAATTTATCAGTAATCACATTTTTTCACAGTTTGATGGCGGCACTAAAGAAAGTGAACAGAGATGCCTGCTGGCTGTTTTCTGTGTTAACATCTTTATCCAAGAATTATGGGAACGCTGCTCAGTTTGGTGATTGGAAGACTTTCATCTGCATCTTTGTGTTGATTTTGTTTCACTAGAGTCCTCAAAGTCATTATTACTTGGATAGATGATTACTCCTGTAATGGACTGGCGACCGGTCCAGGGTGAACCCTGCTGGAAAAGGCTTAAGCAAACCCACAACACTTACAAGGAATATACCAGCAAGATAATGAGTGAGTAAGTGAATAGAAAATAATTTGGATCACCATTACTTATACCTGATGAAACAGAAACCGATTGTTGATATTTACAACAGCAGCTTCTAAGCCATGTATACAGTAGGGTTTTACTTTTCATTTCTACTATATTTAGCCTATTAAAGTTTAATGTACTACTGCCAGGTTTGTGCAAGTACAACTGATTTCAAAAGCATGCATGCAAAGTGATTAAGTATTCCATTAGCTACATCTGTCCAATAAATGCAGTGGAATAAAAGGTATAATACTTTCCTTTGAACAGGGTTAAAGTAGAATTCTTAAATGATGTACAGTAACTCAAGACTGGGCTATTAGGTACAGTTCAGTGCCTAAGTAGACTGACTTAGTTTCCAATATTATAGGTGAGTACATTTGATTTAATCTCCGTGTCTTCAACCTTATCATATACCCCCAGACTGACTCTAGAATGACAAGAGGGTTGTCTGGAACCCACACCATCTGCTGCACAGCTCCTTGTGCTTGTCACTGATGGGTTTTTTTATGAATCTTGTATGTTTGGGCTCCTTGTAAATGCTGTTGAGTGAAAAAAGCCTCCTGATACTAGAATATGACTAATATAACTCTATACATCTATCGTAAATGTCATCCAAGACATTTGCACATTGATGTATGTGTTAAATGACGATACACAGCAATGACTATCCCAAGTCAAATTAAGCTGATTTTGCAATGCATCCACAACCTTATTCCTTACTAGTATACTTTAGCAAAGTCTATATCAACCATGTTAAATACTGACACACCAGTTCCATAATGTGTTGAAAGGAACCTCATGTGACCAGTTCTGAAAACCCTAATGGAACAGCCTTCCACCAAAGACCTTATGTGGGGCAGGTTTGTTGTAGGACTGGATCGGAACTGACATGCAAGTACTGCAGAGCATCTTTTAATGTTAGTATTTAAACATAATCAAGTGAGGTGAGAGACAGAAATGGGCACACTAAGCCTCGCCTGACAGCACTATCGTGGCCATTGGTAACAGTGGAGGGTATATGTAAACAGCTTTTTCCCAGATGTCAATAAATCTGGCGGCATTACAGGCAAGTGGAGGTGTCGGCTTGCATTTTAAAACGGCGAGGTTCTATAGAGAAGCTCACACACAAATACCCACGTGTGCACAAACATCTACACAGCCACTGTACAAAAGCGTGCAACACATAGGGAAAACAGGCACACACACATGCACGCACGTGCGCACTGTGACAGAACAAAGTACAGATATCTGCCTCTGTTGCTAGGATACCACTTTGTCTGGCTCCTAAGTAATTCAGGGTGACTGGTGGCACAGAAGGCTGTAAGAAATTAACACAAGCCGTAGTAGCAAAGTAAAAGTAACTTTCAACTTAATGAAAAAAGAATCCACATTCAGTTGAGTTCCACTGTAGGGAAAATGTCAAAAGGCTCTATGTTAAAGAAGGGGACACAGGACACAGTCTTTGCTTTTCTTTGTCTTCATACGATTGACTACTGATATTGGTCCCTTCCCAGTGTTTGTCCCTCACACATCGCCCATGTAAACACAATGGAAATTTCATACTAAAAGGAGATGAGGGGATGTCCTGATGGGATTTGTGTATAATATAATGGCATAAGCTACACAAAAAAATCCTTTTGTCGTATTCACCGTTATCCATTTTGTTCATTCCACCTCAACCGGTTAGAGGTGCAGCTGCTCTCTTTTACGACAGCCAGACGAGTGCAAACACAAGTGAAAATTAATGTGTGAGAATGTAAAAAAAAAAAACACTAAAGTGTGTTCACTGAAGCGCACAACGCGGAAGCAAACCCAGATGCGCCAGGGAAACAATTTTCATTCAGATGAGTGGATGCCAACTTGGAGGCTGGAATCTAGTTCCCATTACACATCCATAGATTGCGCTATTTACAAGCTTGTGTCTGTAGCCAAGCAGAGATTGTAAAACTGCTGTAAACAGATATGGGTGTGTTTCCATAGACAACTGTGTCAATTGTGAACTCAACAAAATAAAGAACAAATAACAAATTTATGCTGCAACAAAAATAAAAGTACATAGGAATAAGCATAGTCATTAACATATATTGTGGTTTGTTGAGGGTTAAACAACTTTAATTATGACCAAATACAACATAAAATTGACTTGCAACAGAATTGCTAAAAGATTGAAATAAAAAAAAGCTCCATATATATATATATATATCCATTGTGACCTACATTGTCAGACTGTTATTCAGCAATTATGGCCATTGATTTTCTCTCTGCTCAGCAAACATCTGTATGACATCTGGCCTTTGCAGGAGGCCTCTGGATTTCTGAATGTGGCCGCACTGTTTTCTCTGAGATCTTGCCATTTCAACACACTAATCCTGTAATTTCAAGAAGTAGCAATTGAAACGTACGTATAAGTCCATCCTGTGAATTCATAGATCATTTAGCACAACCGCTATCATTTTTGCTCCTAGACCCGCTGTTTTTGGCAGGTTGCAATGACTAACTATGAAAATGTAGGCAGTGGAGACATATGCCTAAAATTTCAAAACACCTACATCCTGTCACATCAAATGACAACAACTCAACACAAATTATTTAGAGTAGTTTCACCTTAAGCTGTTCAGAGGATCCCTTTCAGTTTTCAATCAAACTGCCACACTAACAGATAGGTTTGACAATTCACGGCTGTAATTCTTCTTCACACAGCTTGCAATGACGCCCTTCTCCATAGAAATCGCTTTTTGTTTCATTCAAGCAATACCTTTTGAAGCAGACAGCAAAGCTTGCAGGGAGGAAGACTCTTACTCATAACATCGTTGAAGTATGCACCAACATTATCACTGATATATTCAAACAAAGACTGTACAGGCTTTATAATCACTTCTGCTACATTTTGGATCTGTGGTCGTGTGTTAGTATTCTGCATGCATACCTTTAATTCATAAGAGCAAAACTGAAAAGGTGTATGGCAAAACACCTGATGCAACACTGCTCAGAAATTCACCTAATTAGCACTCTACAGCCAGCATAGTTGTATGCAGCATATATATAATATTATTAAATATTATATAATATGTTATCCTAATCTTGACACATTTTTCAAAAGATTTACAGGTAGGTAATACTTTCATAGAGAATGTGGTGGAGTCTTGAAAAATAGCAGATGACCATAAGTAGATGAAGGACAAAAATAGAGGACAGTATAGCGCTACTGTATGTAGAAGAGTCTAGAAGAAGAATATATACACACACACACACACACAACACAGGATCATTGTGCTTCAGATGCAATCATGGTTGTAGTGTCAACATGTCGCCTTGAGCTGTTTATGCAGAAGTCAACATCATAATGTTTTTTTTTTTACTTTCCTAACCACCATTTATAAAATCATGTACAATAAAATATATTACAACCCCTTTAAGCAGTCACACATATATATACTATAATCGATCACTGAACATGACTTAAACAGGAGAAAGATAGATTGATTAAACCATGTTTGTAAAAATACTTAACTTTTAGAATAAGATTAAGAAGATTTATTATTAATTATTTGGATATAAAATGTTAGAAAAATAGCTGTGGATTTTCCAGCCAAAACTCGCAATGCTTATGCAGATACGCTGGCCTGATACCCAGGATAGGTCATATTTATAGGCCAAGCCAAAACAAGCTAAAATAAACTAAAATAAGGCAAAATCAGCACACAACAACGGTGGCGTTAGCGTGGCCGCCATGTTTCCAGCTTTAGAACAAGAATGAAATGTTCCTACCTGTTGCAAGTGACGCCGTGGTCGTCTGCGGTTTATCTGGTGAGCAGGTGAAGAAGAATCGTCTCTCTGTTTAGTTGACGCTAGCTAACAGTAACGTTAGCACTAGCAGCACGGCCGTAAAAACAGCGAGTAACGAACAGCTGCGTTGATAAACAAAACGTGAATATGCCCTGAATGTTGTTCTTCATGAGAAACATGAAGACGGATGAACTTCATCAGCAAACGAAGCACCTGCGCTGACACCAATACCGCCTAAAGGGAGACAGCCAATCACAGCACGAGACTGAGTTCGATCCCTCGCGCGCAGCTTTGAAGCTGCCGCTCCTTGGGGAAAGTAGCTTTTGGCTGTCCTGAAAGTCGCTAAATGACGTCATTGATTAAGTCACGTGAACTTTAAATTGTTTTTGATGGACATTTTAATAGAGAGGAATAACGATCGCGGTTTAAATAAAAAAATGACAATTAAAATATGTATTAAAAATTAATTATTTATATATTTTTATTATTTATATATATCAATAAGTATTATGAAAAAACTACTTTTAGTTGCTTCATCAGTTTCAAAATACAATCATAACTCCAAGGCAACATTGCATACAGTTTATCAGTTTTGCCCTTTATTGTTAAATGTTTAATCCATATAATGCATTTTTCTATATTTATATATATTCAATTCGATAAGTTTTACCCTAGGTTTTATAGGGTAAAACCTAGGGTAAAACCCTAGGTTTTACTTATACAGTAAGTATTTTACAGGGTTGGAGTTTTTAAACACCACGACTTTATTCACGTCAAGAGAAACATGGTTATCTCTGTGACCTCAGAGTATGCTAATACATAAGGGGCACAAACTGGGGCGAAGGTAGCTTAAACTAATGCAACCTAATGAGACAGCCATGCAATAAGCCCTTCATGAAGCTGATAATGTTGAGTTTCTCATGGAACATCTTAAAAAGCTCTTGATTCAACTGTAGGATCAGTTGGAGAATGTGACCCGTGTACATGTCTATATGCACCTGTCTAAAGGCAGCTATAGACAGGTACATTATTTCAGGCAGATTCGCTTTGGACGCCTTCTGTTTAGTCTCCATTTGCATGACTTCAATAGGAGCTCGTGTTTATTATAAAGCATGTTGTCCCAACTAGTGAGTAAACGAAAGAAATAGCAGTTAGTATTCAATTTACAAGCTAGTGTTAATTGTGTCGCTAAATGGGTTTCTCTCTGGCTGCTGTAGCTTTTGATCCTCGCGTGACTTATTTATATAAATAATAACTCTCAAAAGGTGAAACAAAAACAAGACAATAAGTGTCAAGAACTCATGGGGTTAGTATGTTAAACATCTCTTCCTAAACACAAGTTTCAAAGCCAACCATCTATTACTTTAACATCTAATTTTTGCATCTGCTCTGACTTCAACCTGACAGGTTGGCTCCTGCTTTCAGACCTTTGCACTGCAATTGAAATATCTGCAAACATGTGCTACAGTACACCCGCCTTTAAAACAGGGTTTCGTTGCTTGCTGCATCAGGGTCATTGACACTTTCTGACTTGTTGTTTTAGCAAAACACTAGAGATGTTGTCTCGCTAAAAATAAGAAACTGTTTCATTTACATCTTAGCGTATCTCCTGCCGCAGGTGCAAAATAACCGTCATTCTGACACATTTAATTACGACAGTTCACCTTTCCAGGTCAGAGTTTTTTGTTTTAATGAACACATAACAGCTGGATATGAAATAGAAAAAGCCTCCTAAGGTCTCCAAATGCCAGACGCAAGACAGACTATTTGAATTCCCTTTTTTCATGACTCGGTAGTATTTTAAAATGCTCCCAAGTGGATTTTCCAAAACATTTTTCACACCAAACAGTTGCTAATCCTTCTTTTCATATGCTTGAAAACTTACTTTTAAATAGAAAAAGCTGTCGGATTCAGAACTCATAGTAAACCTTGGCCTGTCTTTGAGTAGAGGGAGGAAGAATAAGTACCGGCAAAAAACGAGGGAAGATGAAAAACATTTTTTTTAAAGGCACATAGGCGCGTGCACATACACACACACACACACACACACACACACACACACACACACATTCAACACTCACATTCTCATACAAACACATCCAAGCATCCGGTTCACTTTTTGAGGTGGAGATAGAGGCTGCATGCAATGCAGTAAAATATTTCAGCTGCAACTGTGTCAGAAGTTTTTCGACTAATCTCCTGAGTTGGGGTTCTTTGAGTGAGAAACTAAATATCTGTGTCTGAGGCCTGTCACACAGCTCCACATCACAGGATGATCAAAACTCCCTTCGGCAAGCTTTTGCATTGTCTGAGAAAGGAGGCCTCCTTTGAGGGAGGAGGGATGCGGGGAGAAGGGGTTAGCCGGTGGCGGCGGTGGAGGAAGAGCTCGGAGGAAGAGGAGTAAAGAGAGCTGGAAGCAGGGTTAATCCCACACTGTCATTATCCTCACTTCTTAGCCACAGACTGCGAGCTTCCCCATAATGAAGGCCATTTCCAAGGATTTGCACCTGGCACCGACGCTGGTTTTGCTGTAATTACTGATACAGGGGAATTCTTCTTACCTTTAGCCTTTAATGTGGGTTAAAAAGTGATTGCCACTCATGGTGCACAGCTGTCTATAGAATAACAATGCAGATCTCTGTTACCCGATAAATGAAGCCAACCTCCCATCGCATGGCAGCTTTAATGCCCAAACCGAGCCCGGTGACGCAGGAGTGAAAGGTCAAACGTGTGATCATATTTCACTGCCACTGATGATGACAAAGATAACACTGAAGTCACCTCTCTACAGAAAGTTTCTGTTTCTGGATAAGGAGCATTGACATGCGTCACCTGACACATACTGCAGCCCCATGACTCACTGTGAGACACCAGTTGCTCTCCCATGACCTGACGTCACTGAGCCTGCGCTCACACAATCATTAATCCAATATATATTAAGAGCGGTGAGAAGTAAGACGATCCCGAAACGTCGCAGGGAACAGGAGGAATAATCTTTTACTCAGCGAGAAGGGCTCTGTTTCTTTTGACAGCTGAGGTGTTGTTTGATAAATGTGGAAAACGAAACATAGCAGAAAGTGTGTCAGACTACATGAAACTGGCTTAGCAGCTTTCTGGAAAGTGATAATGTGATCATAATTACGATAATTGTTGTTCCTGTCAATTCTTCCCAACCAGACGAATGCTTGCACTGTTTCTCATTGTGTGTGAGAACAGACGCTTTGTGTGCTGACGCTACAGCTCCATTGTGAAACATCTCATTTAAGTTTTGGACAATAGATAATAAAAGTTGTTGTATCTCAGGTGCTGGGAAAACAAAGTAATGTGATACTGTATTTCAAATAATTTCTCCTTAAACCGATGATCACAGACATTCTCATTTCCGACTCAGAAACATTAGAATTTTTTTACATAATGAAGCCGAACGTAACATTGCCACTTTGAGCCTGATGGTGTAGCAGAGCACGATAATATACAAGCAATGAAATGAAGTGGTGAGATCAGCTGTGTTACGTTCAAGCACTACTTCCTGTCCATAAAACAGATCCTCAGTGATTCGTGCCTAAACAGACACACGTGACCCTGTGTGGCCTTATTTCTGTTATAATGAGGTAAACAAACATAAATTTGGGCTGAATGTGAGTGCAGGTAGGTGTTAGGGGAGAAAACCAGTGGCTGCACCAGTAGCAGCTCAAGGTTGACAGACGTGAGCCGCGGAGTGTCCTCGCTTAAACAAACGGCAGCAGTGGCGCTTGTGTCTTAAATATTTGATTTTATCAGCCGTGAAACTGGTATTTTCAGCTTTTACTGTATTTCACGGGACGGAGTGGGATCAGAGCTGTGACACACATGGCGCGTGCATACGGTTTATTTACCCACAACAGTCTGTGAAGCCATTTGGAATCTGTTAAACCTGCCAGAGCCAGATAAAACCTGCTTTTAACGCAGCGCACAGTTGGAACAGGCTCTGAATAAAATGTTTTCGAGCATGTTGATCGGCGGCGCTGCAGGACTCGCCCGACTTACATCAGGAGTGAGGAGCGAGTTGTTTTCGGTGAAGTGCAACGTTTGATTGATCTGCTAGTTGGATCAGAACCGTCCTTCGGCAACATCCAGTCAAAAATCCAGCTCTGCTTGTGAAGTGACGGGAACAAATAAAAGCGCTACTCAGAGCCTGTTGGGCTGTGACTGTATCCATCTCCAAAAAAAGAAAAGGAAGTTATGTCCCTTTCACAGTATAGAAACACTTTATTCAGTAGTGGAAAGTATTAATGATGTTATAATAAATAAATAAATAAATAAATAAATATTATGAGATGCTTTTCTTTAATTTACCTACAGGTATTTCAGTTACTTTGAATGTCAGGATTTTATTAAAGAAATCCAGATATTGACTCAACTGTAACTGAACATCTGTCTAAGTAATTATAATGTTTGCTTAAATAACATTCTATGTCGCCTGTGACTTCTTTCTGATTTGTGCTGCTACGATTTATTTCTACCTCAGCTGAACTGTTGTGAATTGAGCGTGAGGGAATTCACTGAGTATATTTATGGCCTGTGAATATGAACTATTGTCATGTTAATGTGATTGGACGCTTGTGATGATCCTCCAACCGGGATTATACGCGACTGTTTGAACCAACTCCTCTGAACTCACGAGGGCAGAATGTGCGGATTACTGAGCTGCATCTACAATAATGGTGACGCTCCTGTTCACATCACATCAGCACTTATGCTTTGAATAGGCAAAGCATGTGCATTTGCATTCCCAACGCAGGGAAGATGTGTTTAAGAAGGCTGACCTTTGGCTGTGGCCCCAAACTTCCAGCGCGTAGCCTCCAGTAGGCTCTTTGTATAATGTGTAAGTTGGCCTTCACTTAAATTACCTACACAGCAGAAAATTCTGCAAACATGGGCAGAATCAGACACATCCATATTTAAGCCTTCAACGGTTTAGGAATAAAATCAGCATGAGAAACAGGATACTTTGTTCTGCCAACTCCGAACACCTGATAAAGAGTGAAAAAACAGGCTGAACCTTAAACAAGTGTTTTACACGTTTCCCGTCCATAAATTGTCATTTAAATAATGCAAATTTAAATATTTTCATAAATTGCTTCACCACGTGTCATACAGGTCACACTAACTGATACGGAATTCGACTTCGGTGATGTGACACTTATTCATCAGCTCAAATTGACTGTTCTCACGCGTGACTCACAGGAAATTGTGAAATGCCACCGCCACCGAGTACCACTGAGTCACTTTGGGTCAACGTTGTGCATTCACTTGTCCTGAACCGGAGCAGGAAGACGTAGCACGCAGCTCAACAGGTGGTTGAGCTTTGACGACTGCCCACAGATGCACTTGCTCCGCGGACAAAGGAGGAGGACAATGAATGGATGAATAACCAGGCTGCCTCCTCCATTGATTTCCCTGCGCACAGAGAACTCCCAGAGTCTCCCTCAATGCTTGTTTCCACTCCAGATCCCAAGAAGGCGTCGCTCTTCTATAGGAAACATTTCTATACGGATCGTTTGGATTCTTTCGTGACTCACTGCATATTATCGTGCTGCTTTACATTTTCCCTTTCCCTTTCTCTTCAACCTGACGCGTATGTGGACAGGAAGCCCCGGCGGCTCAATGCCAACCACCGCGGCGCGAGGCGGCGTGGGGGCGTGGCCCCGCGTGCGTAGTGTGGGCGTGGGCTTCCGCGCGCGAGCTGACCGTCAAAAGCAGCGCGAGCGCGCGGCGGCGGAAGCACAGCGCGGACGCGGAGCCCCGGAGAAGTTGGCGCCCGGCCGGAGGCGACTTTTTTGTGCGCGCGGACCACGGACGCGGTGCGGAGCCGGGTCCGGAGGCTGCGGACCTGGACCCCGACGGTGCGGCGAGACACCACAGCTGCCCGGAATGAAATCTGCGTCGAGGGCACGATTTTAGGCGCAGAGGTAGTTACACGTATGTGTTGGTTGAAACGAAACTGCAACAGCGAAGATTCTCCGGGTTTAGAGCATTTTAATATCCGGTGTTTAGTGCGTTTGTAAGCACATATAAACGTATTCCTCAACAGCGTAACGCATCCTACAGCAAAAAATGTATTGTGTTCACTGGCAAATATATTCAGCCTGTCTGCATAAAGTAGCACAGTTTCATTTTAAAGGTGTGTTCGCTATTATTATTATTATTATTATTATTATTATTATTATTATTATTATTATTTAAATAAATGCATTTCGAAACTGGTTTGTTCAAAAGATGTAAACAATACTTTTGTCAGATTTGATCTTGTTTCCTCAAAGATGTTACATGACGTATTTGAAAGTTTACTTAGCACAGTATGCATAAATCATATTGTATAAACTTGCAACTTTGCAAGTTATAGGACTGAGTTATAAGACGCTAATGATCACGTGCGTGAACTAGCGATGACCTGTGCTGTAGGTGTTTTCCAGAGCTGCCTGGGTAAATATTCACCAGGTTGGTTCTGATCACAGCTGTCTGTTCTTCCCTCGCAGGTGTTGCTGCTGGCAGACCAGAGGCCGTGTTTTTGCCTTCCCGTTGGACCACTGTCGTCGGGCAGCTGCTCTTTCAATGTGGGATACAGTTCTCGTGCGTTCGCCAGGCTGAAATCCTCCAGGGTCAGGACCTCCCTCATGGCGGCCTTACTCCTCGGGCTGCTGCTCTTCGCGGTGCAGTCTCCCCCCGTCCCCTCCAGGCCCGTGACCGACGGGGGCCCCCCTTGGCCTCCCACCGCGATGCCTAGCGACAGCGGGCCCACCGGCCACCCCAACGGGACCCTTCAGCAGCTCCCCCACATCATCATTATCGGCGTGAGGAAGGGGGGCACGCGGGCGCTGATCGAGATGCTCAGCCTGCACAGCGCGGTGGCAGCGGCGCAGAACGAGGTGCACTTCTTCGACTGGGAGAGTCACTTTCAGAAGGGCTTGCCTTGGTACCTCAGCCAGATGCCCTACGCCTTCCCCGAGCAGCTGACGGTGGAGAAGACGCCGGCGTACTTCACCTCGGGCAAGGTGCCCAAGCGCATCCACCAGATAAACCCCGACATTAAGCTGCTGCTCATCCTCAGAGACCCCACGGAGCGCGTGCTCTCCGACTACACCCAGGTCTTCTACAACCGCCTCCAGAAGCACAAGCACTACCAGCCCATCGAGTCGGTGCTGGTGAAGGACGGCAAGATCAACCTGGGCTACAAGGCTCTGAACCGCAGCCTGTACCACGTCCACATGCAGAACTGGCTGCAGTACTTCCCCCTGGGGAGCATTCACGTCGTGGACGGGGACGAGTTGATCCGAGACCCCTTCCCCGAGATGAAAAAGGTGGAGCGCTTCCTAAAGCTGGAGCCGCAGATAAACGCCTCGAATTTTTACTTCAACAAAACGAAAGGATTCTACTGTTTGCGAGACCACGGGCGGGAAAGGTGTTTACACGACTCCAAGGGCCGAGCGCACCCTCACGTGGCTCCTGCCATCCTGCAGGAACTCTACCAGTTCTTTCACGAACCCAACAAGAAGTTCTTTGAGCTGGTGGGTCGAACATTCGACTGGAAGTGAACGGGCCCCGGCAGCTCGGCGTCGAGTTTCTTGGGGACAAGTTTTCCTCACTAACGATGTAGATGAAGGGAGTAAAGTCTCATGTACAGTCAAACTAAGTCTATTTTTGTACTGGTGCATTTGGGAGCGTGATGGAGCCAAATAACAGAGCAGACTGCAGCGAAAGACATGCTCAGCTATTGCACGTCTGCTTTTTCCTTCTCAACCACTCACTCTCCCGTACGTTCCGCACCATTAGAAGCGCTCGCTGCTGATCCAAGACGCTGGCGTGTTGCATAAAGTCAGGTGCCAGACACTTCATTACGGCCGTACCTTCATGTAACGGGACATTATTAACGTCTAACTGCGTATAGAGCCCTGACCGGACCTTTTACCTGCTGCTATTATTTTTCTTAGCCACTTTCAAGCACACAGGATACAGGAAATGTATTTGTCCTTTATGTTAGTCAGATGAGTCATTTCTATAAATGCTCTGTGCACATCATATATATGTTGTAAAAAGAGGTTTTTAATTGAGAAATTAATACCGTAATAAAAATGTATTTTATTTTTAGCATGTCTGACCTTTTTTTCATTGGTTTCTTGTTTTTTGCAATCAGGATGTGCAGGTAGACCTGGATCTTAACTTATGAAGTCCAGATTTAGGCCTGAACCTGCGGCTGTGCATTGTACCTGCACCCATGTTTGTGGATGTACCAGTTTCCTAAACGTGTTCACGTTGACGGGAGAAGTGTTGGGAGTGTTGTTAACGCAGAACACTGAAGGACGCTGCTCTGTTACACTCCACATGTCATAAATTAGGATTAGTGCAACAGATTCACGAGTGGGCAGATAGGTAAACGCAGATCCAGGCACAAGCCAAACCATGAAAAATCAAAAAAGAAGTTGTTTATGCCCAAGGGTGCGATGTTGTTGCTCAGTTTTTTTTAACAGAGACGAGGGATTATTTATTCAAATCTTGCTACTTTGGAAACATCAGCCGACATTAAGCTCTAAAAAACCTATAGAAGCTTTTTCATATTTGAATATGGCCTAGATTTACTGGAGGGCTTTTCTGGGACAAGATGTTAACCTCACTTAATGCAGACCAAAGCAGCGTTTCTGTTTCCCTTCTCTTTATTGAATGCGTGTTCTTCATTATGCTGTTGAGTAACACTATCCACATAAGCAGAACAGGTTTGGCTGCAGGCGTGGGGGGAGCACAGGAAGAATGTGGAGGTGAGGTGGAGACTGATCTTCGTCAGACGGCTGTTTGCGTCATTTGGCATGAGCAGCGATAAGAGGACTCACAGTGAAATAACCCCGTCTCCGCTCCATAAATGTAAAGCTTTAGAAATTCACTGAACATCACACAGTAAAATCTGCCATTTTATAATCATGTCACCTCTTGACCCCTGAGATTGATCTTGTGACCTTTGGCAGATCAAGCTCCTACACATCTTTTCAACAACTATAACTATAACAGATTAAACAATTTTTTCATAACTTACAATTAAATTCTATTGCTTTTATATTATTGTTGTATTGGCATAAGCTCCGTTGGCCACAGGTTTCGTTATACAGTATACAGAGCAATAAAGGATGCATTGATTTTACTTGCCATGGCTTGGGGGGTTCAGGTTTAGGGTGGTAAAGGTCCGGTGAACTCCCCCCAAACCCAAGAAGAGCAAAAAGCGTTGGAACCTACGAGCAAGCGACCGTCAGCTGATCTCACTGCGCTTTGTTCTTTATTACAATGCTGCTGCTGTAAAATCCAAACAATAAGCTGAGAGGCACAGAGCTCCATATAGGAGCTATAAATTAGCACAGGTGACGCGTTCAGAACCCTCTCTGCTCCGCTCTCAGCCCTAATGTCTCTCGGCTCATACGCCACTGAACAGCGGAGAAGCATCTATTAAGAGTTCATGAACGCCCCATTAGTCTAGTCATCTGCGCAGCCCGCTAAAGTTTTACAGTCACAGATTCCTCCTAACATCACCTAATTAATCTCAGCCACATAATTAATTTGTCTCCCCGCCCCGCATGCAGTGAGAGAGCTGAACCGAGGCTACAACCAGGATTAATGGCTGCACCTCCTCCCGGCGCCTCCCTCCTGCTCCCTCGTCCTCTTGTAACGCTATTTGTTGTGGAACGTTCTGGACTGACTTGGAGCCAGTGTGCCCCCCACCCCCCCAACCCCCCAGACCACACTGGTCGTTCCTGAAGGGGGTCTGTTTCCTCCCAGTAACAATCGGCCATTCTGGGCTTTTTTCAAAGGATGATGTGATCCGATGGAGCGCAGTCAAGTCACCAGGGCTGCAGCTCACTTTAATTGGAATAGATTGTTTGTCCACTCAATGTGTGAAGCCCGGCAGAAATAACACATGCACCCACTGGCCACGCAAACAGAAACAGGAATGCACGCACAGTCGCACACATACAGTGGCCACTTGTTATAGCCGAGCGCCGCTCACGTCCAACCTTCACGTTTGTCTCACTAAGGGAAGCGTCCCCATTCCTGTAAAGACACGGTCACTAATGAATCACCCTGGAAGAAGACGCCATCTATAAAGCTGCAATTGCACGCTGCTTAATACCTCAAGCCATTAATAAGGACCATGTTCTGGTTGCCAGCCTGAAATCCCCCCCCCGGAAGACGCTTCGCTCAGTTTTCAGACTCCGATCCTGGAACATGGGACCAGTTGCAGTATCTGTCTGCAGGACATCTGGACCCCCTCCGGATGCAGATGTCTGCGCTCCATCGCATCTGAGAGGAAAAGAATACAGCTGTGTTCGTCCAAACAAAGCTGTGCTGCGGTTAAATATGACAGGCAATAAACAAGGTGCGATTATTCAGCAAATTACACCAGCAGTCGTGTCTTTCATGAGTTCGTCCACAGCGGGAGCGTTCTTCGCCCCATATATAAGGTGCCGGTGACCCTGCAAGCGGGACATACCAAGCACATCTCATCTGCATCCTTGACAATGTTTGACTAAAGCGCAGCACCAGCGACAGCCAATGAAAGAATGCGTCATCTAATCAGAGTAATTGTGTGCTGCTCTCTCCCGCTGGTGCTGTGAGCAGCTTCGGTCTTGGCTGCTTTTCATCATTAAGAGCTATAGTCATGGGAACATCTTCATCCCCTCATTACCATGTAAAAAGTGGAGTGTGGAGCCGTGTGCGAGGTTTACTGGGAGGGCCGGTGCTGTACACGCTCCCCGAGCACACGCAGCAGTGGGTTCTCGGTGCCAGGTACCGTGTGCGTGGGCTCCTCCCGGGCCGGATCAGACACATAATCCCTTCGGCGTGTTCTGGTCCGGCTCAGTGGCCTCCGGAAGAGTTTCCTCTCCTCAAAATATGTTCAGAGCGCTGATACAGCAATAACAGCTGCTTGGAAATGAGGTTTTATGAGGATTTATCATTTTCTTTGTTGTCGCCATGATGCAAAAATATGAGAATTAAAGCAGTAAATCACACATAACCCTGTCTTCCTTTCAGCCGGACGGCTCGTTGCGGTGCCTGAATTTAAGATCATAAGTGAAAACGCATTTAGGGCAAGGACAAACTATCATGTTCTGCAAACATAGCAGTGTCTGGGGTAATATTAGCTGGGCTTCATACAATGGGCAGTGCCATTAGGAGGCAAGTCTCTCGCAAACCACAAAAGAACAGAGACAAAGGAAGGCCAGGAAAGCGGAGTCTAAAGAGTCCAGCACAAACCAAAGCAGGGAGCCGCTTTGCTGTCGGACACTAATGAGAAATAAACAGAGATGATGAAAAGCCGATGGCTCGGTCTCAGGTTCCTGATTGTTACCGTGTGTTTAACATCATTCTAAGTTACTGGGCTCAGTCGCTACGTAGAGACAGCTGTCGAGCTGTAAGTCATGGGAACGTAACACATGCCCAGAACCACAGCTCCATCCTGCCCAGAGATTAGTCCCTGGTCCTCACCCAAACATTTCCTTTTAGCCTTTCACATTGTTCACACATTGAATCCAACTTTTACATCTTCATGAGGCCGGTTTTAAATGACTTTAACCGGGACCTTGTTCCGTTTAGCTGTTCTTTGAAAAGCCTGGAGAAAAATTTGCTTAATTCATTTGCCCCTTGGACTAAAAATGGAAAACTGTTATCCTCAATAAAAAAGGAATCCAGGTCCTTCATTTGTTGGAAATGTGAAGGATTTTGGGAGCCCACCATCCAGCTGGTGACGACATGACAGGGAATAAATTGAAAAACCTAAATTAAAACCCACAGCATTTGCCTCAAAGCTGTGTTTCTGTCTGAGCTGAATCATTCCCCCCCTCGAGCGTTTTCATTTTGCCGCTTGACACTGCAACAAATAACAAAAGAATCTGGTTTCACCTCTCAGCGAGCTTCTTCAATCTCGTTTCCAAGCTAATGGAATGTAAATATACATGCGATTAGCAAAGGGCCTGAACGGGCGGCGGCCTGCGCTGCAGCCTATGACGTATGTGGACGTTTTGCAATCGGCCCTTCATCTCTGCCAGGGTCTTCACGTGCAGCCGCTCATCCCTGCGCGCCGTTATCAGTCATTTTCTGCCTGGGAATAAGCCCGCGATAGCTCCCGCCGCTAGCGGACACCTCTGCATGGGGGCAGCGCGGCTGGGCTCGCTGATAAACGCGTCTCCTGCGAGTTTGTGGGAGCGGGACGTGGGACAGTGTGTGTGAGGACAGTTGTGGAGTTGAGGAGAGCAAGAGGCCCAGAGGTTCTGTTGGCTCATAGACCCATTTGTACGTGACGTCACCACTGATGCTGCAGCGATGCTTGGCTCGTAGTACACGCTCTTATGTCATAACAGTGCCACAGAGCAAACATTCTCTGTGTGCATCTGGTTCCAATCAGAGTCGAGCAGCAGCATTACACTAAACACCGGTGACTCGTCGGAGTGCAGAAAAAGGCCGCTGCGTATTGGATCCACATGTTGGCTCGTCTCCTGGTCGTAATGTCACGCCGCTGAACGCACATTTGTTCCAGGTCAATAAAAAACAAGGACCACTTCTGTTAAACAGAGGGTTTGTCTTGAGGGGTGTCACCAGTGGCGGGGCCAGAGATGACTCAGGCTCCAGTAATTAGCCTTTCATTAGCCTCTAATTAGCCTCCTCTGGTTCCCCCTGTATCAGCGTAGGACAGCGATAGATCAGCCAATCGCCTATCAGCGTGTCGGCGTCTTCCAATTTCAAGTGAGCATGAACACAAAGCTAAACTGGAGAAAAATGGCTTAGAAAGGTTGATTTAATTTGATGTGACATTTGCCAGACTTTAAATATCCTTTTCATAACACTACAGTAACTTTTATCACAGCGACTCAAAATGTTTTTTTTCACTGTTTTCTTTTTAAGCCTGTCACAAACCCAATTCATATCCCCAAATGTCAACCTGAGAAAATAGAAACCAGGTGGAACGTGCCGCTGTAAAATTACATTCAACCAGCAGCCGAGGGATGTAAATCCGCCCCTGCTTGGCGTCAGCTCCAGGAAATAAAGAGGGGAAAATCAATTGGCTGTTTCATCACTAATCAAATCTCTTCACTCACGAGACGTGAAATCCAATGACCTGTACGACTGATATATGGCTCCTCACGTGGAGAATGATAATGTAAACCCTTCACAAACTGAAACACATTCCCATTGGTGGGGCCTGGTGTTTGCTTTGACGCTTTCCATAGGTTGTTCTCATATTAGTGGTTTTATCAATTTATTATTATTACATAATCATTACTTCAACATAACCTTCTGTCAGTTTGTGTGAATCTCGTGAGGAGACAAAAGTGCTCCAACTTCAGCCTCAATATTCTGCAAACTTCTCACACAAGCAAAATGACAATTTGACGTAAGAATCTGCAAAAATATAGCAATTCTAGGAATATGATCATAAGAATTTATTGATCAAATGTATGTCTAGCTTCTCTGACGCCTTTGTTCTGCTCACTTTACACACGTCCTGAACACTGACAGTATCTCAGAGCCTGTTGCACATCAGGATTGTTGACCAGGCCTGATTGTTCTTATTATATTAAATTCAGAGTAGCAACAGAAGCAGTAGGAATTAATCAGATCTGACCTTGGTCCCAGAACATGAAAGCGGCACGCCAACTGCATGAATACAGAATGTGTGGGAGCCACAGAGGCGTATGCAGCATGTGTGCAGGATCCTTCACTTCACAGGAATCTCTCTATTTCTCACATTCCCTCTGAAGTCAGTCGAGGAAGACACAACAGCAAATGAAACCTTGGCTCGTCGTCCTTCAATCTCGCAGATCAAACGCACTTACCAGCGAACCTAAGGAGCCCCACAGAACACTTCCTCACATCTGTCAACGTTTTCAGGTGCTCCTCCACCTCTGCATTCCCCGACCAGAACAGGTTTGAGCACTGAAAGCCCCCAGAGAGGAGTGAAAGGAGAACAGAGGCAGAGACTGCATTGATCTGGTTGTGAAACACGCTGCAGTTCGCTAGAGGTCAATGAAATTCCATCAGCTTTTCCCCCTTTGGTCAATATTCATCTGAAGAGTCTGTGCAGACATTGTCTTCACTTAGCCCTCGGCCACTTGTATTCGTCTTCAGCCGCTTCTCTCGCTCGGAGGGCAGAATGAGAGCGCAACGGGAAAGGTTAAAGAAGGAAAAACACTTGATGAGCAGAGGAGCAGGCGGTTCACTTCAGCTGCTGCACCCTTAACCTGTTTAAAAGCAGCCGTCTGCTATCTGTTCTGTGAGGGCGATACAATTAGATGTATAAACGCTCATCAAAGCAGGGTCGACGCTGACCTTTGACCTGCACACGGGGTCTCAGAAACCTGACACCACCCCGTCCTTGCTCCCTCTAGTGGGTCCCTTCAAGAAGTGATTATATAACTTTTTAATTCCTTTTTAACTTAATGAATAAATGTAATAGAGTGAAGCAAAGGACATAACTAAAGAAATGATACTTGAGGGAATCCACCCGTTTGGTAGAAAGGATGTTTGGGACGTGTTGCAGCGAGAAAATCGCGTCATGTGCGTCGGTTTACAATTCAGTCGGTTCCTGTTGGATCATTAATATTAAGACGGAGACGAGTTTATTTCCACTCAGCAGGCTTCAGTTCAACTCTCCAGCCTCCATTTTGGAGGTGGTTCTCATAGTTCAAGTCCAAGTCAATGAGGCTGTTTTGCATATCACCTTGGCAACTGCCTTTTTTATCATTAGGCCACCGTTCGGAATTTCCTTAATAGTAGTTTCATTCTAGCGCAGACATTTCGTATGTAAATTTGACTCCTCCCAGCTTTGACAAAACGAGGCTCTCAGCAGAAGGGATTTTGTTTCTAGCTCAAAAACAAGACGCGCATTAACATATCAAGGCGCTGGAAAAAGAAAAGCTCGGGAGATATTCTAAACGTCTTCCCAGTGGACACCTGACAATAGATGTCTGGATTTCAGAGGCCATAATCAGGAAACAGGAGTTTTATTCATAGTGTTACTGTATGTAAAGCTTTGATATTCTCCTGCTTTTTTTGCATCTCATCTCTGTGTCAAAATGTCATTTTCTATTATTCAGTGGAACTGTTGTTGTTTGTTTTCATAATGTCCATATAAAACAAACAAGAAACACCAGATGAATGAGCCGCGTGTTGCAACAGAGCTGATTGAAGCGCGTCGCCCTTCGATCTCCGCCGGCCGGATTCAACCTGAGGCTTCCCAATATCCTATTTACATTAGCGCTGTCAAATGACTTGTTTTGTGTTTGCCTTTTGAGGCAGAGATGACAAGAAGTGGAGCTGCTGGTGTGTGATAGTGTGTGGGGGGTGCGGGGGGGGGGTGGGGGGGGGGAGGCGGGGCTGCATTAGCTGCTGTCTGGCGTCTGAGAGGGTAAAGGGAAATGGGAGAGAGGCTTAATGTCTGTCTGCTTCTACTTCCCTCTTAATTTCACACACTGTTGAGTCAGCCTATTGACGTACTGCTTATGGTGGTACTGGCGCTCCACCAGCACCGCAGACCAGGCAGCGCATAGAACTCTCCCAGGCTGCTCCATTTCACCATGTAGGACCTCCACTTGCTTCATGCGCTGACGCCGGGCCCATTCTCACCTCTCCGGGCAGATGTGTAACCCGCCTGCGACACGGCAGAGCGCTTGTACTGTGTGATGCACTTATCAGGTTGTGGCTGTGGGCAGCCCCGCAAGGCGCTGTGTGAGAGACGAGAAGGGAAGTGAGCGCGATCCTGCAATACATGCACTCTGAAGGCTCTTAGCGACTCGCTCCCATGTGTGTTCAGCCTCTCGATCGATACTCCTGTACTCTCAGTTCCCAAACTTTTTAGATTTGGCTCAGGAAGCCAGTCGCCACCTGGACACATAATAATGGGGACAGATCACCTACATGCTTATAATCAATAATATAAATAAGATAAGATAAAAATAAGAAATTCTGATATATTTTTGCCTGTGCTAATTTTTCATTGCGTCATTGTTTCTTAAAAGTATGCAATTAAAAAAACTAAGCCTTCCAAAAATGTGACGTGCTCTTAAAACTAATTTCTAGAGAAATTCCTAATTAATGTGCTCTCCTACCCAGTTTCTCTATGGGTACGCTGGAGGTTGACTGATTAAGGTAAAGTGCTGGTTGAGTGAATTTGTAAGTCCGGTGCCATTAAGCTGCAGCAGAAGATGGATGGAACCGGACGGAGTAATTAAGATAGAAAGTCAAACTTTAAAGAGCCCAAAACATGATGGAAAATTTCCATTCGCGTGTTAGTTGGAAAACGTTGGTCCTCTCATTCCTGATGTTTCACTTTGCACTTTACTCCTCAATCGAGCAGAAAAACATTTAGTGAATTTTGGTTTTGCCCTGAGGAAACTGGTTCAGCCTAGTTGTCGAAAACATCGAAGTGTCTAAACATTTTATTTGTTTACTTTTGTTAGAGAAAAGTGAAAACTGAAATTTAAAGTGGGATGTTTTCAGAGGATTGAATTGCTTTGCTTTGTTTTACCGAATAAGCAAAGTAACAATAATTGCAATAAGACCCAGTTCAAGAAACTAAATGAGATGCAGGTCACCCGAGAGCCGAGTGTTGATAAAAACGGTTTCCACCAATGCTGCGAATCTCATCTCCTTCAATCTGCAGGATAATCTTTTCTCAAATCACAGCAAAGTTGGCTGAACAATTCTTGGGAGGAAGATTCAATAAAAAACAGCACGGACAGTAAATCAAGTCTGTCTGCAGTGAAACAGCAATATATAGTGAAATTGGTCTTCTTTTCTAGGTCACAGGAATGAATAAGCTAAATCACCAAGTTCTAATCTGGCTGCTGTCACCTTGCTCCATGACTAAAGGCCCTTATCAGCGGCGACAGTGCCGGAGCCATTTTGTTTGCAGGGTGTAAATAACGTTACATCGGTCATGAAGCCAGATAAGGTGTTTCATGAAATGTGAGCCACCTTAACACACTTTGACAGGTGGCTGTTATTCCGTGGGGCTGATTTGGTCCGAGGAGGAGAAACATCGAATAGCAGATAGGGGAATATGTGCAGACGCTGAGAGATATCGGCGCAGAAATAGAGCTGTGCATTTTCCCCTGATGAGGCCGAGGGCGTCGCTGATATCGCAGCGGATCTGTGAACGCCAGGGAGAAGCGAGGACGGCGTATTTATTTTTACACACGGCTTCATTACTTTCTTTCTTATGATAATGTGAGTAATTTGCCATAATCTAGTATCAGCGGAGAGATGCTGAGAGAAGAGTAGCAGGATGAAACCCTCCGGGGGTCTGCGTGTTTGTGGGTACGGTCTACTTTAGCGGCGTGTTCCTTGTTTGTCCGACCCTCTTTTCTTAATAAAGGCCGCGCGAAGGAAGCGTCGGGCCAAAGGCTTCTTCACCGGGAGAGAGCGTCTCGTCCGCCCCTGTGATTTGTTATTCAGTGAACCACATCTCTGGCGAAATGGATTTGCTGGCGTGCCCTCTGCGGAGGAACGAAGGTCGGCCCCCACCTCGGAGATGCCATTTGCAGCGCTGTGCAATTGTTAATACGCGGCTTTGCGAAAAAGCGTGCAGAAAAACACTGGGAATTCCAGAGATGAGAAGCTAAGGGTGGGGTGGTGATGGGGGGGGGGGGGGGGGGGGGGGGGCAGAGGTCGCTGTCTGTTCTGTCTTTCTGAGCAGCGTCTCTGAGCGCGGGTTTCTGCTGTTGTTGCACACATTCCTGATCGCGTGGCCCGAGGGGAGATTTCACCTTTGACCCTGAGAATGTGTGAGGCCTCAGTCAGCGCGAGCGCAGGGCTTTACTGCACATACAAACATCTACAGTACATGTTGTTTTACAGTGCAATAATGAGGAGCGTTTGACAAAGTCACTAATACTTTCTCGTGTCCACACACTTTGATGGTTAGCTTAGCTTAGCTTAGCTTAGCTTAGCTTAGTTTAGCTTAGCTTAGCTTAGCTTAGCTTAGTTTAGCTTAGCTTAGCTTAGCTTAGCTTAGCTTAGCTTATCTTAGCTTAGTTTAGCTTAGCTTAGCTTAGCTTAAAACAGCAGCTCTTTAAACGTCAGCACTGGTGGCGCCAAGGCTTCTGAGCTAAATGCTAACACAAAAGCAGTAACATTGGACTATCGATGACATCACCTCCTGCTCCACAAGTGCAATAGTCTATATAGTCTAATAGGGAAGATCATTATTAACCCAAGAACAGAACACTGGAAAATACAGCATCTGAGCTACCGGAGACAAAGACAAAGAGGGCACGTAAAGGGTTTGAGCTATAACCAGCTGTACAGGGCCGCGGCTAAGACCAATCAGCAGCTAAGGTTATAAAATCCCATGAAATAATTACACATCCACTTAAGTCAATGAAGATGGACCCTCTGGGGACCATGAATGCCGCACAGCAGCTACTGAACAGCTATGAAACACACAAACGTCCCACATCTGTTCATTACCATCCACTTCTAGGTTCATTTACCTCAAGTCACCATGTGACCAAGTCCTGCTCTTACAGTCTAACGCCTTGCGCTGCCACAACTTTACACGGTCGATTCTACACTTTGGCTGTTGTGCACATTACACAAACAAGATAAAGCAGGCGGAGTGAGTGTTCCCCAGCACGGCACCAGAAACGTGAACCGGGGCCCGCTATGTCTCAGTTTGATGTAATCATTTCACCGTCTTGCTCAGAGCTCGTTTTAAATATGGAGGACAGAACACTCCACTATGCAGAGCCATTCAGAAAGTCTTCATTTTCTGCCTGTCGTGCAGATGAAGCCATTGTTGCGCTGTCGGTGTTTTCATGTGATTGCTGCGCGGCTCCGGCACTTTTTCTGTCTCAAGAGGAGCGGATTGGAAATTCGGAAAGTATTAATCCAAGAGCGAGGCGATGCAAGATTCATGAACTTCATATTTGCCACTGTGATTGGCCAAAGAGTCGCGTTGGCTTAATTTGAGCATTTCCACATCCAGCTAAAAGCGAGAGAGCGAGCTGCACATTTAGCATCTCCTCACTCTCCTTTTCTGTTTTGCTCCATAAATTTCCTTTCCCCGTTTCCTCTTCTTCTCTGTATGAAGTATTTCCCTCAGGGAGGAGCTGGCTGAAAGCTATGCCCTGATCGATCTTATTGTTTTTTGCCCTAAAGGCGTTAACCATCCACAGTAAAGGAAAGAGGTATTCTATCTCTACTGTATGTGAAAAAGCTTTGAGACATTCATTAATCATCCTGGACACTCTGTAAACTTTTTTAATTGTTTCATTTCCTGCAGCAGACTTAAAAATGTCACATGAAATATACTATTGAATCAAACTTATTAGTCTGAAAGAATATTTTTGGAAATTTTTATTCTTTTTTAATTGTTTTCCATTTGGCACCTTTTCTGTAAAAAATCAGATCTTTTCTCCTCTTTCTGTTATAGACTGAGAACAGATTGCATTTCTCTGAAGGTTAAGAAGTAGCAACAAATTATTTATTGTCTATAGGGAGAACGTCAGCTCATGAAGCCACGGTGTCACACTGGATCATATTGGAAAAGATAAAGAGATTACAGTAGTTCGTGTTTCACTATAAAATAGTCGCAGTGACTGAATCTGTGGCCAGTGACCAGCTAATAAAATAAGACGGACAAAGGCCACAGACGACTCATCTTTGAGGGGTTGAATTTTAGAACGAGGGGTTTTCGGTAAAAAAAATAAAAAGACTGTAACCTTCTCAATGTGGGAGCAGCAGACCTGAAATATGATACCTGCTTCAGAGATGACAAATTCCCTCTGGTGTGTGTGTGTCTGGTCACAGCAGCTTTAACCATGTTCCTTGACAGTGAAAAACTCTCGCAGCTGCTTTATTTCAGAGACAATTGACCCAGAGTCAGTGGATAAAAGTGTAATAAAGTGTTGTTTCAGCTGTGCCAGTTTGTGTGAGTGTGGATCTGACACATCACACATAAACATCTATGTTATTCCTACATGTCGTCATCCTAACATCATCTCACAATGAGCGTCTCTGGGTAAAGATGGGGAATGAGCGATGTGTGATTACTGGCACCACCATGTGGCGACTGTAGAAAAGAGGCCCCTCAATCACTGAGACCACCGGGTTGTTGACGCGACGTAAACAACAGCCAAGGCCGAGCAGATGCACGGAGGAGTCACGACCAGCGTGGGTTTGATCACAGTTCACAACATCAGACTCCACCACGTGTTGTAAAAACCACAGCTCAGGTAATTAAAGACATATTTCACACAGCTGCCGCAGGTCTATAAAAATACCTTTGTTTTTGAGCTAAATATAGATGAGCTCTATAAAATTGATGCTACAGGGAAACGGATGTTGCTCTCAGTATCGCAGACACACAAACTCATGCGGACAAAACATTCTGAAGGTTTTATGAGGAAACTTAACGAGTTGATCATTTATCTAAATTAGACATTTGCTTTTATTTTCAACTGATCTCTAAAACATTTTACTGCCACATTCACTGCCTCAGTCGAACCTATACTACGTGATCTCCACATACGTCGACCTGTTAAAGTCAAAGTGTCAATGCACAAATGTTCCTGCTAGCGTAGCATCACAAACCACAGCATCAGCGTCGAAGGAAATAACCTTAAATGTTCTTGAGGAAGAGCTAGTGTGAAGTACTGTACAACCCCTTAAATAATATGACATCATTTATACCAATGTGACATAATGTAGTGAAAAAAAAGCTGAGGAGGAGCGAATGAGTATGGATGGAAACAGTGGGAACAGTCTTCTGGTCCACAGCTCGTTAGAGTCATGCAACGAGCTTGTATCATCATGGTGTTATTCTTTGCCTGCGTCACCGTTATTGCAGCATCCTCTCCGCATTGTCTCGCATTGTTTGCATGAACTGGCACGTTTCCTGTTAGCAGCCGTGATGAATGTCACTCCATAATTGCGGCTGCGGACCTCGCGCGAGCCCGGCGTCTCCTGATGCTTTTCACATTCCGGCTGGGATCAAATCATTACAGTCATCTCACAGTCAATTACCTTCCATTCTCTGCCCCATCGTGTCCTTTAAACCACTTCAACCTCATGAGCGGGGCATGACACACTAAGATCCCGGGATTATATGAATGGAATGGCTGTCGGGCTCAGACACTGTAGGCAATGAGGATGAAATAGGCTCCTCTTGCTTGAAGTTAATGGGGATGGATTGTGTCCGGGGTGATGCAGAGGCACATTTACCGGAGGCCGCGGCCGGTGCCAGGACTTGAACTGTGAGCCGGCTGATGTGCTGCAGCAAAGGGAGACGGATGCGTGCTCTCCCGGCAGCCTATTACACGTGTGACCAGACCAAAGGTGGCCAAGAAAGTAAGGAGTGGGATTGAATGGTCGAGAGGTTGCAGTAATTAAACCTGACCGTGCTGCTGCTCATCCATTATTCCCGGTCCCACAGTTGCTCATTTAAACTCCCTTCCTCCCACTTAAAATGCGTGTGGGTGTGTGTGTGTGTCTGTGTGTGTACCTGCATGCGTCCATTGGGTTTTAGCCTCTAATATATAATGTGATGTGAGCAGAGTGGAACATTTACATGACTGCTCCACTTTCTGCAAAGTTTTCTAAGGTGTTAAATCATCCCGGCTCATAATTCGGTTTGTTTCAGTCTCAGCGTTTTAGCGAAATAATCCAATTTAGCTCCTATATAACAGGAGTCCACTGTTTAAACAAGCAGTGCTGAGCAGGAAACTGTAGACGTCCGCTGCTCTTGTTTGAGTCAGTGGCATCTTTTATATGATGTTAAACCTGAGTGATAAAAAAACAGGCTGAAACAGGATCATTTCCAGCAACATCATCTTGATATAAAGTAAAGACCCCGCATCGTATTTATTTATATACAGCAAAGCAAACAACTCATATGACGTATTAGTAAATCACTTAATGTCATCAAGCCACTCGGCAGCACCGTCGCTCACACGGCGCTGCAGATGCGAACCACATTGTAACAACAATAAAAGTCACGCAGCTCCTGCTACAATGGAGGAGCGTGTTTACTACTTTCACGCCTTTCAACGTGCTGATGATATCTGCGCTTCCGATGGGGAGCTGATGAGCGGAGCAACAGCTGCTGGGTGCGTTCCACCACATCAACGGGCAGCACCTGACGCACGCGTCTCAGAAGGTGACGAGCAGATGTTATCAGCTGGACCTGCTTAATGAGCGTCTGAAGCAAGTCATAAAATTAACATGACGCTCTAATTTAATTATTGATTATTACTCAATGCTGTGTTTTGCTCAGTAAAACGAGCCAGCTGTAACTGTAAGTCATGGACTGCGCTGGTTTGAGCGCAGTGGACCTAATAAACCACCAACGGCGTGCGCGTGCACGCAGCCAAAGCCAGAAACACATCAGCATCACTAACTCGCGTCTCTGTGAAGATGCTGAGTTGCTGGTGATTTGACTGCCTGGCTCCATAACAAACAGCAGGCTCGCAGCTCGCAGCTCATTAACCCCTCTCCTCTCACTCACGCGCGTCTTCCAGAGACTCCACGCCGCAGCGGGGCGAGTGCCTGGGATAAATAAGGAATAATCAAGGAAGCGCTCCGGCTGCGAGCTGACCTGAATACGGGGCTCCGCGGAGCCGCTGATGATGAATGGAGCGGCGCGTGCGTGCGTGCGTGCGTGCGGGGGGGGTGCACCGACAGCGCGGCCGCTCGCGGCGGCGGCTGGTGTCAGAACAACCTCTGCGACGCTGCAACATCTGGCCGCCGCCGTGCACGCCGCGCGCGTTCACGCGCTAACAAAAGAGCGTGAGTAGGAAGCTGCGGCCGGTTGCAGAGGCACGGTTTCCAAAAATAACACATCCTCCCCTCAGACGCTCGCTCGCGCTTAGCGTTGAGCTCCGCTGCGAACATGAAACGCGACTGGTTCGGATGAAGCAACGTGACATTAATAATGATCACATTTATCGTTATTCACGCCTCTTCTTTTCAACTTTCAGGCGCCGACTGTTGGCAAAGTTCCCCTCTCACCCTCCCACGCCGAGGCCACGTCAGATCGGGCATCTCCCCCCGTCACCGTCATATTTCACGTAAAGGACGTCCGCGTCCTCTTTATCTCAGGCCACCGCTGCTCCCCGTCCATCCATCACGTCCTGACCTTCAGCTCGCTGCCCTAACGGCGGCCCAGGGCGCAGGCGCAGTGACTAATGTCGTCTCAGCTGCCACCTCCTCACACCAGAGGAGCCCCATATCCGTCCAGCATCATCCGAGCCCGGCGTCCACAGATTCCTATCGCTGCTCCCCGCTTTAATTATTCACGCTGATGAATCACCCTCTCATTGGAGAGATGGGCGGCCCCACCGTCAGATCCTATCTGCGTGGCTGCATGACACTATCTCATCCTCCTCTTATTTATTGTGGAATAAAAAGACAGCGGCTGGGCTCACCTTTGTCCCAACACATAATGACTCTATAAATAACCCACAACAAGACTGTAAGTTTAGTTACAGAATTCAGGTCCTCACATTCAAACTGTGTCTTTTATATAACCAGAAGTTGAGACAAAGGAGAAGAATTTGAGCGCAGGGAGCTGGAGTGCATGTGTTTGCGTGTGGTCCCAGCAGCGAACGCTCCCGCGGCGTGAGAAGACGGAGGCTCTCAGGCCGCCGCGCACCGCAGCTGGCGAGCTGCTGCCTCCCAGCCGCCGCAGAGGGTGCGAAATCGCATCGCAGCCTCCGTGCAATCGTGTGTGTGAAGGTTCGACGCTTTAGTAGGAAGTGTCGGCCCCACGCGCGGGTGATGGAGGAGGGGTCCCGCACCGAGCTTCAGCCCAAGGCCTGTTAGTGACAGTCCACCTCTGCGCTCCCCACCCTCCACTCTGGGACTCCGGATCTGGTTTCCCGTTGACAGGTCCGGGACAGAGGAGCTCATATTTGACACGGGGGTGGGGGGTGTCGAGGACACAGGATGACCTGCCAGACTGACGGGCCGGCGGGGCTGTAGCCGGGGTCCGAGGTGTAGAAACGCTCAGGGATCTGGCGATAAGCATCAGCGAGAATATGAGCGGCGAGATGCTAATCTTCGAGGGGAAGTCAGGCGATACTATTGCAGAAGAAACCACAGGAGAGACACTGACCTTGTGCGCCTGTGCTCCGACGCATCGCTTTCCTGGGGGGGGGGGGGGGTGGCAGGAAGACACTGCAGCGGCGTCGCCATGGTTACGCGCTACAGACAACTCCCTTTAATGTATGTGCTGATCACTGACAAAGTCGACCTCACATAAATATGAAACTATTGGACGGCGAACATTTAAAATGATTTGAAATCCAGCATCGGTTTGTTGGGATGCAGATATAAAATGCATCCACCAACTCACTGTTTGCCTGTGTGTCGGTTTAGGTGTTCGCATATCGTGACTCCGTTTATTCTCCTGACTGACATTTTTTGAGCGCCTTCTTGGCAGTAAACCACTTATTGAGTGTTTTTGCAATGAAAACATGGCGCCGAGGTGAAATGTCAGGCTGAAAGGTCAACTTCCAATGAAAAATCGCCACAAATTAGAACGCGCGTCGGCTTCTCGTTTGATGAATAAATGAAAGCAGAGGACGGTTTAATTAAAGCAGAAAATGTCACCCTGCTTCCGCTCAGCGCTCGGCCGGCGCCGGAGCCCAAATGTCACGGCTCGGACCCAGAGAAAACACCTGTAGCTCCGGCGGAACCGCTTGACCCGCATTCACGGAGCGGTTCCGAGGCGCCGCTCGCACGCTCGCAACACACTTTGTTCGTCTCAATATGAAGCTGCTGCCGTGAAAACGAGCGCGGGTTCAAAGCGGCGCTCGAAGAGTTGACACAGGAAACAGTGAGGCTGAGGTTAGTGATCAAACCCCCCCATGGTTTTATTGTATCGCGAAAGGTCAAGGCAGAGGTTGCTTCTAAAGGCAGCCTCACAAACAATGCTTTGAGGTGTTTAATTCATAATCTGCACAGACAAGTGCAGGAGCGGCGACGTGAGCAGATGCAAACGAAGCTTCACGGGTCTAAAGGAGCAGTGAGACCTCGACTTATAGGCCAGTCATCCGCCACACAGGAAGTCGTTCTGGGTTGCTGCTGTGGGCTGCTTAACTCCGAGAATCAGTTTTGAAGCAGCCAGGCGTTTGTTTTTTTGTTTTTTTTTTGCGTGTGTATGGGAGGGTAAGATAATGTAGACTCTCGACTTGTGTGACCAAAGAGGAAGCAGAAGGCAAGCAGATGTTTCGGGACACCCACCGATGCAGGTGCGTTTGTTTCACGGGCCTTCAGACCAGGTAGGTGCGTTTTAACAGCCGCTTGTGTTCAAAAAAAAAAAACGAGCCGAGATGTTGGTTTGCGCTAAAAATAGATGCAAGTGAAAGAATAGTTTGCACTATATGAAGGTTAGAATCGAGTCAAGTCAAAACTCTAGCTTTTATAAAATATAATTACAATAAAGAATCCTAGCTTTAGATGAGGCTGATGCCACAGAATCATAAAACTATAAAACATATAAACACATTATACTATTATATACATTTAAATACCATAAAACTTTAAAACAAGCCATGACGTGTGATTAAACAACTTATCACAATGTTCATCAAGTAAAACAAGTAATGCAAAAAATTATAAACAAAATAAACTAAGGACTAAGACATTAGCAGGCGTCTACCAGTATTTAACAAACTCGTATCTACAGGACTTTCTTAGTTTGAGTCCTGTTGAAATCATTCCACTCTATTTTCCAGAGTTGATACTTTCTCGACACCCGCAGCTAAAGCCAGGTCACAAATCCTTAAGTAGTGTGTTGCTCCGACTTGCCACAAATCCCCTGCACTCAATTTCCACAGGGCAGAAGTTTATTTCCCAGACTGAGTGTTCGACCTCAGTCGCCAGCTTCATGTATCTAATCTGCTTCCTCGTCATGCGTCTCATCCAACACCTCCTCTCATGGTCCAGTGGGCTCTGTAAAGTCGGCCCCGCTGCGTCTGGGCCCGTGAGACATTTCCACCGCCTCACTTAAATATCCCAGCTTTTATTTTGACGCGTTCCTTCCTCTTTCCTGTTCTGTTTTCCTCCACGGCCCTCGGTGCTCATTTCATGGGAAGTTCTGCATTTGACCGACCCTGATCCCGTGCTGCTCTTCTTCCATGACCTTTTTGTAAAGGCCCCGATGCTGCACACAATCAGTGCATCGGCCTCAGAGTGCAGGTCGATGGCTCCTTCGCCATTCATTTGCTTCCCGGTCTGAATCGGGTTAATTATTCTACGGTTCGGCCAAGCGGGACTAACTAGAAATGCCTTAACTTCCCTGCGAACAGAATGTCAACAACTGCAGCTCAACAGATTACACTGCACATTTGATGCTCCGTTAGAATCTGACAAATACCTACTTAGTAAATGTGGACCTCAGGAACTGTGAATACTAGTCTTCTGTGCCGTACATAATAAACACAGGCACACAGCAGGAACCATGGTGGGATTTCATTCAACTTTGACAGATTTCATATTAATTACTGGTCAACTAGTGTAGAAGTTAATTTGCATGTGTTGATCTAAAAAAAGAAACATGTGTTGTATCTGAAACCAGCCTTTGAATTTGTTACTGCTTCTTTAGAAAGTACTGAGTAAATATGTATTTAATACAAAAAGTAAATCTATGCACACAGACCAGTAATCACGTAACACATAATCCTTTAACATTACGTTCTTTACCTTATATTTATTGCAGAAGCTCCCTTTTATGGGCCTTTTTTTGGAAACGTCTGGAGACTGATTTTCTTTTTTTGATTTTTTTTAATTCAGAGCTTTGCTGAGGAGGCAGATAGGAAACATCTGGGCACGTAGCTGGACGTACCTTACAGTTACATGGCAGTGAGAGAATCGCTTCACTTAGAGTAGCGAGGATGAATCAGGATTGAACTTGTTTTATTGAGCGGATAACGGGTGAGAACGAAGCAACTAAAGTAACAGACTCGGAACTTTGTCTTTGCACAATTTCTCACACGAAGCATTAAAATAGTTTTTAATTTTTTTCTGTCCAGACGGAAATAATAATTGACTAGTATTTATAATATGCTTTGCAGTAAATAGTTTGTGTCGCTGACTGTTAAACTCCACAACCAGCTCTGCTCAGCTGTTTGAAAAGCTCCTTCCTGTGCACATGGAAGCGCTGAGGTCCAAGGACAAACTGTGTTAGAAGGCCACATTTTTCAGATGAACACCAAACTAATGATGTTTTTTATTTTTGTTTCGCCCCCTCATTAGCTGCAGAGAGGAAACAGCCATGAGTCTGCTGTGATAATGGTGAGTTATGGCACCCATAGCCTCAGCGTCTCCCTGCTGGTTCCACATGAACGTTCCCAGGGGAAACGTTGGGAGTTTGCAGCCCCCTGATAATTACCTTTGAGCACAGAAATGGGTAAAGCGTGAGACTCTGCTCCGTCATTGTTAGTGCACAGCAAGAACTAAACGGAGCAGCTCTGCTTATTTACTCTTATTTACAAGAGTTGGTTGCATAATTTTTCAGTTTAAAGTTAAATTATGAAGCAAAAATTTAAATAATTATGGGTAATGAACAATAATTGGCCGTTCAATTATTACTTGTCTGTGCCATTTACGGTTTGTCGTCACTCGAACAGACCTTTGCTTCATATTAGAGTCCAGTGATGGACCTGCTTCTTTTACTTTTATTTTAAAAACACAAAAGGTTTCTCATGTTTATAAAATACACACATTAGGAATAATTATGAAGCATTAAAATGTCAACATTCAGGTCTGCGAGTTGTTTGTGTCTGCTTCATCTGCAGTCAGCGTTCATACTGACTTAGGGAAGGAATTAACATTAAATTGAAATTTAAAGCAAATTTAAAAATTTATTAAATATTAATAATTCATTATTAACTGGATTTTTGCACATAATTTATTTCTCTTGGCTAATCACACATTTCAAGTCAATGTGACCAAATTAGAAAACACTGACTTTAAAATGAAGCTATGCCTGATTTATTTTTTTATCGTAACAAACGTTGCTTCCTTAGCGTTAGCTTCCAGTGGTGAACCTTGACCTCTACCTGGAATAAGTGAATACGTAACAGGCCTGAGGCTTCGCCTGCTGGACAAAGAGGAGCAAAGTGGCCACAACTCAGACACAGTCACAGTCTCTGCGGGTCGTCACGTAAACAGAACATGTTTCTAGCGGTGAGCTACGAGGTCACAGCTCATACAGAAGTTTCCTGTGTGTGAGATAAGTCGAGGTCTGTGTGAAGAGCAGGTGCACTGTGGTAAATGTTTGGCAAACTACTGAAGTAATTTAGTTTTAATTTAAGTTCAATTTAATTTCTTCCCCTTTGAACACAGGGTTCACAAACATGGAGCTAAGCTTCCTAGAATTTCTTCAATACAGCTTTTAAAGTACTACATGTTCTAGCTAAATGATGATAGATAAGGTTCTTATAGTAAAAGTCAGATATGACATGATTTTAATCAGACGTGTCGTCCTCTGCCACTCTGCTGTGGTAGCAGCGCTCTCATTCTGCGTTCACCTCTCTTCTGCCGCCACAGGATCGCATCAGGACAGACAGACGAGGCACTCAGGGATGCGGCAACGACAGCAGCGCCGAGGAGTCCGAGTACCACGTCGTGGACGACCAGGAGAAGATGGTCCACGTGCACATACTTCCTGCGCGGCCCATAGACGGCGAAAGGGAGTATGCAGGTAGCATAGTAGTAGTTTTTATACATGGTTAAAAATATACACTAGACATCTATTTTTGTTGAATTTAAATTGACCTTTTGACGTACAGGTCATGATGAGCGCACACAATCTAATCTCACATGGTTTCGCTTGGAGTAAAATGAACAATGTTGAGCATCTCCAGACGTCAGCCTGACTGCTTTCACAAGTGGAAATGTACATGTACTGTATGAGCGTGAGTGGATTGAAATAGCAAGGTCAGTAACAGAATCGCGCCTCTGCTCAGAAAAGGCCCCGGTGAAGATAATTAGAGTGAAGCTGAATGAAGTGCAGGCCAGAAAAGAAGCGCACAGCTCCGCCGCAGACTGTGGCGAGCATGAAAGCGGTGCGGCTGCGAGCGCGAGCTCGTGCTGAGTGAGCGCGATCTGCCGGTGGGTCTCCAGGGCCATGTGTTGGCTGAGTCAGACTGTGGGAGATTGCAATTATCCTGGAGCCGAAGGGGGAGAGAGAGGGGAGGCAGACTCCCTGTACTCCCCCGCCTCCCGCACGCGCGTGGCCCCCAGCAGGGGGCCTCGCAGCTGCACGTCGGCCCCTTCACACTCGACGTGGCTTTTAAATCTGTTCCCACTCGGAGCGCTCTGCGTGCGTAATCAATAAGACTGGGTCCCGCGCTGGAGAGACTCCGCTGCTGTCATTGCTGCCACTGATTAGAGTGTCTTTTGCTTTCAAGACAGGGATCTTCCGAGGTCGTCGTCGGCTCAGAGCCTTTCTTCACTCTCCACTGTAAGATTTGTCTTTTGTCTTCTTTGAAGGAAACAGTGTGCTTTGTCTCACTCTGTCAGTGGAAATTCAGGTTTTGATGAATGTGCATGTTATTCTATCAACAGGGCAACTTCCACAAAGGCCCCAGATGTCCACCCAGAGAGTCCTCACACTCAACAGGTAGGTTTATGTATTAGCATTAGCTCAGTTTCGGTTGGAAAGGAGGTGGTGACACGGTAGAAGACACACCATCTCCACACTCCTTAATCTGCCGCTGTTGTGCAAGAGGAGAAGCTGTCAGTTTAAAGAGAGATGCGGCGACTTCGTGTAAACGAGGGTTTCACGCTAGACAAAGGTTTGACGGCGCCGTCGCCAGGAAGCAGCAGTAGCTGTCGTCTGTATCTGTCAGTTAGCACTGACCCGTTTCCTCTCACTTTGAACAAAAGGCCCAATGAAAAGTGCAGCAGAAGAATTGACTGAGAGATCGAGGTCCCACAGGTTGCGTAATGGAACCAGTAGAAGAAGAAGCATGGGCCTTTTTATGGACTCCACCTGACGCGGGCCCTGGGGGCTTATGAAACTCAGAGCTGCTCCCGGACGAGCTGTGGCTTCACAATGTGAACTTTCTAATGTGCCAAGTTCTAAACACACTTGTAAACGGTTTAAATGCTACCTCCAGTGTTGAACACACTCTTTGTAAAACTGCAGGACCGGCTATAAACAGGGCCCTGAAGCCCGGCAGGAGGAAGGTCAGATCAGGTAACGGCTGAGCAGCACCACTCAACTCCACATTCTTTCACGGCCACATTTGACACATTGGCTTGTTGCTTTGGCAGATAAGACGCCCACACCTGCGCAGCCCGGTCAACAGGTACAACCCTGCGGCACCAACGCTACTGTGTGTTGCTCAGTCTAATGCTCGGTAGAAACTGATGACTGTTCTTCTTTGTTTCCCAGCGTCCCAACAGGTAATCAACTTCCTCATCACATTTCACATTGCTCATTAACGGGGTCGGAGCGGGCCCACATCCAAATCCTTGTTCTTCCAGGTGCCCTCCATCACCTCCAGCGTTCAGCCTGGAGTTAGCCAATCGCCTCCCTGGGCTGAGTCTGCAGGAGGCGTGCAGGAGCGAGTGAGTGCTCCTCTGCTCTTTCACACAGGGAAAGTTACTGCAGGAGAGAGCGGTGAAGGCTGGCGAGGCGGTGACGTCACCTGCCGGCGGCTGCTTGCTTTTAATTAGCTGTAAGACGCACGTGGAGAGTGGCCAAAGAAAGGCAGCCTGCAGTTAGATGCAGTGTGACAGTAGCACCACCTGCTGGTTAGAGACGTCATGACAGGAAAGGATGGAGCATATTGATATACACACGTTTATTTCCTTTGTTTTTTTTACAGTGGGAAAAAGAAAACGACTAAAAGAGTGAGTTACCAAACACCAGACACTTGATCAGTGTCACTGATTATTATTTAAATAAATGTAAACCTACAATAATTCTACACCTGTGATCATTTTAGGCAGAACTCGGCTCACAAAACTCAGGTAGGGGCAACACAACTGCAAGCATAAGATGAATGAATCTGTATGAAGCTGTAACAGCTGTGGATGTGATTCCAGCTCAGCAGCGACAGAGGGCTGAGAGCGTTTCAGGGCCTCACACCACTCACAGACGCTCTCTGGACCTGGAGAGTCACGACATAGAGAAAAGGTGTGACTGTCCTCCATCAACAGGCTCTAGCCATTTAACCACACCGTTGCGTTTACATGGGCTTTTTCTTCGTTTTTCAGATCACAGCTAAATCTGGGTAAGTAAGCGTCAGCTCAGCGGCCTCATGAAACAGCAGCCGAGTAAAAAGGTCAACACTGATGTTTGCTTAAAGAAAGGGTGCCGTCAAGACGCCAAAACCACGAGTGGCCTCAAACCAAAGAAGATTTTAACCAGCTTGATTTTGTCCCTAAGGAAAAGCCCAAACAGGTGAACATGCAGCCACTGATCTGAATAAGGACGAATGTAGGTTTGAGTCACTGACCTTTGACCTCTGCCCACTCAGACCTACTGTGAGGAGGACTGGTACATTGGGGATTGTACTCGGGCAGATGCTGAACACGCCTTACACCTGGTGAACAAGGTACTATAAGGTGGAATAATTCAATCTTAATATGTCTACGAGGTAAATGAATCAATGTCTTATGTATTCGCCCCCAGGACGGAGCCTTCTTGGTGCGAGACTGCTCCATCAACACCAACAGTGAGCCCTTGGTTTTGGTTGTGTATCATGAGAAGAAGGTTTATAATGTAAAGATTCGATTCATTGTGAACACCAGAAAATACGCGCTGGGACGATCGAGTGACGTGAGTGGACACGCTGAGTAATAAGGGAAGGTTCAACAGGCAGATCCTCGCCCTTTTCATGCATTCACCGAGCATCTCGCTTCTCCGCAGGCCTTCGACTCCGTGGCAGAGATCATCCGCTTTCACTCCATATTCCCAATAACTCTCATCAGCGGGAGAAACCTGCCTGGAAGCAAGTTCCCGGAGAACTGCGTGCTGACATGTGCAGTAACGAGGAGGGATGTCGACCAGCTGCTCCAGTAACGTGCACCGTTCCGGTGAAGCCAACGCGGCGGGCGCCATCTGGCTCGTCGCAAGCTGCGGAACCACTAGAACTCTTTATCAGCACGTTAAACAAATGTGTCATCAATAAAATGATGGTGAAAAGTGTGACAGCTGGTCTTTCAAATCATTCACAGCTGTAACATTTGGGAACTAGTGAAAATGCGTGCGTCTCTTTGTGCGTTATCTTACTTTGACACGTCTCCCAACAGGCTGCGTAGGTGGAGGGTGGAGGAGGGGTGTGAGAAGACGTAACGCTCACACCTCCCCAGACGGTTCCTTCCCCCATTAACACGTGTATGTGTGAGGGGTCGCTTTGGTCCTGGGGGGTGGACAGAGGGGCAGAAACAATGAGAGGATGAACGGCCGCCGTCTGCCTTTACGCAATTCAAAACATTCTATTGTGCTGTGATTAGTTCATGTGGCTAAACACCAGACAAATTTACCACAACAATAGGATTTTACTGATTAAATCGGTCTCTGCACAAGTTCTTTCACAGTTTCATGGACTGAGAAACACAGAACCGGTTCTTTTAAAAGATTTATTATAGCGACCATATGCATAAATGAGTATGTGTATAGGGATATGGAACACAATGAATAACTGAATGAACAATAAACGCGAAATAACCAACTTTCACTGGACAAACAGATGGATGTCAGTTTCCCATCATTTTGGACAAAAGGAAAGAAGTTTAATTGCTATTCACTTCTTTCCATGTAACTTTAGGAAGTCTCGCTAGTGCCAGCGGCTATTGTTCAGTAGCTAATTAAAATATGACTATTGTATAAAAATCTGGGGGTTCGGTTGGGATAGTTTAGATCGACTTTATAATTCAAAATAAAAATCAATGAGTTCTGCTTTCAAAAAGGAGTTCAAAAAATTAAGAAAAGATGAAGAAAGTATGAGGCGCCATAAAGATTGGAAACATAAAAAAAAACGAATTCAAGAGTATAGGTTAAATGAGTAAAGAACAAGATATGAAGGGTAAGAACGTTTAGAACGAAAAGCATGTGACTGTCAACATCACATTTAAAGTATGATCACAGGTCTCTAATAACGCAGTAAGAACGCACAAATAACTGCTGGGACGTTAGTCATGAATTCACCTGAACATTAGCAACCAAACACGTAGAGTTGATTCACCGTAAACATGGGCGACCGTGTGTCTCCATACTGCGTGTGCAGTACATGGTCTACATAAGAATGTCACATGTGTGCGTGACATACAGGATTGGCAGAAGCATATGACTTTGTTACTTCAGCTTTCAGACACAATGCAGACGAACAGCCGCTCCGTCACTTCCACCAAAAGGGTTCTTTGGTGCATTGGAACCATTGCTGCATCAAAGCACAGCATCTTCTACATTTTAGTTGAGCTTATGGTTCCTTTGTTTAAATAACTGGCATTCCTGAGCTTTTACTGCCTTCTCCGATTTTTGCAGCGGACGATAGGGGGAGTATGAAGAAGGGGCATTTTATAGAGATTTACGAGACAGTTTGGGGTCTGGTATGTGATAAAGAGGAGAACCTGAAAGCATGTGTGGTTTGTTGCTTTTACTCACAGTTCCCCTTTGTAGATAAAAAGGTTAATGGAGCTTCTCTCATAGAGGAACCATGTTAAATAAAAGAGTTCACATCACCTCTGTTCATACAAATACTGTAGGTGGATGCTACACACAGGAGCCTCATGAATTAAACAAATCACACACCTCTGAGACAAACTGTGAATACAAGTTTTGTTATAGCTCAGTTTTGTTACTGAGATGCTAAACTTCACAGTACTTCCATCACGTTCTTTAGTCTGGATTTCCCCTAATACATTAGCATTTTGTTGCTTTACCTTAGCTCATGATTTCATTATCTTGTCAGTCCTGCTAACAAACACGTTTGTTCTGCAGAATAAAGTCAAGTACTGAACAAAATGGATAAGAGCTCTATAATCGTGATCATATTTCTTTTAATAGAAAAAGGAAGAGTTACACAATTGTTATAAAAGCATGTAATACAATGAGGATAAACACTGAATGTAGCGTAAATTTAAAAATGACATGAATAATTATCTCACAAAGAAAACAAGGAAAAGCAATAGAAATATCAAACACCTTTAAAATGTTTCTACAAAACCAAATTTTAAAAGGCAATTTCAGACACTGTTAGTTTGAAAACTGATGAACATGCAGCCGAGGACACAAAGGACTAACCGTTAGAGTAAGAACACCGCTGCTGTGATTTATATTCTACGTATATACAGAATAAAATCTGTAGATGACAAAAGTATATACACCTATAATCAGAGGTCTCGTACGTGGTGATTACATCATAAACAAGAAGACAGATGTGCCATGATGCGTTTGTGAGAAGCAGATCTGTGACAAATCGGGAAAGAGGACGCTCACGTCCATTTGATGAAAGCTACACATCACAGGCACCAAATATTTACATGGTGGAAAAACGCAAATAAAGTCAAGTCTCTCTAAGCAGTACAGTAATAAACACTTTGCGTTGGGCCTCTTGTATCGCTCTTTAAAGGAACCCCGAGCTTGATCCGTATTCGACACATTGAGCAGAGACTGAAAATGAATTAACACTTTACAACATGAACCCCTAAAGTCCTGGTCAAATGGAGAAGTCACAACATTCTGAGTTTATTATTAACAGCCAGTGAAGCGGTAAATGCAGCTGGGAAACGGGGGCAGATTAACATGACAACGTCACAACATGTAAACGTCCTCCGGCTCCCTTTTTTCACTTCGCTGCGCCTTTATTATTGATCAGGTTTACTTTGACAACTCGCACATTACTGCACAATCGTCATAACGTGTGTCCATGAGGTTCCTGGGTGCTGCACGTCCAAGGCTACATTTCTCAGGCCGTCTTCAGAGGAACCCGCTGAAATGGGGCAGACTTAGAAAAGCTTTGGCTTTGAAATCCTAACATCTGCTGGAGACAGACGCATCAGAAGAAACGAAGCATTTTAAGCTTTTCTGTTTGTGGCCACTTATGTTTGGTGTTTTTCCATTGTTCTGGGTCTTAATGCGAAACCTAAACCTGCTACCGCTAACGCACAATGACGGTATGACATGCGAGTACAGGTCACACGTCATTGAATCGGCCGTCTCCTCAGGTAGGTATCTGCTACAAAGACATGCAGGTCAATGAATGTGAGCGCCAGCGGTCTTTCTGTGAATACGTTCAAGTCACCGGTCAAAACAAATGAGTGGAATTAACGAATCGTGGATGGAGATCACATCTTCATAGGTGAATCACAGAGGATCCTCTCGTTGCCATGTGCTACGTCTAAACTCGGGCAGATCTACCGTTGTACAAACAGCACGTCTGTAAATCACTGACTGCAGCATATTGTCCCAAAGCAGTACATTGCACTGAGTAACCTTGCTCCCATTTTCTACAGTATATTGACAACACACACATCTTTTTAGAGTCAGCATCTTCCCTTTTTAATACTAGTTCGTTTCAGATAAATGTACACTAATAGATTCATTGAAAGACTCGAACAGTGCAGCCCATCACCTCGTACTTCTGCCCCATCACTTTGCTCAGCCTCATCTTTAGAATTTGGCACTTTGGAACCATAGTGGAGGCTCCGGTGTCAGCGACGCTGTCTGCCCTCACTCCCTGGACGGTGGCCCGGGGCTTCGGGTGGTTCAGAACCACTACAGGCTGATACGGGCCTGGTCGTTTGACTAGTTGGTTCACCTTCAGCGGCATCGGGTGAATTACTGTACAATCGGCCACACTGGCCACAGGCAGCCGTGCCTTGTATTTAGATATTCTAAGTTTTAGTCCAATGCTGCTTCGTTTCCACACGCCCATTTGGACTCTTCTCAGAGAAACAGTGGGGAACTTTGAGGAATAGACGTCACGATGCCTTTTTGCTACTGGCTGGAGAGGCGCTGCAGCCACAGGCACATCTGCGGGGGAGGTCTTTGTAGACCCTGATTCCACAGCTTTTGAAGACTCTGATGCAGACTCTACAGCTTTTGAAGACTCGGACGCAGACTCCACAGCTTTTGAAGACTCCGACGCAGACTCCACAGCTTTTGAAGACTCCGACGCAGACTCCACAGCTTTTGAAGACTCTGACGCAGACGTTTGACTGCATGTCGAACTTGTTGTTGTTTTAGTGTTGTTTACTTCCTCCTTGATGTGAACGCTGTCAGTCAGAGGAGGGTGCTGGACACCTTTCTCGTGCGCCTCTACTTTCATACAGTCCTTGGTTTGCTCTTCGAGCCGATCACAGGTAACAGCCATGCTCTTCGGGGCCACCTCGGTACCGTATTCTGCTTTGGGCTCCTCCTTCGTCGGCTCTTTGCTGTTAGTTACATTAACATGGCTTTGAGCAGGGCTGCCAGAGAGGCTGGTTTTCTCCATCACTATGCCACGCAGAGCCATGACCAGTGGCTGAAAGGAGCCTTGCACTTCCTCCGGTTGTTGACTTAATGAAAACACAGACGAGATAACTGGAAAACTCTCCGGCTCTGGCTTTTCTTCATCCCGTGCTCTCTCCCTAGGTCGCACTTCACTGGGCCAAGACACAATGCTAGAGTTTGTGTGATTAGAAAGTGCAGGTGTTTTGACCGATGCGTGATCACTTGCAGTCCTGTGTGATGGGAAAGGTAAATTAGGAGCAGCGGCATTATCCTTGCAAACAGCTGGAGGTCTCAGCTGTGCATCTGCAGCTGAGGAGACATTCAGAGACGGAAGAGCCGATTTCAGACTCTGCTGATTCGAGCCTGCTGTCTCTTTCTTTATTTCCGAAGCCGCATTGCTCCTGACGTTGACCTCCCCAGGCTCCAGCTTCACAGGCAGGGCCACCTCTCGAGGAACGCTCTTTGGATCACTTGCCCTCCGGGGTGGTGGGATGCTCTTGGAAAGCTCTGGAATTAGGTTCCCACTTCCCATATTGTCTGGATGCAGACTGCTAGTCAACCTGCTGGTGACCCTAGTCGTCACAACAGCGGAAGCATGAGCGGGAGCAGGAGCGGTAATGGTCACAGGGTCCCTTGGTGCAATTCTGATCCCAGGATTTACGTCTCTCACGGGGCTGAGGATGCATTTGGGAAGCTTGTTTGGAATGTTGCATTCCAAGTTGATTACTTCTGATGTTCTTTTGAAGCCAGCCTTTTCTTTGTTCACCTGATTTGGGACTTTTTTAGGAATAGTACCTGAAACAGCAGTACGCTCCATGTCCATGGAGTTAGTTTCAATTAGTTTCCTGTTAGGTGCGCACATCCCCATACTCCGGGAACTCGGATGATTCAGTGCAGATGACAATGGCTTTCCAAGTGCGGAGCTTTGGGACACAGTGGTCCTCGTGTCCTTTATCACAGACTCATTTTCTTGTTGAGTGACAAGCCTCAGCTTTAGCTCCTTTGTCCCATTAACAGTCTTTACCTCGACAAGTTCAACCAAGCAGCCGGCGGGGATCGACACTTCTTCTGGTAGAGACACAGTGAGAGCTCTGTTGTGTTGAATTAATCCATTCAAAGGCGACAAATGATCTGCATTTCTATTAGAGGCATTTGACACATTTGTGGCCAGCGTTTTTCCTTTCCCCTCGTCTTTCCCCAGTCTGAATGGAGGTCCACTTGGTTTGGGGACTGTTATGCGCACGGCCGGAGGTGGTGGCATTAGATTAGCAACGGGCACACTTGATAAGGCACTGGACACGGGTACATGGAGGTGTTTGGGAACGCCAGCCTTCGGACCAGTAGGGATCGGGCTGACGCTTTTATTATGCAAACGCTCGATGTGCTTTACAAGGCACAGCCGCCGCATGTATCCCTGTCCACAGTGAGGACACTTGAACGGATACTTAGTGTGTTGCTTCAAGTGTGCATTTAACTCTGCCTCGCTGAATGAAACCCCATTGCAATAAAAACAGTAAAACCGCGTCCCCAGGTGTTCGATCATATGCTTCTTGAAGGCTTCAGCGTCGGTAGACGCAAATCCACATTTCTCACAGTACATGACATTTGAAGTGTTTATGAAGCGATCCAGCGCCAGACCGGGGTGTGCGCCGCTCACTGACGGAGGCATGCTTTGGTAGCTGACTGGCTTCATGCTGAGCGGTGAAGTCTTCTGCTCCTCCGTCAGTGGGGTCACACAAATTCAAAGGTTGTGGAGCAAACATCCATCTCCAGCGGGTGTCCAGGCCTTAGTGGCAGAGAGGAGAAGCCTGGTGGAACAGACTTGGGCTTGTCACACCTTAAGAGGAGAAGAACACACAAAGTCAGGGTGAATAACAGCTGACTCCCAGGCGAGGCCTATAGAACCCATCCCCCCTCACATACAGCTCGTAGTCTACTTCAGGGAGCCGTTATTTTCTCCATCGCACAGATTGTAAACACAAACCAAACACACGCCGCGGCAACCACTTCACATGCTTCCTATCTAGCTTAATTTTCCACATCCATCGCGGGCTGTCCGTTACACAAGCTCCAGGCCCAGACGTTCCCTGGCCACAACACGGGGGTCGCAAAGACGACGATCGCTATGTATGATCGCAAACGACTCAAATCCCGCATACGTACCTGAACGGAGTGTTGTCGAGGACCGTTTGATCTGCAAAGTATCCTTCAAGTGAAAACACTGGAGGTATCCATAATTTGAACGAAAATATAGCGCTTAACAACACGTCAAGCCTAGATGCTTTTACGCTAGCCGAAGCTAGCGAGATACAAATTCCGGAAACAGCGCCTGCGGCCTGCCTTCAAAATAAGAGTACGGGCGAAATGAATTCACGTTTTTTTGATAATGACAATTAGATATTATTCTCGTTATTTATTTTGGATTATCTACACAACCAAAACATATGTGCATGTTGTAATAAAATATTGTTATTTTTAACATTGTGACCTAAAACATGGGCTTTTATTTACTTAATCTCTCTTAACGGTAGCTAAAATGTGCGCAGGGTAAGCTATTCTTGAAGACAGATAGCGCAAACACCCTACGTTTGTCAGTATTTTTAACGCTAGACTTGAATCCTCACGTAATATTTTCATTGGACGTCTACGTCATTCTAGCCCTCAACGCTGACAACTTCTATCCTCAAAATTTAATTCCGTCTTTACAGGTTTTAGGTGTCAAAATACATCATACGTCTATATTTGACAGACAACGCATCATCGTAGCGTCAACACTTTATATAAACGGGACTCCATTTCTGTGAGCACCCAGTGACACAGGAAGTGGTTTAAAGCTTTTGTTTTTGATTAAAGTCAAGCCACATGCTGTGACTAGCTGGCAGTGACCAGAGAGGGATAAACCTGGACACGATGTGGATGCATCTTCAGAAAATACCGTAAAATATGAAAAACATGCTGTTTAAAAGACTCTGCAGGCTGCTTCCCAAAATATCCGTGTATTTAGCGCTGCCAAGGTGAGTAATACAGGATGTTTACGGCTAATTTGGCGACTAATGGCTGTTTATTTATTGAAACACTATCTTATGTATTGCAATCTAGCAAAACTGTAATATTTAGGCAGTGACGCCTCAATGCTTTAACGTTTTTTGATTTATAATCGTCCTGTTGCGTTTGTGCTCTGACATCAGAGTTATTGTAAATGTGATTCTGTAGCTCATGTGACTATTGTGATTACACTTTCTGGGATTTACACACCATTGTTGCAATTCACAATGACACAGCAAAGGCTTTCGCTTGACCCTCCCATTCCCCTTCCATCCTACGCACAGCCCTGCAGACTTCCTGGTTATGGCACTTTTAATCCGGCTGACGCGGACACCTGTTCCTTGCTGCCTTGTCTCCACACAGTTACGTGTCTCGTGTTTTTGCAGACGCACGGTTACCCGTCGCAACATGGCCTCAAACCCGACGGCAGCAGACACGACCCGCTTCGACTTCCTGGTGATCGGCGGCGGCTCCGGGGGTCTGGCCGGAGCTCGCAGGGCGGCGGAGCTCGGCGCGTCCACGGCCGTGATCGAGAGTCACAAACTCGGAGGTACCTGCGTGAGTAACACTAAAAAACACGCTGTCCACCCCGACCGACCGCCCGCCCGCCTCTGCAGCTTTCACACGCGTGGGTTACTGGGATCGTTGCGAAGCCTCCGGAGCCCTTTTGTGGATTTCTGTGCACTGCAAACATAAAGGGGTTGTTTGAAGTTTGAGTCCAACAGGAACTCTCTCCCATCTCTAGCTCATCGAAGCTAACATGCTACTGTAGAACTGTGACATAAATGGTAATATCTTTAATCAATTTGACAAAGTGTATTCTATCAAATTAGTAGAAATCTAATTTGATAGAAAACAGACAGTGATTGAAAACGATAGATCTGCACAAAATCAGGAGGATGTTTCTTAATGTTTTTACTATTGCAAAATATACCGATGCATCATAGGTGCCTTTAGTTCAGCGTTTCATCTTATTTGTTTTACCTGATGTTGAATGTTGATGCAGACTGATTTTGAATCGCATGCAAACTGCATGAAGTGGGGGGAGTTTGTCCAGCTCACTTCACCTCTGTGGACTGATAACATCCCATTTCCTTGAAATGCACAATTTACATTTTGTTAATCTTGAAATAACCTCTTTTATTTGAATGTTTTTTTAGGTCAATGTTGGTTGTGTCCCAAAGAAGGTACAGTATTTGTTTTTCTTTGCTGTAATAGATCAAATTTAGCTTTCATTAATTAGTTACTGCGTCAGATGGCAAACGTTGGCTGTTTCCTTTCTTTGGCAGGTCATGTGGAATGCAGCAGTTCATGCCGAATATCTTCATGATCACAGTGACTACGGCTTTGAGGCTGGAAAGGTTTCTTTCAGCTGGGAGTAAGTCACGCTGTCAGTGTGTCTTGTGCAAGGACAATATCCTCTTTTGAAACCTGCCATGTTGCTCCGGGAAGCTGTTCATTTCATGGCATAGTGTTATGTTTTGTTGCACCACCTTAAACCACTTCTGTATCTTTTGTGAACAAAACAGTTCAGTTAAAGGTGTGTCTGTAAGATAAGCCTCTGTAAAGAGTTATCGCACGAAACACAAATACAAAACACCTAATGTCAAACAGGACTGGGCAGTAAATTAATCCAGGCTTTTGTTACTTGTTTTTTCAGGACTCTTAAGGCCAAAAGAGATGCTTACGTTACTCACTTGAATCGCATTTATCGCAACAATCTCGACAAGGTAATCATAAATCATACCTTTCATTAAAGCATCTGTTGTGGACAAGCATCATTATCAATTTAAATCAAGTGAACACCATGGTTGCAGAGTAGATTTTTTTTTTTAGCATCTTGACTATTATTGATAGTGTTGACATTTTAACTTGATGATGAACAGTGACTGTTGCAGATGACATAAAAACATGCTCTTCTACAGGCTAAAATCCAAACAATTCAAGGCCGGGCAAGGTTCACGGATGACCTTGAGCCCACTGTGGAGGTCAATGGGAAGAAGTACACGGCGCCTCACATTCTCATTTCCACTGGGGGGCAGCCTACTCTTTTGAGCGAAGCTGAAGTTCCAGGTAAGGCCTGTCCTTGTGCGCGTCACTGTGGCTCCTGAGCGGTTTGTTCTGTCTTGTCTAAAATTGCAATGTTGTGGAAAATTTCAGGCGCAAGACTTGGCATTACCAGTGATGGCTTCTTTGAGCTTGAAACTCTGCCAAAGTAAGATCATCGCATAATATTTTTTTTGTTTATTGGACACTGTCATTAGCTTCTGTGGTTAAACGGCTGTTGTCCAAACAGACGCACTGTGATTGTGGGTGCTGGATATATTGCTGTGGAGATGGCAGGCATCCTTTCCACCCTGGGGTCCAAAACATCTCTCATCATTCGACAGACAGGGGTAAGAAATACATCATCACAGCTCTCACTAGATAGGTGTCTAAAATCGTATCTACTGTGTGCAGCGATGCGGTAACTGAAATAAATGTACCTGCTACTTGCAGGTTTTGAGGAACTTCGACAGCATGATAAGCACAAACTGCACCAAAGAACTTCAGAACTCTGGTATAGACATGTGGAAGAACTCCCAGGTTAAGTCCGTGCGTAAAACGGACCAGGGTCTGGAGGTGACAGTTATCACCAAGGACCCAGAGAAGAAGAACGAGGAGGAGAAGATCAGCACCATCCAGGAGGTGGACTGTCTCCTCTGGGCCATCGGCAGACAGCCAAACACCTCTGGACTGAACATCGGAGAGATGGTAACATTCTAAAATTCAGTTGCACAATCAAATAAATACAACAAATTACAGAAGCAGGAAAGGCAGATTGCCTTAAAAAGCTAATATAGTTTATAACAATGCTGTAAATAATGTTAGTCTTTATTACTTTTATAACGTCTAATGGTACTGCTATTCATGCACCGTTTGAGAAGGTTTCCAGTGACTGATCTTGGTTCATATATAACCATGGTAAACTCTCCTGACATGCTCTGTTGCGCACTGTTGATTTAGGGGATCTCTTACTCTGTCAGCACCATTGAGGTTAGACAGCTCCTAAGACCAAGAACCAGAACTGCTCTATGCTCATGGACGTTGTTTCTTTGCCCAGGGATTATCAAAGAAGCTGAGATGTTAAAGATAATAAGAACATTTCAATGCTCAAATGTGTCATTTGGGAATTAATCTTTATATCTATATAACAGCTTTTTTGTTCGTTTTCTACTTGCAGGGTGTGGAAACCGATGATAAAGGTCATATCATTGTGGATGACTTTCAGAACACCAGTCGACCAGGGATCTACGCTGTCGGTGACGTTTGTGGCAAAGCTCTTCTCACACCTGGTATGTATTTATCTTTATTGAGTGTCTATGCTCTGTTTTTGTACTTTTTTGAGGTAAACATGCAGCCCACTGTAGACAGAGGAAGTGCTGGCTCAGGGCCTGTATTTGTTATTCAGGACTCTAATGTTGTTTTTTGTGTTGTGGCAGTTGCTATTGCTGCGGGCAGGAAGCTGGCACACAGGCTGTTTGAGGGAAAGAAGGACTCCAAGTTGGACTACTCCACCATTCCCACGGTGGTGTTCAGCCACCCACCTATCGGTACCGTGGGCCTCACAGAAGGTAAATACAGTGAAAGAAATTTTCAGGTTGGTAGTAACGTTTAGAAATAAAATTTCTAACATTTGTGCCATTGCAGATGAGGCCATTAAATCCAAAGGAAAGGAGAACGTGAAGGTGTACAGGACTTCTTTCACTCCAATGTATCACGCCATAACGAGCAGGAAGAGTCAGTGCATTATGAAGCTGGTGTGTGTGGGCAAGGAGGAGAAGGTAGGAGTGGTCTGTCCCCTAGATGAGACTTAAAAAAAAAAAAAAACTTTATTGCACACTGACACCTTTCTAATACTGAATTGTGTCTTTTCCACAGGTGGTGGGGCTGCACATGCAGGGTCTGGGCTGTGACGAGATGCTGCAGGGCTTTGCTGTGGCCATTAAAATGGGTGCTACCAAAGCAGACTTTGACAAGACTATTGCCATTCACCCCACTTCCTCTGAGGAGTTTGTCACAATGCGTTAATGCAAATACCAACCCCCAACTTTGCTTCCCTATACAGCATACCAGGACAGAGTTCCTGCTCTGCACTACTCTCACATCAGCTTGACGACTTGCTTTTTTAAAACTATCTTCATACTTCCATTTTCTTTCATTTCAGTGACCTTGTTTGTGCACAGTGTTTCTTTTTCCGCCTAATTCTCACCTAACTGGACCAAGACCAAGTGATGGCCTTCCTAAACTGTACTGTGGGTCTTGAATTTTGATTGAATTCCATTTTAATGATTGTGAAATGGAAGTGATGACTCTGCAGGCATGTTGTCAAGTGATTGCGCAGGAAGACCTCTCTCCTAGTGTATGTGTTTGGTTTGTCAGTCATTCGTCTGATTCGTTTTACAAACACTGCTGCTCCATAAGGCACCTATTTGCTTCTAATACAAGGTCATAACATATTGACTGCACTGTTTTAAAAACTCAATAAACCTGCAGGCTTTTTCTTAAGTGTTGTTTTTTTTGCGTCTTTTATGGTTCCATGTTGCATCTCTCCACTAATGTCTTTGGCTTTGTGTTTGTTACTGGGATACAAGATGATGAATCTTACTATTTGCTACTCAGATGTCCAGTGACTAAAGGAATATTCACTTTTGTATCTACATACAAGGGAAGAATGCATATATGGTCAAAATACTATAACTGTCATATGCAATAAAGCTTATTCAGGTATCATCAGTCTGTAATTAAAACATATTTGAAAACATTATTGTGCTTTTGGACAATGAATGCATTGTCTGTTTACACAACAACACGATGCTGCTTTGATGTTATTGAATCAGTAATAACTATCCAATATAGTGTATATGCTGGTAACATGGGTTTGCTGCTTGAGTATTTTTACTTTATGTTACTTTAATTAAATTACTTTTCGTCGTCATATATAGTTGTATGCGGTATACATTACTGTTATCTGTTTCCGCAAGGAAGTGGCAATCGCCTGGCAACGGTCAACGTGAAGATCTCGCGAGACCGCGAATCGACGTCCCCTGCGTTTCACCCGGTGACGTACTGTGTTTGTAGCACTTGCCGTAGCGTTAACCTATCGGCTTGATCATAGGAGCTACAAATGGATACAGAATATGAGCAAACCTCTACATAAAAAGGTACCGAATTTTAACAACAACCTTACTTAAATGCACTTACAGGTTAAGTGCAACTGTTTTGTCTAAATGATAATGTTATACATCAGTTGTTACTTACTTGCTAACCCTAGCTGGCCAGATGCTAACTAGCAAGGTTAGCTTACCGGTGTCTGTATGGCTACAGCAGCGTCATTAATGGCATTAGCGTTAGACGACTGGCCAAGTGATTATCAATGACAACCATTAGCCTTAACATCCAGACACGCGTTTTCGCCGTTGTTTACGTGTGAGTTTGTTTGTAGCTATGCAGCTACCTCTTTACCTATCCTGTCTGAATTAGGTTCAAAGTGACCGGGCTAACCTTAACGGTTGTCTGTGACTCCGTGCAGCAAGTTTCTGCTTCTCCGTTCCGACCCCGCTACAGCGAGGATGTTCCACAGCCTGGCCCTCAGACCATGGCACGTCGTCTGCAGGGTCTACTTCCAGCACAGGGCGTCCCTGTCACAGCGGTCTCCGCACATGCCCCACTCATGCTCCGGTGAGGAATCTCCCATCACAGTACTATGAGTGTTCGTTTTGCTCTGGCACTGGGGTGATGCATTAGTAGAATAAAGTGAAAGTGTCAAATATTTACATGATTGATTCATCTAGTTTCAAGTACAAAAGGCACAGACTGTCTTAATCTAGCATCACTTGTAGCTCACCTTTTCAGATTTTCTCTGTTTTATGTAAATAACCAGTTGATATAAAAGTCAAATGTTTATTTGCCATTGACAGGCATATTTGTATTTGCAGAGTAATTGGTTATATTTTATTTGTGGAGTTTGCATGTTCTCCTCGTGTCCACCTGGGTTTTGTCCAGGTACTTTGGCATCCCACACTCCAAATAAAAAATCTTTGCAGTTAGGTTATTTGGGGACTTTAAATTAAAGAACGGTGGTGAGTACATGTAGTCCCGAAGTTGGTCACTGTCCTCTTTGTTTCCTACAGTAAAAAATAATTTTCACTATGTTAATAAGTTTAGCAAACTTACTGTTATCCAATGTTTTGTTGCACAGGCTGGCAAAGAGGAAGCATCCATGGGTTGTGGTTCACTCTACCAGACTGCAGAGCTGGTTCAATAGGGTTGGGCAAGGTGCAGTACTACTCTACCTCAGGCAGCAGTAAAGATGGTCCTCCAAAAGCACCGTCAAGTGATGCTCCTACAGCTGAGAAGGTCTTGTCTGGTGCTGCAAAAGCATCTTCAGCTTTTTCAGGTGAAAAGAATATCCACACACTGCTGAAGTTGTCTGTTTTGCTCATTTTGTTTTGTATTATATATTTTTTACATCAGTTTTTTAAACTAAAAACAACAGAAATGAGTTCTGGCCCATTGAGATGTTTTTCTCCCATTAAAAGTGTTTCTTTGATCATTTTGCTGTTTTAGGTTCATCATCTCAAGGTTTGACAAAAGTTGAGGCAATTCAAGTAAAAGGTAATGTATAACATTTGAACATATGCCAACATCCCATGATTGTAAATTAGTGGGCTGTTCTTGATAACTTTATTATATCGCTCACACTGCAGGTATGATTTGGTGGCTTGTAGAATAGTTGTGAAATATAAGTGCAGATGAAAGTCTGTATAATTTTCCTCTGTTGTCATGCAGTTCGAGCAGTTCTGAAAAAAAGGGAATATGGGTCCAGGTACACTCAGAACAACTTCATCACCGCTGTCAGGGCCATGAATGAGTTCTGTCTGAAACCAAGGTAACTCCTAGTCCTGGAAAAAAAAATCATAAATTAAATATACAGCAAATCTATGTATAGTGTATATATAGTATCTACCACAACTGAATGAATGGTGTTGCCAGTAAATGCTTATTTGTCTGTCTCAGTTCTATCTGAGATTCCAGCAGTTCACATCACAGCACAAAATCCATTTAAAGTTAATCAATAAACATGACTTTGTGATTGGTTAATATTAGATTGATTAACATCCTTTAACACAAATCTATTTTAGTTCATAGAAATTACATATCCTTTGTCCTCATGCATTCACAGTGATCTGGAACAACTTCGCAAGATAAGAAGACGCAGTCCCCATGATGACACGGAGGCCTTCACTGTGTTCCTGAGATCAGACGTTGAGGCCAAGTTAGTATTGCATACCTTTAGCTTTTGCTAAATATATGAATTATTCTGATTTCTTTCTCTCTATCCTAAATAGAGCAATAGATGTATGGGGAAGCCATGAAGCTCTAGCCCGGGAGAGAAACGTCAGGAAAGAGGTGGAGAGGGAGTACCAAGAAAGTAGGTTTATAATTCTCTCTGCTAACATGTTGCCTTAAAACTGCACTGTAACTGTTGGGGAAATACACTAGAATCACTGGTAAATGAGTTTGGCCTAAACTAGCTGACCTGATTTAATGTTGAGTTTGTGGTACGCTAATAAAACAAAGAATAGGAAATAGACATTGAAAGTATTTATGTAATAATTATGTATATGTGTTTCCTGTTATATTGCTCCTTTAACAAGAAACTTGCTCTGCCTAAAATGATGTTTTGACATTTTTCATTCATTTAACTTCAGATATTTTCCGAAATCAGCAGTTGTTGAAAGAATACAAAGACTTTTGGGGCAACACTAAGGTAAGCATTCAGAAATATTGATCAGTATTACTTTAAATGTAAAACACAATGTAATGTCAGTAGTCCTGGTAATATGCCCCGCTGCCCTAATGGTGCTTGTTTGACCTTTGTTCCTCTTATAAAGGTCACTGCCTCTGAACTGTAGCGTCATTGTCAGTTGACATTCATGCAGTCCCCCCTCTACTGTATGATGCTGACTATTTCTTTGACCATTCAATACTGTTCTGCGTCATAGCATTTTCTGTACTCTGCTGGCTCATTTTGCCCGAGTAAGCCCCACTGTGTGTGTAATGAGCTAAAGTAAACTCTATAAGCCACATATTGACCATAACCAGGGGAGATTTATTCAAAGTCAGGAACATGATTGATGATTTATTCAACTGGCGATCAGTATATATATCATTGTCCTTCTTTTCTCATACAGCCTCGATCATCAGGCAAGAGGACAACATTTCTTCAAGGACCGGGGAAGGTGGTGATGGTTGCTATTTGTATGTAAGTTCTAATCTTCTCACCGGTCCTGACTGTTCCTGACTGTGGTTGTGTTGTGCTGTGCAATCTCTTTGTACTCAGTGACTTCACTTAGATGTAGCACGCACAGTGGGATGTTTTGAATGCGAAAAAAAGCTGCTTCCTCCAGGGTTACTACATATAGTATGTCATAATAGTATTATAGTTTAACACTTGTGAACGGTTGATTAACGCTCACTAGAGGCTTTATGTTGTGTTTAAAAAATGTTAGCAGTTTTATTGACGACTGCATGGGATCACATGAAATCATGTGCCCTATTGAATTAGAATAATGTTGTTAAAGGACATGTGCAGTCACATGAATGTCAAACTGCTTCCTTCAGTGAGTCTGGACAAAGATGCCCAGGAATTAGTGCTCATTATAGGAGAGGCCCAGTGTGGGTGTAAAAAATGTCTGGATGCAGTAAGAGGATTTTACACCACAAAGTCAAGACTTGGGCAATAGGAAACAAGTGTTGTGAATCAATTTGGCTCCAATGCTGTTACATTGTTAAGGAACCAACTATGGTTTCAGATCCTGTAAAAGCTGCTACAGATGTGTCATCTAGATCAGTGACATCTTAAATCATTTTTTATATTTTAAACCTTTTCATGATGTGTCTGTTCTCTTTGTCCTCAGCAATGGCCTGAATTTCTTCTTCAAGCTTCTGGCTTGGGTCTACACCGGATCAGCCAGCATGTTCTCAGAGGCCATCCACTCCCTGGCCGACACCTGTAACCAGGCTCTGCTCGCCCTGGGAATCAGCCAGTCTGTCCGCAACCCAGACGCAGTGCACCCGTAAGATTCACCTCTTTGTTCAGTAGTTACGAGATTCAGTGTCTGACCATCTTGATTGAGAACTAAAGCTTTAATTCTGATTTGAATAAGATCAAACTGTGAAATTGTACTTGCTGTAATTGGCAAGTGTTCAGCTCAGTCCACCCAGTGATGCCTCTTTCCTCGTTAATGATGGTCACATAGAGCTGTTGTTTGTCTCCTCACCAGCTTGTAAAGACCACACAAACCTGACAACAGAAAGAAAACCAGACCTCTTGTTTGATATTTGAGCACAGCAGCACTCGGCACCCGGCAGATAAAAACAAGAGGCTGCTGGCTTATTTCTACACTGAGCTTTGCTAACAGTAGTGACAGTGGTGTCAGAGGTTGAGCTACTTCCGTTGCTGTTGCTGTTTTGTGTTTTGCTACGTAGTTATGTCATATGTTGGACAGCACACCTTTGTGTTTTCCAGGTATGGATTCTCTAACATGCGCTACATAGCCTCTCTCATCAGTGGGGTGGGCATTTTTATGATGGGAGCTGGCCTCTCCTGGTACCATGGCGTCATGGGATTGCTGCACCCAGAACCCATTGAATCCTTGTTGTGGGTGAGTATCAACCAACTCTTGAATGTGATGCATGGATGGATGTAAAAGTTAATTCTGGTCAAATGTGTTTTTGTGCTGTACAGGCCTACTGTATTTTGGCGGGTTCTCTGGTGTCTGAAGGAGGTGGGTTCTTTTAATGAGTTAATGGCTTTTTGATTTTGTATGGTGAGTGATTTTTTGATTTTGCATAAAGAGTTTCCTTTTTTTGTTCTTTCACAGCAACATTACTAGTAGCCATCAATGAGATAAAGAAGAGCGCAAAAAAGGAAGGACTGACTTTTTATGAATATGGTTTGTACAGCAGGATTCTCATTTAAATTCCATGATGTCACACTTGTTTACAGTTTAGATGTCCCTAAATATCTAATACTCATGGTCGCTACATATGCATCTTATTTAATATTTCAAATTTCATTTTTACTGTAAGAAATAGGGACAGGGCGTGGAGCCTGAATTCATTTTAAAATGGCTTCAAGCCACATAACCCTGTTTACTACTCTACATTAAACAAGAAGCAGACCTAGAAGGTCTCCTGGTTTTTGTTTAACCCACCTCATTTATTGGCTTTTTTCATAGGAAAAAAAGTCCAAACAATGTCACAGTCCAATGTGATTTATGTAAAGATCCATCAGGTTCATGCGGTATCATTCTGACGCATCTAAATGCAAACTAATTGCCCTTAAGGTAAAAGAACTGATTATGTTGTGGATTGAGGTGTGAGGAGATTTTGTGTTGTTTCATGTGTGCAGTTATGCAGAGTCGGGATCCCAGTACTAACGTGGTGCTGCTGGAGGATGCTGCTGCTGTGTTAGGAGTCATCATGGCTGCTGGCTGCATGGGCCTCACCTCGCTCACAGGTAAAGTTATCATCATCACTTAATTATTACCTGAGCTTCTCCAAGTTTACTGTGCGTCCTTCAAAGTGTTACGCTAACCTCAGGAGAGTTGAGTGTTTTTGTGCATTTTAATTAGATTTTTCTTTGCGTTGTCCCAGGAAACCCCTACTATGACAGTTTGGGTTCTCTTAGTGTGGGGACGTTGCTGGGCGCCGTCTCTGCCTTCCTCATCTACACAAACACAGAGGCTCTGTTAGGACGATCTATACAGCCTGAACGTGTACAGAAGCTGACGGAGTTCCTGGAGAGCGACCCGGCTGTAAGGTCAGCAAACACACAGATGTGTTCACACACACACACACACACACACACACACACACACACACACACACACACACACACACACACACATACAGCATGTGTACGACATGGACCAGATCAGGTTTGGAAAGCTTCCTATGAATACAAATAATCCACTACAATAGGCGGAAGGTTAAGAGAGGAATGACCATAAAAACACTTAAGGGGGTTGTGTCTTTCTTAGTCTCACATTTCCTTTTTCCAAGTGGTGTGTCTAATGATTGTGCTTGGGGACTTAGTTCCCTTAGGATAAATTCATAGGTATCACAATGGTTTTAAAAAATCTACTGGTGATATTTTTCTGTCTCTATAACAAATCCATGGCTAGACCTGACATAAATAATTTTATTACCAGGGCCATCCATGACGTGAAGGCCACGGATATGGGACTGAGCAAAGTTCGCTTTAAGGCTGAAGTTGACTTCGACGGCCGAGTCGTGACGCGGTCATACCTGGAAAAACAAGACATTGACCAAATCCTACATGTCAGTCATTTTTAATGTTGTTTTGCATCAATTTGAATCAGCTTGAACATGATTTCTGCTCTTTTGTCAGTTTTATTTAATCTTCTGGTGCGTTTCTTGACTTTGCTGTTAGCAGATGCTTGCTTTTATGTTTTTTTACAAAGAAAAGTTTGTGGGTTTCTTTCTCTGCAGGAGATTCAGCAGGTGAAAACCCCAGAGGAGCTGGAGAACTTTATGCTGAAACACGGGGAGAACATTATTGACACACTTGGAGCTGAGGTGGATCGCCTGGAGAAAGAACTCAAGGTAAAAAATTCTAAATCTGCTGATGCTCCAATACGTCTGTTGCTGTTCTTGCATGTATGCATTAAAATGTGCCTGTGTAATCATGTTTTGTTCCTCTGTAGCAACGCAACCCAGAGGTTCGTCACGTAGACCTGGAGATACTATAATATTGGGCCTCTGCTTTGGAGACCTGCTGAAAGAACCCTCAGAAAGAAATAGGAAAGGGTGGAAGGAGTCCACCTGCACAGCCTGCCTCCTATTCAGGCCACCCAACAACAGAACTCTGTGGTCAAATCTTACTATAGAGTAGAGGGATGAAGCCTGGGCAAATATTGAGCTTTCATCGTTGAACTTGAACTTTAGTTAGTGATACTGAGATGCACTTCTATGTGTTTCTGGCTGAAGACGACAGACTACGACTAGTCTTAAGTTTTAAAAGAAACCTAAATCTGTGTTGCTTTTCACAGATTGGACAGTTTAGCTTTCTGTCTGTTTGCTTTAACACAGTTTCCTGCATGAATGTGTCTGGATCTGCGTGAGACCAGATGTTTTAAGAAAAAAAAATAAAACCACAAGCAGGACCAGTGTCATTTTCTAGATTTTACTTTGACGTCAAGCTTGAACCACAACCGTAGTGTGACTAGTATGAACAAAACCTGAGAGCTACACATTGAAACCACATTTATTTCATAGCTAGACACATAGACATTTTTTTTCTTTTAATTAAAATTGAGGAGCTGCAGATGGCATGAAGCCAGTTGTGACTTATTTTGGTGTTATATGCAAACTGAAACTGAAATGTGTAACTAAGGCCATTGATTTTTATTCTAGAAGAGTTTAAGATTAGTCCAGTTAATGAGCACCAGACTTTGCAAAAACCAATTTGTAAAAAAACAGAATGTTGCAAACCTAATTAATCATATTTCTATGATTTTGTATCAAGTCCTTCAAACATATATTTAGCCATTTATTTAAAATATTGATGCAGGTTTGTGTAGAAAAAGTGAGCATTCTTCCAAATGAATCTCTTTTTTTTATTTTTCATCTCCACACTCCAGTATCAAATTTGAAGTTTACTGACTTTGTCTCGTGCGTGTTGCAGCTCATCAGCAGATGCTCATTTACTCATTCACAGATGAAATACTTGACATTCACACACGTGTCTGCTCTGTTTTTCATCAAGTATAAATACCATGTCATGACGAAAGTGAACTAATGGATCCGCTTCATCACACACCATCAATGTAGAAATGTTGTTTTAACAATTCTGGATGTTTCCTCTGTAAAGTGTGCACCAAAATATTCAGTGGGAGTGTGTCAGTCAGCATGTGTAAGGTGTGATGGGTTTCCATTAAACTGTAACAAACTGTAACAAAGTCCCAGCAGCAGCAGTTGTGGTCAGGAGGTGGCCAGTCAGTGGTTTAATGGGAGGATATATATTTTTGAAGGTGTTAATAGTGTAATATTGACCTTTTGGTGATAATGATGTTGCCACTGTTAACAGAGTTGTAATAAATTTCAAATAAGTTATTACTTTATGTTTCTGTATTTGGATTGAATTTCTTGTATATCTAATGAACAGCTGCCTGTGAATATGTTCTATTCTTTATATTACGTTGTTATTCCATTGATCAGAGTAGCCTGAAGGCTCAGCCTCAGCTTCCGGCCCACATTACACCGCTTAAAACGCGTTCCCCTGGAGCCACGTCCGGGAGCGAAAGCAGGAATCCAGTCCAGGTCTGCGTTTTTAATGTTTCATGCGAGGGCTGATTTTGCGCTGCCAGCTCCGATGTTTGACTGGAATGTAAACCTGAGTCCATTAGATGGTGCAGTTGTAGGGGATGAGAGGGAAGAGGGGGGCAGCAGCCTGTGCGCTGACGTCAATAAAAATAGTCATTTCCAACCAGTCTGCGCATTGACCGACCATTCAAAACATTACGCACAGCACCGCGGCCGGACCACGCTCGACTACTCGACTGAAACCCTTTCTGGCCGAATCCGGAGCGCGGAGACAATGCGGACGGGCGCCCGTGCAGGTTTTTGACCATTCAATGTTGTCTTAGCGTCTCGGGTGTTGCGCGTGTCCGTGTCACGTCTCGTCATGCCATCCCCGAGTCACTCGTGCCAGCGCCACGGCCCATCTCGTCTCCCTTCGCGAGTCCCCCACTCCTCGGGAGGCAAGAGACGCTCGCTCGCTCGCTCGCTCGCGCGCGCGCGACGATTGAACGAGACGCACCCTGATCCTCAGGTCGATTTAAATCATCGTTACAGACGGACCATGCGTCGAGACGCGCCTGTTACGTGTCTGGACACCGAACACCTCCGTCCTCCCGCTGCTTTGTGCAAACACATCGCTTCATGCCATTTGAACGCTTTAGTGGATTTAAGACGAGGCTTTAGAAAATGTGGCCGTTTTTTGTGCTATTTATCGATGCAACCAGATTCACCCCCCCCCCCCCCCCGGTATTTTCGACTCCAGCAGCCCACAGATGGGGGCGCAGTGGACCCGCGCAGTTCACGCGAGCTCCTCTCCATCACCGCCAGCCCCTGGTTCTCAAAAGCCAAACCCCATTATTCTTCATTGCGGAATTGAATTAGAGAAACGAGATGTTGTGCCGCGGCGTGACCACCTCCCATTGGCCGCGTACCAAACCAAAGCTCGTTGACCTTTTTTTTGTGTCTGTCTGGTTCCCGTCTTTTCTTCCTTTCTCTAAACAGGCGATTTGGTTGCTGTTTGACTCCCAGGTGAGGGCGCCTCTACAACGAGCCAGGCAGTGGATGGACGGAGGCTTCATGGCGGATCACCATCACTCTGCTCTACGCTTTTAGCCTCTTTACGGTGCTGCCTTGTCTAATCATGTTCAAGCAGCATTGTACAGGGCTATGACAGCATAGAGAGCTGGGCTGCGTTCCCCTGACCCCCCTGGACGACAGCCAGCAAATGACATCATCTGTGCAGAGCACAAACCGGCGAGGTTTACAAGTGCCTGGCTTTTTGCTCGCAGTCTGAGTTTGGTGGTTAATGGTCGAGGGAACACGGCGACGTAGGAAGTTCTGCTCCGGTTGAGTTATTCAGCGCTGACCTAAATCCTTCAGCAGTCAATACATTATTGAACCCAGACTGTGCCGCTCGTGTATTGGCGTTACATCTGAGCCAGGCAGCATCACATTTCAGAAAAATAAATAACGAGCAGGGCTTTAAGGTGTTTGCGGACATTTTATAACAGTTTGTCCATTAATGGCTTCGCTAATGATTATTCTGTTGATTTGATAATCGATCTGTTGTGTCAGACTGAATTTGGAGATGATCTCTCAAATGTGACATTTTATTTTTTGTACGAGTCCATCATGGTGTTTTGAGACAGTTCAGGTTTTCAGTGGCCACATGACGTGACTGACTAGGCTTTAAAAATCATTTGCTAAATGCTCTTGAGATAATTAGATTCATAGTTCTGTGCCAAGAAGACAAACAACCAGCACAAACTGGGACTGCGGCCGTGTATGGAATATGCTTGCATGTCTAATAATAAACAACAAATAAAAAACCTGAAGTGTGTTTGTCAAATATTTCCTATTTTAGTTTCAAATTGTTGTTGTTGCAGACTCCTTGACTCTATTTCTTTGCCCTCGGAGTCCAACGCTCTTAACTCTGTCTGATATGGGATTAGTAATGAGGCTGTCGTTAATTAAGGAGCATCTTCACTAATTAACTAACAAGCTCACGCTTACCAGAAGAGAACTGGGACCAACCCAGAGCCTCATCACAGATTCGACATAGCAGCAGTGTAATATGCAGAAATTGATGGATTTTATTATAAACTCCACTTTGAGCAATGGCCATGGAAGAAGAGTCCTGCTGCGTTTCCTATGAACTGCCAGGTGGGGGTCCTGTGTCGGGTCCCAGAGAAGGAAGCAAGGATGTGGGGGTCAGGCACTAGACATCTTCACTGGCTGCAGCTCACGCAGGGCTGCAGGCCGTTCTCGTTGCAGGAAGTGCACTTGAGGGCTTTGAAGGAATCCGTGAAGCAGTTGCGAAACACAGACATCTTGCTGCCATGGCACATTGGGCACGGGATGAAGGCGAAGCCCCCACAGGTCTGGCACGTTTGGGGATGCTGCACCCTCTGGAGAGATGACAGGGCACGAGTAGGTTTTAGTTTGGTGCCATCGGTTAATGGTTAGAAAAAGCTTGACATCATAAATACATGAAAAGGTTCAAACCACCCACGTGTCTGTGTGCTATAATACGAAGCTGCTCGGCTTGAAATAATGATAAGAAAGAGCGGAAAGCTCAGGCATCTGCAGGAGTGGGGGTCTCTGGAGCTCTGAGAGAGTTAATCCAAGGACATCCCAGCATTAATTAATGTGCCGGCTCTTAGCCACTGTCACCAATGGCTCACACCTTTTCCACATTTGCTTGAGATTAGTGAACGACGCCTGATCCAGCGAAATCTGGGCCACATTCAGTGTCGAGTGTTGTAGCAGGAGCCGTTCTGCCAGTAGAGACTGTGTTGTATCTTGTATCTTAATGAATCGCCTCATGGACCCGCCATTCACAGGCTGCCCACACTTTGATGGTGCGGCCTCTTCAGGAGCAACCGAGCCAGAAACGCGTTTGTGAATTCTATGAATTGTAATTCCCAGTCAATGTAGGGAATTTCTGACACTAACCGTGTCTCAGACTTTGGGAAAAGATCTTCTGATTCCAGGGCTTTTGAGTGAATTATTCCAAATACTTAGCAACAGTTCATGATTATTAAATAGGATGAACCACTTTGTTCACATTAGACATGTTCACTTTGAACCGACACAGCTTCGCGTCTGAAGCGGAGCTCCACTCTTCAGACGCAGACACGGAGTGGAGCCACGCTGCTGACCTTTCAGGGCCGCACACTGAACCGTCCAACAGCCTGCAGTCGTACAGAAGCCTGATGTAAATGTCACACTGCTTTGTGTTCACTTACAATAGACTTCAGTTGGTTCTGACTTCCAAATTATAGTCTGGGGCCTGAGGAAAGGCCAGTGGTTGTGCCAGTGACCGCTCCTCGACGCTCGTACAGTGATTTCAAAATAAAACAACTTGCCTCAATTCTTGTCAGAAGATCTTGAAGCTCCCCTGATTCGTTCATGCCGAGTATTTTCTCAGCGCCCTACAAAAAATACAAGTAATTGACAAAACTATTTAATTAATGTTTTTCTTCTGCTGATTTAATGGGCAACAATATGAACCGACCCCAAGGTAGTGTCCGTCCACGAACACCACTGGTAGCGACGGAGGTTCTCCGACGCGTTTGCACCGCTCCTCCAGCTCCTTCCCGTACTCGCAGTCCAGCGCGATGTTCTTCTCCACGAACTTCACCCGGTGGTTCTGGAAAATCTTCCTGACCAGCTCGCAGCGTTCGAAGGTCGTCCTGACGACACGGAAGCTGGTGGTGTAGATCACTATGGTCCCGAACTCAAGGGAAAACCCCATCTGCAAGAGGTTACAAAGATGTGGTCATTTATTAAAGACTTTTCAAGCTGGGTACAAATATGGGTTAGGGAGTTGGAACCGAGGTTAAAACTGCATCAGCCTGTTTTTAGGGTAATATAACCTTAATTAATGGTGACGTGGAGCTTTATCTAATCTGCAGTGACGTTATGTCTTCACCTAACACGACTTTGCAGACAAATTTCCTTGGATGTGACCTTCAGGCCTCAGACTGTCACACACGCCTTCATGCAAGGATACTAGTAAACACAGTGCTGAGAATTCATTAACGTGATTAGTTTCTCCTGGAACACTTAATGAAATGCATCATCAATCTTTAATTGCTCTGCGATCTCGCCCTCCGTTCTCACCTGCACGCGGCTCCGACCAGTAACTAGACTTCAAGGACAGGAACAAGTCCGAAATCTGCCAAGCGGCTCACGACCGACTCTCACAGTAAAACCAGCAAACACCAGCCAGCAACACTCACAACGTTTGAAGCGGGGAGGTTTTCGAAGAGCGTCTGGCCGGCGCTGACTTTGTGCTTGACGCCCCTCACGGTGCCGTTCTTGCTGAGGATGTTGACCCTCTTGGTGGTGAACAGCCAGTCCTTGGTGGCGCCGGCGAACATGAGCAGGTCGTCGGGCTCGCTCCCGCTGTCGTCCGGCTCGGGGCCCAGGCGGCCGTAGAGGGGTCCCTGGGGCTCCCCGCTGGTGGAGGGGGTGCTGGCCCGCTCCGCGTCCGAGCTGCTGGTGCAGTCTGAGTCCAGGGAGTCCGAGGGCCCCTCGTCCTTGAACATCTCCTTCAGCACCCGCCCGCTGTTCCCGGAGGCCACGCGGAACCTCACCCGCTTCTGCGGCTTCTCCTGTCCGGCCATGGTGGCGGTGCCCTCCATCGCAGGTCCGCTGCCGCGTTACATGGTCCACAGCAGTGCAGCGCCGCGTCCCGCTTCTCATGCGGAGGTCACCGCGCGGCTCAGACACGCTGCTTTGTTTGCCATGGATTACTGGCACGTCTAATCCCCAATGTTTGAACTGATCTAAAAGCGACTGGGAACACGTAAGCTGCCTTACAGCGGAGTCACACTGCCAGTAAATAATGCATGCGCTCCTGCCATGGCAACGGAGCGGGTGAAACGAGAGTTGTCTCTCCATTATTCATCGCAGTTTACGGTTTTCAATGCAAGACTTTTCATGATCTAATGTCAACACTTTAAAGAAGACGCATCAGCTACAGATTTAGTTGAGCTTTAAATTTTTCGTTGAAGAACGTGACCAAAACACCTTCCCCTCTTCACGCCAGCAGCCACGTTCACGCTGCTCAACTATTATTAGACAGATTGCTGGGAAATTTGGTACAGCGGTTCGAGGTCCCTTGTGGATTAACGCCACTGAAGCTCAAATGTGTCATTGCTCCATCTGTTCAACATTCAAGGTTCTCAGAAGATGCACACTGCAAAATTAGCAGTACCTGGACTTTCACTTTTCACCGTTAGTCTGCAGAAATGCCTTTGAGCATCATCAGTGTCAGAATGAGCATGATTTGAATGGATAAGAGGGCAAAGGCAGGTCACACTGTTTACACAATTTGTTTCCTATTTCTAAACTTTTCGACCATGAAGTAAATTCTCTGACATCATTAACACACATAAATGCATGACGTCCAGTAAGTGGATAGTCTTTGACTCTGTTACACCCAAAGCAGGTGTTCGCTGGGTGTCTCCGTGGAGCAGAAGAGGAGCAGACCAGATAATGTGTCACGGAGACGCAATATAGCAGCATGTCCGCAGAGACACCTCGGCCCGTGTGTGTGTGTGTGTGTGTGTGTGTGTGTGTGTGTGTGTGTGTGTGTGTGTGTGTGTGTGTGTGTGTGTGTGTGTGTGTGTGTGTGATGAGGCAGCTCCCTGGAGATATTACGCATCAGCTTATAGTGGTGACAGCACCACTCTGTTTGAGAGCGGCACCTTGGCCCCAGAGGTAAGAGCAACACACTCACACCCACACAGCGCGTCACCGCCTGTCAGTGTCACAAAAATCCATCTGGGAACGCGCCAAACGAAGATGTAGTGGCGTCCCGAGGTTGCGTCGGTTCTAAACTCTTCTTTAAAGTGTCTTTTATTGGAAGGCGCTCACAACAGCACTTACAGAATGGCCTCTAAAGTACCTGCAGTGTGCGCTATTCCAGCTTAAGAAGCCATTACTGGCTTTCTACACTCATAGAGAAACAGTGTGATTGAATGTGTTTTCTCAGTGAGTGTCTTAGTTTAAATATTTATTTTGTGTCTTTACCTGGGATTTAACACTGTACTTAATGAGCTGCTTGATAGTTTGCTCGGGCCTCTGGGTTCCTGGTCAACTAAGGATCTTTTCTTGCATTTTATTGTATGAAGTTTGTGTAACTCTTTATTAGTTGTGTTACATGCATTGGTGCAGTGCTGCTTTTACATTGTTTCGAATCCGGTAGATTTACTCCATATGAGTCTGGTTTCTTGGCACATTACCACCACCTGCAGATCAGCAGAGAAACTTGACAACACTGGCAGTGGCGTGTGCTGCGCTTGCATGATTGTACTGTGCACTGTGAAAAGAAGGGACGCCCACTCAAAACGCACCGCTCAACGGTGTTTCTTTAAAATCTGATCACACCGCACGCAGTCCCACTGAAGCAGAAAAGCTACGTTTGGGAACACAAAGTCAGCAGCTGTGCACGCTAAAGGTAGCACGGCCAAATCCTCAGAATGGGCCTTTTGTACATTTCAAATCACTGCAGTAAGGAAAACACACCTACTGCATGCGCTGCATTCATCTCAACCGTCTGAAACAAAACTATGATCCAAACAAGCACACACCATTCATCATCACATAAAAAATTAATAATGTATAATATATTACATCCTGACTGACACCAGCTGCCAGTATCTGCATAAAGCTGCTTATGTTACTCAGTCTGCCAACTGAGCGCACTAACTCAATTTTAATATATTTTATATGATATGAGAAGCCTGAAAATGGGCTCACAGTGTTGATCAATCTGAAAGGCAGAACAGAACCATTCCTATCTACTGTGCAGTCAGCTGTTTTATCTTTTCTGATGTGAGGCCAGTGAGATTATCTATTAACTATCTCTCAGCCCTTCTCACCAGCAGAGCTAATGTAGCCTAACCTGCCATTGAAGGGGAAGTGAGTTGCAGTATATTCTAACGTCGCTGCAATAACACACCCCAAGACTTGTCATGTAAGATCTTCAACTTAGAAGTATTCCATTTGATCCACCTGAATATTTCCTTTTGTTGATTTCTGTTCACAATCAGCTTCTCTGTTGGGTGTATGATCAGCCATTGTGAAGAGGGTTTATGGCATTGACTCCACCATGACTCACCATTTGTGATGTGTTGGCGATCACGCCACCTCCCCTCCTCTGACTAAAGACCAACATCCACAAGGGGGCAGAGCGCGGTTCAACTACAGCTGATGTCACATTGCACGTCTCTCCCTGAGGCGCTGTAGGCAGGGGATGACGGATGCAGCCGCAGGCCCGATGGCTCTGGTTTGATCAGTCTTCGCAGCAGAAGCCATGATTTATTTTAAAGCCAATGACACGTGAAGCGAGCACGAGACACATTAGAGAATCCTGACACGACAGAAATTCAATTTTCCATCTAAAGATTTACAAACCGAACTTCAGTGGGGTTTCTGCTGGTTGGGTAAACACATTTATCCCAAAAATATGAACTGTCTTATGGAATCTTTATTTTTAATTTATCTTTCATAAGTGTTGTGATGAAAATAAAATCCTTAACTAAATTACTGTAATACAATGAAAGCAATGAACCCTTGAGGTGACCTATGGGACATTTCATAGCTGCTTCAACAAAGCAGTTCCCAAAGCCAAGGAAACAAAACCAGAAGGGGAAGTAGCCAGTACTTTATCTTCTGAAGTGAACCGGACACCCTTTGAAAAACACGTGGGACGAGGTCCAGTAAAGCTGTTGCAGGGTTTGAGCTGCATTACCTCCTTTCCTGTATTTCACTCTAAGCAGTATAGAAGTGGTTCAGAGAGGTTTCCTGCAGAGACAAAGGGCTTCCAGACAGCAGGCACCATCGTTTTATAGGCAGGTTATTCAACCTTGTAATAATGTAAATAATGTGTCAAAAACCATTGGCATTGTTGTTTATACAGGCTTCAGGAGTTTAATGAACAATGAAATATGTACTGCACAAGCTGTTTGCATGTATAGTATCTCATTCACATGGGTTCATACTGTAGGGAGTCTTGAAACAATCAAACCCTAACAAGTCTGTATGGAGTGTGGTTCAGGGAAGCGGAGCCAGATATAGCCACACGAGTCCGTCAGATGCTGTGAAGTGACTTTAAAAGCAGTTTGATAATCAAGGCTTGCATCTAAACAGAGAACAGAAACTTTAGATGACTCTAGCTTTAGACACACAATGACCCAGAAATGAAACTGTGTGAGAGGACAGGAGCGATCAAGGGACTGGAAGTGGCACAAATGGCTGAAATGAGGGTAAAAACAGCTTCACAATCCTTTCTATTGTGCAGCATGGGTATGTCCAGACTTTTTTTGAAATCATTTTGAAGTTCTACATGCCATTTTTAAAACTACACAATTCAATTAGCTATTAAAGCTTATTGCTGCAGAAAAAGCCTATTCTCAAACACTGAGCCTTCTCAACATATATAAATACTGGACTGTAGATATAGTACACTCTTGGTTCTGTGGGGAGACTGATGCTGTGAAAACTGGGTCAGGGAAGCAAATGGGTGTTTGTAAAAAAACAGAATAGCTAATTATCTGTCCAAATTCTTTGGACTCATGAGACTTGACTCACTCTTCCTGGGAAATCCCATAAGAGCCCACAGTGACGCCGGTGTCACAGGATACAGCCTATTTTTTCACAGATGTGATGATAGTAGAGAAACATAAACTGTAATAACAGCTTGTGTTGCACTGGCACCATCAGCGAGCATTGCCAATGAAATACTGTATCACAGAACAATGGAGCTGGGAAAGGGGATTCTCGGGTCAATCTGGTAAAACAAAATAGTCTCATTTCAAAAAAATACTGTTTGAAATGAACACAGCTTGATAACAACAGAAATGTGGCTCTTTGAATGCATCATTGTTTGGAATGGAGATGCAATAAAACACAAAACCCAGTGTGCACACACACACACACACACACAGTCGAAGAGGCAGGCTTCTTGTCACTGTTGCTTAGCAACCGCAGGAGCTACAGAGCCAAATCCCCGTAGTGGCGAGCTGATGTTGAATTAGGTGGAGTGGGGGAAAGACAGGATATGTTCAGGAAAGATGAGTCTCTGGCAGGCAGGCGCAGGAGGAGGCAGAGATGTTCAGGTGTTGGTTTCTTATTTTTGGAATGCGGTAACTTGGGAGTTCATGAGTAAAAAGATCTTTCTGGGTTTGGTTTTTGCTTTTCTTGGCTGGTGAGAATAATACTACAGTGCTCATACACAATCCGGCATACGGACAGTTTAATTTCCTCAGCAGGGGAAGCATAATCTAATTTCCCCCTAATCCTTAAATCTGTAAATACATTTTAATTTTTGCAAGAAATGTTGATCAAAGTGTGGAGGAAACCTCCACGCCGGCTGTGATTTGAAGCTTGCCTGATGCCGGAGCTGTGCTAGCAGCTTGGCAGCAACAACAAAAGACTGCCCCTGTAAATATAAACAGAAGCAGGAAGGATTTCTGCCCATGCAACAAACACATTAGATGACTGTGGTGTGTCGGCACCACTGCAGTTCTCTCAGGCAACTGCAGTGGTGCTGCTGCTGCGCAAATGCTGTCTCGGGTGTCATTTGCATTTCAGCTGCAGTGAGAACGAGAACACACTTTGATAAGCTGTAAGTGCCATGGCCAAGCAATAGCAGCAAGAGACCCCTGTTGTGGCCTGTTTTTCTCTTTGGTTTCTGTGTTGGCAAACAAAATATTCTAAGGTAGAATAAATTGACAGAGTGGAGAGCAGGTGAGGAGAAAGCAGGTGTGATGGAGTGAAGCCAATTTGCCTGTCAAAGTGTGGTGAACGCTCATCCATCCCTCTGCAGCACCGCTGAATCCCTGTGCTCTCAGTGGGATTACTGAAATATATCGTTGTTGTACTGTCTCTTTATGAGGAACAAAGGTCTGGTGGAATAATTTAAACTGATTGACTGGTTGTTCTGAAAAGGAACTAGACTTTATTACCCAGAAAAAATAAGGCAGTATAAAATATATGGTCCCTGCTGCAGTTTCAGTTTCTTTTCTCTGTAAATGAAAAGGTTGTTTTGTGTTTGTGCGTGTGCTGTGGTTTAGTTTTGGGTGAAACTATGTAATTACAGACTTAAACGTATCTAAGTTCCTCCTGTTGAAGCAACCTGGACTTGTGAAATTATTATTTTTTATAATATAATGATCTTATTATATTTTTGTTGTAGGATACCTTATTAAATACGATGGCCTAATATAAATAGTATCAAATGTCCACATGTTTGCCTTAGTAAAGTTTTAATTCCATTTACAGTTAAATTGCTGAGAATATGGTAAAAATTCAAGAATCAGGGTTCAAAAAACTTTATTAATCTGCTGACAAGTGATGCTACGCTGCTCTTTTCTGCTGGTATTAATAAAATAAAAATGACATAGCAGTTTATGGCTGAATAAATGTACATGTCACAGAGAGAAAAGACCACCAAGGTCCCACGTGTAGCTATTTGGGTCCTTGGTGGTCTTTTCTCTCTGTACATTTATTAGTATTCTATCAAACGAGCACATGTTGATATACGCGAGTTCGCTGGCTGGTGGCAGCTGATATTTGCTGACACTGCAACAACTACACGAATAACTATTTCACTTCAAAACAAAGATTTTCTGCGATAAAGCCCATCGCACCCAGGCCAGTACTATTGTTGTCGTCTCTGAACTGGACCGACTGCAAAGGGGGGGGGACGTTGGACAAGAACAAATTGTTTCTTAGGCAGGAATTTACGAATAATACTATATGCTATATCCTATAGCTATAAGAAACAATACATTGTAGTTGTGTGAAGTCGAAACATGCAGTTTTATTATTATTTTTCCCCGGTGTGGTAAAATGCTCTAACGCGTTGCTCAGTCGTCCCCTCCCTCACACGCTGAACATGGTACAGTCCATAACGTGAAGCCGCTCGTTCCCCCTCTCCTCACTTAATGGTAAGTCCGCGCGCGCTCCACTACTCTGACGTCGCGTGTCGGCTTCCTAATCCGCCGTGTGAACCGGTGCGCTGGGGAGGGGGGGTCCATGAAGCCGTGGGCACCTGGACATGGTTCCGTCTTCGCCGGGAAGCCAAGGCTCCTCGTATCCCGCCCATCGCTGTCATAATTGTCTATAAGCGCGCAGGGGTCCGGTCCGCGTGAGGGACGACCGCCCGCTGCGTCTGAGCCGCTCTTGTGAAATTGTTTGACGGCCGAGGAGAAGCAGCGGCGACGGGGAGCCGAAGTAGCCGACGGTTGACAGGTGCCGTCGAACGGCCGCGCGCGTAGAGATGCCGCCCGTCCAGAGGACGATGTCGGATCTTCGTACCAGGGCGGAGGGTACGTAACGACACGGTTGCTTGGCTTTAAGGCAAATCTTTGACGTTTATTATTCTGCGGCTGTTCTCTTGTAGCGAGGCCGGTAGCGCCCTAGAAGTGCAGGGGTTTGCTAGCTACATTTGGGGGGTCAGGACAGCGCTCGAGAGTTTTGTACATCAGCGAGAGATATCTCGAAACTTATTCTGATCAGTCACAACAAATAGAAACACAGCAGTGTGCTGTTATTTGCACATTTTACATTTAAACACTGGGGTTTCCCCAGACACAAGCTTTCTCGTGTGTGTGTGTGTGTGTGTGTGTGTGTGTGTGTGTGTGTGTGTGTGTGTGTGTGCGCACAGCATCTTGAGAAGAAACTATCCTAGGGTGCACTTGACCCAGCAAACCTGGCGCCCGTCCAGGCCGGGACAGCCCGCTCAACCCCGACCCGGTCCGGCCCACTACAGAGGTTTCATTGGGCGTCCAGGACCGCTGTACACACCGATGCTCAGTGACAGCGGCCGGTAGTGAAGGAGTATGTTGGAGATGAGAATCAGTCATATGTAGTTGGGAGTAACCTGACAGTGTTTGCCTCTTTGTGGGTGCAGCAGAAAAAGGAAATAATCATGTAAATTAAAGGCAGCATTGAATTTCAGTCTACTATGTAGTCGTGTTCCACCCTCTAACAACAACAAGACTTGAGATGACACCAAGTGGCATCCACAGCAGCGTGGGTCTGATAATACAGCCATTGTCATTTGGCTGGTACCCTCACTCCTCCACTGCACCAGTAACTTTCCACTGCATCTCAATGATGGATGCTAAGGGAATAGTATGTGGATAAATACCGATTACCTAAGTCATTTCATTACTTATAAGGCGTCTGTTTACTTTAAGGCTTCAAAAGCTGCCCTATAGCAATAGGTGTGTTTGTTTATTGAGAAGAACACGTACAGGATAGGTTTATAACTGACTGCAGGTGAACAGTCTTTCTTCTTAACGGCCTCTTTACGTTTTGTGGCTCTCCCTGACCTTTGACCTCTGTTAAATGGAGCAAAAATAAGCTACAGAGATCAGTAATGTTTATAATTCCCACTGCAGTTTCAGGGCTTCTTCACGTTAGAGGCAATGGCACTGCAGTGGTTAGATGTGGGAAAGGCTTTGGCTTGATTATAAATGTGTGCTCAGTAATATCTTAATTGCAGTTATTGCTCTTTTGGCAACTAAAGCAACCGTGTGTTTTTAAGTGAATTAAAAATGTACTTGCATTTGTATTTTATGTACCTCTGAGTGACCTATTTCATTAACGTAGAGATGCACATAAATTAAACAGATATACTTTATATCAATATCAGTTAATGAAGCTGTCAAATTATGCTTTAGGTGACTTTTGACTAACAGATAGTGTTGTGGTAACTTCCCTCTATGAGACATAAACTGTTGACACATTTGATAGAGGAACTGTTCGTCATTTTGGTTCTCAGTACTGCAGGGAATAATGCATTTTTAAAGAGGCATGCAACTTGATTTAAAAATTCAGTATTTGTGAACATGAAGAAGTGGCTGCAGGCTGCTGCAGAGGAGCACAAAAATAAAATCAGTCAATAGGACTTGAGTTGTTGAGCTGAGCTACAGCTGAGCTACTTACAGGTCTCTTGGCAGTAGTGAAGCAATATCAGAACTCCAACTGGTAACAAACTATTGGTCCATTTGTTAATTACAGTCGTGCAAATTCTGTCAATTCGCTAGCTGTCAATTAAATGTGAAAATCTTTTGCCGGTTCTGCATCTTGTGACATGTGAGTTGAATGATAAGCTTGTGTTTCCTCTTTCTATAATTGAAAAAAATATCAGGTTTGTCTGCTCAGTATGTAGTCAAACAGTTGTAACATTTGGTGTTGTCAGCATTTAATTACGATTCTAGGGATTTATCTTTTATCGTATAGTAAACACCAAATCCAGAATGTAGACAGGTCACAAACTGCAGCAAATCTTATTGTCAATATTGCCATTATTTTATCAGATTTGTCCAGATTCTATGGATGTTAAGCATCCACCATTCTGACATTGATTTCTGTGCTCCTTAATTGAATTTTCCAAATTCTTATTTACATGAATAGTGTCAGCAGGGTACATCTGTTTGGTGGCAGTTTTGTGGCTTGGTCTTAAAATGCCACCTAAAAGCTGGTTATTGTGAATCAATTTGTCATCCTGAGGACCACAACATAAATCCTAGCATGGTTGTACTGAAGGCCTATGCATCCCTCTGGTATGAACCTAAATAATTAAATACCAATATAGATTCCATAGAAAACTGTTGACCGTGCGGCTGCTGCAGTCACAAGAGTGAACACATAAATTATGCAGCAGCTATTACTGTCACCCCAACCCCCAACAACCACACTCTACCTTTTTATGTTACAGAGAGTAAGCGACCCATTGCACTGAGCGTATCATGCCCCTGCTTCAGTGAAAACCGTATCATGTTTTCTTTGCAAGCATCTTTCTGAGTTGGCCGTTTAGTCGCCTCCTGTGCTCTGCCAGGTAGATGACCTATGCTGCTGCTCCAGCGCAAAGACTTCCAGCCTCGTGGCTCCATAGCTGCTTGCTTGGTCACTCGTCTGTTCTGCAACATTTCTCTTGGCTGCTTTTATGAGAGCATGAGCACACTCCCTACCCTTTAGTTTTATTTTTTAATCACCACAGTGCATCAGGCAGGCTTCCATCTAGAAAGGGCAGCCCTCTGCCAGGCTTACCACCTAATCCATCAGCGGGCTGTCCGTCAGCTCTCTATGCTGCACACTCCTCGCTCCTGCCCACCACGTGCCACCCCGCTCCTTGTCACTCTTCTTCACTGTGCTGTGGAAACATCCGACATCACTGCCAGCCTGTGTGTGTTGCCAAAATAATCTTATCTGGGACACTAGGGGTTCAGGTGACGTCAATCTATCAGCGGGTTTTCGCGATGGTGTCGTGATAGACAATCACCTTTAGCAGTTGATCTTTCCGATAGAAATTTCCATGATAGGCAGGAAGGCGTGTAACACCTGCCCTACTGTCTAGATGGGAAAGATGTTTGACAGGAGGCACAAGGCTACGTAGATGACAATTGGTTGTATTGTTGCTCTCGAGCTTATCTGCAGACAGACCAGTTCCCATCTCTGTATATGTGAAAATAGGCAGGCGAACCTCTCTTCGAATAGATCCATATAAAATAAAATTCAGTTTTTATGTCAGCTGATTCTTGTGACAGTGGATGCTCTTCCAACACTAGCTGTGAAAGCAAAATGTAGTCTGCTTTTTTAAAGCATATCTACCTGTCATTCTAAGGATTAATGTAATGTGTAAGTAAAGCAGGATGCTCCCCCCGTTGCATTTCTACAACACCAGCTAAGCTTTAGTCTGTCTGAATAGTGCTAGCAGCATGGGGAGGGAGTCTGGAGGGGGATAGACTACACCCTTCTGAAGGGATCGAAAGCAGCCCATGTGCCTGGCGGATCACTGGCTGATAATAATGTGGCACAAAAGCCCAACATGCCACTAAATCCCCTGTCTGGGTCCACTGGTGTGTCATCTCAAGTCCCCTTGGGCCCCTCTAATCTATGTGCTGGCATGGGATCTCTTTTCCTCTATTATTTTCTAGATGATGTTTAGCCATTACTAACCTGCAGCCAGTCTAATATGTGTTTCTTCAAACAAAGCAGTGGACGTGGCAGGTCATTGTGAGGAGTAGATGTGAAACTGCATGTGTCTACGCAGAGACTGCCTCGAGAGACAATGCATCTACAGATCCTCTAATGCGAGGCACCAAACGTGTATATTACTTGCACATGCAATTTGTTATATTGACTTAAGACGAGCAAGACCCATGAGATGTAGTGTGAGAGCATTGCAGGCAGTGCCCTGGGGAACTACACTGTCCTATTTAGGGCTGCAGTTAACACTTATGTTGTCTAACTGTTCGATTAATCAACTTATTGTTTCCTCTCGTAGGGGCATTAATCTTCTACTGAGTACTCATCAGCTTAGCAGTCAGCTAGGAACATATAAGTTAACTTAGTTGTCATCGACTCTTAACTGTCAAATCGAGGCAGTGTTAGATACGAAAGAAGGACCTGTGTCTGCAATTACGATGTTTGTGCCCGTGTGCAGAAGTGCTGCTTGTGGCACGGTTGTGTTCCCCTGGGCGATGCACACATCCGTGAACAGCAGGAAAGTGCATTAGGGCGGCATGTGCCAAAAGATAGTCAATGTGATCGTGTCACAAAGGGATGACAAGGTCAGATGGAGAGGTGTCAGCAGGCGTTCCACAGGAAGGCAACACCATCAATGGTTGGAAGATGAAACTCTTGCTGTCCTTGACCCCAAGAACTCAAATATGACCTGTTCTAGTCCAGCCTTTATATTCCACAAAGCCACAGTGAGACTGATGTTCAGCTGCATGGTACCATGTAATATATCCCTGTCAAGATCATTTCTTTGCATTTGCTTTGTATCTATACAGTAAAGGCACATTGTTGATCTGAGGCTAACGCAGAGCACCAATCAGATCAGTGTAATCACTGAGGAGCAGTCAAAGCTGGTGCAAAGCGTGTAGTGTAATCTAAGTTGCTGCGCTGTTCCACTTCTTTACAACCTACAGATCGCCAAATTAGTTATTCTATGATGTCTGAGAAAAGCTGTTTGGATGGCTGTGCTACCATAATAATGCATTTCTTGCTTTTATCAGTGTCTGCACTCTAGCAATAAAAGCTGTAGTACAATTGATATTTCTATTAATAGACTGCCTCAGTACATTAATGTCGTCCAAGATTGAGGCCTAAATCAACTGCAGACAAAGACGATGTTTGTTTGTTCTTTCTGTCTATCTAAAGGAATGATATGTATGTGTTGTGCACACGTGTTACTCAGGTCAGTGTGATGGAGGTTCCTGTTTTGCCGGTTTAGCTAACACATCAGGTCATTGAGCATCAGTGAAACAGTGGGATGGATTAATTGTCATTGCTCAGCCATTTGGATATTACAGCTATTTTTAGAAAATGTACAGTGGGATGGATTTTAGTGTGGGTGTCTTGCCTTTATTGTAAGTGTTTTAACCTTGTCAGCTGCTTAGTTTCCAGCCAATACATGTGCAGATTGCACATACATGCAAATGTTGTGATATGTTAAAATTTGTAGGGCTCACTGCATTATAGTTTTGTGGATTTAGATCTCCTTTCATCACATAAATCGAGCGAAACACAGAACCACCCACCTTGACCTGCACACTGACTCCTAAGCAATAGATAAAAGTGTAATATTTGTATAACGTAAAAGGACCAAATCTTTTGAAGTTGTGAACCTCCACTAACTCTATATAGGGGCTTGAAATACAAGCAAATGTGTTGTGTATCTTTCTTTTATTTGTAAAAGATTAATGTTTTTTTAATCAAAACAGAATGTGAGCTTCTTCATCTACCGTGTTCCCTTAAGGTATGTCCTCTGTCATAAAAGTACATAGTTCTTAAACGGTTTCCTGTCACCTGATTTCTGCAAGAGGAAAGGTTTTTTTTACAGTAGGTTAAGCTAATTAAGCAGTATTGCAGTCAAAGATCCAAATGGACCTGTTAAACAGGAAATGCCACCCTTGCAACTGTAACCTGACCAAAAACAAGTTACTGTAGGTGTGGTGGAAATTAAACAGTGGTGGAAATTTCCCATAAAGATGCAGATGAGAGAATTGTCTTTTGTGTGATTTGTTATAAAAAAATAAAGGAAAATAAAAATAATGGGGAAAGCAAATCAAAAACATGGGTGTTGATCGTGCACATCAACAAACCCAAAACCAGCTGGGGAGATCAGTGCACACACCATGAAGGTGTGATTCAAAGAGCCCACGATCCTCAAGTTGCTTCTGCCTTTTAACCCCTTTCTCTGGCTCTGGTGGAATGTGTCTCTGCAGCAATAGAATTGTTTGTGCCACCTTATCTCACTGTGAGTGAGTCTGCATCATCATGTCTTGTTATCCAAAGGAAGGAACACCAAGCTTCGAGGACAAGATGCATTCGGTTTTACAGCCTCGGGTCTGGTGGGGAGTCAGATAGGATGGAGCCAGAGGCCAGGGTGTAAAAGACGAATACATATTATAAACTATTAGTCAGTCAAATGGAACATCAGATGTTTAAACTTAATCTACGACAGGGCACAAGAGATTAGTTGTTTGCGTAAGAATGTTCAGTGTTGCACCTAACCAGCACATAATGACTGTGTTGGATAAGAAAAAGCACAAAGGCACAATTTTTTCTTATTACAATAGGTGCCATGGAGATTCCGTCCTTCAGTTAAATGAGAATGTAATAAAAAAATGAATAATAATTGATCCTCAAAAGCACTGATCAAACTTCAATTTTTGTACAATGCATGTACTTTGCGTAGCTGAAGGGGTGGACTCAGTAGAAGTGGTTGTACTACTTTATAGTTATGATAGAAAGAAGACAAGCAGTTTGAGGGCAGACACAACCATGACGCAACACTAGTGAATGTCATTCACATGCCGTGCCCTGTTTCACTCAGAGGCCTTTCCCTCTCTTCATTCATGAAGTCGCACACATTGGAAAGGTTTCTGTCCTTCCAGATCCCCCACTAAGCTACGTCAGGCCAATCCTCATGTGATGTCACAGCAAGTCCGAGCTGACTGCTGTCCCTGGACTGTTCGTCCCCTGTAGCTCGTCTGAGCCTATGGGCGGCCAGATGGAGATGAGAAGGGTGGGGAATTAAATCTGCAGATGCCCTGTTGTCGTTGTGAGTGCTGGTTACAGCATTGTGAGCCGATAAGCGACTTACAGATGCTTCTGTTGCATAGCCCGAGACTCTAACTATTTCCCCCCAGCCCCCACCCTCCAGGACTTCATTCACAAATGGTTTGTGATTGGGGAGAGTTTGAGCAGAGAATTTGATTCCCATGAATGGTTAGTGTCTGCCATGACTACTGAAATATTTATTTAGAGTAAATGCAGAACGGTCTGTTTTTTAAGTGATGATCAGATAAAAATGATACATTAGGACAGTGTATTATGAATGGTACACTCTACCAGTAGTAGTAGTACGCACTACACGTTATGTTTTGTCTTGCTGTTCTGAGATACTTGTTCCATTTTGAGTCTACTTTGTCCTCGCAAGAAGAGAAAGAATGAAATAAGGAAATTCCTATTTTACAGCTGCAAGGACTGAGTGATTTTCCCTCTTGACCCTTCTTAGTCATAGAGGCAACAGAGTCATCACTCTGCAGTCACAAGCACAGTAAGTGCTGACTAAGGACAGTAAAATTCAACATACAGCATGTGACGCAATCTTTTATCATTTCTGATTAAAATGTGTTTTAAGGTCAGGCAGTAAAAGCCAGGATTATAAACCCCAACTATATATAGAGATTTAAAGCTACTGGTAAATGGTATATGGCACACTTTGTGTGCCACTTTGAGTTGGAGGTGTTGCTCGTGTTGCTCTTGTTCTTTGTTGCTGTTAGTTATGTTGCCTTTGCTGACGGTCATGGCAGTAGTGATTTTCCACCCACATCACTTAATACTTGACCTGAGCCAATACATTACCCAGGACATGACACAGTGTTGTTATTACTTTTAGCAGTTATTGACAGATTATTCTGGCTGTGGGCTAACGTTGGTGAAAAACAAAACAATGTGTATGTTACAGAAGGGACTTTCATACTGAATGGTTTTGTCTCTGTGATCTACAACACCCAGCTGACGGGGGAAGACCTGCTTTGGCCAATGCCAAACCATGCTGGGTCCAGTTTTTCCCACTGGGCATCCTCTCCAAAATACGTGTCTCCTTGTGACTATTGTTCCACCCGTCTGTCTGTTGGCTGACACAAGCAATAATCCTGACATCTGGCCTGCATCCAAATTGGTGGCATTGATCCTTCCTCTCGAGGCTTCCCCTCCAGAGCTGTGTGCCTTTGCTCTCTACTCTTACTGAGCTTTATTTGGCTCTTTGTCCCTCTCTTCTCTATTCTTTGTCCATGCGTCTTAAATTGGCAGTTATCATGGGCTAAATCCAATAATAGCTGAAATATGTTGTTATGAAGCCTAACACAGATTAAGAATTATGTTCACAGTGAATATTTGCCCAGTTTGCCATTTTTGGTCTCAGGGTAGCTGAGCTGTGACACGCTTGCTGTTAATGAAATTAGTTCACAGAAAATGCGCAGTGTCCACCAGAGAATATTAAGAGCGGTTTCCACTGAGACATCTTTGACGGGGGCTGAGTACGTCATCCACACAGTGTGAGATACTGAGGAAATGAACAGGGTGCTGACAAAACTCTGAGAAGAATATTCCTGTAAATCTACTGCAGACGATGTTGATATGGATATGGATACGGATGTAATAATAACACTGTACAATCCCAGGCCATGACTTTGACTCTATCTTTGTACTGTACCTCTGAACATGAAGTAGAATCATTTGTCATAATGTGTACAATAAACAAAGACAATATTTGTTGATGTTTTCTTCAACAGTGCTGTTGTGTTTAGTTTTTGTCTAATGCACTGTCACATAGTCAGGGGTGGTACAGTATAGCATAGATGGCTTCTCAGTTTGTTTGGTAACAAATCTTAGCAGAAAATATGTGCTGTATTACACCCTGAAGCAATTACATTTGATTTTGCATTTTTATGCAATTTTGCATTTTGTATTTGTTCAACTCAATCCGTCATAACTAATGTCTGTGGCTCTTACTGAAGTGTTTCACACAACATCTTGTGTGAAAGCTTGTAAAATGAGTGCGCCCAAAGTCGACAGTAAGTTAAGCAGTAGCACCTGCAACTGGTGCATTGCAGCACCTGGCCTACCTCGGCACACAGGCTCCTGCTGCGAGGGCTCATTCAGATCACAGAGACACAGCATCAATCACGGCTGCTCAGCCGTCTCTCCTGGCCTGCTATTTCACACGGGCCTTACGCTGTTCTGTAGCCATGCCAGCCCCCGTTTGTCATTTTGGACACTAAATGCTTGATTACTTTTGTCCCTTGCTGTGTCTTTTCCTGAAATCTGAGACACGTACAGTAATAATTATTACTGACATGTAAATGACCCTTCAGGTGGTTTGAGTATTACTTTAGTGCTGCTCAATGGGAAGTTCATTCGTGTCTGAGAGATTTTGGAGAAATTATGTGGTGGTGTGTAGCCTTTGAGTTATTGTACAGCAGCAACATGACAGGAACTACAGTAACATGGAAAAGGCACATACTGTACTAACATAGTGTATGTTAGAGATTACATTTCTGTAATTCCTTGAATGATCTGAAAACACCTTTAATGTGCTGTAAAGATACAGATTGAACCTTTTTTCCATGTGTTAATAAACCCAAAGTATTTGTATTATGGTCACTAGGGCTCCTTATTTACCATTTATGGTAATAGTACATCACAATATAACAGATATTTCAGAGATGTTTCTAAAAGGTGGACACTGCCCTTTAATCTCCTGCTGCGGCCTTGATCCACGTACCGTTTTGCCACCGCACTAATCCAATAAAGCACCTATGTTTATCTGACTTCTTGTGTAACAGGCTTGGGATAGCCAACCCGTGTTCCCCCCGGTGACCACTACAGGGGACCATTTATTTTTAGTTCTAGAGCACATGCTACAGAGACATACTTTCAGGTTGATGGTTAGCGTGAGAAATGTTTGGCGGTCACTCCTCAGTAATGCTCCACGCGAAGCCAAGTGGATCATTAAATAAACAAAATGCTGTAATTTAAGACAGTGGGTTTGTGTAACATGAGCGAGAAAGTGCAAAAGGTAATGGGAGACTAAGAGGCAGAAAAAAGGAGAGAAAGTGGTAGGTGTAAGTTTCATTGCTCTGTTCTGTTTAGACATGTCTGCTGGCCGTACGCTTCATTCTTTATTGACAAGAGGCAGGTTGCAACTAGAGCACAACTGGTGGACACTCAAGTTGCAGAACCTCGTGACACTGCGTTTTGCTTTTGTTGATGTTTAAAGTTGCCAGCACCCCACCCCCCCCACCCCACCCCCGCCTCTCCTTCCATTTTTAAACTCTGCCCTTACCTTTTAACCTTTAGCACCGCTACTACTGCATTCAGCACACACTGAGTCACACACGGGAGTGTGGAGATACTCTTGTCTTGAGGATTTTCACTGCTTTTAGCACTGAAGACACTTATCCAGATATCTTTTAAAAAAGGGGATGGGGAATGTGAAATATTAATGGTTCTTGTTTTATAGGACAATGCAATGACTCCACCTAAAGTTTACCTGAAGTGTCTTTTGAGAAACTGGAGGCTGACGGTGTGACTGTGCAGTCAGCAATTCTTCTTTGAAAAACAAAATGTAGTACCGTATACTTCCTAACAGTCCCCAAATCTAAAACTACATGTTTGCACAATGAAGATGGAGGAAAACGTTCCTGTGACCCACATTCAGCCCTCTGATGTGGAGCTCCATCCTACTTCGGTGAACTTGGTGGGAGCAGGGCAGTGCCTCGCTTCTGCAGAGATGGAGAGAATACTCTGTTATCCGCCCAAGCATTGTTTTGTTTTTTTCTTCCTCTGCAGTGAAGTGGAGATCTAAACGTGCAGTGATTAACTGAAGAATGAACGACTTCTCTGTGCCATTCCTATATAAAACAAATGATTGTACTAATGATGATTAGCTTTCAGCCTATGTTCCTCTTGTTCCACTTTATCCCAAGATGTGATGTGGTAAATCCTTACTCAAATATTTCCCATAGCTTTCCCAACATCAGCTGTAGCTGATCCACAGGAAAAGTTCCATCTCCTTTTTAGTACAGGATGTTGCTCTTGAGAGGAAATTCCCAGCTCTTATCACAGCACATTTACAGTAGTGTAGAGCAGTAAACCGTTTTGATCAGCAGTTGCTGAAATGTGAGCTTTGAAGTGTGCCTTCAAGCAATCACACTACAGCATAAAGGGTTTGCTGAATTCTTTGGGTGTGTAGTGTTTATGTTTGTCTAGATCATATACACATGTAAAGTTTCTATAGGCAGTTTGAGAATTAGCAAAGATTATGCTCTTTATACTTATGCACATTGTATGAGCCACTAGTATAAAGGAGGTAATTCCATGTACAGTATTCTTAACAGGGTCTTTTACAAGTCTGCATTTTACTGTAGAGGTTGTAATAAGAAATGTATTGTATTGTATATACAAATTATTTGTCCACCCCTGTGGTTTTCTCAACTTCTCACACCATTAATGTAATAGTTTGTGCGTTATACCCACAAGGTTATTGAGATGCAGGTTCACCATCTTTCAATTACATGCTTCTCTTTAATGTGTTGCGTAGGCTGCAATAACAATTTGAGTAATGAACAGCAGTGAACTGACATTACATTCTAAACATTTACAATGACCTAATAAGTTAGTTGGTTTTAAGTACACATATTATCACAAATTGTCATAATAATCTTGTTTAAAGCTCCAAACTCATTGCTACTTACCATAGTGAGTCTATACATAGAGTATAGAATTTATACTCCTATACGCCTGTTCATTTTTCACTCATTAATGCTGAAGGCAGATTATGTTTCTTACATATTTTCTTTCATTCTGCAGGATATGAAAAGACAGAGGACGTTTCAGAAAAAACATCCTTAGCTGACCAGGAAGATGCTCGACTGATACACCTCAACCAGCCACAGTTTACCAAGTTTTGTAGCAATCGAGTGAGGTAAGAAAATGCGTTAATAGGAAGTGTATGATAGAAGGTTTAGATTTAAGTCTGTCTTGGGTTATGCTGGTGGTACTCAAGAGCTGTAGCTTAATGTTTTAAGCCATTACCTCACATGTTGTGGGGTTGTGGTTTAGAACAGGCTAATTAAGTGTGTACAAGAGTAACCACTTAATTAGCATACAATACCTATAGTAAAGTGGACACAGCATGCTTGTCATCCCCCATGAGATGAAAAAGGAAAAAAACATATATGATCTCATTAAGAAAAGACTAACATAAGCAATATTTCCTCCATCAGGCCTTATTGGCCTTTGCCAGGCATACTATAGGTGTGTAGTCCTCATAGTCCTGTACATTTGCCTAATATAAATAAGAATCTGCTTATGATATTGTTAGGGGCTTTGGTTGATATTGCAACACACACTGTGGTGGGCTGCTCTGTGTCAGTGTCGACTACTTATCACAAAGGATCTGCTGTAATCTGATTGTCCAGTGAACAGAAGACCTGACCACTCACCTGGCTCTCCTAAAAATGTTTTTCAATGAAATTAAAGCAAAATCAAAGTCTGAGGGCAGTGTAGGTAAGGCCATGCACATGATCTGCATTCTGTCTTTCCCTGACATGTACAACAGTATATTATATATATACATATATACATATATTTATGATGGCAGATTTTGAGCTACCTGTAGGGATACTTATTTATTGCAATAATAAGCAGCTCATAGATACAGGAGGTGAACTGAAATAACTGCATTGCACTGTATCTACCAGGCTTTGTGGAATAAGATCCTAGATTTATATTCAGACAGGGTTCCTTATTAGGCTCTTCTTTGAGGCTGGCATTACATTGTACTGCTGTCAGAACTATTCCTCTCTCACTTGGTCCTAGACAGCAGTGTACCAGGCAGCCAGAGTGACAGTAAATTTAAAATTGAAAACTTTAAACTCAGTTGGCACAGATGTGCTACTAGTAAAAATTGCTAAAAATGTTCTAGTAAGATATGAGTCAGTCTGTCAGGAATAAAACAGATCATATGCTCATTCCTTTTAGCTAGAGGCTATATCATTTTTGATATTCACCTTTAATGTGTGATGCCTTTCGTGCACATGTGAATAAGCAAACGCTGGCAGTAGTTTGGCCGGCAGTCAGACGTTCTGACATATATCTTCCCCCAAAGTGGCTCCTCTGACGGGCCCTTTATCACAGCTGTAAATCTGACTGCTGGAGGTCTGTTAGGCTGTTGAGGGCTCCACCAGCTTTAGTATACCAGCATCATAACGTCACCCAGTGCCCGCTGCAGCATAGGCAACACAGCTCATATATGCCCACCCAAATACACCCTCTTCCACCCAGATAAAGTATTGTTTATGGTTACTGCTAAGACCTTGCAGCTAGCAATGCAAGGTCATCTGTAAGTCTGCACATTTTAGCACATTACTCTGTACATAGCACTCCCATCTGTACCTCTATTTGAGGTCCATAGTCGTTCCCATACTGTATACTGTGCAATACACTAATAATAATACAACTCTAAAAATATGGTTTACCTGCATTTCAATCTTCTTTTGACCTGAAAATAGTTACCACAAAAATGTTGTCTTTCTATTAACTTCATACTAATTTTGTTTCTCTCTCTCTTGCTCCACAACTCATCACCTACTTTGTGGCTTATTGTGGTCTCCAGCACAGCTAAATACAATGTCCTCACCTTCCTTCCCCGTTTCCTGTACTCACAGTTCAGGAGGGCAGCCAATGCCTTCTTTCTCTTCATTGCACTGCTGCAGGTAAGTGGTGTTGTTGTTTTTATCTCTTTTGGTTGTGATTAAAGTAGTATACTACTGGAAAAAAAATTAAAAATTAATTTTATAATTTGATACTATTAATGATTTTAAATTGCTGTTTTTGTCAGCTTTATATGTTTTAGCTTTGCTCCCATTAGTATGCAAGTAGCCTGTTTTTACAACCTAGACAATTTTCAAAGGTCAAATCTACAATTTCGCGTCCACACAGATGAGCTCACTCATACAAACACACATACACACACAGATGAAGTACTTTATTATATATACTGATAATGAATAATACATGTAATACTGTGTGCCTCCATTAAAAGGAAACCATATTTGCCAACAGGCTTACACATGTTAAGTGCGTTTCAAATGTATGGGCTATTTTATAATATATATGCTATTATATTATAAAAATATTCCATCCTAGGTAGCACATTCTAGCTCAGTGTTTGAGTACTTTCAAACAAAATGTTTCTAGCCATTTATTCTTCCTTTACAGAAACACTCAAATGCTCAACCACCATTTATTGTGGTTAAGATCCAAAGGAGCCCATATTTATGTTTCCGTTGTTTGAAGCTTAGTGGAAAATTTCTAATGATGCTAGGAATGAAGGCAGCTTTGGACTTGTCTCACATTCATGCTGACACACTACCCTATGTTAATGAGAGCTTTAAGGATGAGAAGGGGTCTATCTTGTGACCTTGAAGTAGCTGCTTTGAAAAAGAGCCAACATGAATCTTTATTACCTGCCTTGTTGTTGTTGCAACCTTGAATAAAACATCCATGCAGATGAGGAAGAGAGGAGATCAATTTCACTGAAGTTTCCTTTGAGCTGTAGAGCACCGAGAGATCAGATGTGGCTCTCCTGTGGCTCAGGCTTTAATTATGCCTCTATTTGACTGTTAATTTTGAATGACTCAAAATATTACTATGGAACCAGATTTTGCTTTATGTATGTCTCTTTAACTTAAAACACTAGTAAAACCTAATCATTGTGTCTAATGATTAACCCACAGCTTTATAGTTTTTATAGTTTTAGCAATAGTTTAAAATATATTTAATTGCAGGGTTGGTCTTAGCTTTATGTTGATGTGTGCTTAATGTTCTTCTTTTAGCAAATACCAGATGTGTCTCCCACTGGTCGCTGGACCACACTGGTGCCACTACTCTTCATCCTGGTTGTGGCTGCTGTCAAGGAAATCATTGAGGATCTAGTAAGAACGCATGAAATAATACTTCAGCATTTAATAAAGCAAATGTAGATCATATTTAAAATAGTGCTGTCTGAAGCATAGTGTCTACAACAGGGCAGGTTTTTGATGTACAGTGTTGCACACTGTACATACTGTAAGAGTCATGGTTTGATTCCCCTCTGGGTTTGAGAGAAGATGGTTGTGTTATTCAGCGTAATACGTCTCAGCATATAGACACAACAGACATACATACACACCACTGATTTCAGAATTCACAGCTGTGCCCACTGCATCCAAAGTCAGTCAATTAACCTAGATACTGAATGCTCCGTTATAACAAACAAAACAACTGTCCCGCCTTAAGCAAATCACAGCTGTTAAACAGATGCTTGAAAAAAAAAGGCTGATTAGCAAGAATGTTTTTCTGCGCTTTTTTTATTCTGGTTAGCTTCATTGTGTGAATTTGTTTGGTGGTAAAGGTTAGTAAAGGTTTCTAATTATAACCACTAAAGTCATTGTGGACTAAGTGGGAGAATTTTGCATTTTACAGTATTGCAGTGACCCTGCAATGCGATCCTTTATGCAGGTCCCAGTGGACGGTTACTCTATACTGCTAGCTTCTATCGTGCTGAAGGGGCCAGCGCAGCACTTTTTGTCTCAGCCTGTTGTGGAAAACATGGGAGTGAAGTGGTGATGACTCTGTCTTTCCTGCTGAAGGTCACCTGCATGCACGTCTGTTCCCTGTACCGCGCTGTCCCTCACAAGTTGACCTGACAGTGGAACATCGACCCCTTTCGTCATGAATCATGCATTATGTATTTTACCTTGTGCTGTCGGCTGAACCGTATTTTTTAGTGGTTTGTAACAAGAACATCGGCTTTCTTTGCCACTTTAATCCATGGTTTGCGTTGCTGTTTTTACTACGTTTTGATGCAGTGATGCACATTTGCACAGTGATGCTGTTACTTAATTAAATGAAACAAAAACATCAGTAGAAACACCTGCTCCGCTGCTGCCCACTGTCTCATTGGGTTTATGTTGAAGCCACATTAGCAGGTTAATCATAGTAACATTGCAGATGTCCTAACCTTTTTGTCTTCCGGCGCTCCCATTTCTTCCCCCTCCATGATGGATGTCCACCGAGGCCTTGTACTGCAGTATTTATGCATCACCCATGTGTGCTAGTTGCACTCCACTGCACTGTGATTAGACGCATGATCTAAGTATGTGTCTTTTTCCACAAGTCCACTGCAACAGAAGGGATTCAAAAAGTGTGGGAGAATTTGAGATGAGTGTAAGACAAAAGGTTTTCGAGTAACCAGCACATGTACAGTATATCCTACATCTTACTGCAGCTGATGATAGGCCATGTGATACAGCCTATTCATTAGACTCTACAGCATGTTACAGGGACATTAAATTCAATTTGATTCAGCTGGAGCTTCAAGAAGGAAGTAAATAGCAGACATTCATCTTAGACTTGAGAAACCAGAGACTGAGGTGAAATACAGTATGCTAGTATATTGCATAGGGTGCAACCATACACTGGTAATGTACAGTAAGCTGCTTCACCTTCAGCAGCTCCACTGTGACAGGTTTTCTTTCTTAAATGTACAGAGCATTGTGCAAATACCCAAATTAGTTTTGTATTGAATTAGAATTAGGCAGAGTGGCTGGTCAGAGTAGGCTGTGTACCTGAGTGGTTATGTTTGTTCTTCGCTAATGAAGACGCGCACACGTTGCTTTTAAGAGCTGGAGTTTAAAACACTGATTATTTATGTGCGGTAGTCTCAGCAACACATTATTACTCATTGTGATGCCAGTTGACAAGCTGTCCCTTGGAATCAGCTGCTGAAGTCAAAGTTAAGTGCATGACTATTCAGCAGACAAGAGGGATGGCAAGGCGTAATACTGCTGATCTGTTTTTGTCATGGTCATACAGAGAGCGCCTCATGTATCAGCCTGTTATTACTGTGTACATCTTTGTATGTCACTGCAAATACTCGTTTACTTTCTATGATAGGTAAAATAAGGCTTTTAAATGGAAAAGCAAACAACAAACTGACTGTATTTAAACAGAAAGTCACCACATGAAATTGTTGTCATTCGTGAATAATTAATGTTGCTACATGTGTGTATACTGTACCACATTCATGTACACTGCATTTTATGTGTACAGTCCTCTCTGTTACACCAGGACTACTGCGCAGTACCTGAGGATTTCTCTTGGTTTGAATTACTACCAATTAACTTTTACATGACTGGATAATTCAGTGTGTAAGGTAAATAAATATGTTTTTTCCCTACAGAAACGTCACAAAGCTGACAACGTTGTCAACAAGAAGGAATGTCAAGGTAACTAGAACATGTTTCATTGTCTTTTTGAGTAGCATCCAATATATTTATTGGATGCATTAACATTATTCTGCCGTTTTTTTTCCTCTTGATTCCATTTTGTTATTTACGTCTTCATTTTTTTCATATTTTACCACAGTATTGCGGAATGGTGCCTGGGAAATTGTACACTGGGAAAAGGTATGTACCCACAAAGCATAGATAATCTGATGTATGGTTGTTTTCAGCAAGCCATAAAATAGACACATTATTCGTTTAACCATTTATGGCATTAGCAAGTAACGAATGTAGTGTTTTAATATGGATGATCATTACATGGCAGCGCTAGAGGACGAAGGACAACTTTCTCTGTTCCTTCACATTAGCACTATTTAGTTGCGATGGCAGGAACAATTCAGCTAAATGCACAGTGTGTGAAGAAGAAAAACATCAGGCAGTGCAGAAATGATGTTGGTTTGTACTTTCCTATAATTAGTAATACTGCTTCGTCCATTATAAGGCACATTTAGCCTGTAGCAGTTCAGTATACGCTGAATTATTAGTCCTGTGGATTAGGAGACAGACAAGAAATAAGCATTGATTTGTTACACTGAGTATTTGTTTTGAGTTCATTTGACAGTGTTTCTTACCCTTTCACACACAGAAAAACTTCTAAAAGGCTGAAGCCTAAATAATTAATGTGTTTTACATCTTCATCATGCATATTGTAAAAGCAGCTTCTCTTCCAGATGTCTGGGCTCTGAGTTTCTTTAAATAGTAACTTTTCCAGGACAGGAATTCCTGACTTGTTTTTATATTTTGTAAACAATACAAATTAAACAATTTTCTAATACAGTTGTCAATACTGTATTTATGTCATTCAGTGTCATTGTTTTTAAGCTAATTACTATTTCATTTGTTCAATTTGTTACACATTTTAATACAGGTTTAATTTAATATAATTTTTCAGCACTAAACTGGGCGTATGTCTAATTTATTCTCCTGTTCTCATAATTCAATCTTTAGGTAGTCATACACGGTAATATGAATTATGTGGCAAACCTCACATGGTTAGAAAACTGAATGGTTTATCTGCATTTAGCCACATCTCAGCTGCTGCTTCTCCTGTAGTTTATCTTTTGCAGTGCAAGCAAGCATCGTGTGTCATTTAAAGCAGCTTGTTGAAAATCTTATACAACTTAAATCGTTTCTCAGCAGTTTTTTTTGCTTGTTGATGTTGATGCATAGTTTTATTGAATTGAGGTCACTGAATAATTAAACATGCTATGCAGCAAGTTGTCTTTAATGTACTTAACCATTTTTTCAGATATGCATTATTCTCCTGACACTGATCTAATGGTTTTCTTTGCACACAGCAGTAACCAATTTATTCTTGCAGGTTGAAGTTGGTGATATTTTTAAAGTAAATGGCAGTGATTTCGTTCCTGCGGATGCTGTCATTTTATCATCCAGGTATAGGAGACCATCTTGCTGCCAGGCTGTGGGAAACTCCTCCCTTCTTTCTGTTTCTTCCTCTCCCTCATCTCTCTCTAAAGAAGTGATGGTTAAAAACACAATAGGCCACTCTAACTATTGTTCTGTAAAAATGGACATGTCAAAAGTCAAAGTTGATGCATTTGAAGCTCTATAGCCTCATGTAAGAACCATCATTTCTTTAGAGGGACAATGGTGACTTTGAATTAGAACTGATCAGTGAACATAAACCTACCTACCTCCTTCACCTTTTCATAAACCGCTTGGACCTGCCATGGATGGGGCTTTGTAACCAAAGATGGTTCTCGATTTCCCTAGAAAAATATTCTACATGAATTCAGCGCTAATTGGATTTTATTAAAATGGAGCCCAGGGACTGCATTAGTTCACAATGTTCCATTTAACGCCTTTGTTCTGGGCTTCAAAAAACTTCTGCAAAGCGGAACCAGCGTTTTCACCATGATGCCTTTCTAACTGGTTTTGTGAAAAGGAGAACAGATGACCGGTACCCTCTGATCATACAGTACTGATCATTGTGCTCTTTTCATCGCCCTCAAACTGAAACGGTTGTCTCTCTCCCTCTATGTGTTTGCTGTGTTTTATTTTTTTCCTCTCTTCATTCCTCCCTTTTTCCCCTCATCTTCTCCTCTCCCGCCCCTTGTACGACACCTGCCACACTCTCTCTCCGTCTCGCTCCCTGCTGGTGTGTGGTTGGTAATATCAGGTGGCTGTTGGGGAAGTAGTCAGAGCTGCAAATGGGGATCACCTACCGGCTGACCTCGTCATTCTGTCGTCCAGGTCAGAAACCAAGCAACATTACCAACAAAACAGCGGTGGGAGAGATGGAGGCTTGTATCTCTCCTGTCATTCCTGGCAAACATAAGAATATTTTCCACATTTATGGAAGGAAGGTCAACAGATATCAGTTATCAGAAGGCCTTAATCAATGAACACATGCTTTTTTCTGCCTTTTCTACTATAATATTTGCCTCCAGTCATTTTTTGTATGTTGTATTTTGTTTTACAACACAACATGTATTATCCTGTTCATGTCGGGTCAAATCTAATAGTGAACAGCAACACTTCTTATAGGGGCACATGCTGCTGTGCTGATGCTTGTTTGTAGTGCAAACTTATTTTTCTTCCTTGCATGGCTTGAACTGTATGACGCTCTGAATGCAACAGGTTAATTTGATGTGACTGTTTGCATGCAGTCACGTTCCAAGATGAGAAAGTCAAAACCATCTTGGGCTTCATCACATGTTATAGACTCAGCCATAAAAAGCTAAATTCAGCTTTGATATGATTGTGAATTACTCAGCTAACAGCAGCAGATTGATTGTGGTTCAGATCTCCTGTGCTTTTTACTTCTCTCCTGTGTGTGTCAGCTTGGACAAGCCTTGTTTTAAATTAATCACTCTATAAAAAAACAAATAGCCTACCCGTGACCCAGCTCACCTCAAGCACCCGCATGGTCTAACTCTCTGTGTCTGTGCCCAGAGTCTGTCAGAGGCCCATTTGTCTGCTCTGTTTGTTGTGTTCGCCGTGCTTGCTTGCACATAACATCCCTCTCTGGTGTTTTCCCGTTCTCCGCTGTCTTTTCCATTTTAATGTATCTGAGACTTTCTTTAAAATGCTTAAACTACTAGGTTAACAGCAAACAAAGATGCACTGTACTTAAAAACCTATTCAGTAAAATATTAATTTTCCTTTTAATGATAAGGAAGGTTGCACTCATTTGCCTGATAAAGATTTATTAGAAAGTACTATTATTATTGGTAGTAATAGTCTCAATAATTATTGCTAAACAATCCCTCGTTCAGCTATATTACTGCTGAGGGTGATGTGCATTGTATATATGACTTAATATCATATTTTATTTATATTTCTACTCCAAGTGTCTGTTTGCTTTCCCTCTACAACAGTGAACCACAGGGAATGTGCTACATTGAAACGTCAAACTTGGATGGAGAAACAAACCTTAAAATCAGACAGGTGACGGTGCTTTTTTTTTTTATTTACAATGATAACCAGTACAAGTTGGTAGCACATGAAAAATGGCTGCTAAAATGTACCTGCACCAACAGGGTCTCCAAGTGACCTCAGATATAAAGGACATTGACAGCCTGATGCGCCTTTCAGGGCGGATGGAGTGTGAAAGTCCAAACCGCCATCTATATGAGTTTGTGGGAAACATCCGCCTGGATGGACACAGGTGGGTGCAATTGCACAGCTCCTCGTTTGGCACTCTGCCCCTTCTAGCAAATCAGTAGCCCATTAGCCAGGCTCAGAGCCAAGGTAAGTGCATCATGAAGTTTTTTTTATCTGTTTCAGCTGAATGAATGTTTCAGTGCTGCTCATAATATAAATGTGTTGGAAAATACATAATTTCCAAGATGACTTGTGTAACGGTAAAAATAAGATAACTAGTTGAGTCATACTGAAGACTAAATACATCAACTGTTTGTAAATTTTGCTTAATTTATTCTTGTGTGCACTTAAATGGGATCATAACAGCAATGACTTTCACTACAGCACAGTGCCACTGGGTCCAGACCAGATTCTTCTTAGGGGAGCCCAGCTGAGGAACACCCAGTGGGTCCATGGTGTGGTGGTCTACACTGGACATGACACAAAGCTGATGCAGGTAAAGCATATCTGCAACCTTCAAATTATAATTCATCGTCCTTGGTTTATATTTATTTTAGTGTCATTACACCTAAATTATTTAAAGTAGTAGTAGAAATTGACAATGTTAAAAACAAACATATAGTACCTGCAAACCCTATTATTTGTTTTTAGATCACTTTTTTAAAAAGGTTTCAATACATAAAATGTGTAGCGTTTTATGGCATGCTTGTTGTGAGGCCACAGAAAGCAAACACCGTCATTGATCACACTTCAATTTTTAGCACAACTGTTGTGTGTTTACGCAGAATTCCACTCGGCCTCCTCTGAAGCTGTCCAACGTGGAGCGGATCACCAACTTTCAGATCCTCGTGCTGTTTGGCTGCCTGCTGGCCATTTCACTGGTCTGCTCCATCGGCCAAACCATCTGGAAGTACCAGTATGGCAATGATGCCTGGTACATGGATCTGAACTGTAAGAGTCCAAACAGCCACTGCTGCATCTCGTATTCCACATATTTTGTCTCACTTGTCCATATCAGCTTATTTTTTGTCATTTTGAGTTCCTAAATGCTGGTATGCGTTGTGCTGTTTTTAGTTTGCCGTAGTTAAACTATGTTTCGCATTACAAGTGAAATATGTGGCAATGTGGGAATAAGTGTATTCCCTGTTTAGTGTCAAAAGACAGCTGTGACATGCATAGATGTGATCTGTATGAGTGAAAAGGAAATGGTTGAATATCAGTGCGCTGCTGTACGTTTTTGTTCCTTTCTAACTTTCTGTTTGATTTTGTTGTTTTCTTTGTTGTCGTTTTTTTAACAGCTCCAGGTAACAACCATTTAAAAGCCTTGGCCATCCGTGAATGACCCTCCCTTACTAACCCTTTACTGAAGCTCTGCCTTTGCTAAGCAAATGAAGCCCCCTACCCTCGCCCCTATATGGTTCCCCTACTTTGTATGGGCCCATGCCACGGACGAGCACATGCCAGGGATCCAACAATAGGTTTTTCCCCTCCAGCTCTCTTATACCTTTCTTATAGTTATTTTCAGTGCCTGATGCAAACAGTGTCTCACTTTTCCTCCATTTATTTTGTGCCACGTTAAACACTTTACTGTTCCAAAGATTCAGACCCACATCCTTCACATGTTTAGCAGTATTAGCTAAGACTGCAATAGAGATCAGGTTGCCTCCAGGAAGCTTTACATAGCAGGCAGCTTATACAGTACGTGTTTATTGCTCAAAGACTACATATGGTCCAACCCGAGGGGCAGGAGCTGACATTTTCTAAATGCCTCAGCCACCTTTATTTCTAGTCTTTGTATGTCAAAGGACATGCAGTGGGGGAGGGCCGTGAAAAAGTAAAACACATGTTAAGTTTTTCATGCATTTTCTCCATGGGAATGATTCTACACAGTTCAGAATATGTGGGTTACTGTTTCTGTGATGAAGCTCTGAACCTGGTCCTCAAAGTGATTATCGTGACACATCGTGGCCATTACTCTGTACCCTGATAGGCCTGTGTAAGAAAGGTTGTACCCTGCTCAGTTCGAGTTTGCTTTACTACTTACACTGCACAATTAATATTAGATAATACATTGGGTCCTACATATTCTAGGCTTTCCTGTACTGAGTTGGCTAGAAGTTCCTATGTCAGTCAGTGTAAGTCATAAAGCAGACATCCATCTGATTCTGATTGTACTTTCATAAGGAGTTGTTGAGGCTCTGTCCAGTGCATATTCTCCAACCCGTGGCTAAAGAAAGGGGTGGGGGAGACTGTCAAATCTTACACATCTCACCTTTTTGTTTGCAAGCTACTTTAACTTCACTCGCTCACAGGTAAATGCAGACAGGTACAGAGCTGATGTTGGCAAAGACACATCATACAGCCTGTGATTGTGCATGCCTGGTGAATTATTACATTTACTGTGTGTTTTGGTTGTTTACTTACTTAATATACCGTACAGACACCACACAGAAAGAAACGTACATTACAATAACTCCCACAAAACATGTTAGATTCACATTTCCACATGTGCGACTTGCATGCCCTGGTTTTAGTCTGGTTTTATTAGCATCTTTTAATCACTTTTGGATGATCCAAACCAGTACCTCACTCTTCTTGTACCAAAATTCATATCCTACGTCACATAACTTCTAGAAATTAGTGAAACTAGTTCTCATCATCACCTAAACTGCTTTGAAGGCATTATCCACCCCTTCTTTTCCTCTCTTTGTTGGTTGAGAATATGCTATAGACTGAATCTCCCTCCTTTGTCTTGAGAGCATCCTACACATTTGTCTTCCTCCCCACTTCTGAAAAAAAAAACGCCCCTCCTATGTGTGTGTTGTAGCAGTAGCTTCCATTCTTCCACCTTCTTTGTGCCATACAGTCTTTTGTTTTGTCACGGTGAAGGGCTGTCCCTCTCAACTTCAAGCTAAGATCAAGGCTTGGGTTGAGGAAGGTAACATTTGCACCTCCTGCAAGCTAAGGTAAACTACATCCCTCCTGTTTTTATGTTTGGTGTCAGTGGGGTTACATGTTGATCATTACCAATTGTCTGGGCTGTCAGGGGACCAGCATCATTTTGCATAGTGCTTTGTGGAATTCATTGCCTGGATCATGCTGGATGCCAAGGCTGCTGCTGTGACACTAATGACATTTGAGATACTCAGTCCCCCCAGTTTACTACTTTGAATCTTTGGGACTAAATTGGACCGCTAATCAGCTGAGCTGTAAGAAGATGAGGTTGGGTGGAAGAAATAGTTAATTCCAGCTAATGCACAACATTAGTCCGAAACATGTTGTGGATTGGCATAATGTTGATCATTGGCTGGAAGTAGCTTGGGCATTTTCATTTAACAAACTGGCATTTACGAACCGGCACTGATGAGTCCTCTATGCGTTACTCTCCTCTGTGTAAAACTCATTTCCTTATAGATGGCGGTGCGGCTAACTTTGGCCTCAACTTTCTTACCTTTATCATCCTTTTCAACAACCTGATCCCCATCAGTCTTCTAGTCACTCTGGAGGTTATAAAGTTCATCCAGGCGTTTTTCATCAACTGGGTAAGTTTAGTAGGTTGTAACTGTTTAATGAAATGGACCATTTGTTACAGTTATAATGATTAATATTATATCCGCAATTGATCCTTGTGTGTAAGAAACGATCCTAGTGAGGAACACTCACTGCTGTTTTCTTCAGCTCTTGATAGTGCATTGGTGTCTTTTTACTCATTGCTCACAACTTACTTCTCCAATCACGAGTACACTCATCAACTGAGGTTTCAAACAGCACCCATCAGTTTTCAAAGCAAGTGTAATGCTCTAAAACCCAGCTTAATGCCACCTGTCAACCATCAAATGGATTCTAAGTGCTAAATTCAGAAGTCAGTCGTGCTCCTGGAGCTGAGATGAAAGGAACCCTCCTTTCATCAGACCATGAGCTTGATATTTAAATGACTTCACATAAATGTAGATGCCGCTTGACACATCCACCGTGTCACTTTGGTAGGATAGTACATCTGTTATGTTTACAGCTTTATGCACACCTTGGACATTAAATCAATTTCTGCAACCTTATCTTCAAGTCACTATCAAAATCACAGCTTGGTACAAATACATGGTAACCACTGCGTTTTTACCACAGTTAAAGCTACAGAAATTAAATATTTCTATATTACTGTGCTTACATCATTAATAACTAGGTTAACTGTACCAACTGTCTCAGCCAAGGAATTGTACCGTTTCTTTTCCCCAACACACTTTAATTCATTAAAGGTTTAAAGTGAGAAAGTGAAGTTCTCAGACTCCTGAGAAATGCATTTGTTTTTGTTTTGAATCTTTGCCGTTGTTTGCTGATTAGGTTTGTGTTGGTTTCAGGACACTGATATGCTCTATGAGCCCACGAACACGCCTGCCATGGCTCGTACCTCCAATCTGAATGAAGAGTTAGGCCAGGTAAAAATACGATTCAAACTATGCTTTTGTTAAGCGGAATAAAAAGTGTACGTACATAAGTGCTAATCAGTCTTTCTGTCTTTTACAGGTGAAATACATTTTCTCTGACAAGACAGGGACGCTGACCTGCAACGTCATGCAATTCAAGAAATGCACCATTGCTGGTGTGGCCTATGGGTATGTCTTGTTTTTGCCATATACCCTGCCTCCTCCGTTGCATCCTCTACATTTACCTCCCCCATCACCTTCATTAAATGCAGAGTGTGCATCATGGTACATCTGGCGTTTCTCTCTCCTCCTTCGTCTTCTCATTAGCAGCTGCATCAGTGCTCCTCTCAACATAAACTATAAATAAAAGGCAGACAGGCATTTGCAAGCAAAGGCACTTTACTCTCTCCTTCACATGCTTTTTGTCCATCGTTTGTCAAGTTGGAGGTGACTGTGAAAAGTGGCAATAATTCTTCTAAAGAAGTTTTTCATTTTCAGTTTTTTTCTTGGTGCAACAATATGGATTATGTTCAATATCCTCTGGATAAACCTCCATGTAAATTTCTATTTCCCCCCAGGTTCACTGACATAAAAGCATTTCTGTTACATTACCATTTCATGTTTTCTTCTCATTATATACTTGCTTTTCATTTTAGTGCGTAGATAATGAGCCTCAGTGGGTGCAAAACAAGTGGGAGAGTGTAGTGTTGTTGCAGAAGTAAAGCAAGTGGAGGCGTGACGGTACATGATTAATCCCATTAGGATTCAATTAGAAGCATGATTGATGAAGTGCAGGCTGAAGGACAAAAGAGAACGTTTTGTCTGGAGTTCTTTCTACCAAGACTCTCTGTATGTCATGGCTGCTAGCCCAGTGGAGAAACAAGTAACTTCTCTCTCTGTTTACCTCTGGGTTTGAACAATAATTTACTATAATTTCATTTTACCTACTGATAATACATTTGTGTTCATGTGACGTACAGATGTTGATGTTTTTTTGTTAAAATCGTTAACAAAAAATGGACAATAACTAAAGGCAGGCATTTACAGTAGTTTGTATTATTTCGATGTGTTTTACAGAATGCCATTTTCGTTTCCTTTATTTTAATCAATTTTTTATTTGAATGGGTCAGTCCAGCTCGCATCGGGATCAGTAACTCCTCCCTTCAGAAATTCAAGTTAGACAGCAGTCTCTATGCCCCTCATCCCAAGCAGAGATGTTTTCCTTTGATTCTGTGAAATGAGGACTCCCCCTTATGTAAGTGATAAATATGGATGAGTGTTTCATAGCAGGGAGGAAAAAACCTTCTAATGAAGCAAGGTTGTTTTGATGATGCTATAATTTGGTCAACTATTCTTTATTTAAGGTTTAGTTTAAAAATATATTTATAGTGTGGCAATGTTGTTCTTTATTGTAACTGGAACTCTAGAACGCTGTGGGCTTACAGTACTTAAAATAGTGATGATATATGTATTAAGTGTAAGCTTTCTACAAAGATTTTAAAGCATTATTCTTTACCCTCTTATGTCTCTACCTACAAAACACTACATGACATGTTTGAATTTTTAAGCTTTTTAGCTTATATCATTTTAGGTTAAAGTGTCTGCACCTCAACACACTGAAGCATGGTGGATATCTGAGGCTACCACAGAGCTACAGGGTCCTTTGTAGAGGCCTACTCACTCCAAAGGCCCTAGGTTTCCTCAGAAGGTGGACACGATATTTGTGTCTGCATCAGTGCAGTTAATGGCACCCAGCTACTTAAAACTGTCCACCATCTTAATGTCCAAGCCCTGGGTCTACTGGTTTGTGACGTACTGACCTTCTCTGGAGTTGTTAAATTAGCAGATTTTAAATCATTTAGCACTAATCCAGAAATTGTCAAAAAATGGACTAAAAATTGCAAAGTAGAACAATTTATACTTTGACTCACAAACGAACATATATGCACATACTCTGTGGCATGAGTTTTAATGTAATGTAATGATTCTATAATTAATCAAGCCAATCCCAAGCGTGCAGACATTAATTAATTTAACAGAATTGGACTCCTAATCTCAATCAAACTTACTGGTCTCCTATAACCCCTCGGGGAGTAATCTGTTAAGACCAGAGTGAAAGCATACTGTATTATATCGAAGCATTTTATATCATCACACAAAGCGTTGAGTTGAGTCGTTTAACTGAGCTGGATACAGTTCTGATTCTGTAGACATGGGAGCCTGTATACAGACAGATTGGTTTGCTGTTATTGCAGAAAAAGACAGTGTTTCCCTGATGGTACAAGTGTGAACAGTCATAGTGTGAATCAGACTGGCTCTGAATCAAATTTCAGTTCAGTGGAGCGTAACGTCTGGTCGTCTCTGCTCCATACAGTTAACAAAACCATGCACTGCAGTTCGTCTGCCAGACTAGAGATGTCAAAATAATTTGGTGCCTCATTTTAGAGCCGCACGCTCTCTGACCGCATTTAGAGATTCTAACATTGTTCTTAATTGGTGAACATGAAAATCTACATTAAATGCTGGGATTAACATTGCAGTTGTATTCAGAAAGACTCAGTCAGATCTGCAGTGGCCTGATGAGCAAAAGAGAATAGAAGAAACCTTACTAGTATAAAAGTACTTTTCTTACTTACATCTGTTACTTACTGTAAATGTGACTAGTGCAGAAATTGTTCAGGTTTCACACCTGTAGATTTAACAAACCATTTGACAAACCATGTTCACACCAGTAATTTTTAAATAAATGTATACATTTTTGAAGGACTTTAACAAAGAGTTCAACATCCAACAGCTCTTATTAAGCCTGGGCAGAGCCAGGCCGGCAGTTATTACCCAAGTATTTACTGTACTGTAAGTCGAAAAGATGCTTAGATTCTTACTGAAGATTCTTCAGGGATCAGCTTCTCTTGAAGGTTATTCCTACTATACAAAAATTAGAGTGTTGAGCTGTGCCTTTTACACAGTCAGTCATTTAATGCCTTGCTGCCACACAGTTTTCAACCTAACCCAGAAACCTCGGCTGCAGTCCTTCCCAACATTTGACCTTTCATGCTCTAACAAATCCCATGAACAATCCCATCATTACTCCAATCCTGGCAAATGCATATTTTCACAACCTGTTGAAGCAGACTTTGTCAACAAGATGATTTCTGTTCTCCACCTTCGCTCCAACAGTCACGTCCCTGAGGCTGAGGAGGGTAGTTTTGCAGAGGATGACTGGTAAGATGACTGGGTGTGAAATGGTGGCTGTTTTGCTTTCTTGCTCTCTGCTTCTGTGATGTATTAGTGTTGCCTTGCCTTGTGGAAATCGTGACTTTGAGCCCGATACGTCAGTGTCTCGTTGCTGTGTTTTTAATTTTGAGTTCAAAACACTTCAGAGGTGTACTGTAGTTGTTGGTCTTATATGTGGATATATTTGTTGTTTTCAAAGAGCAGCTTGGAACACGGGATCACATATATGTTGCCAGCAGTGTATTAAAAGTAGTATTGTTTTTAGTTTTGAATCAACAGGGACTTATTTTACAGGATTCAGAGAATATTGTGTACAGTATAGGCTGAAGCTGTGCAGCACTTTATTCTTTTTTTTCCAGTAACATCAAACCTACTTTGTTATTGGTAGCTACAGCACACTCTCACTCACACTCTCATTTTCTCTCTCTCACACACACACACAGCCCTATTTCTGAGATCCATCTGCTACAGCTTTGAGAACTGCAGTAACAGCATGGGTGTGTCTCATCCCATCAGTTTGAATGGAGGATCTAGACCTATTGTAAATTTAAAATATTAAATCTTGCTCATTTAAAAGAGGTTGTCAACCCCGTTTTTGTACCGAGATTTATTTATACACTAATAAGTAGGAGAGGACAGAACTCAAATAAAAAAGAGTGTCTTTGTCTAATGATATATACAGTATAAAACGAAACTGCACCAGTTGAGTCTTATAGTAATGCTTATTCTGAAGGTAAATATAAATCAAGAATGTCTCTGTCTAGGGTTAAAACTGTAAAACCGATATCTTGACACAGGTCAGTGATAAATGTATTATTTCCTTCTCCTAACTGTCAGGGACAGGGAAGCATGATGCATTATGGGTTTGATCTGAGACCAATGCCTGACAATTGATTGTGAACAGCTAGCACCCTTGTTCCCATAGTGACAGGACCTCTCTTTGCTGGCAGATAATCAATAAGTGAGCGTCCCCCACACAGGGCCTCATGCCTCTGATACTTCATCAAGATGGTTGATGTGGAGAGCTACACTACTGCTTCACAGCTAGTAAATAAACAAATCAAACCAAGCTAAAACCAAAGGCTCCGTCCCTACAAGCAACGATAGATCATGGCTCATTATTACTGTTTCACAAATAACATTGAAGGAACTGGAATTGAGATCTTGTGAACATATGAACAACTCTAGGTTACCTGAGTTGAATGTGTTGCAATCTCTTTAGTTTTCTAAATTTTGGTGCATCTCTTTTTCAATATTTCTTCCCTGATTAACAGTTTGTGCAGGTGATAGAATCTGTCCAGCTGGTCTGGTCTTTGGCCTTGGTACAATGTCTCCTGTGAGGTTAGAAAGAGTTATGGTCTCTAATGGCAGCGCTGGTAACATTTCTATCAAACTGCAGGGCTGTCTACCTAATCTATAGGGCCCTCTTCCTTACAGAATCGATCTGCACTGGACAGCCAGTGAGCCGCTGGTTGCTTCTGGACATATGATATAACTGCCCTCAGCCACTGCTATAAGAAATCATTTTCCTTTAATTAATCTAAATGTCTTTCCCAGTTCAGCATGATTCTCCTTTTTGTGCTTTGTTCATGCAGTACCTCATGCATTGGTTGATTCCTGAACACAATGTCATCTATTATTTGAGACACTGGCTAAAGTAAATGTCTAAAGGGGTAAATAAATACAGTATGCGAATGGTTATGTGCATCCTTGTGCATTGTGTGATGACACTTTCAGGACATTCCTCTGCCCTTCTGCCAGCATGGGCAGAATCCCAAACTGTCACACTGTACGTCACATTACCGAAGCTCAGGGGACCTCCATTTGCATTTTGCCTGCATTGTGTTTTCTACTTTTCTCAGCAAAATATCAATACTGCTGGCACATGGCATGGCTCTGTTAACAACAGTTTTGTGGTGGCAGCCTAGGGGCGGTCTGTTTTATCAACAGATGGGATGGATTTTGCCCACTCAGTGCTGTTGCTGGTAATTTAAAATGCTTTCAGAAGTTACAGCTCGTCACAAGTGAATTGGTTTGAATTGAACTGAATATGTTTGGGTTTTCTGTCTGTGAGAATATTTTGTACATGAATCAGCAATGACTAGCTATTAGTTCTAATATTGTCTGGTACAGAGTGTTTGCCAAAATAATGTGTTTCATTGCTTCTTTTTTAAAATTTGAAGCCTGCCCCCCCGGCGCAGACATAGTCATTCATTAGAAGACATTTCTCTCATTGTCATGTTCAAAAAACTTGTACTTGGATTTAAACCCCTTCTGTTTTCAGAACTCTGATCGTGGGGCAAGTTAGTTGTTTGTTGTTTACTAGTCCACAGGCGAACACTGTGTTCTGGCCCCGTGTCCCTGCTATGCAGAGGTGAAAACTATCCCAGCGTTTTGTTGTTTTGACTTCTGTCTTGTCTTTCCAGGCACAGCACACACTCATCGGATGAGGCTGGATTTAATGACCCGAGTTTACTGGAAAACCTCCAAAGTAATCACGTAAGTAATGCCGGGTTTCCTGCTGCCTGCCTGCAGTGACGGCTGGTGTTCAGGGCAAAATTAAGGATTTTTTTCTCACTGTGTGTGACTAAATAAAGTCTTCTTGCCATTTTAAATGGACTTGAGTATAGCAAAAAAAAAAGGGGGGGGACCTTTCATATTTTAAGTTTTTTTGTGTCTTTATCAAAGGTAGCACCAAGTGATTTTGACTGCTTTTTATTGCATAATGGTTTATTAAAATTACACAGTGTAAACAGACAGAAACAAGTTAAGGACAAATATCTTGTTTTCTTTTACACTGAGTGAAACTATAAATTTGCAGACTCTCAAATATTGGAAAAACTAATATTTAGCCATGTACATATGCTTGGTGCCAGTCACACACCTTTAGAGGAAACAGTCAGGCCCTCCTGTACCATCGAAATAAATGAAAATGTGAGAGGAGCAGTGTTACAGTACATCTGATAGGTATAGAGGTTTGCTTTGTTATGACAGCAGAGTCTGTGTAGAACACAGTTCATTTACATTCTGGTCACCCTGCACCCACTGCTAATTATAGTATATAACCAACCGCTGTCTAGAAACCACAGTATCTCTACATCTCTTGCAAATATTCTGCTTATGATTATTCGGTTTGGTTGTAGTTCTACTAGTGCTTTGTTGTCAGTGGGTGTGGGATTGTGTACCAGACAGTGTAGTTATTGTAGAAAGACCGTGTTGCAGCCAGGGAAGCTGTTGCTGTCTTTAGTGTTTGTGCTAAGCTAAGCTAAGCTAACTTTCTGGTACCTGGGACTTCATATTTGCTGAAGCAAATAAGCATATTTCCCAGAATATTTATTCCATTCGACCTTCTTTGTTTTTTTATTTAGACCTCAAACACACAAAGACTGTTCATTAACCTTTTTAGGTTTTACTTTCATATTGCTTTAGTGCTAAATGAGGAAAAAGGTTTAATTCAACACCTTACCATATGTTCTCATAGTCAGAACAAGCATGTCTTTCATTTAAAAATTACTAATCCCTTATTATTAACAACAGTTTTGTTTGGCTGCCGGCTGTTTACAGAAATATTGTTGATATGGTGTTAAGGCGGTTGCCAGACTAAAGGAGAGGAGAATTAAGTGCTGACAAAAATAAACATCCCCTCTGGTGTTTTTCATGTTCTCTTGAGTCACTGGACATGTTTGCCTGCAAACTTTCAGCAGCCTTTGTGGGAGTTCGTTTGCCGGATTGCTTGTCCGGCCTCTCCTTTATTTTCCCTTGACCCTAGAACTTGGTCCACCCTGGCCATGTCTGATGTGATGAGTGTCCATCACAGTTGGTGTGACTCTGATTAACCAGGAGTCGAGAGGGTGATAGCCAGCGGCACAGTATTAGCTGTCACATCTAATTGTGGCCAGAAATGCAAAGCTCACAAAGTGTAAAGTTCGATTTCATTTTCAGGCTTGATTTTAAAATGAGTGCCCGTAACCACCCCGACTGACATGTGGCAGTAAATCAGGCTTCCTGACATTTAAATGTACTTGAAATAGATGAAGCAAAGACACTGACACTGAAGACGGACCTCTTTCATCGTTTGCTCATTTGTTCCCTGTTAGAGATCATTCAGAGTTGCCATGGCAAACAGGAAAAGCTAATTTAATCACTCTGTGTACACAGCCGCTGTTGAAGGAGACTGAAATGCAGGTGTTTTTGTGTGTTCGGTAGTTGACAGTTCACAGCTTGGATAGTTCCCCCCTCGGTACATCTGCTGTTTATTTATTTTCTGCTACTAAATATTTATTATTATTCATCATTCCTTGATACGGCACTGGGAAAGTAGGAATATGAGCTTATTCTGCTGTTGAGGTCATTGTTAATCATTAGCAACCATTAGCATAGTGACTGCAGTGTGTACTGTTACTACACGTATGAGTCAGGCCTGACGGCCCTGTAGGCTGCTGATATCTCTGCCTCAGCAGTGGCTGAGCCGAGCGGTCACTGACTAAGAAACTGGTGGTCCTGTAGCCTCAAACAGGAGCCTGAGCAGATGCCTGTCGTATTCTCTCCAGTGGTGAGTTAGTCATACGTTTCCCCTTATTATTGTAAAATGACCTTGTTGTATGGGTTGGGCTTTTTTTAGGATTGTAATTATTATTCACATTGCGTCAGTAGTTGACAGTGGAACATGTTTGTGTCAGAGATGAGCGCTTTCATGTCCCGTGCTGTCTGGTTCTCTCCTGTGTACTGTGTACTGATGGCTGTTATGTAGTGTTGGTTTTCTGAAGAACATTTAGAAGTCAACATGCCTTTTTTACTTCTTGCAGCCAACTGCTGCGGTCATCCTGGAGTTTATGACCATGATGGCCATCTGTCACACCGCGGTTCCTGAGCGCACGGATGAAAAAATCACCTACCAGGCTGCGTCTCCAGGTAGATCACACCTCACTGAATGCAGTTCCAGTAACAGTGGGGGAAAAGAGCGACCAACATATACTGTATATATGTGCATAATAATAATTTGGACCCGGCATTGTCCTTTAAAATTCTTTTTGTGAATATTCATGTAGGGACCTCTCTTGTTAGTAAGTAGAGCGCACCACCACAACCCAGAGGCAGCAGTATTTGTTAAGGACAATGATATTTAATTAATTAATGAGTAATTATCAGTGTAGGGGAAAAACAGGCATTTTGTCCTGTGGGTTTTTTCTTCCAAAAAGTCACCATGATAACAGAAACAAGGGAAGTAACAATAAAGAACCTAAAAACCGTGATGTTTTAATGCATGTCCACACAGTGGTTTGGCCCAGCAGCAGTATCTAAATTTCCTAAAAATAAAATACCTTCAATATGAACTCTATACTACCATAATCCATAAAGTGTCTGATCTAAATATAAACAACAGAGTAGCTCTCGTTTGCAGCTCTTGTTGCCAACGTTTTTGCAGTTACTGAAGAAACACTAGACTGTGGTTTTAATGTTTCCACTTTAGTAATGTGAGTACGGACAAACAGGACCCTGTAGATTCTATTCAATATTGGAACAAATACTTGTATATAATTTTTTATTTGACTCTCTAATAGCCACATTGATTTGCTAAAAGGTTTACATAATGGCTGTCGCTGATGTTTTTCATCTTACATTTTCCTTTAAAAAAGAGAGATGACTTTTTTGCCTGATTGCTTAGAACAATCAGTGTCTTGTGGAGCTTTGGGGTTTGAAGCAGAGCAGGGAACATCTGTAAAGAGAAAACCAGTTAAGTGAACTGTGAAAAACAAGTAGAGAGCTTTTTCCCACCCTGCAGCATACTCATTCAGACCATCGTATACAGCATGCTACCTGGGCCGTAGCTTTTGGTTTGTCAAAATCTTTAGTTTATGTGCAAAATATAAACGTGGCACTAATCACAAATACTAATTTGTGAGGTTAAATTGTCATTTTGTGCATTTTTTTGTTTGTGCATTGAGTTTCTTCTGTTTTTTTTACTTTGCTTCTAAGATGAAGGAGCTCTGGTGAGAGCAGCACGGAACATTGGCTTTGTGTTTTCTGGAAGAACCCCAGACAGCGTCATTGTGGAATCTGTAAGTTAAATCAGCTAGCAACCAACAGCTGGTTAGTTTAGATTGACTTAGAATAATGACTGTGTTGGGGGTGCATGGGCAAAGGATAATGTGACTGTGTGCCACTCTTAATGCATTATGTTCATCACAGCGTGGTAACTATCATCAAGTCTTGTCAAGTAATTGTACAGAATATAAAATATTTCTAACTTGCAATTTACAACATAATTATTTATAATAAAATATTTACTGCTTTGGTTTAGTTTCTCACTTGTTTATGAGCACACGTTGAGCTAATATTAATAAGTAGTTTAGGGGGTATTCATGCATTTTTTTACCTTGTCTAGTAACGGATAAGGGCAAACATCACATCCGCTGTGATTACAGCCTAAGCTGAAGCAGTGTTTGTCTCCACTCAGCTCAGGTCATCTATCCTGTTGCTCCCTTAATTGGCTAACCTGGTGATTGCACTCAGTGGCACAGATGGAAAGGCCAGAGCCATTTTCTAATTTTTCTTCTGCTGAGTACATCATGCCTTCAAGACGTTTGTCCAATTTCTTAACCTTTATTAGGCCTTCTAAAGCTCCCAGCATCTGCCTAATCACTCTGTCTTGTACCTAGCAGTGTCTACAATTAAGGAAGTTAATTGAATTTTACCTTGTTATTTTCCCTCAGTCAGCTCAGTGCAGACACCCAATAAACACATTTAACGTGCAATTAAGGCTGATTGGAGTACAGTGTCAAGGGTTGCTTCTGCTACTTCAGATAAATTGTCTCAGAAGAAGACGACTCAAGTTGAGCTGTCTCCTGTTAGAGTATTTTAACTCATCTGTCTCCTTCAATTTAGCTTGGAAAAGAGGAGCAGTATGAACTACTTCATGTGCTGGAGTTTACAAGGTACATCTTTGATAATAGCATTATTATTTATAATGGTTACCACTGTATGAGTACAACTGTTGTATGGTGTCCTTATTTGTCTACATATGTCATAGGGTTTGATAAAGCATTATATTTGAAATATAAATCTCCAAGATGCTACTGTGCTAATTAACTGTGTTGCCTGTAATATTGTTATTCTTAGGTTCAGAGACGTGCCACACCTCACATAGTACTTGATAATTTGATGTAGCAGCTCCAACACCTGAGAATATGATTTTTTTTCTCATTTGGTTTCTTTCCATATCCCACCTTCTTCTCTCATTCTCCCTCTCTTCTTCTTTTCCTCTAACAGTGCGAGGAAGAGGATGTCCGTCATCATGCGCACCCCATCTGGGAAGATCCGCCTCTACTGCAAAGGAGCCGTGAGTATCTGTCTCTCTCCATGGCAACACATGACAGGCCATCACCATCACTGCCACACACACAAGTGTTGAAATCTCCCTCCACCTCCCCCATTTCTTCTCGCGCCGCTTAGGGAGTCTTTTCAATAAGCAGTGGCATGAATCAAAGTCACTGCATTTAACACATAGGTATTTGCAAAGTAAAGTAAACAATAGCATTCTTTCTCAGAAAGGCACTCGGCTGCTAAACTACCAGACTAGATTCATTTTACCAAGTATTGCAATGCTGCTTTATTTCATTGTTTTAAGGCTTGTTTACAGCTTTGTGCATCTAATATTTACATGTGCACATATTAATTGAGTTTTAAAGCCTTCTAGACTGTGTTTACCTCACAGGTTAAGGCTTATCTCTTGTTTTAGATGCTTATTGAAATAGTGACTGACTGATGTATTAGTGATAACAACATTTTCAAAATGCTGAAAGAGCAGAAGAACAAATCATAAGATCTGGCTCCAACCTGAAAAAGCACAATTCCCCAGTAGCCCATGATGTCTTTTTGTCCTCTCAGGGCTATAGTAATAGTATTTGTGTTTTCTTCGTTCAGGACACAGTGATCTATGACCGTCTGGCAGATAGCTCTAAGTACAAAGAGATCACATTGAAACACCTGGAGCAGTTTGCCACTGAGGGTGAGTGGGTGAATACTGCCCCCTGTCTGTGAATGGTGAAATGCTTTCAGTACGCTTCTAATGTCTCTGCTCACCTCCATTTATGTTGGAAATTTCCACTGTTTGTCAGCTGCAGTAAAAATAGATTTTCTTCAATAGCTATTTGCATATGTCATTAGTTAATGTACAGTCGATCCAGATACAGTGTCTGCATCTCTTTCTGCTGGAGCAGTAACAAGGCAGTAGGTGGAAGTATCTGCATTAGGCCGTGTGAATACTGCCCCCTTGTGAGATACAAGAAAAATGATGTTATTGGGAATATTTGATGTAGGCTAAATATAGCATCCAGGACAAAATGGGAAGATCTTCAGTCACAGTAATTTAGTGAGGCCTGAATAATATTTTCATGAATATCAATAACGTTATACTGTGTGATCTTGAAAATAGGCTCATTTCATGTAGACATTAGTACACTATCTCCAGGCAGGGATAATCCTAAACAGAGTCAAAAAATGCACCTAACCTTTGTTTTTAATTAAAATGTAATTTGTGTTTGAATATTTAAAATTGTCTTTGAGCTATATACACATTTGCATACCCATCACTAATGTTAAGTTAATGTTCAAAGGTTACCCTAAGAATATAATTAAATCTATTTAACAACATAATAAATATGCATACTACAGTACACATCAAGTAAACCCCAGAATAATATGCACCTTAATTCCCATTCATGCTGGCTTGTGTTCTTTCAAATAAACAGTAAGCTGACATACCATAGATCTTATTCACTGCCCTTTAAAACTACCACAATCTAGTCTGAAAATCAAGGTTTTGGGATGGAAAATAGTTCCATGATGTTTGACCCAGTTGATACTGTTTCCTTTTGCAGGGCTACGAACACTGTGCTTTGCTGTGGCAGACATCAGTGAGTCAAACTATCAGCAGTGGCAGGAGATCCATCACAGAGCCGGCACCTCTCTGCAGAACAGAGCCCTAAAACTGGAGGAGAGCTACGAACTGATAGAGAAGGTTTGTCAAATAAATGGACGCAATCAGTCACATAATAAATGTTTCATAGAGGAATTAAGGGCTGCCCCACAAGCCTAAAAATGCACAAACTGTGCCACATGGGGGCGCAGTGGAGTTAGATTCCAAATTAAGATTGTAGTCACACACCACCATCTCTCAACCAGAGTTGTCAGGTATTTGTACTATTTGTTTGAGAAGATGTTAACATGCTTATTGAGTCTTGATAGAAATACTATAATTTTATTTATTAAAGTCTTTATTTTCTATGTTCTGTAACAGTTCCGTAACAACTCAGTCGCTGTGTCGTTTTACAGAGCCTCAAATACATACTTACATTTTGCCTAAACCACCAACACCAGACATAATCTACCAGCATGTGGTCAGTCATTAATGTTTGGCTTAAGGCTTGAAATCCTGATCCAACTGGCTCAGGAACAACAGAACAGTTCAGATCAAAAAGGTAAACCTGGACTCATTAGTTATCGTCATGTACTTCCCCAGGCATAGTTCTCTGCGCTGTGTGGTTCCCAGTGATTAGCGAGGACAGAGCTTCAAACTCGCAGGAAGCAAAGCTCAGGTCAAAGCCCAAAGAGTTTCCCTTTCCTTTCTTCTGCTCTTGCTCCTGTCTCCCCTCTACCCCTGGGCCTCGTCAAATCTGGGGACCAGCGATGGGCCCATATGAGCCGGCAACTAGCAGCAATGAACCACCAAGTTCCTGAAACACACACACACACACACACACACACACACACACACACACACACACACACACACACACACACACACACAACCCCACTAACAATATTATGAGTGTGCTGGCGTGAGAGGTTGTGGGAGAGTCAGGTCCACAGAGCACACACACGTTGTCTCTCGCTCCCTCCCTGTAACTGATCCATTACCCTTAACTCTGGCTGTTTTTCTGGGTGATAAACAAGAGCAGCTGATTAGGGAAAAACACAACTGAGTGAGAAACACAGTCTGGGTCACATGTTTTTTTGACACTTGACGTTTTAAAGGCCTTCCGCTCTTACGATTACACTTTTTTCTGGTGCAGAACCTGCAGCTCCTGGGGGCTACAGCGATAGAGGACAAACTCCAGGATAAGGTTCCTGAGACCATAGAAACACTAATGAAAGCTGACATCAAGATCTGGATCCTGACTGGGGACAAACAGGAAACAGCGATCAACATTGGTAAGACTATGTGAAGCAAAAAAAATCTTTCTTTCTGAGCTCTAACAAAACGGTAAAATATGCTGACTTTAGCGACACCATTTGAACAACAACCTAATGAATGGGGTTTGACAAACCGAAGCCTGAAGGCATCATCAATGTTGTTTTCTAAAGCTCATATAACTGAAGTTCATTAGTATGAATAGCACCTATAACTTCCAAATAATTATTTATTGTTCCTCAAGACACCACACAAACTGGAAGGTTTATTTATTGATTTGTCTCATTGGCATCAAGACAACCCTAAGAACAAAAAATAACAAACAATAATCAAATCCAGCTACCAGTTTGCTTCAGTGGGCTTTGGGTGCTGTAAAGCCTCCACCCACTGTTTTTAGACCCTCAAATCAGATAAGGGAAAACTCTTTTAAGATTAAAAGATGGTTGTGTGCAATAGATGTGTGTACTGAAGAGAGCAGCATTGTAGATTCAAGGAAAGGATAATCAGGATGATGGAATTAAAGATTGTAATCTTCATCATCATGAAGGTCCAAGAAGAGGACAGACTATAAAAAAAAACATGAGACAAAATCAAAAAAACAGTCATTCTTAGACGGAACAAACACATAGAAGGGGAGAGTCAGGGGAGAGGCTGGGCCTCCTAGACGAGAATCCAGATCCGAAACATCTGGAAATGAGGCATCGACGGCAGGGTTTAGAGAGCTGGACCAGGAAGGGAGAGCAGCAGATAGGCACACTCGTGTCACTGGTGAAGCTGATCTGCAGAGTGATAAATGCTACTCCAGCCGCTCATAGGTGCTCCAGTCAATCCTGCGGTCATTCTTCACCCAGCCAGGCCAACTACTGACAACTTGAATGCTTTTCCATCACACATACAGTATCAAGGAAAAGCATCTGTCACACGATGATGTATGAGCACACTGCATTGACAAGAAATAAATAACATGCATATGTACACAAGCAGGCACCTTTTTGTGTGTCTGGCTCTCCTCTAGTTTTTACAGATGTTATCAAAGAGATTAATATCTAAATCATGCTGCACGGGTTTAGTTCATATCCCTCTTCTATAATTTGCTATTGTATAACAGTTCTTACACTGCACAGTGTATAGAGCTAATTACAAATGAATCAGCCTTGAAGATACAGACAGCTTAATAACAGTAACTTTGAGATATGAAAAGTGTCTGTACCGACCACTGTGGTCTGACTGAATCAGCCCTTTGTGCCCACTTTCCCCAGACGCGCAGAGGCTCTGCAGAAGCACATGCTCAGAGAGCATTTTACAGGTCTTGACTGAGTCGCTCTGTAAAATCTCTGCAGAATATTGACTTTGTTTTTTTACTATTTTCCTCACTGAAAGATGATCTCCATTGCCAGCGTTAATGGTGCACTGTGTGGCACACTGGACTGGTGAACTCAGTCCGTCTATAATACGAGGTGGTCTGAACCACCCAAATGTCACTCTTGGCTCAGACTACACACAAATGCAGTTGAGTTTACGTCTGTTCTCATATTTATAATATTGAAGTATGGCAAGTCAGGTAGTTCTGAAGCTTTAAAGACTGTAATTGTTTCAGTGTGACTCTGAAAACCATGACATAATGTACAGAACCTACACCCTGCGTCTGGCTGGCCGTGTAAAGAGCAGTGTTTGTTCTGCTGTGAGCTGTTTGTCGAGGGGAGAGTTGTACATGCATAATGTCGGGACCGCTCAGAGCCAGGATTCACTGAATGGAAAGATCCTTCTGGTCAGCTCAGTAGGAGACACAGGTTAGAAGCACATAAATGACACTATTAATTTGGCCAAGGGACTAAAGCAATAATAGTCACAATCCCTTAGCTGCCTACACATACAGTAAATGAGCTCCCATGTATCTTACCTTTACTAATATTATTAGGTCCAGCCTTTTCCCCGTCCCTCCTTGGTCCAGTGTCTTCAGTGCAGTGGGTCAGAATTGCCTCGGCTGCTTCAGTGACAACATCCCAGGTTTCTGTGACACAAGCGTGGCTGTTACACATTCCTCAAGTCCTGTGGGAGCAGTGTTTAGTTCCGGCTGAGATGGAGAAAGGCCAGGAACTCAACTTTCTCTGGTGAAATAAAAAAGGGCAGTTTGGCCGTCAAATTAGTTTAAGGTAAACACATTAAGCGGAAGGGCTGTGGCCGGAATCGACGGGGGGAAGGGAGCAGAGACAGTGTTGCGGTGGGAGGACATTTTCCACACATTGGCAGATTTTTTTGACGTTTGCACCTTTGCACTTAAGCAAACAATCTGCCAGACCCCAGACCCTGACCCTGTTTAGCTTTGACTCAGGAGGTGAAGCCGACTCATTTCCTCATGCAGGGCCCCATTCGTGTGTATATACAATTGTGTTTGACTGTGTCTTTCTGTATGTTTTCTACATTATCTTATCTCAGTTTCACTCACGTAAAATACCACCCATGCATTCAGAAAACATGGGCTTTGTGGTAAAGTTGCTAAAATATCTTTCCAGACAGAAGCAAAGTGTTGAAGCCCACAAATATTCATGTGGTCGTGCCACAGATGGCAGCCTTTTCATGCAGCCGCAGCACTAAACTGCACGCTCCACTCTTGGTTTGAGAAATATTTCTGTTTTCCCCAATGGGAGGCTCCCTCTACCACCTTGCTGGTGACCCTCATCATCTGCCCCAGCCAAGAGCTGAGGGGAAGGCTCCCCAGAGACCCATGTTGGGTAACTCGGAGTTGTAACTGCCTATTAAAACAGGAAACTGACAAACCCTTGTAAACCAGAACTCATTAGTCATGTCCCGCCACTGGCTCTGAACTGTAACTTTTTAATTGGTATAACCCCATGCTTTGCTGCATGTATTATAATTTATTTGTGAGGTTTTTAGCTTTTGTTTTTCATCTGTGTCCGTGTGTGTTACACTGAGATACAGTACAGTCTTGCTGAAACCAATCAAATTAAATGAATATTGTCTGTCTGCCTTAATGCATTAAAACAAGTATTTTCTAATACAGTGCTCTTTAAAATGTGGTTTCTTTCCTTTTTTTTCTGCAGGACATTCCTGTAAGCTACTGACCAAGAACATGGGCATGCTTGTGATCAATGAAGACACACTTGATGTAAGTGCCTTGCTTTTACTAACTCAGAACCACTGAACTAAAGCACATGCACTGCTAGTCAAAGCTTTGGACACACACAATCTTTTTGTTATTGTTAACATTGCACTAATACTGAAGACAACTAAACTATATATTGACACTATGTAACTTAGTAAACACAGAGTTAATTTAATTGCATTTGTTACACAATAGTTGATCTGTGATATGATGTGCTTTAGACCAGCTTGTCATTGTCTTTTAGTAGATATAACAGGGTTATTTACTCTGAACAACAACTGTACAAACTAATGCTGCCTGTTCGGCACAAAGCACAGTTATGTGAAGGGAAAGGGTGAAAAAACAGCCCAATATTAATTTATGAAATGAAGGTCAGTAAATCCCAAACGTCCTGAGCACTTTTCATGTGTCCAAAAATGCAGTGGCCAAAACTATTAAACTCTGTGATGAACCTGCCTCTCATGGGGACGGTCAAGGAAACAAAGACCAAGCGCTACCAGTTCATAGAGATTTGTTTGTGCCAAAAAACACAAGGACTGGACTTTAGATTAGTGAAAAACTTTTCTTCAGTCTCATGAGTTTAAATTTAAGGTTTTGGTTCTAATCACCCTTCGTTGGACACCAGATTGTTTGTTAGACACCAAATTGTCAAAATATAGATCTTTAGTGTGAGGCCATCCCTGTGTACAGCGAATCCCCTTGCCTGATTTATGAAAATGAAGAGCTAAGGTCACAGGGAAGCTTCCCCACAGACAGACATCACACATCCCCAATTTGTCTTCAACATCTGTAAGACACTTTGCGTAGAAGTCAGAAGTTGACCCCATGGTGGGAGAGCCTTGTTTGTTGTTTCTGACGTTGAAAAGGGCAAGTCCCTGCACCCCTAAGCGGGCAGAACTATGCAGAGGAGAAGCCTGACTGAGTTTAGTGTGTTGGGCAAGAAGTGCAGAAGAAGTGGATGAAGGCGGGGGAGCCAGCAGGAGGCTGTTTAGGGGTGATGACGGACGGCCTTCACTCTGTCAGTCGGTCGTTAAGCATGATAAATGGAGTTGAGGTAGAGATTTGGGGTCGGTGCGTTCATAAAGCACACAGGCCGGTGCTTTGAAATGTCAGCCCCCATTCTCCTGTGGTTGAGCAGATGCTTACATAAGGCTGTTTGTTAAAATGCAAAAGGGGAAACCTCTCCACCAGGACCGGGGAGGCACAGCGAGCACAGGCCCAGGCGCTGCAGTAGGCCTGGTACTGCTGAGTGCCCCCCTGCTGGGAAACACAGTAATTGGAGCATGTCTGTCTTTGCTGTGTTTAGAAATAGCTATCAAAGGAAGGACCAGGTTTTTATACATCCTCTGTACTAAATCTTACTTGAACTGAACTGTCCCAAGTGAAACCTTGTCTCCACTGTGAGGTTGTTTTGAAGGTCATTTTGAACACCTTTGTCTTCCTCTGTGTGTGTGTGTGTGTGTGTGTGTGTGTGTGTGTGTGTGTGTGTGTGTGTGTGTGTGTGTGTGTAACCATTTGGAGAAAACAGCAACAATTTTTCTTGTTTGTCTGTACTTTGCTCAGATACGAAAAACGTTCACATCCATTAGAATGGAGGTTGCAGCAATCACACATTCTAAAGCAGGAACCACGTTACAGGTCACATCCTGTTGAATGGACAACACATACAGTACCTACTGTAAAACACTAGCTACTCGCATAGACTCAACTGGTTGTTATAGCCATAACAAAGAGGCTCTAAGAGGAGACACACAGCATTACTAAATTAGTGGGGAAGTGACCACCCTACTTGAGGAATTTGTAAACTGTGCTTATCACAGTATGTGATTAATAGATTGTGTCAAAGGCACAGTGGATTCTTTCTTATACTGTACATATAGAAGCCAAACACATGCAGCAATCCTTTATTATTCTGTGGCCTGAGATGCAGTGCATTTCATTTTTGGCTCTGTTGCTGAATGTGGATATCCCAACCTATGCCTACTCTGACCTGGACACGCACATCTGTCCAGTGCTCACCCTGTCGTGCTGTTTTACAGACCCCATCAGGGATGGCTAAGTCCTTGCAGCTGCTTTCAGCTTGTATCCTCTTGCTCGGTTTCTCCTCTCTGTTAATCCATCATCTCTCTCTGTGCGTGTCTCTCACTCTCCGTCTCTCACTGTGTGAAACGTAAAGCCCCTTTCTCCAAATATTTCCTCTAAGCCTGGGTTTCAAAGTTTTGTTATGCCAAGCAAACGTTGCGTGGTCCCCCTGGTACAATCTGACTGCTTTGACATATCTGACCCCGACACAAGGCTGGACCCCTTCTATTCCCCAGTCCTGTTAATGACCGCTTTTTTTTAATGATTACAGCTGTTTCAGCATCTGTTTGGCACATTAGGTTTTACACACAGTGTTATATCAGCTTATTTAAAGTCACTTACCATATAAGTTTCCTCTTTTATATAGACTTCGATAGATTCTAGGGTGGAAAACCATGTTTTCTACTCTTACAGCAAGACTTACAGTTTTTTTGTGTCCACGTGTGAATAATTCATCCAGTTCACATCTGAATGTTCATGAATATTTCAAACGAATGAGTTCATATTTTTATGTTTCCATCATTCTAATTAATGGAAATTATTTGGAAGGTGCATCATGGGTACATTTCCTTAAATTTTTCATTTTTGAATAACATTAATTAAATACAGAAATTTATTTTGTTTGCTAATGGCTTGTCCATCTGTGGGGAATGATGACTTCACGACTCTATTCATGCAGTCCAGATAATCCCATGTCAGACTAATATTTGTATCTTATTGTTGTCACTCATCAACATCATCACCATCATAGCCGTCTACATTATGTAAGCAGGAATTTGTCTATTTTATCATCTCACGGTACAGTGTCATACTCATGTCAAACTTTATAAATATTCAGCATATAAATAACAGCTGTTCTGCTGCAGTTTTGGCATGAGGTGACACAGATCTCATTATTTACTCATCTATTTTGCACTAATATGGACTAACTGTAACAATGATTTATGAGGAAATGTTACATCGTGTTGTGCTGAAGTGTAATGAAACAAATAGATTCAGCTGTTGGCCATAAAATGCAATATACTGGATATAGTGTAAAACTCACCACTTATACATCTTGCTACAGCAAAACCCTTTTGTCCTGTTGTTACCTGTTGTTAAGCAGCGTTTCTTTTACCTTAAAAAGATTTTGCATAAGAAAACAAATCTCAGTTTACTTGAACAATATTATTAAGTTATTTAAAGTTGTGTAATGTTCACATAATTAGTGTTTTCAGTGTAAGATGTTATTATTGTAATTAATTGTATATTTTTCTTGGAGCTGTTAACAAGTTGACAAATGGTTTTAAAATACAACACATAAAAATATTAAATAAATTGAACTGGTTTCACATGAATTAATCATAATCAGCACAATGTCTGGATGAAAATCAATCTGCTTGGAAAGAAATTGCCAACATTATCTAATAACAGTGAAAAGTCTCCTACAGCAACCTCAACACTACAATACAGGCTTGGAATTGTAATGACTAATTACACTAATTAAAGTAACATTTATAAAATGGTTTCCATCATACAGGCAACAAGGGAAACACTCAGCCACCACTGTGGAATGCTGGGAGATGCCATCTACAAGGAGAACGACTTTGCTCTCATTATCGATGGAAAGACTCTCAAATATGCCCTCACGTTTGGAGTGCGTCAGTACTTCTTGGACCTCGCCCTGTCCTGTAAAGCGGTCATATGCTGCAGGTACGATTTACCCCTGAGAAAATAAATCTTGGGACAATTATTCAATTCAGCAAAATGAGGGAATGAACACTTGCAGAACTTATCAAAAGATAAATTAGCTGTTTGCAGTGTTTTTGACACAAACGTCATTAAGGATTTGAAGGCAGTGGTTTTAAAAGTGCAGATGTTATAAATTTAAAGAGTAACATTATGAAAGCACACGTTGACCTGTCCAAGCCACAGGAATAAAAGGAAGTACTTAAGTATGCAAGCAAATGTGGCGGCATCTGGGACCAGAAATCACCACAATGTTTTCAGAACCACAGCAGGCCTTCAGGTGCCACACTATGACTCTGTGCCCTGCGTCAAAGTTTCTATTTATTTTTCCCCCCACATCTACTTGCGTTTGTCTCGTGTGCACTCAGTGGGCACTAAGAGACACCCGGAGATGAATGAGGCCTCTTAAACCACAGAGAACATAAACATTAACCGTTTCAGAGCTAAAGACAGACATGGAGTTTACAACATCATCTCTGGAGGCTCTCTGAGCTGTGCACTAACCCCATTTTTAGTGCACAAAGAGGAAGCGCTTGTATAGGAATCTGCAGGCTTTGCTGTAAATGAGGTCATAAAGTCACATTTGAAGGCTTGTAAAAGAAGACGTGTCACAACCATCACCTGATAATTGGCTTTACATAATGGAAGCAGCAAGTAAAGGCTTACAGGCAGCAGTTCATGTAGTAGTTTCCTTTGCAGAGCAGCTTGTCTTACTGCCAACTGTACAAATAAAACATGTCCACCATGTTGCCATTTTCAAATGTAATACTGTAGGATTATTTGGAAGTTCAATTTTTACACTGTAACAAGACTCTGACACAAAGACATAGAAAACCTAAACATGATTCAGTGATCACCAGAATCATCAATGTCATTTATGCGATGGCCTGTCAAATCGGTAGCACCACTCCTGGAAATTAAATAAAGTCTCTAATAGGGCTGCCTTCCTTTTCCCGTCCTTCACACAGCGTGTCAGCCTGTGTGACTCAATGTACTGTAATATTCTCCAATGTTGAGGAGGACCTTAGGGTTTTGCAAAGTGCTGACCTCAAAACTCAAAACAGTCATTTTATTTACTCCCTGAAATATTTTCTCATACTAGGATGGCAGGATATGATATATCCTAGACAGTTAACAGTATATGTACTCTGTTCCACATCTGTTCTCCATATTTGCCATAATGCTACAGTTTTAGTTGTGCAAAGTTTTCCTCATTATTTGAACCAGACGTCTATACCCTCTATTTTAATATATGTATACATATATATATATTTTTTTTTCTCTCACTGCGTCCTTTTAGAGTATCTCCTCTTCAGAAGTCAGAGGTGGTGGAGATGGTAAAGAAACAGGTAAAGGTGATCACACTGGCCATTGGTGATGGCGCTAATGACGTTGGAATGATCCAGACAGCTCATGTCGGTGTTGGGATCTCAGGCAATGAGGGCCTGCAGGCAGCAAACTCGTCTGACTACTCCATTGCCCAGGTGAGCAAGACGATGTTCTTATCTAAATTGAAATGCATACGATTTACAGCTTTGCATGACTTTAACCTGATAGTGTATTTAACACTCTTGATCTGATTAACCGTTAATTACATTTAGACCAGACTAACAGAAAACCTAAGACCTGACAAATATAAAACTAAACTGTTAAAGTTTACACAAGGACTCCTCAGCATTATTAATTATTAAGCAGAGTTGAAGGCATATAAGAGACTAATCAGGATAATGTAATAAAAGAGAAAAGTGTGACTTTAATTTGATGCTGTTTGCTTCCAAGCTGCAGGTCCTAGCTTTCAGTTCAGCAGCTCTATTCACTGCTTTGTGCCTATTTTTGCCTCTTGAAAGTCAAATTTCAAGCTTGATTCAAGTGTCATTGTTCTCTCAAGTGTAATTTATGTTACTGATAGCGTCGCAAATTATTCTGCGTTACAAAAGATTTCATGTCTGCCAGGGATTATGCTTTTATTGTAAAGTAGTAACACCTGTAAAACAGGCATCGGCTGATACCTAACTCCCAACATAACAATGAAGAAACAGATCCTGGCTCTTCAAATACAAAGTTATCTCCTAGTAACCAGTTTATTTGAGACTATACATCGATATGTGATACTGCAAAGACAAAAAGCTTTGGAGTTTCAGTCTTATGGCTGTATGGTTTTTACACGGCATGCTGTTCAGGACATCATGTTTTTATTATGACCACTGGGCTTCAGAGTAAAGGAAACCAGCAGTCAAGTAGAAGACAGTGCACTCCCTGTACTACAGTGTGCAATTACCAGTGGGCATGTCTGAAGTGCCCCCTTAATCCAAAAGGCATTAGAAGTGTATGTATTTCAAAGACAGGTGGCCTCTTCTAATCCATTTAGGTTGTGTCACAGGATCAAATTAAATTACACTTCCAGACTTCCAGTGGTGTTTTCCTTCTATTGCCGTAACGGTACATTAACTGTAATTTGCAGGCTGCGGACTGAAATCAGTCCTGGGAAGTTGAACAGTTGTTTGTGTTGCTGTGTACTGATTTATATTAACGTTCAGACAAGCAGGTTTAAGTTATCTGTTTCAAGCAGTGGAGAGTGAGGAGGCACCTCTGCTGTCTGTCTCTCGTCAGCTCAGATCTGCCTTGACTTAGGTGCGATCCAACCATTTGAGGCTTCAGACAAACTGTTTCGACAGCGTTTCTCTAAGACTAGCAGACATTCAGATAAACCGAGTGACTACTGTGGGTTTCCTTCTACTCCCACCGTTCTTTCTACTGCTTTGACTTTGGGAACTTTCTTACGAGAGGACATGCTAATCGTGTGCTTTGTTTTATTACTAGCAGCTACATGTAAGATGCCTCAAAATGTTGCTCCAGTGTAATCGCACCCATTAGACAGAAATTGCACTGAAATTGTAAATGCACCACAAGCACTAAATGGCAGCGTAATTATAAAGCAATTGAACTATTATGCTGAGCCATGTGAGACCATATTAACTCCTCCATTTTCAGAAACTCAATGCTCAGCCTTACAGTGTTTGACAAAACATTTCAGGAATGTGTGTTGGAGCCTCAATGATTCATCCATCCTCCAACTCTGCTGTGAGATGACAAAAGACTGCTGCTTGCTATAATCTTGAAATTTCTCCAACTGCCTTACTGTCCCAGCACTGATCTCTGACCATGAGAAACTATTAGAGACGTGCTGTACACAGATTTCTGCTTTTCGTTTACCCTGTTGTTTTCCTTTTTCCCCCACACAGTTCAAATACTTGAAGAATCTGTTGCTCGTCCATGGAGCCTGGAATTACAACCGCGTAGCCAAATGTATCCTGTACTGTTTCTACAAGAATATTGTCCTCTATATCATTGAGGTAACTCTCACACAGTAGCTTCCCAAATACAGCTTTGAATGCAGAACTTTCCATGTGACATAAAATATAGGACCTGTATTTGTACCTGGACAGGATGTACACATACGCACGAATGAGTAAACTACACCTCTCTCTCCCGAATGTGAGCTGCAACCAATCTCACTAGTGATGCTTCCGGTTTAGTTTTATGATCTAGAATTATTAGAAGTTATTTTTATAATCTGTTGACAGCAAATACGGCTCACCTGCCCACTTCTAACACTCCCAGGATTAAATGAGTGATGGTTGCAACACATGTTGCCCCCTGCATCTGTCCCTTGATGTGTGCTTGCTGTAATGGCATTTGACAGATACCAGGCATGGTACTGATTGCAGGTTCAGAGCTATAACCAGCGATGACCAGACAGGTTAAGTACTTCCTATCAGCAGCAGCTTTATCACTGAGAGTGCTCATACGTTTTGATCTACAGGCCATTGCCTTGTCTGACAGAAGGAGCGACTTTCGCTTTGCATCCTTTCCCTTATAGCAAACAGTATTATGAAGTTTTAATATTAAATAATACAGTGTGTAGTATGTAATCTCCTATTTTAGAGTGGACAGAAGAACCAATCGTCTTAATTGCAGGTTAATTGAGTGTGTTCTCCCCATCTGCTTTTGACTGCATATGTAAAAACAACAACATGACAAGTAAGAACAGACTTGAAGAAAGGGCAGGAAATGAAAAGGTCCCCCTGCTTGAGGGGGTCCAAAGCCGTAAGGAGGAAATGATTTACACTTTTTCTTACCTTAGTGAAAGGGGCACCCTTCTATTAGTTCTCTTGGCCAAGCAGTGTTTAAAATATCATCGCCACATAACCTGCCATAGAAATATGAGCATTCTAAGATTCTCTTTTGTTCATCCTATTTCTGAGACACTTAACCTCTGAACCCTTGTTTCATACTCGTTTTACTTTAGGTGCCATGGAAAATCAGTAGGCTACCTTTTACATTCCAGAAAGTCTGCATCTGGCTTATTGTGACCTTAAGTGAGAGAGGTCAGTCGGCCTCTTTCCAGTTATAGGTAGTGAATCTGTTTGATCATGCTGCCCTTTACTAGATCAGGTAGAACACTGGGGTACAAGTACAAAATAAGATTATATTTGCAGCTAATTTAATTTTGCTTTGGCAGGAACATTACATGCGACATTTCACTTTCAATTGTATGTTCAGGTTTTCACTTTCATTTATGTTTTTTAACTGTGGAATGTGTTTTCACAGACAATTTACTGTTAAAAAAGTTGGCTAAACATCCAACATGCAGGTTACACACATTCAACACTATGCAAATGTCTGTCTTAGTTTCTTTTAGTTAATTTTACACTTTGGCCCACATGGGAATTTTAAATGGCTGCGCATGCTGCATTGCTTATCCATTCTGTCTGTGTCCTGCTACAGCTTCTCTTTAAAACATACCAGGTTCCTTTTTCAAAGCAGCTCTTTTCCTACAAGTGGAACATAACATCTATAGTTCTGTCTGCAGGCTGAGCTTCTTTCTAGCACAGCTTTTGTTTATCTTTGAAAACATGACTCCCCCTCCCCCGTTCTACACTCCTCCAGGGAACTGAAGTAGATAATGGGACATTTCTTCAGTGTTTGGCTGCTTCAATATTTCAAATATCCCTTTTTGTGAGACCTTGACATCGAACGCAGCAGCAACCGCAGGGTAAACCTAAAAGCAGCATTTGTCGCGCTAATAGGTTTACTTTTGTGCTTGCGTGTTTTCTTGGCCGCTTGCTTGGGGAGAATCGAGCATTTTGATGGGAATTTTAACTTTTTGTTCATGCCACTATTGACCTGTACAGTGTGTGCTACAGTCTGAATGCCAGCTCTGGGAGCATATGCATCTCTAAGCCTCTTTCATCTCCTTCTTTTTCTAGTTGATCTTTGGTTCCTTTTGGAGACATAAAGTAGGAGTGTAAAGGATTTCCCAGCTATAGTGAGAGGTGGAATTGAGGCTTAGTCAGAGCTTTTGGAACAGTTGTGTGATCCTTCATGACTTCTTATGGGTTAGCTGATGATGGTTGCTAACTTTTAGATAACAGTTCAAGTGTGATCACACTTTGAGAATACTTTTCAGAAGTTCTAATTACAAGTAGCTAATTACTGATGTTGTTGCAGTTTCTGCTGTTAGCCAGTAAAAAACAGGGAAACGATTTAAATCGAACTACACTTAAGCGAAATAAGCCATAGCAACTCTCTTCAAATGGACGATCCAGCTGGCCACTCATGTTTGATTGACACATTGCCAGCATTGGAGGCCATTGCCATTGGAGGGGGAGGTTGATGGACAAGTGGCAATTACATGAAAGCTCATTCACCGCGGCTTAATGTAGTTAAAGAAGCCTCGGAGTAGCCGAGCAAAGCTTGCCGACTAGTAGTGCTCTGAATGAAATCACAAAGGCCCTGTCTGGCATTGTGTTTGTAGCTCCACATATTTCCAGCATATTTATCAGCTTCTTCTTTATAGTTACTCTTTTATTCCGTGCCTGCACTGTGTATGAATTTCATTAACAATTTTACAATACTCAGCTTAAGAGTGTCTGAACTCATATTGACGGGGACAAATGTCATGCCCCCCCACTCTCCTCCATCTATACCCACTGTTAGACGTGGGCTGCAGTGCTGTGGAGCCGCCTCGGAGTTGGTGATTTCTGATTTGCTGATGAATATGCAAGAAGTCGCTGCCCAATCCTCCTTTTCTCAGCTTCTGTTTCCCTCCATCCCTGTTTTTCATGATGTGCAGTCGGGGAGAGAGGCCAGCCACGCCCCTTCACTGAGTGCCACTCAATGGGCAGGAGAAAAGGGGAAGAAAAATCCTGCTTGGTACTTTCCCTAATGAGCAAATCAATGCATCTGTCTCTCAAGAGACAGGAGAGGGAAAAAGAGAGAAGCTATTGGGACCTAAAGGACGAGGCCAAAACACTCACATAGAGGCAGTTACCACATGCTATGAATAGGAGCCTTTTTTAACCTAGCACAACAATATATCAGCCCAGAGCCTCTCATTGAGCAGAGCTGTAATTAATTCAGCAGTTTGACCTACCCGCTCGCCTCTCGTTACCATTGCTTGAGCTCTGCTAATGGGTGAACCTGCCTCATGGCTTGGGCTTTTTCTAAACATAACCCATAGCAACGGTATGAATGTTTTCTGGGCAAGCCAAAACCCAAAACACCAAGAACTGCTGCTGCACTGCCAAGCGGATGTACTTTAAACCTTGATTATCGTGGTTACAGAGCCATATAGTAAACTACGCGTAAAACCTCTGCACTCCGGATACCACTAGCTGACCACTGTGTTTCCCCTTTGATACTGAGAGACATCTAAAGGATCTTTTTTTACTAAAGATATGAATTATTAGCCATTATCTGCAGAACACAGAGACAGACATTCAGATGTTAAACACCCTTGTCATTATGAGCAAATCAGAAATAGGTCTAGGAATCTTTCTAGCTACCTAATGAGATATGTGCAGGTACACAGAGCACACAGAGTAGTGTCAATTCATGTTAGCATTAAGTTGGAGAATTTATAAAAAGGGTGTAAGATTCAGTCATGCTTTTTGGAAACTTTTATTACTCCTGCCGCCATCCTCCTGCTCTGAAATCTGTGATGGTTAGTGTCGGTACAAATGCAAAGAGCCCCAGTGTCCATCCCATGTGATTTTGAAAATACCCCCCTCACTTATGAAGAAACACCATCATGGTAGAATGCCCCTAATAGACTGGAGGTGGGGGTCTGTGGTGGGTCGGTGTGGCAGAGACGTGGGGTGTGGGGGTGTTAATGTGTAGACAGTGGTAGAGGCGGGTGGGGCCCTCAAACAGGCTTTGTCCCTCTCTGAGAATTTGTAACAGTTCATGCCTTCATAATGAAGTTAAATGAAGCAAGAAAATGTTTGGTTGGCCATGGCCAAAACACAGCATCCCTGATTCTGCCCAGGCAAGTGGTGGTTCTGGACCCGAAAATGTTAAACTGAACAAAGTTGTCACTTGTGGCTCCCATCATCATCACCTTCTCTTGGATTTGTCAGAAACAATTGCTTTACAACACAAAAACGGACTCACGCCTTTCTCCTCCTAGATAAGTATCTGTTAAAGTAATACACTCGGTGGCTTCTGCCCAGGGCTCAGAGGCATTGTTTTTTCAGATGAGTATGACTAATCAATAAAGGGTGATAAGCCTCATCTTAACCCAGCATATGGTTTAAGTTACCTCTGTCTGCCTTTCCTGACACATATCACATTTTCCATCATTCTGAGTCCCACAGCTCTGACTCTGCCGCTATAAGTAATCTCAAATGTCACCCACATGTCTTCAGGTAGATCATGAAGGGAAGCAGTGGGCTTGACATATGTTTGTAGGTAATCCTGTGCTGAAGCCAGTTGACATATGGCCGTCTGAGCTCTCCACCTTTTATTTACTTTTCTATTGTGATCTGTTTGGTCTTTTTGAAGTTTGAAACCTAAGTAAGTTAGATAAATAGCCTGTTGGTTGTAGAGCAGCGCTGCAGTCAATCACTGGAATCATTTGTGTGTATCTATTTTCATACCGATGGGAAACGATTTCTATTGTTCTATTCAAGGAACTGAAACTGCAATATGCATCACCATTGCATTTAAAGGTGCATTATAATGAGCTGCTATTTCTTTCATGTGTCCATACAATAACACAGAGGATGTAGTGTGATGACAAAAGGATTGCTAGTATGTACACACGACGAGTGATTAGCACTCACCCTGACTATCCTAAAGCCAATACACAGTTGCAGCAGTATTATATTATTACATTATAGATTGAAGGTCACATACTGTGCACTCTTTTTGCTCTTTATGTCTTTCTTTTGTGTGTCTTTTTAATATAATGTCATTTTTTTTCTCCTACAGATTTGGTTTGCCTTTGTCAACGGCTTCTCAGGACAGATCCTATTTGAACGCTGGTGCATCGGCTTGTACAACGTGGTGAGTGTTGACTCTCTAAAGAGACCTTTTTGTCCTTCTTAACCCATCAGTGTCTGACATCAAGCTGATTTGTCATGGTACCCCAAAACTGATTCCTTTACTACGTGACCATGTCGTCAACATGGAACTTGAAATATTCTTCTTTATTTATGACCTGTTGTCACGTCTACATTCCCTCTGTGCCATAAACTATGCACACAATGTGAAAGAACAACAGCTTAGCTTGGCCAAAAAGTGTAATTAGCAAGTGCAGCTACGTTTGAATGATAATAAGAATTGGAGGACTGTAACAGTAACTGGGCTGGCTGCTGATATAGAGAGTCCCACAGGATTTTATAATGGGACCACTCCTAATGAACTCATATTTCATAACTGTCATGGATTAAGCAGAGTGGAAAAATGTGTCTCCACGTGTGATCTTTAATGCCACATTGTGAAGCCCACAAGAAGTTGGTATGTAACTTTAAACTGTTTAATAAAATCAACTGGATTTTATAAACAAGGATGAATGAGACAAGTGTGAAGGAAAGTTTTCCCATTTTCCCAATCTGCCTGAAATTGAAGTAATTTATGTGGGGGCAAACTGTCTTGTGAGATGGACATTTCTACAACCCAGCCTCTTGCCTTTTATTGTAATAAGTCGCCACCGCTTCAAACCAGTACTGCGTTGGGGAGGTGGGAAGAGGGTAAAGTATTTACTTCATCCAAAAATGAAGGGAATTCCTGTGGCTTGGTGGGAGTCTGTCAGAGGCATTGGGCTGAATCCGCCCCTCATTGGAGACCTTCTTGGGCCTGGGTCTGGATAAGAAAGGAGCCCAGTGGAGCATATCCTGTGGCCCACTGGCTCTGCAGATTGAACCCTGGACTCCAGATGGACCTGCAGGGATTTCACAGACACTGTCCCAATGAGCCACCCGGCCACACAATGCCATCACTCCTCTCTCAGCAGCTGCTGTGCAGAACAACATTACAACACCAACAAAGTACACTTCAGTCAAATTTAAATGCCTGCTTCTTAGTCAAGAGCTTCACAGATGTTGATTAGAGATTGGAGAACTTTGCATTTAAACAGACTTGAGGCTTGGCTGATCAAAGGTGGAAAGGTCAATGTTCTGCACTAATGTAAAATAAACAATGAAGCAACGTTTTCCAAGTAACATTTGGAGATGATGGCGTTGATAAAGACACACATTTAGACTCTAAATGTATACTGTGCCTGTGTGTTATTATTTTATCATTAAGGTTTGTTTAAATAATTTGAAATGTAAAGTGGAACAATTGTGGTCTCACAGGACCACTCATTTTCAATATTTCTGTCATCGGTTTGAAAAGGAAACCACATTTTGTAAAATATAATTTATGTCTGTGAACACTGTAGCCCACATCCACTGTTTGGCAGCTGGGATAATTAACAGTGACAACCGCTGGAAGCTACTGATAGGAATCTGTGGAAGTCTGAATCTTTACATAAAATGATTGTTTATGTTGGCATCACTTCTTACAACATGAGATGTAAGCTTAAACAATCTAAATTGATCTGATATAATAATAATAATGATAATAATAATAAATGATAACTTGCTGGTGTTTTTTTCTCTCTTATCCAGATTTTCACTGCTCTGCCTCCTCTGACTTTGGGAATATTTGAGCGCTCCTGCAGGAAAGAAAACATGTTGAAGTACCCTGAACTTTACAAAACCTCTCAGAATGCCATGGGCTTTAACACCAAGGTAATTGTCATCTCTGTCAAGCTCTTCATTTGCATATCTACTGATTCATTTGCTGGTTTAAATACTAGTGGATCACTTTTAATTATGTTCCCTTTGGTCTAGTTTCTTCTAAGTGTTTTTAATGCAAACTGTATTTCATTTCTTCACATTTCTAATTTTATTTTTTACTGACTTGATAAATCATTACTAACTTTGCTGATACTTATTATATGGCAAAAAAATTATAGTTTTATATATAGGTGTTAGTTTAATTTATTGCTTTACCACAGACTCGAAAAGACCAAATTCTTGAGCAGCCAATTAGCGTGATGTTAATGGGATGGGATGGTCTTGTCATTGTGTTGCAATGGCGTGATGCATTTCCCATTGCAGTAACTTGGCAGCTGTAGTTAGGAGGTCTCCAGTTGTAGCCCATTCTGGCCTAGTTTGACCTATTCTGTCTGGTTGCGGGGGCTGTCTGTTAACTTTCCCCTGCTAGTAATAAAGACGTCTCCTCCTTTCTCCATGCTGAGCCAGAGACTCCTGGACCTCCTCACAGGCGTGGTGACCTGGTAAGCGCCACATGGAGGTGGATTAAAGATGGATTGGCCATGGCAGTCTGGGCCAGGGAAGGTCAGATGGTTTGGAGGAATCTCAGGAAGGAGGGAATAGGGAGAGTCCTGTTATTGTATAACAATTATGCATTTTGTTTAAGTAAGGAATTCTGTTGTCAGAGCTAGGCTGTCTGATCACACGTCACACACACACATGCACATATACGTAAATGAGAGTACAGTTACAGCTGATCAAAGCTGTCAAATGTACAATGGAGTTAAGTGTTCAGGATGCAGTTAGCTATGTGAAAAATAATCTTTTTTGTAGACCTTCTATTAATAACTATCAAAATGTACATGATTTAGTAGAAAGTAAATTTTGTTTTCACCTGACTTAGACAGATATTTATCTTCTCATATTTAGATCAGTCACATGAAATGTTTGGTTGAATTCCCTGATATGACAGATTTTTCCTGTATGGGCTTTTTGAAGACTTTAATTTTTTCACGCCAAAAAAGAGTCAGAAAAGTATGTGTCTGATAGTTAGAGGCAAATGAACTTCAATTTTGTTTGGAGCACATTTCCCAAGACTCATAAATGATGACTCAGCCAGGTCAGCAGGTTGTTTTTGCTGGCTTGTCCACTCTTTCCCTGAGATATTTTCCTTGCAGCTGGCCTGAGGCGAGGCGAGAAAATCCAGCAGGAATTTGGCCCCTTGAAGCCCATCTTTCTGCACGCCCGGCTCTTTTGTACACAACAACAGATACGGTCTTTGTGAATTAAAGCTGTGTGGGTTGAGGTGAGAGGAGGGAGTGATAAGTGACGCTAGAAATGACAAGTGCGTCTTTAACTGTGTCACCTGTTTACTTTTAATTACGTATAGCTTTTACTGCAGTAAACTGCTATCTATGCATTTTCTCTTTACCATCTCCCACGTCTCCCAACTTTGTATCTTTCTTGTTCAAAATGAAATGGAGAGGCAGCTCCGGAAATATTTGGCTTGATATTAATTGCTGGTTTCATTGGTTTGTCTTTTTGGTAATTAGGAAGTTCCACAAAAGGCAAAGTCTTTACAGGACAAATCAGGCATTCATTTCTTAGCAACGTGCTGGGATACCAGGGAAGAAAGAGCAGGGTGGCTGGAGGGGTGAAAAGGAGGATCCTACTGTGACAAATGATTATGAACATTTATTGATTTCATTAGCATTCATTATTGTGAAGGGGGTCCAGGGGCTTGTTTGCTCCCCCACTGTGTTTGGGATGGGAGAGTTAAGGAGGAGGCTGATAGAGAGCTGAGCCTGTCAGTGGGAGGCTAATTGGCATAAATATGTTAGTGATAATTTAGTACACATTTGACCGTAGAGACAGACGAGTGGGGGTAGCTTCCAGCCACCCTCCACTCAGCGTATTGGCTTTTGTGTACGCAGTGTGAGGCTGAGGTAATCCTGGGTGGGGGTGGCTGCTATGGGACTTTGTTTGGCCACTAGAAAAGGTGAGGAGGTTGTGTCACAGAGGCCAAGGTGTATTATAAAGCCTCATAGTCTAGAACCCTGTTCTTTCTTATTTCTCCATTTTCCTCTCTTGATATAGTATTTATAACTGGGTTATAAATCAATCTTTTTGAAATCACTGAAATTAATAGTAATCACCGGCAATTTCTACAGTTTATGAAGTCCTAGGTTTAGCTACGGTAGGTTTTAGGAAGCTTGGAGCTGGGTTTGATGAATGTCCAGTTCTTGGTGTGAGCGTTGACGTCTAGGTCAGCACAGAGGAGGAAGACGGGTGAAAATGTGGAGCGGTTTTTGGCAGAATAGATTTCACGGCTGTTTCATGCTACATCGCCCATTAGTGTTTTGTTTGGCTCTGACGTTGCATAATGTAAAGGTGGGTTTTGGAATGGGAGTATTGATTTAAACGGATCATCCAAAGGCTGCGTGCATGCATAGACAGACACACACACACGGTGATCAACACCACGAGTTTCCAAGCCTTTAATAATTGCCATGAAAACAGTTGATTCTCTGTCAGGCCTGTCAGACTCCCAGTGTGTGTGTGTGTGTGTGTGTGTGTGTGTGTGTGTGTGTGTGTGTGTGTGTGTGTGTGTGTGTGTGTGTGTGTGTGTGTGTGTGTGTGTGTGTGTGTGTCTGGACTGATATCTGCTTGTTTAATCTCTCCTGTCATTTATTTCTACACCAGTTAGTATTTTCACATGAAAGGAGTGAAGTTTAATGAAGTGAAATGAGAGGAAACCCTCACGCTGGCACTACATATTTTAACATAGTATAATATTCTTCTCACCTCTAGCTGAGGCTGGAATGTCTGTTTAGCATTTTTTCAAATTCACTGCTACCTTTTATTTGATTCTGCTAAATGCTGCGAGATTTATAAAAAAAAATAGTTAAAGTTAAAATCTGCACACTGACATTGTCCACTTGCCTTTCACTGCTTGTACACACACTCGGCAACCTCACTCTCCCCCATAAGAGACACAGAGGATATACAACGTGTCTGTCAGCGGGGTTGCCATTCAGCAAGGAGGCCCCGACAAAACCACCACTTAGCCTAGCGCTGAGCTGGCACAAAGAGCCCGGGTCAGGGGTCACCGGGAAGGCTGGAGCTCCCCACACCCTTTTCTCATGATTTCGTTCTTTCTCACTCTCTCTCCCCTCTTGAAACCGCCTGCCGCCACCCACCCCCAACGCTCTCCTGCTCCCCTCCTGCCTTCGTCCCCCCTTTTTTGCAGGTCTTCTGGGCCCATTGTCTGAACGGCCTCTTCCACTCCGTCATCCTCTTCTGGTTCCCCCTTAAAGCCTTCCAGCATGGTAAGTAGCTCCCAGAGACTTGTCCACGACTCTCAGCAGACTTGGTGCATAAAGAGGAAGGATGGTCAAACACGCATTCTTTGTCTTAATTAGCTTTCCCTTCAAACGTACAGTCAGGAATTGCAAACATGTGTGTGCTCCAACAAGACTGACTACACTATAACAGCCACAGAAGTCATTGTAAGAAGCTACACACAATCCAAATGGTTGTCCAGTTGAGATAAATATCATTTATATATAATATGTAATAGAAAACTGAAGATTTACTCTAAAAAAACTATAGATAACTTTATCTATACGTTGTCGATTGGGCGTTTTTTGCACACTGAGGGGTTGCAGAGAGAATAGAGATCTTTTAGCGGGTAAATCTTGGCTGGCCAGAGCTGAGGACCACACAAGCTTGGGCCTGCTCTCCTAACAAAGGCGCCAAGCCCCTTCACTCTGACTGACAAGCTGTCAGCCAAGCCTCAGCGCACACAAGACATGTGACCAGCCGGAAGTAAAGGGAGAGGGAGCCTCTCTTTGTTTCATTGCTGGCAGTCGCACACTGCTGACATTTTACTCACCGCTCCACCTCAAATCCATGTGGGCAGTTTGGAGCAATATGTTCGTAATTTACGGTTAATTTTTACTTTCATTCATTCAAGTATTTCTTTTGAAGTTCTATTTAAGTAACAGTGGTCTTAAAACCTTGGATTCCAGTTTAATGGCAGAATAAATAACCATTTAGTCAGACACATCAGTCCCACGCAGTGTTTCTATTTCACCCGTGAACTCGGCAGATCTCTGCAATTCTGACCATGATTAATGCACACCAATCGTGCTGTCTACGCTAACTGATGGATTCTCATAGAAACACTCCTTGCTAATAGTTGCGAAAGACAGAATTAACATTCCAGCCTCTCTCTAAGGACAGTAATGGAAACATTTAACTGTGGTTTTCGCATTATGTTCCCATGTCGGCTTTTTCATCACAATCTCTAGCCGGGCATTTTACACTGAAGTTCACACAGACGTGTATTTAAAGTCATATCCTGCTGTCTGGTTGTTTACTCTTTGGATCACCTAATGGAACGCTGCATTAAACCAAGCAGCTAAAACGAGACTGCTTTAGAGATAAAAGCACATGTTGTTGATTCCCTTCACAGATACAGTTTTTGGCAGTGGAAAAACTCCAGACTATCTTCTCCTGGGCAACATGGTTTACACAGTAAGTGCAGTCTTCTTGACAGACGGGGTTTCTGCAGCAGAAACAGTTCAAGTGTGTGAACCAGGGGTTATCCGGTTTAGTGAATAAGCATCAGTTGTACTTCTACCTTTCACTTTGTCGGCAGATCTGGTTCAGTTCACACTCTTTAAATTAAAAAGAACTTTAAATTAGTCTAACATCAGTGTAACTTGTGTCTCTGCAGTTTGTGGTCATCACAGTTTGTCTTAAAGCTGGCCTTGAGACCTCATCCTGGACCATGGTAAGTTGATGGGTCTCTCCTCTCTCGCTCAGGTTCTGTTATCTCTTTCCAGTTCCTCTCTTTTATTTGACAGTGGACGCTTGTGAGATACTTTACGTGCTCCTCTTATCTCCTGATCTCTTTATGGTTTGTTCTCAATGGGCTTGTATTTGTAAACTCAGTGAAATGACCTGTACCATATGGTACAGTAACTCCTCCAAGTTACTAGAAGCTAGAAGTGTAAAATTAAATTCCACAAAATGCCAAATGAATGAATGACCAATATCTCGTTCGTTGTTTTTTTTTTCTCCTCTCAGTTCAGTCACATCGCCATTTGGGGAAGCATTGGCTTATGGGTGGTGTTTTTCATTATCTACTCCTCCCTGTGGCCCCTCATTCCTCTGGCTCCTGACATGTCAGGCGAGGTAAACGCACCGCCATGTACTCGTGCACACACTCTGTCACTGAAACTTCCTCTAAGTCTTTAAAAGTCTGATGATACTGCAATTTATTTTCTGAGAGATGCTGGTGGGTTCCGTTTTAGGCCTGACAGGGGCCGCTGTAAGGAGAACCAGAAGAGTGTAAACTGTCAGACCTCTGGCTTGTGTTGTGTAATGACTTAATTGGACCAATTAGCTCAATGTTTGTGTTACATTGCCCTCCCCCGGCTTTGAGTATCTACAGGTGACTTAGAAATAGCGAAGCAGTGTAGAAGCTAAGCAGAGAGGTGAGAGTACATCTGGTGTACACACACATTCCCTACAGCAAGTTTTTGTGTTAAAAAGATAGAAATCAGCCGCGGACCTTACGGTATTTGGGCTGTTATTTACATGTGAATGTTACTGCTGCCTTTATGGTAAACCGCAGGTGGTCATTGTGACCCTAATACCCACAGGTGACATTTCCCAGTGCATTCTAGGAATGAAAATGGGCATCTCAGTATTACAAAACAACAACACAGCAGGGTGCCATTAACAGAAAACGGCTGGGACAATGCAGCCAGGAGGAAAAGAAAAGCTCTTCTCTTCACTCTTGGTACTGTGTGTTTGTTAGCCCTCATTCTTAACAGTTTACATTACCTCACAGCACAATAGTAGTCCTGCTTAGAGTGAATAAGGATTATGTCTAGGTTGTCCCATCAGCACACGTTCCCATTATCTACTGGCACTACGAGCCAAGGATTCAAGGTTAATTTGTGTCTTGTTTTAAATTACAATAAAGGTGCAGGTTGGATGGGCACATGTCAACATATCAATGCTAAATCTAAGACTACAGGCAGCTCAGGTTGGTGTAGAGATTTGACACCAGTACTGGTGATGAGACACCTTCAAAGCATAGTACTGTTATATACAGTATTACAGTAATATATACAGTGCAACTGAGGAGGACATGTGCTCCTGTCCTTCAAATATTTCAGTCCTGCAACACTATCTTTGGCATCTGGCAGCCTGTGGACTGGGTTGTATGTTTGTAGCACTAAATATCCTAACTAACAACACGTGCACCGAATTGTTTTGCACTCAGTCATATAGTGTACATACAGTACACACACACACACACACACACACACACACACACACACACACACACACACACACACACACACACACGCACACACACACAGGTGAGGGGTTTAGCTTCACTCTATCCTCTGTCTGTGATGCTTTGGTTTGCTCTGGTGCTTTCATCCACACCCCGCAGCACTTGACTTAAGACAGTAATGGTGTCCTGTGGGCAGTTGGTAACCCTATGCCCCTGTCCCAGCTGGAAGATGCCAGTATATCATCGAACAGGGACACATCTCCCCGAAACCTGAGAATGCATCAGAGACACAGTCTCTACTTCCAAGAGACTGTTGGCTCTGAAGAGCAGGATTATTGTTAACCCTGAATTAACCCCACACCCACTATTTCACTGAAGCCAGTGTGTGCTTGAATCCTCAAATATGTCGTGCTTTCTGTCTTTCTACTTTCCTTTACTTGTTTTCCTTCTTTGTCCTCTTTGTTTTTCTGCCTGTTAATCCTCCCCACCAGTTGAAAAACTGCCGGAGGGGCCAGGAGCATAACAGACACCAGAACTCCCTGCTCCTCCTGTTTCTGCTCTCACTCACTGCCCTGCTCACCGCCTTTAATAAGAGACGCTAAGCAGCGCTCTGCTTCATGTGGATGCATCCATCACTGTCCGGCAAAATATCCTTTGGACGATTAACAAGACAGGTGCAAGATCCATCCCCAGAATACAGTCCTCAGAACGGCTCAAACTGGCTCAGACCCAAACCAAATATCTCATCCTATTTCCACCTCACAAAAGTCAGACATGCCATATAGATATCAAAAGAAAATGTCAGATTATTCTGTTCAGTCTGCCACCTTAAGCAGCTTAGCTTCACCTCGGGAGGTGTCTGGTGCAGAATCTTTCGCACTGACCTGCCGTCTGCTGACTCGTCTCTGCCATCAACACAACTGTCTCCAGGGCAGTTTATCCGCCTCTCTCCTCACTTTACACACACGCACGCACACAGAGTTGCTACTTTTCAAAATTGGTGCAGTGCTACGTCTCTTTGCCACTTGAGTCAAGTGCTTGTCATCAGTGCGGCTTTTTTTGGCAAGTGTGCATCAGATGTTTTCACAGCTTATTCTGCGTGATAAGAAATGTTTCTCAGAAAAGCATCATTTCACCAAGAAGTTTGTAGTGTGCCAGGAAAACACTCTGGGTTATTTATACCAGTTCAAGATTATGATTGATGATTCGGTGCAGGAATGAAAACCATTTTTAGAGGAAACATCTAATTATTCATTCATGTATTCACACAACGAGGACACATAACATAAGTGCTGAATAAATGTTTGTGTTTGTTTGGTAAAATATTTTAGGCTCTTCTGCTGGTTAGGACTAAAAACTGACCCTGGTGTACAGTTTTCTTGAGAAGAGCAGTTTTATCCTGCTACACACACTGTAAATCACATTTACTTTGCCAGAGCTGTGAGACAGTTATAGTGTTTATGTAAAGAGAGAGAAGGAGATCTCTTTTCTCTCTGGTTTTTGAGTTAATGACTTGCCGTATTTGTTAGGTAACGCACAACATGAAGTGGAAGAATTATGAAAAAGACACAGATTTGCTGGTGACATTTTGGGACATGGTCACATCTGCCATCTTCGTTTATCTATACTTTCAATCATGCAATGTGTTTTTGATCTATCTCTTCAGAAGGAAGGTTTTCAATGTTTTGTTTCCTTTGAGCTTTTCACATGAGACATTCACGTACAGTGTTGTGGTTAAGCTACCTGAGTCCAGCTAATGGCAGGTTCTGGAAGGATAAATGTAAGTTAAAGGTAGGATTCAACTTGGTCTAACATCTAAACTGAAGTAATAAAACAGTATTGTGCCTTCAGTCTAAAACATAAGGATCTCAGGGATGATGTCCATCTAGAGAGGTTTGATGAAGTTGTTCCTATAGTCTGTAGAGCCTAATGTAGGCCTGTGGAGTGAATAATGAAGTGGTGGATTACCTCATCTCACATTTACCATTACAATGTCAGGCATTAACATAACTCAAGTTGCTGAAGTCTGCGACTGCAGGCTTCTTTAGGAGATGATCAACCAAGTGCCAGACTCCCCTGATTAAGTCTGTAAGCACAAACAAACAAAAAGGTTTGCCCTGTTTTTTTGTCAAGGTTGAGTGATTTACGTCTTTTAATAATGCTGTTTCAGAAACTGCACTGATGCAGTCTTCATTCACCTCCCTCTTCATTTTTATAAGTGAAGGTTTAGCATTTTTTATCTTTATATGAAACTGTAAGTGCAGAAATGCACAGGAACAATTTAAATTGTTTTGCTAAATGATCTGAAGGTTTATATTTGGGCTTCTAGGAAACTGACCCACTTATAACCTAAGGTTTCCTGTTCTCCATTTTGGAAGGCGTAAAAACACTCATTCGTTATTCAGCTTTATATACGTGAGCTGGCATCTACGCTGTGAACGTGTGCATGTGTGATAGATTCTGTCTGTCTAGTCTTGTGTTTTGTCTCGACGCCTGTGTGTGTGGCCGAGAGGGGGGTCAGTGTCCTATCAAAACACAACCCTCCATGCCAGTGGACACTACTGTCTGTCCAGCCAGACACGTTTATTAGTTTGTACAGCCCTGCTTCCCCGGACCTCTCTCACCCCAGCCAGCTCCCAGGGGCCCCCTGGTATGAGGCATTGCTAGCATCCACCAACACTGGGCCCCGCTCACACTCATGGACCCTGAAGGCAAACATTTGTTGACGTCAAATGTGAGCGCTAACAGGGAATTAATGCAGTTTATTAAAGTCTACTTACTAACTGTCTTACCGTTCTAATTTTGAGTTAATGCATCAACTGTAATTGCTGTTATTATTTAATTTAGCATAAATACTTAAAGCATCAGCCCTTTAACTACATCATTTGTGCCCTGGAGCCATAGGTGGAGATGTAAATATGGTTCATAGATTGAACTTGTGAAAGAATAAGATGGTTTGTTCCTAAGTTTGATACGCTACGCTGTGAATCGCTCGTTTATTTTTGCACTGTCAAGTGAGCTCCCATTAAAATACATGATACACTGGATGAGAATAAAAATAATTAAGGGGATTTATGACAAAAAAACTTTAAATGTTTCCAGCAGGGCTGCGTAGTTTCTAAATTGACATCAAACTATTGCATGCCTCCATGTAATTTTCCTTCAGCGCCTTCATTTTCTGCCTCCAGGCAACACAGAAAAGCTCTGTTCATTCACGTCCCTTCTTAAACTGTAGGAAAAAGGCCCGTTTGATTTCCTGTCATTTGGGGTTTCCTGTGCCCTCAGTGTTTTGTCTGACATCAAAGTCAATTTGCAGGTAATAGCAAACAGATTAACTTATTTGAGCGCTTTGATAGTCCTGACACTGATCTCTCTCGTGTGTGTGTGTGTGTGTGTGTGTATGTGTGTGTGTGCACACGCATCCTATAGCTGCTACCTGTGTCACATTACAGGAAAAACACTGTGGAAAGGCCCCAGCACTTTGAACAAATGGCACATTACAATGCAGAGAGCACGAGTTTTGCTCTTTGACATGTAATGACAGATAGTTTCAATGCAGCAGGCCAAAGCAAACACCGTCCTCACACAGAAGGCTGAAAGGTTTTGCCCCCACCAGGATGACTGACTGTCTCTGCACTCGAACCTCCTGACACAACCACGCTTTGTGATCTGTAATTTAAATCGTCACAGATAATGCTGCTAGTCAATTGTGTCCTATCAACCGAGAAGAAGCTGTTCCTTGAGATGCCAGGCATGATACAAATCCAAATTGGACCGTATCCAAACATGTTTTTCTTCCGGAATGATGAATGAGTCTCAGCGAGGACCACAGCTGTCTCATTAGCAGATTTATTTGTTCATAACCTCCATGTGAACATTTGTTATTGCACTGTGTTCATTGGCTAATTTAGAGCAGCATCTGATGGCAAAAAAATCACCCCAATCTGTAAACGAGAACCTTATTGACAGCGTTTCTGAAAGGACATTCTTTCACACAGTCAGACACATACCTGATAATATGATTGTTGTCTTAAGTGCTATTGCTGTACAGCGACGCTGACTGTGTAGAAAGGTGCTATAAAATAAAATGATTAGAAATGTGCCTGTAGTAGCTGCTGCTACCTGGACAGAGGTTCCAGGTTATAAATTCACTGATGACCTCTTACACTTAAATGGGGCTGTTGCATCGAGCGTAACAGTAGAAGGACCTGAGATCACACACTTGTTTCTCCCACGATGTATTGACAGGAGCGCAGCACACACTTGTGTTGTTTCCCTGTGAGAGAGATACCAGTGTCCAGATGCTCCTCAGGTTCTCCCTCCACCCGGAGGGGATCCCAACAAAAACACGGTGTCGTTTAGTCACGGAGGCTTAACCCACATTCAGAAAGTTACTCAGGCTTCTTTTGTCCTGTGTTTTTTATTATGTAGCACAACAGAAGATTATAATGTCTGCTCTTTATCAGGTGTTTCTTCTTTTGAAGAGCTCTTCTCTTTATCAGCTCGCTAGTTGAACCCTGCGTGGTCCACAGTGACCTGAGACCGTGTGTGTGTGTGTGTGTGTGTGTGTGTGTGTGTGTGTGTGTGTGTGTGTGTGTGTGTGTGTGTGTGTGTGTGTGTGTGTGTGTGTGTGTGTGTGTGTGTGTGTGTGTGTGTGTGTGTGTGACAGGCAACCATGATGTTCAGTTCGGGTGTCTTCTGGATGGGCCTGTTCTTCATCCCAGTCACCTCGCTGGTCTTTGACGTGGCCTACAAAGTGTGAGTCTTCTCTCCTCTCCTCGCTCTTCATCACTCTAATTCACATCCGATACAGGAAATTCCTCCAGAATCACTCCTATCTCCTAAGAAATTCCTGCCTGATTTGTAGTTCCGATTCCCGAAGAAGTCTAGCGTTTCCATTCTGTGATTAGCGCATGGGAAATGTTTTCAACAATTCAGTGTCGGGGGCAGTTTGCTAATCCAGAATTTTATTATGTACTATATTCATTGTGGCACTTTTATGGAGGGTCTTTCACTGAAAAGCATCTCTCACATGGTTATGATTTATGTAAACATTTTTTCAACTGACAGGGTGAAGAAGGCGTGCTTCAAGACTCTGGTGGATGAGGTGCAGGAGCTGGAGGCTTTATCCAAAGACCCTGGAGCAGTAGTGCATGGGAAGAGGTATGGTTACACACCACTTCATCACTGCTGTCTTTGCTCCATAAGTTAATATTTATATCAGAAACTGACCTTGTGTTTTGCCTCCAACTGGAATGAAAGTAAACATGCCTTAAATAAGTACATGAATAGTTATTGCCCCGATGGAATTGAAGCCATAAAATAACATGGTAAGTGTAAGCAGGGGTGACTGTTCTAGAGCTAAAGTCATAATTCTCATCTTCTGTTTATGTATCTAAATACACACATTCAAAAATTTAACGCATTCTTCACAGGTTTAACTTTCTCTGCAGTTGGTTAGTTCCAGATCACCTTTTATTCCAAGAACCATTTTGCCACTGTCTCATATGAAATAAACCAAGCCTTAGTTCTTGGCTGTTGTTCCTTTGGCACCAGAAACACGACGCATTTATCCAAACTCTCAAGTTCAACTTGGAGGACGAGTCACAGAATCACCCCGACAATCCCTCCACTTTTAAGAAAGACTCACAGTTCCTCTGCCAACAGTATTCCTATGTGGAAAAGACAAATCGTGAAATTGCTGTTAAATTGCTGGAGTTTGACTGTAATGTTAGTAATCACGTCACAAGAGTAGGCATCAATCTTTTTTCTCTCCAACAGTGGATGTCTCATTTTAGAGAAACTGCCCTCCTATATTAAAGCCATACATTATGAACCCGTATCAGCTGAAGCAGGTCTGTGCTGCTCTCTGGGGTCTGAGGCCTGCAGCAGGCAGTGTGAGATCTCCTGCTGGCTGAAAGTGATCCTTCTGCCTGGCAGCTGTCCCAGACCCAGCGGGCTGCAGGCACACACAGAAACAAATACGTGGAGGTACACCCACATGAGTGCGCGGATGGTTTTGTGCTTATAGACACTTGTATGCACATATAGCACCAGAGGCTTTTGTTCTGAACACGGGCGCCTTCGGCCACACACACGCTGTTCTCTTGTTCTTGCTGCGTTTGCAGCAGCAGGCAGAGCAGTTGGCAGGTCCATCAGCTCCAGAGGTGCTTGGTCAAAGCCTTGATGTATGAGTCATTAACGCTGCCTGTGGTGCTCAGCACGCTGCTAACTGTTTCTCTGTCTACAGTTTGACGGAGAGGGCCCAGCTCCTGAAGAACGTCTTCAAGAAGAGCACAGTCAGTCTGTACCGCTCGGACTCCATGCAGCAGAACCTGCTCCGTAAGTTACACAGGACTTCTTTCATTTGTTTCTGCTGTTCTCCAACGCCTCTCATCGTAAACACGCAGGAGTTCAGATTTATCGGCCTCAGAATGTTCCCGTGTCAGAGGAACAAAGTGCACGCCTTTATTCCTCCACTGATGAACTGCATCACCGGAGTCCCTCGTCCTTTGAGCCAGTAACACTTTGCTTCTCATCATAAATGCTCCATAAATACTGATGCAGGAAATGCACCCTGGAAACGGCAAAACCCAGGAGTCCCATAGGAACTCACTGTAGCATTAAAACACGTTTCTCAGTTTTATGTTTTTCTTCTTATCTGTTTTGTGTTGTGTCTGATCAGTTGTTTTTTGTTTGTCTCATAGGTCGGGATGAGACCATTGTTTTGTGACCTTTCTTTTTAATTTCATTACTCAGACCTCATCCTGTTTAAAACTCTGGCCCCTGTAGCTCCCTTTTAGGAGCCTCCCTCCTTCTATGACTTCCTGACCTTCCTCTCGTGTGCCTCTTGTGTCCTGAGTTGAGTTCAGTAGAGCAAAATAATGATGAAATGATAAAATGTTATTCCCCCACAATGCACACGACTCAGCTGGGTCCTATGAACTTGCCCGCTGGCCTCCAGTTACTGACCGAGCCCTTTGACACCTGAAGGTGAGTCAGGGGTCAAAGGTCAGAGAGGAGCCCTGTAGGAGAGTTTAGGTGGTAGATCATAAAGGCACTTTGATGCTACAGATAGAGATTTGTGGGAGCTGTATATGTTTTTTTTTTTTAACTTATTTTTGTGTATTGTTTTATCATTATCAATATCATTTACAATGATCGGTTGACATTTTGGGATTAATGGTTATTGATTGCCATGTGCTACATTAGAAGATTGACATCATTCATGTCTGTGTGTTAAATATAAACACAAGGATTTATTGACCTTTAGTGAAATCCAGGCATGGATTTTATGCCAAAATAAACTAAATGGCAGAGGGTTGTTGTCTTATATTAAGCCTACAGACTTGAGAGGGATGTCGAGCTGCGTAATTGGAACCAAAGCAAATAAACATTTTCCCCAAAATGTTGAACTACTGATTTAAGTTTTGCCTTTTGTTCATTTGTTATTATATAATTTGATTTAGTTTAACAGTCCCTAATCTACATCACATTAGTTCTAAGTGCTTCCAATATTCTGTTTTTCAGATGGCTACGCCTTCTCTCAAGATGAAAACGGAGTGGTGTCTCAGTCTGAGGTCATCAGAGCATATGACACCACCAAACAGAGGACCAACGAGTGGTGAGCCGCGGGCCGATCCAGGGCCCCAACGGCCATTTATAAAGGCGATATTTAAAGCTTAATGGGGCAGAAGCAGAGGAGCAGGGTGTGGCTCCAGCACCGAGGGGGCTTTGTCCCGTTTGTAATCTTTGAAAAAGGGGGAAAATAGGGAACAAGCAGTGTTCACTCTCAGCTGTAGTTATGTGCCCAGCAGACATGATGAGCACTGTGCTTTCTTAGTAGTCTGTGGTCTGAAGTCCTTCACTGTTCTCACTCAGTTTGTTGGAGGGGACGCCTCCAATGTGTTGATTTAAATAGACAGTATTAGCGCGGCGCCAAAAGTCACTGTAACAAATTCAAATCAAACTCCTAAACACTGTTGTTGTAAAAGCTAAGACACCCGGCCGTGATTAGTTCTAGAGGATCTGAAATTGTTGTGATAAATCGCCAAAGAGCAGCTGAATATACAATCCTCCAACTACTAGTGAATTCGGAAAACTTAAAACCAAATGTAATCACAGTCCTGAGTGTATTCCAGCGCTACATGGACCACTTCAGAGCAGACATTTGAGTATTTTCTTTTCTTTTTGCACTCGAAGAAGGATCTGTTGTTGAAAGCCTTACATTTGCTCATGCCTTCATGTCCATTTTATTTAAAAAATACACTTGCTTACTATTGTAGTCTCATGTTTAACATATGTAGACATTGTGCCTGGTTTTATTTTTTTCACATACAGTATAAATACTACATACAGTAGTCCTGCTTTGACTGATTGCATTCCACGCATTACTCCTGTCTCAACAATCACAACGGTGCCTACGTAGAACCTTTCCCTCTTAGAAGAAAACGATAGCCAAGAATAGTTTATCCAGCATGAATACACCAGTGCTCCACACACACACCTACTGCATTCACAAGCACTGTCTCCCCGACCACGGTATTGCACTCGTACAACGTTCAAACTAGAGTGCCTTGTGGCACATGTACAAACGAAGGCTTGTCCCTGTGGAGCTGACCAGGAGGCTCTCTGATGGCGAAGGTCAACGTGTTAACAGAGTTTCCCTTGTCTTTCAAACATAAGTGCCATTAGCTTAAGAGAGAGAGAAATATTAGCCAGGAAAACTCCACGACAGTATCTAAACTATTTGTCTCTATAGTTATTTTGTGGATTTGTATTTTTATATTGGAGATGTACGACTTTTGCATTGACTGGCTTTGTAATGAATCGTCTGTAACTTTTAGTTTTTCATCCTCTGATGAAGTGGCAGGTTAGAATAGGTAGAATGAGGAACCCGAGCTTTCCTAAATGTCATGTTCTTAATAATATTAATATTGGTACGGCTTCATTTATTTATTACTGACTACTCATTGTCCGTGTGGTTGCTTTCTTCTCCCTATGGGAGAACAGATTTCAGATTTCGTGTGCGCGTGTGCGTTGGTTTCTCGCCTGCATGTGCATGTGCCGTGTGAGTGTGTGTCTCCTGTACTGTGGGTAACGTCGCTGTGTGCGCTGCATGTCTGTGTCCTCTGTGTGATGCTGGGACCTCAGTCCTCCCAGGGTGTTTTTTTTTTCGATCGTGTGTGTGTGTGTGTGTGTGTGTGTGTGTGTGTGTGTGTGTGTGTGTGTGTGTGTGTGTGTGTGTACGTACGTACGTGCGTGCGCCTGGTGACGCTCGCTCCAGTTGTCCGTCTGCACGACTCAAAGTATAGCTATGGTGTATTACTGTGTGCTGATGCATGGCCCGTATGGGAACGTGTGTGCGTTTGTGTGCGTCTCACCGCGTGCGGTTAAACTCTCGGTCGCAGATGTGGGAGTTTCCGATGCTCAGCTCGCTTCGACAGGTTGGACAGGATGTTGCACAATGCACTCGATGTACCTTTCCAGTAGTGGGTATCTGGTTTTATCTCGCTTCAGTACACGACTTCTCTTGAGTGTCCATGTGTGTAACTTTTGTTCATGCAGCACCTCCGCTTTTCAGGAAAGCGTTTGTTTCTCGATGAGCTGCAAAATAAAGATCATGTTTCTCTGCTGGTCCTTAGTGTTAAAATTGAATTGGCCGTCGTTATGTCACATTTCTGAACTGCTGAATGTGGATGTTGTCGTCGTGGGAGGCTCGAACTGTTGCTTTTCTTTTTTGGAAAATTTTAAAAACGTCTGTAAAAGTTGTGGGCTGCATGAATGGATAACACAAATTGTTCTCTGAAGTGTTAACTGTACTATTTTGATTCTTCAAGTGTTGATCACTTACTAAAGAGAAAAAAGCTGCACCTTTAACTTATTTTCAATATTAATTTCTTTCCATCATTTTGTTCAATGATTGTTCTGCATGTTGGGACTGCAAACTTATAAGTGTTGTCTTTTACTGCCATGAAGGACTACTGAAATAAACTTTACAATCACAGATTCTGATTCTTGTGTCTGCAGCTTTGTGATGACTGCGTCGTTTTGTGACTTTGTGCGGCAGCAAACAGGATGGAGAACCTAAACAGGAAAAGGCCGGGAGCGATGTCAGACCGCTCAGACCAGCCAATGGTTTCAATAAAATGCACAGTTGTTTGTGACAATGTGTCGTCTGATCCCAGACAGGCACTAATTGGATTCTTTAACAGATCAGCGTCTGGATTAAAGAATTTAAAATAACCCAATTTAATGTCCACAAAGTTTCTCATGGCTTTTTTTTCTTGTTCAGCCTTAGAAATTCATACAGCGTCCACATATTGTTCAACTTTTTATCTAAACTATATAATTGGCAGGTCACCACTTACAATGAAAACTGGTGGTAATTACAGATTATATAAATATACACAAAGACTTGTGATCAAAAACCTGTCAAAGGAAGGTCTTGATTTTGTGATATTACCCAACGTGAATTCATGTCCACAGAAAAAAAAACAGTTTTGATTAAAAGGGAGAGCAGCCTTTAGGTGCACTAGCAGATGCTTTTCTGCCTCAGGGATATCGTGAAACTTTTCCAAGACCTGGCAAAGACTCGAACGGTTCGACGTGGCCAAAAGATTTAGGAAATGTCAAGAAAACGTGTTAACAACTTACGATCTCCTTTTATAAGCAGAGTGGAATGTGATACAGATGTCTGAAGCGTTCGGCAGCGAGTACGAACACGAGCTGAGCGAACTTCCACCCTGAAAGTGAAGCTGATGAATACGAATCGCAGAAGCTTCGATTGAAAAGGCACGGAGCCGCAGACGTCGGCGACTCGACGAGCTGCAGGTTTTTACGAGACGCCGCTGCCAAGCGTGTTCCACAGACAGATGAACCGGGAACAGAACGGCCTTTGTGGAGACTTGGCCGTACCTGTTGGTGCAACCCAAACCTCTGTTTCTGGGGCGAGTTGTTTTTAACACTGTGACCACGCCATGCTCGTTGAGCACTGACAATGACTGATCTCAGCGCCGCATTCCTGCTGTGAAGCCGGGCGCACGGGTGAGCGGCAGGTAGAGGCCGCGCAGGCAGCACGACTCTGCGTCTCAGCCTCCGTGACCCCCGCGCCGCTTTAAATGTCATTCAGCAGACTTCCCTTTAAGGTTTATCAGTGTGAGACACTTTATTTACTGTAAATCACAATCATTATGACAACCCTGTTCTGAGCATAAAACCTGCACATCATCTAAAAAAGTTTTTTTTAATTTTTTTTTTTTTAAATAAAACGTCCTTGTGTATCAGGTCCTCCCCTCCGTCCGGGCTCCATTCGATTGTCAAGAAACGATGCTTTCCTGGATTTAAATATCTATTTTTCTAATAATGTCACAACTGCCAAAACCAGCATGTATAAAAAAATAAAAATGTACAATCGAAGTTCTGTTTACAATTTTTCCTAAAAGTGCACAGGGTGTGACAGCTCTGCTGAACTCCGCTGAGCTGCAGAGGACCTTCTCCTCCACAGCAGCTTTATCCGTCCTCGTGCCTAAAAATGCAGCATCTCCCCCGTCACTCCGGCCGCTTCCTGTCAGCTCTGCCCAAAGTCAGCGAAGCCCTTGGTCGCCGCGAAGGCGTCGGGCTGCAGGGGGAAGAAGTACTGCTGCGGCAGCAGGAACCCGGCGCTCTGCGAGGGCATGGGGGGCTGGTGGAGCTGCAGCTGGGTGTGGGTGTGGGTGTGGGGCAGCGGGTGCTGCTGCTGCAGGCCTCCCGGCAGAGGGGGGGACGTGTAGGGGGGCGGCGAGGGCAGAGTCTGGGGCGTCTGGGTGGGGGCGGAGGCCGACACCAGGCAGCCGTGGCCCTGACCCCCCAGGGAGAAGCGCCGCACGGAGCTGCTCCCGCCGGCCGAGCTGGAGCTGGTGGTGGCGGTGCTGGACTGGCGCGACGGCGCGCGGAGGCTCGGCGGCGCCGGGGTGAGGATCATGGGGATGGTCTCGCCCTGGCAGCTGCGCAGGGACAGGCGGATGGGCTGCTGCGCCGGCTGCTTGGGCCGCAGGCAGGTGCAGCAGTACACGGCGACCAGGGAGCCGACCACCACGAAGGCCACGAAGATGCTCCCGACCATGAGGAAGGGCACGTAAACAGGCTCTAGGGGCAGAAACACAGGCAGTGTGAGGAGGGAGATTAAACAGCTACTAGTCAATTTAGCCTTTGTAAATATTTGACCAGATAAGGATTAAATCTGTTTAGACACCAGGAGACTTCACAGCTGCAGACAAATGAATTGGTTAATATTTGTATAGTGGTTAAGTTAAGTGTTGCCGCCTTGGGCTCAATCAACGCCTTCCTATTCTGCTAAGTACTGTAGACACCGAACACTAATTAATCAGCCAAAGTCTCCTAAATCCTTCAAAGTATCACCAGCACAAGCCAACAGCCACGCATTCCAGCTAAAAACACAGGCGTCTCCGGTTTCGCCTCGCGGATCCTTTCTGCGCCGTGGGAGGAAATTAACAAATGTTTATTTATTTTCACGGGAACAAATTGGGAAATTGTGCGCGCAAAGTCGGCGCGGCCGAAGCCCCCACGGCTCATCCGTTCAGGAAATTTAAAGAAAACCGATGGAGGCCGCGGGTCAAAGTGAGCGCTTGTTGAGAAAGCGGTCGACCGGCGGCGAGTTAATGGGACGCGCAGTCTGTGGAGGTTTAAAGAGGCCGTGGAGAGTGATCTGTGTGATGAGGCGGTGATTCCTGGGCCCAAAGCGAAGGCGCTTTATGTTAGAAAGTATAATGAGGCTGATTGTGCGAGGACGGATCTGTGCATTGTGATGCAGCAGGACTTGGTTTCGTTTGTTGAGTGAGCGATGGCTTTCGTCATCAGAAGCTCCTCTGGTTCCTTTTTGCGCTGATAACCATCGTCACGGAGTCCAGGTCAAACCGAGCCACATGAGCCGAGATAAAAGCAGGTGCTGGAAACCAGACCCTGAATCTTAATGCTGGTACTGAAAGCGCATCTCAAAGTTCTTTTCCAACACATTTGCATAAGAACCGTTGTATTTGATAACGTTTGCACTGGGAAGTTAAACACTCATTAACGGGAAGGTGTTGAAAAGCGCATTTCTCTCTTTTTTGCATGGTGTTGTTTCACGGGTGACCTCTGACCTCTGAATAGACGACCTCTCTAGGCGTTCAATTAGACAGAACGTGCCATTAATGTGACCCAATCTGTGGACTTTGTCGCGCGTGCCCATCGCTGGACTCAACAGAACCGAACCGAACCGAACCGAACTGAACACCGTCCCAACTTACGCGGCGCGAACTCCGTGTTGTCCACCTCCCGGTCGTTGGTGCAGCCGCCCTGGTCCAGACGCGCGTCCGCCGCCGCGCAGCAGTAGCGCAGCGCGCACGAGCCGCAGCACACGGTGGCGTCCGTGGTGTCAAAGTCCTCCGGGCACTGGAAGCCCTCGTGGTAATTCCCTTTCGCGTCCAGCCAGCCGTGGCAGTACTCCCCCCGGGCGTCCGAGATCCGCAGATTCCAGGTCAGATATCCCAGCAGCAGGCAGTGGAGCAGACGCAGCATCCCGGCGAGCGGCGGGGCTCCACGCGCCCCCGCGTCCTGTGGGCGTCGGGTCCCGACCACCGAGTGTGCCCGTGCGGCTCACGCGCGTCTCATGGGCCGTCACTTGTTAACGCGAAACTCGGCGCGAGGTGAAATTAAGTCACCGTCATTTTTGCCACAGTCCGAATCGCGTTCGGCCAAAAGTTGCCAAAGTGAAAATGGAGAAAATTCCTAATTGAATCTTCTCGCGCTGAGTCTGAGCCGCGGCTTTAAACGTCATTAATGAACCTTCTCCGCGTCCAAAGCGCCAGCGAGCAGCGCTCCTCTCCCGTTCACGTCTCACCGACGCGCTCAGGTTTGTTGTTGTCTGAAGTTGTGCGGCCGCCAGACTGGAGACGCGCTGCTTTTGTGGGTCCGGGCGGGGTACGCGCGCACGTAGCACATGGTAACCAGGCGTGCGCGTTCACGTAGCACCTCGGTCGACGGGATGCAGCAAAGCTAGACTTTCGTACAACCGTGAAGGTGGACACGGGTTAAACAGGAGACAGACTCTGAGGGTCGCACCGTGACGGTTTTATATGATCAACTAACAAAAGCAGCATGACAACAGCCCAAATAACACTCATCACATTGAATTATCTGCTGAAATCCGATTCCACATATGTCACTAAGTAGATACCAGTCAAAAGCACTGACATCATTCTGCACTTCTGTCATCTCAACGTCTTTTACTTTAACTCTACATTTATCTTCTAGCTCTAGTTTCTGGTATAAATTGGATCCACATTGATGTGGTTTGGCTGCTGTAACAGAAAGCTGTAGGAGAAATGACGAAGCAAGTCTAAAAACACGAAGCACAATGAAACAGAAGCAAATCTAAAGCAACAGGCTCCTCATAGTTTTTATTTTTTTTAATTTGTCAACTGAAAAGTTGAAAAGAAGGAACTAAACTAACTGTCATCAATATGAGTCAACATGAGAAATGAACCATTTACCAAAAGAAATGTGAGAAATATCTGCTTTAGTGGAAGCATCGTAAATTAGGAGTATAAATCAAAGAGTACAAAGTCCACAGTAACTTGGTTACTTCCCTTTTGACTCGCTGCCATGTTCAGGTTGGCAGAATATTGACCAGACACTTTGAAGCGTTTTCATGAGCAGCAGAAGAAGCTGCGAGCGAGTGAAGTGGACAGAAAACATGTGGCAGGTATTTTCCACGCGTCCTGCCTGTTTACTGTAGATGCAGCGCCCCCACGTGGCGCCGCGAACTTTGAGGCCTCAGAGGATAAAGTAAGTTATGACTGAAATTCAAAACATTTGTCGACGTTGACATTATTTTATTTAGGCGTATATGATATTTAGACCTTTAGTGTCTCAGTCAATAATATTGATATATTTGAAGTTTAAAAATCGGGTTTTGTTGTAGATGCTTGTTTATCCTTTAAGTATTTGTTTTTAAAATCCTATTTTAAAAATGTTAATGTTTTTTAATTCCATCTATTTAATAAATTTTAATACATTAAAGTAAATTAAACATGAGCAACACTGAAGCCTCGGTAATGTTTGGGTCCGGGGAGCTTCTCTTTTCTTTACTCTCTGTCCTCTCTGGATTCTCTGGGCTCAGTAGCAAAATGGCCTCTGTCTTTCATTCCAACGATCTCGTTGAGCCCTTTTTTTCATTTCCAGATTTATTGGTTATGGCGCCCCGTTGTTCTCGGCGTGGACGTGGGCTACAAAGGAGGCAGGCGGCGGCGCAAGTCCCGCCTGCGCTTCCCTCCGGAGGCGTCTCGGCGTCGCTGCTTCCGACTGGGGATTGGAGCGGAGGCTTGTCAGTAAGTGGGCCCACCCTCCGCCGTGTGCGTGAGGGGAACCGAGCCAGACGGCGACGGACCGGATCTCCCCGCTCGTCAGCTGCCCGTCACACACGCACGCGCCACAGCAGCGACCCGCAGCCGTGCGCCGCGCTGTTGACGCCCGGCGGGGGATGGAGGGAGCGACGCAGCCCGCGGACGAGGGGCCGCGCGCGCCCAAGACGTGCCGACAACAACGGGGTCCGTACAGCACGCTGAAAACCTTCCAGAGCAGGCGCTCGGCGAGCAAGTCGCGCTTTGACAGGTCGTCGTCGGCGGCGGCGGCGGCCGAGGCGCCTCCGCTCGGCGACGGGCACCACTTCACCTTCCACCCGGAGCAGCCTCACCGCTTCCAGCCGCACGGCCACCAGCATCAGCATCAGCAGCAGCAGCGCGTGCAGCAGCTCCACCAGAGCAGCGTGGCCATCAGCAGCAGCAGCCAGCAGCATCAGCATCAGCAGCAGCAGCAGCGGTTCCCCTGTGAGAGCAGGCCCAGCAGCGGGGCTCCGACGTCCACCTCGGCGGCGGCGGCGGCGGGTCTGAGCTCCCAGCAGCGGCAGCGGCGCGGCGGCGGAGCGGAGTCCAGGTTCTCCCCAGACTGCAGCTACGGCATCAGCTCAGGTGGGTGCAAAAGTTAGGAGCAGGCGAGCGGCTCCCAGAGTCCGCTCCATCAGTTCCTGGTTGTGTGTCCCATCAACAACAAGGCAGAGTCTGTGAACTTGGGCCTGTTTCATCTTTTGTTTATGTGTTTCCTGCATAAACGTTTCTGTCCCCATTTCCAATTCTTTCCACGGCACATGATTGATTTGCTTCTGTTATGAACGAGAGGCTTCTTGATTGAATCTCCAGTATTCATGTGCTAAACATTACTGTGTGTGTGTGTGTGTGTTTACTAGTGCGTATCCACTGATGTGTGTGTGTGTGAGACGGATCCTCACACTCTCCTGTTGAAACACATTGTTCCCAGTCTCTCCCTCCTCAGCTGCTGTTCATTAGACGCCTGTTCAGGCTCGGGAGAGAAATGTGTTTCCCGTGTGGGGGGTGGGTCCACGGGAACCAACATTAACACGGAGGCAATGAATCTAATCTGGCACTTATGAAATTAAACATTAGACATCTTATCCTCTAATCAGTTATGAATCTCCTCGTGGCTGCAGCTCAATTTGCTGCTGCTTAATGTTGCTTCTCAGATAAACCGTCGGGTCTGAGCTCCGGCTCGAGACGTTCATTAACTCACCTGAGATTTGGAAATGTAACAATAACAGCCCGATTCCTCCGTCGTGTTTGTGCCGAAGCCAGATTTAATTGTTTGCGTCTGCTCTCGCGCGCGCGCACTTGACGGCACGCAACACTATATTTCCCCGTTCTCTCCACCAGGAGAGGCCTCGCTTCCCCACTGATAATGACACATCAAAGTGCTTTTATCTGCACGATGGGAGAAACTTAATGTCCCTCTCGTGCCTGACGGGGGGGGGGGGGGTCAGCCTTGATGTCCTTCTCATGAAGCACCAGAGACACAGGGACTCAGCAATCAGTTCAGCACACAATAACACAAATTGCATTGAAAAGCTTTTCCCAAAGAGTTGTGATTAAAATAAATGGGGCTCATAAATTTGCCTCTGCAGAGCGTGTTGTTTTTAATGAAATTTTATGAGGCTCTCCGCTCGCACTGCCACAGAACTGGTGAGGGAGGAAGGGGGGAGGAAGGGGGAGGGGGCGAGGGCGAATGATATCGGATACATCTCGGCGGGTAAACAGAGACAGCACGCATATTAATAAATGCGACACATCTGCGCCGGGCTGATAGACACGTTTGAGCGCGCGGCGACGCAGCGGCGGTCGCCCGCGACTCATTTTGCCGCTTGTTTGCGCCGACTCCTCATCATTAACGCGGCGGTGTGCGCGAGATCGCCTCGCCGAGACGCGCCCGGCCCGCGGCTCGGGCCCCGAGTTCGGTCACAGCAGAAGCTGCAACTTTACAGTTTATTGACATATGAATAAATCAGCATAATCACGCTGACATTTCTATAAACAGGGACGGCTCGTGCACGCCGCCGGAATGGAAAGCTGCGCCACAACGAGAAGGGGCCGGCAGAGAATAGGGACGCGGCCAGGCATGAAACAGCATCCGCACAAAGAGGCCTCATTGAGCACGAGACACACGAGGCACATATTCATGTATTCTCCTGCATTTGTCAGCTTCAGTTCAGGCAGATTCACGAGTTTAAAGGCAGATAATTGATGCGTTTCCGCTGGAGTCTGTGGCCGACAGCTCTGCAGCAGACTCCTGTGGTTAACGTCCATCACTGTCGCCCGTGACCTCTCCTTTCTCCAGAGAACCGCCTCATCCTGGACGCCTTCGCCCAGCAGTGCAGCCGAGTCCTCAGCCTCCTCAACAACGGCCGCCTCCTGGAGCCCCCGTCCTCCGGCATCAAGCTGGAGGAGGAGCCGGAGGAGGCCGACGGGGTCCACTGCACCTCCCTGGGGAGGTCCCGACACGAGGAGAGCTCCTCCACCACCGACCCGGACGAGGAGGCCCAGCAGAGCCATCAGAACCACCAGCAGACCTCCGCCGTGCTCCGCATCTTCACCGACTCGCTACAGACCTACCTCCTCTCGGCGCCGCGGCGGCACCGCGACGACGACGCGTGCGCGGCGGCCGAGCCCGGCTCGGGCCTGGGCGGCTGGGGCTCGCCCGCCCCCTCCGAGTCCTACGGCCACCCGTCGTCCACGCTGCCCGAGGAGGACGAGGAGGAGGAGAGCTGCTGCCCGCGCTGCCTGGAGCTGGAGCAGGAGGTGCTGTCGCTGCAGCAGGAGAACGAGGAGCTGCGCAACAAGCTGGAGAACGTGCCAGGTGCAGTAGAGAAGCAGCTCATTACAAATCAAGCTTCTTTATCCTTAAAAAACCCAAAGATAAAAAAGAAAGAAAAAAAGAGAAAAAAAGGAAGAAAAAAAAAAGAAAACAAAAACAAAATAAACCCAAAGATAAAAAAAAGAAAGAAAAAAAGAGAAAAAAAAGGAAGAAAAAAAAGGAAAACAAAAACAAAAAAAAACCCAAAGATAAAAAAGAAAGAAAAAAAGAAAACAAAAACAAAAAAACCCAAAGATAAAAAAGAAAGAAAAAAAGGAAGAAAAAAAAAGAAAACAAAAACAAAAAAAACCCCAAAGATACAGATGCATCACCTCTTCTCACGCTGCGTTGTGGGGGTTTTGTGTCGCCGACCACCTCCTCTTGTGTTTTCACACAGTCCCCTGTCAGAATGTCCTGGACTACTTCAAGACTGTGCTGGAGGTCCACAACCAGCTGGTTCAGCCGATGCCCGAGGAGCAGCTGACGGAGGTGAGGAGGCGCCTTCCTGCGCTTAAGTGAAGCTAAGTGTTAGCAGCAGCATACGCTGAGGTGAAATGACACAACTCTGTCTCTGCAGGAAGAAGAGCGACAAACAGTCTTTGAGGTTTGTGCCTTTTATTCTTATTATTCAACATGCATTCCGTTAAACCCATTCAAGTAAAGGAGGACCGCGGTGATGACGTCCTGCAGGGCAGCAAGCAGCTCCTGGAGAACTACCCCCTCTTCATCAGCAACAAGCAGTGGGACGAGGCCGTCAACTCGTCCAAGAAGGACGGCCGGCGGCTGCTGCGCTACCTGATCCGCTACGTCTTCACCACGGACGAGCTGAAGTTCTCTTGCGGCCTGGGCAAGAGGAAGCGCTCGGTGCACTCGGGCGAGCCGGGCCTGGAGAGGAGGCCGCTCAACCCGCTCAAAGTCAGCTGCCTCCGAGGTACGGCCCGATTGCCTCGCACGCTTCCAGTGCCAGTGATTAAAAACAAAAACAAAAAAAAAAAAAAAACCCGTTTCCTCCCGGCCAGAGTTCATCCGGATGCACTGCGCCTCCAACCCCGACTGGTGGATGCCGTCGGAGGAGCAGATCAACAAGGTGTTCAGCGACGCGGTGGGCCACGCCCGGCAGGGCCGCGCCGTGGGCACCTTCCTGGGCGGCAGCGGCAGCGGCAGCAGCAGCAGCAGCCTCTACGCCGACGGCTTCGACGCGCACCTGTCGCAGGACGACCTCTACCTGAAGGGCTGCCACAGCCAGTCGGACTGAGGGGGGCCAAACGTGGCCCAGACCAGCTGGTCCCGTCGCGCTCCGCGGGCGAAACATTCCAGACGATTATCACAGAAAACAACCGCGATCCTCCTTTTCCTATGGTTTTGTAGGTTTCTGCCATTTTTATAGCCGACGTTTGCTTTGGTCACACTCTGACTCTGAGGCGTGATTTAAATTGGACCCACCCGGTCTTCCATCAGCTGCTTCTTCTATGGTTTCGTGGTTTTACCAGTTCGGCCTCTAATGATGGGATTTATGTTAAATCAGCTTTCTTTTTTTAACGGAGCCGCGGATGAAACCAGTTTGTATTGTTTCCCCCACGTCACAGGCTTAAAGCCTCACTTATCAGCGCACCAGTCACAAAGTAGCTTTCACTGTTTTTCGTGAAGTCTCCGTTCCGTTGACGTCGAGTCTTTCATCCACACGTCTGTCGTGTCAGGGTTTATTTCCTAACAAGTGCTTTTACAGAGAGTCTTTCCACTGAGCACGAGTGCAGCTTTCCAGGGTCTGACGGGCGACGTGTGTTCTCCTCATGTATTTTTCAGGATATGCAATGCAAACAAAGCGTTAAATCAGGCCCACGCCTTCACATAATCACATTTGAATGAAATGATTTTAAACATCCTGAGACAAAAATGCTTGTGAGGACCGAAGCGCTCAGTCAGACTTTGTCAGTACATTGTGCAGTGCTCTGGTTTAAGGCAGCTGCCATGTTAGAGCCTTAAGCTGAAGGGTGTAAAATGCCTGATCCTCGATCAGGTCAGAAAATAACCACTCACCACTAGTCGTCTGTTGAGCCACGGGGACAATAATCAGCGTTTCATTTTTTCTGAAGCTCCTTTTTGCACTTTTAGCCTCGGGCCGAGTCCTCGGGCAGAACTCATCCATTTTAAAGTTTGGATTTTTTCCAATTAGGCACTCGATGACTTCACTTCACGACACTGTTTTCTACATTTGAATGTATCTGATTTCCTGGGTCAGTTTTCCATGTGGACAGTGCTGTGTAAATGTGTATTATAACGTACAGTTAACGTGTGCGGTGTCTCTCTTTAAGAAGCCAAGTAGAAAAGTGCCGCAGAAACCTTAAAACAGTTGGATTCTGTCGTTGTGTTGCTGTTCTGAATGTTCTTTGTATTTACTCCTTTACCCTCAAAGTGGCTGTTCTCAACACTGTGAAGCATCCGATTTTTACTAATCGAAGCGGTTCGGTTGGTTTTTTATTTATGATAAATAAATCAAGCACTTACACTGATGGGCTGCGGCCGTTTGTGTCTTTACTTCTCCACTCCAGCACCTCCACCTGGAGGAGTTCAGAGGTTACACTATCAGCTGACGTTACCGTTCTGCTCCTTCTGGAGGCGTCCGCTAGATGGCGCCACAGGTGAATGAATGACAGTAAACGCCGTTTCCCAGTTAACGTCAATTAGTGATTTACTGTGACTGTAAGTTATTTCTCAGACCTGGGGCTGCGGGTGATACAGAAAAAAACCTGAACTGAGAATGAATGGAATCTCTACATTTGACTCAAATAGTTTATTGAATTTAATAGCTGCATTTAATTAATGACCCGAATAAATTTGCAGTTGTTGACTTATTATTTGCACTGCAACCATTTAGCCTGACGTTTTATTTTTACCTTTTACTTTTACTGCATGTTACTAAGGCTGCTACAAAGGATTATAAAAGCACGTGCATATCTTACATAAAAAATCAAACAACTTCACAGAACAAGCTTGAACGTGATTTTACGCATGTAACTGAGTTGCGAATCCGTTTCTCCGGTCGAAACAAAGACGCCGAATGCGCGTCTCGTCGTCCAGCGTGAGGGTCGGTGCAGCAGAGCACATCAGCGTGCGCGCGCGCGCGCGTGCGGGGCAGAGGAAGGTCTGGATGGGTGTTTCTCTTTAATTCTGCGGCATCTCCCTCGCCGTATGCGGGCCTGCCGTGGAGGAGGGCGGACCGGGAACACAATGAGCAGATTTCGGACAGTAAACAACGGGTGCGTCACGCACGGAGCGTGGACTTTCACGCGCCGCTCGCTCAGCCAAGTTTGCGTGGATCGCGTCTGAGGATGGCGCCAGGCTCGTCAACTTGAAGCACGGGCCCGGTCCGAGCGCTGACCTCGGGTAAACCCGCGGACTTCGGAGGCATCCTGCAGGGGCGATTTTTGCGCAGCACGGAAACTCTGGCGCAGCGCGAAGGGGGATGATCTCCGGAGCAACCGACCGCACGAGCGACTGGGACCACGCGGGATCATTCAGAAGGAGCCACGGCGTCGGTGCAAACATGATGTCACTGATAGATCTGGACGACGACCAGGGCTGGGTACCCACGCACGTCAATGTCACCGTCCTCCGAGCCAGAGGGCTGCGGACCAAGGGCAAACACGGCAGCCGCTACCTCTACACCATCATCCAGGTGGGGAAGGAGAAGTACACCACCGGGCTGGTGGAGAAGGCGGAGGTGCCCGAGTGGAACGAGGAGTGCTGCTTCGAGCTGCTCCCCGGGATCCTGGAGGACGGCGGCCGGAGCGCGTACCCCCCGGGGAGCGGCGACCTGGTGCTCACGGTCATGCACCGGGTGCTCATCGGGCTGGACGTGTTCCTCGGTCAAACCATCATCCCCCTGGATCACGTATTCCAGCAGGGAACGTGTCCAAGAGACGAGTAGGTTGGGCTTTTTTTCTTAAGCTGCACAACAAACCAGGTCTGAGCAGGTTACAGTATATTACAGCATAGGGCAACTTTAAGGCATGATGCTTCATCCTCCTCACCACATGCAGCTGTTACTATCAGCCACACTGTGCGTGCACATCTGCACCAGTCGTCTGCACAGCGCTGCCTGCTGCACACACAGTTTTGCAGGAGGACACGTGGTGGAAGGAACTGCATTAAAGTCTCATTAATGCACTGACTGATCTCCTGATAGAGCAGCGATTCCCACAATGCACTGCAAAGCAACCAGACCAGATGTAGTTCCCATTGAGGCAGAGGAGCTTCCATCTTTACTTCTACCCACTGTGCACGTTCTTATTATTGGTGAATGCCTATTCTCCAAAAACATAGTAAATATAGTCTTATCCAGCGCTGAGATACAAACTTGCTCTTACTTTGTTATAAATAGCACAGGAATGTGGTGTGTGCCACCGGTGGCCCATTATATGCAGCTCTGAAAACTACAGGGAGGTAGAAAATCAAAACAATGTTGGTCACAGAATTTGGCCAGATTTCCTCTGGTAAACGATGAATGGAGTCGGACTCATGTAGTCGCACAGTAAAACCTTTCTCCGACGCAGAGCTTCTACTGGGACCAGACAAAAAGCCACTGGCTCAGCTGAAGCTCAGCTGGCTGAGCTGCAGAAACACAGTGTTTATGGAAAAGCAGCGAAGGCCTGAAGCCAAGATAGAATTTAAAGGAGGCCGTCGATTGTTTCCTGCAGCAGGTTTTATTCCACCAAAATGCTGTTTGCAGAGGTTTCACTCTGAACCAAGCAAACGTACAAGAAATTGCTTCTGTGCAATGGATATAAATAAATTAGAGAGTGAATGTCTGACAGGTGAGTCTGAGTGCAGCTCAGCTTGCAGTCACTTCCCTAAAAGCCTTGTCAGGAGTTTATTACAAGCTGCTCTGTGTCTCATTTGGCTCCTGTAAAAGGAGATGGGCTGAGTGTTTGCGATTTGGTCTGAGCTGCAGCCGTTTTCCCCAATCGTGCGCCGCGCTCCTCATTTGCTGCGTTTTGAGTCACTGAGGAACTCGGCCTGTGCCACAGGTGATATAACAGGCCTCGCCAGTAGTATGTGAAACATTTCCACCATCCACACACTGAGGCAGCACATCTGGCTTTCATTGTGGCCTCCTCCCTCTCGGCCTCTCAGTAAATTCCTGCTGTTAGCGTTGGCCCTGAAACACTTTCTCCAGTTCAGTCAAGAGCTTCACTGGTTGTCGTTCCGTTCACTGTCCACGCACCAGACCTTTGCATCAGATTGTGATTTCCTGCTCCGGTGCTCGTGAAAGGGATTTTGAAAGCAGCCTCCCAGCAGCTGGTCCAGATTATGTAATGTGTGCTCCGCAGGAGATCAATCTTGTTTTGTCCCAGTCGGCGACTGTGTAACACATGTAGCGTCTCCCTCCGGACTTCAACAGCAGTCTCTTCTTTGTCCAGGTGGTTCAAGTTGAACTCCAAGGCCGGACGCAGGGAGAAGGAGCGCGGCGACCTCCAGGTCACGGTCAAGTTCACGCGCAACAACATGACGGCCAGCATGTTCGACCTCACCGTCAAGGACAAGCCTCGCTCCGCGTTCGGGAAGCTGAAGGACCGCGTCACGGGCCGGAAGCGCGGCGACGTGGAGTCCTCCTCCGCCATCGTGCCGGGCCGCTACGCCGCCCTGGCGGGGCCGGCGGGGCCGGCGTTCGGGCAGGAGGCCGCGGGCGGCGGGGGGGCGCGGGAGGCGGAGGGCGCCGAGGACAAGAGGAGCAAGATGAAGGACTTCTTCAAGGGGCGGCTGCGCAAGTCGTCCGACACCAGGTCCTGCACGTCTCTGGCGTCGGAGAGCAGCATGTCGTCCATGGCCAGCGACAACCCCGTGCCTCCGCCCGCCCTGGACCTGCTGTCGGACCCGCCCAGCTCCCCCATCTACACCAGCAAAGTGAGGGCGGACCCGTATGGGGAGAGCGATTTAGCCAAGAAAGGTCCGCTATCAAGTTGTGTTTTTATCAGGATGTTAGAAATAAAGAAACCCACATTTCGTCCCTGTAGTAAACTCAAGCTAAGAAGTAAAGTTCTGTGTGTACTGCCCCCTAGTGGTCACGTTCATATTATTACACCTTTAATGTAAAAAGACACAATGTCATCTCGCTTTCTTATATTTCTCTCCTCCCTCCAGCTGTGCTCACCAGCCACCACACCACTAACGTCCTCACGCACAAGCGGGCGTTCAGCGACGAGGCCAGCAAGATCACGGCGTTCCCTCGGACGAACCCCGCGGTGGAGTCTCTCAAGGGTCAGACCATGACCCAGTCCAAGTCCTCGCTGTGCATCAACGGCAGCCACGTGTACGACTCCGAGCCGTCGACGCCGAGGAGCTCGGGGGCCCTCCCGTCCAAGCTGGTGCTGCTGGAGAAGTGCTCGCCGCTGTCCCGGTCCCTGCAGAACCTCACCAGGAAGAGCGAGGACAGGGGCCCCTTCGCGGAGCGGTGCTGGTCCACTGACAAGGCAGAGAAGGGGGACGAAGGGGAGGCCCAGGACGAGGCCCGGCCCGAGGAGCGCCCTGTGCAGGCGGCGCCGCCCGTCGTCTCGTCCGCGGCGAGTTCACCGGAGAAAGGGCGGCGGCTGAGGAAGACGCTGTTCTCGGGGGGGAGGAGCGATTCCCTCCCGACCAAGTCGGACCCGAACCCGGCCGCCACGGCGTCGGAGGGGAGGCTCAGAGGCTGGTTCGGCTCCGGGGACTCCCAGAACAGGCCCAGGTGAGTGGTGCCGGGCGAGAGCTGCCGCTGGGTGTTTGCGCTGCTGTGATTCAGTTCAGGCTTTTCTCCATCTGTGTCATCACCTCTCGATCAACGCGCTCCACGTTCGTCGTCTTCCAGTCAAACACGGTATCTTAGATAAGAAATCTCAGACAGCGACTGAGAGGACGCTCACCCACGTTGACCTGTCTCACCCACGTTGACCTGTCTCACCCAGAACAGCCACCGCTGCTGATCCTATACGGCTTCAGTGCATTATTTATGGTTTTGCTTGGTTTCATTTGCAAATGCACTTTGCTGTTTGTTTTTAATTTAATTTCTGTTCCCGTTTCCATGGTTCTGTTCCTGGGCTTGTTTTCTCGCTGCTGATGACGTTAGCGCAGATCGACTGTCCCTCATTGTGGGTTGCCAGCTGATGTTTTGTGTTGATGTTGCCCGTTCGGGAGCCTGGCCCATCGTTGACTAAGAGGACTGTTGTGCCCTATTCTCCTCCACAGGCTGGAAGTTTCTCCTAAGGTAGAAAGCAGCTCAGACGCACCCCCTCCCCTCCCTCCTCGCTCCCCCGTTCCTCCCCAGTGCTCCTCTGCCTCCCCCTCTGCTCATGTCCTACCGGATGATCCCGCCCGACCCCTCACCCCTTCGTCCTCTCCCTCCTCACCCCCCATCTCCCCCTCTAACCCCTTCCTTCCACATATGCAGCACAACCCCTTTTTTGAGGAGCTCATAGCTGAGGAGTCACAGAGGACCCCTCCTCTGGCTCCTTGCTCCTCTCCTGGCTCATCCCCCTTCCACTTCACCACTGTCGCCTCGCAGCCCTGCACATCCGGCCCGAACGCTCCCAGCGTGCCTTCCACGAAGCGGGAGCGCCCCAGGCCTGTAGCTAGGCAGATTTCACTGCCTGCGTTCGAAGCAGCCACACAGAACTCCACGGACCTCCCGGCCCCTCGCTCCATGTCGGAGAGCGCGGGGGAGTGGGAGGAGTCGTTCGACGCCTTCGCCTCCAGCCGACTGAACTCCCCTAAAGGGGGTCTTCACCCCAAACAGCCCAGGACTAGTCTCACTTCATCCCACAGACATAGTCACGGTCCGGCCATCAGCAGCAATCACACAGGGCTGCAGGCGTTCGCCGAGGAGCCTCCGCCGCTGCCCCCGAGGCGGCCGGTTCGAACCCCGGTGAGCGAGCTCTACTCGGACGGCTGGCTGCACAGAGGCCAGGAGCTGGCGGTCCATAAGGAGGCCTACCTCCTGTCGCAGACCGGCGTGGCCTCGCTGCAGCGCGGGCGCGAGGGCGGCGCGTCCCCGGACCCCCCCGCCGGCGCCGAGACCTCGGACCCCGTCGGCGTCCGGGCCCAGGCGGCGACGGGCACGTCGGGGTTCTCCTGCCAGGAGGAGCTCAGGAAGTTCCGCTACGAGCCGCTGCAGGACGATAATGACTGCTGGGGGGGTCTGCTGTTCGAACAGGACCTGTACGGACGCACCTGTAAGGGGAACTATGGGAAACCGAAGGCCACACACCCCCTTTTATCACTGTGCACAGAGGAAACGCCTGGAAACAACGTCGCGTTGAGCAACTCAGGGCTTAAAACTCTACTTGACACCGAGATCTCGGTTACGGAGCTTCTCAACATGTCAAACCCCTCCTCCCTCAACGCAGACGCAAAGGTACCGCAAATTACAAACACCGTAGCAGAGGAGACAGCGGACGAGTTCGACCCCCATGAACCCAACAACAACGTCTCTTTCTCCCTGACGTTAGAGGACCTGAACATGAACGTTAACAATTCAGACTTTAGCTTTATCGACTCTGATGGCTCCTCTCAGTCCGAGGCCGCTGAGGTTCTGAGGGGACCCGCCGGTCCAACATGGCAGCCCCCACAGCTGGTGGTTTACCGCACCGAGACGCCCCCTGAGGAGCTGCTCCCTCTGAAGGACACCTACATACCCGAGACAGACTCTTCCTTCGAAATAACGCCATCGTCCAACAAGCTGTGTAAAGTCTCTCCGGTTTGCCAGGACGGCCCCCGTGAGCCGACCTCCAGGGTCCCAGCGCCACCGTCTCCAATTCAAGCATTCAATTCGTCCACTTTTCCACCCGAATCCAGCGAAGGCCAAGCAGGAAGTGAAGGCGTAGACTTTGATGATAATGGAAACCTAGATGTTCAATCGGAGCCGTTTCCTGTGGTCAGTGCCCGTTTTCGACCCAGAGCAGTGAACCAGCGGAGGGACGCTGAGTTTGACCAGCTGCTGTCGCTGGTTCAGAACATCTCACGGGCCGGTGGCGGACCGTGGTCGCGTCAGAGCGCGACTCCAGCTCCTCCCTCAGGAGCGCTACGCGAGCCGACCGGCTCCGATCTGCAGTCGTCGGGCGACAGCGCGACGGGAAAACGCGGTGAGGTCAGTTTTGAAGACCTCCACGCGAGAGTGGCGCCAAGCTCGAGGGCACCGCGGCAGGCGCCCGGGGCCCCGCCCCCCTCCAACCCCCTCCCCGCTGCCAACGCCCACCTCCACCCCGCCCCCCTCTGCTGCGCCTCCACGCTGCCCTCATGCACGGGGCCCAGTGCTGGAGCCAGCGCCACCCTGGCCGTGGCCCCCTACATCTCCTCCTCCTCCACCACCTCCTCCTCCTCCTCCACCTCCACCTCCACCTCTGACCAGCCCCTGGTCGATGCACGCCACTCACTTTTGCCTGAGGAGACACAGCCAGCTAGCAGCCTGCCCCGTCAGGAGAGCAGGTGAGAACCCTCACACCAGGATGTGACTTCTAGACATTTGTACATAGACACACATGCAGTTTGTTGCATTTCTGTTGCTCCGGTTGCTTCATTCTCTGTTTGTGTCGTTCATCCAAACGCTCTTGGATGACGCCTGCTGCTCCCGTCGCCTTGGCACCGCGTTGCGTTTTTCATCTCACGCTTCAGTTTTTCTTGGCTGCTGTCATTTCGCTGTTTTGCTGACACTGTTCTGCCACCATTCATTCACCTGCCTGAGGAGCAAATGTTAATAGAAACTCCAATATAAAAGTGAAAGATTTGTGAGTAGACGATTTTATCACCATATATTTTCAGAACATTAGACAGTTGTGGCTTTGCAGGATATAAAGAAGGTTAAAATTGCAACCTGTGCAAAAAATTCACTGATAATAATAATAATAACAATAATAATAATAATAATAATAATAAAAATGTCCTATCCAATGGAATGACTGGGAATGTAGATATCCACTGTTCTTCCAGCTCCTACACCATGAGATCTGACAGTGTCTTAGTTATTAAACTGAACTGAGACCACAGGCTGACCGTGTTGAACCGCCGCTGCTGACCTCCTCCCTTTGCAGATCTCACCCAGTGAAGCCTTTAACCTCCAGCCAGTCCGAGAAGAAGGAGGGCCGCTCGGTTCTGGAGAAACTCAAGTCCACCATCCACCCCGGACGCAGCGCTCAGCAGGCGGCGGCGGAACCGGAGAAGACTGTGGTACAGTGAAACACAAAGCAGAGCACGGTGCTGTGGGAACCTTTAAGAACCAGATTATTGGTCACATTTAAACAGGAATCTGATTATTATGTAATCTGATTATTAGCCACATTCTCCTCCTGCTGTGTTTGGACTGTGGACTAAGCAGTTTCCTGTTAGACTGAGGTTACATTCCACGCCAGGAGGAGAAATGCTGAGCTCATGACTCACGTTCATGTGACACAGTTCTCTGGCCCAGATATGAGCTTCCAGGTGCTAAAATGATGCTTCAGTAACTCTTTGGACTGTTTCTGTGACCGAACGCTAGGAAAAAGCTGACGTCTCTGCATCCTCGTGACGTCAACAGTCACCTGAGGAGATGAATGTGTAGAGCTGTGTGTTTGACTACATGTCAGACACCGTCTCTTGGAGGAGGATATTCCTGTAAAATCACAGTTAATCCTCGGCAGGTGTCCTGGAGGAAGGCTCAGGTTGTTAACATGTCACACTGAATAACAGAAGGCCCATTTCTGCCATGTTTCATTTTGTCAGCGTTCATTTTTTTAATTGGTAAAGAACAGACCGGCCTGCGTCGTGGTGGGTACTGGGAATGATCCTCCAGTCTCCATCTGAATCACTGGTTTCATTCTTTCAGATGACAGAGTAAAACATATAATCCCGAGCAACACGAAGGAGCTGTCAGACAGAAGCAGCTGCGTCGTTATTCATGCTTGAAGCGTAGCAACAATGAAATAACTATCGTCTAGTGTCACTGAGGACTGAATTTGACAGACTGAACAATAAATGTGGCAAAAAAGATCTTAATCCTCCTGTACGTCTCAGCCCTATGAATAACTGTCCTCCTCCTCCTCTTCCTCCTCCTCCTCTTCCTCCGCCGCAGGAGGTCGCTGTGGACAACTCGGCCCAGTACCAGCACCTGACCAACATGGAGCTGATCTCCCTGCTGCTGCAGCAGGAGATGGACATGCAGAAGCAGCAGGCGGCCTCCGAGCAGCAGGGGGCGCAGCTGCAGAAATGCGAGGCCGAGCTGAGGAAGGTGAAGTCGCAGGTTCGCGACCTGGAGGACTACATTGATAACCTGCTGCTGCGCATCATGGAGCAGACGCCCACGCTGCTGCAGGTGCGAACCAGGCACAAGTGACGGATCTCCCAGGCCCCCCGCTGATACTGCCCATGATGTAGACACAGTATTACCCAGCATGCATGCCGGTCATCTCAGTTCACTCAAAACGCTGGAGCCAAAATGGAGGCAGAGTATTGTTTTACCTAAGTTTACTAGAATAATTTAGGGTAGTCAGCAGCTGAAACATTTAACCCTTTCAACACAGGTGAGAGAAAGTGGAAGCACATTTCATTTGCTTCTGAGAAACGAAAGTAAAATATGATGTTGACTCATCTAAGGTGTGAACGTGCATGAGCAACATGTTCTTTTCATTAGTTGCAAAATGTTAATTGCACACTTGTTAACTGAGACAAAGGCATATTTTCAAACTGAATTTAGTATATTAATATGAAGTATATTATAAAATGCTGCTTTGCAATGTGAACACTATAAGAACAGATGTTTCTGCATTAACATTGCTGTAAAGATGTTTTCTGTCAATAATTTGTTGCCACTTTCTATAAAATGTGAGGCTCTTCACACTTTGCGCCTGTTACACTACACATTTCTGCTTCGTTACGACTCATTCTGCTGTAGAACTAACTCGGCATCCCAACGGTGAGTCCCAGAAGCCGCTGTAGTGCCCTCCTCGCTGTACATGACCGCAGCACTGTACTCCAATAAAGGTTACGTGCACATGAAGCAAGGTTTCTGCGCCGTCATTGATGGGAGCTCAGTGATGCTGCGGAGGCGAAGCCGTGACGTCACAGTGCATGGCATGAACGTCATGACGCTGGATGGTGGAGCAATGCGCGCGTCTCCCCACTAGGGGGCGACCATTGCATCTGTTTGGGCGGAGACCAGCTCCTTCAGCTTTTACCACGTTTATTTAACATTTATTTATATGTTTGACGTCACAGAATATGTTTTGGTACTAGTTTGATAATTGATGGCTTTTATAGTAAATGGTGATAGCTGGTTCTCACTGTTGACCAGTATTCTCAACCTTGTCGCTTTCTTACAGCATTGAATAAATATGAAAACATTTTATTTATGGTAGGTTTGTAGCTGTTTTTGGAAGGTTTGGTGCATTTCCGGTTTTAGTAACTTACTGACATTTTTCTACCCATCGGGGGCAAAGAACTGAGAATCAAAGCTGCTGGTGTCCTTTATTAGTAAAAGTGATTATTCTCCAGTATGAGAATGCTTCTGACTGTGTTTATTATACGTCACATTTTAGAATTATTGTAACTGATGCAGCAGCAGAAAAGCAACATTTGTGTTTTTAGTATAATTCCAGCTTTTGTGCAAAAGTTTGCAGTATTTGCCTTTGAAAAGTTGGATAACGTGGTTCTCATTGGCTTCCATCTATTTTCTTGTATTTTAGCATATTTCCTGAAGTTCAAGAGGCTTCAACGAATGTCGTGGACATTCAAAAACGTTGAGGTGATTTCACGTGAACCCATCTTCTCCCACGCAGACGTCTCCTCTGCTCCAGCCTCACGTCGGTCCGACGCCTCCGGGCCCATCAGCTGCTGTCTCCCCCAAGATCAATCCGAACGGTTATGCAATCGCTTTCACCTTATCGATTATTTGGGATGTGTAGTCATGCGCGTCAACTTTGCCAGCGTCAGACCCGAGCGCCGGGACTACACGTCCCAGCAGGCGCCGCGGCTCGCCGCTTCGCGAGTTACACGCCGTACTTCGGTCTACTTGAAAACCCGTCCGTGATTCGGTTCATTAATAAATGAAGAGTTCGGTGTCATGGCGGAAGCCGCGGCGTGTCCCGCTTTCCAGCTCGGAAGACCCCGCTACGACCAGGTAAGAGCGCCGCTCCGCCGCGCGCGCGACGGCGCGTTGATGGGGCGTTCGGAAGGCGCTCGGCTGGAAGTCGTCCTCCGCCCTGCTCGGCTCCGGCTGCTGCCACTTTGTAGCGAAACTTCCCTTTGATTGACGACCCGATTCGTTGCGTTGATGGCTTTTTTCAACCGCGGCAACTTTCAGCCGGCGGACGGACGAGCTCGCGCGCGCGCGCGTGCGACTCGATCCGCTTGGAGTTTCGTGTAGTTTCCATGCAGGAAATAATTGTGTCGACAGATTTCGGTGCAGCTTCCGTCAGATTCTATCAGAGCGGTGACATCTGCAGCCGAGATGCTGCAGTTAAAGGCAGCCCTCGGTTATTTCTGCCGCCTGGGTTCGCTTTTACATTTGTTTAGAATTATGTAGATTATTCCAGTTCATATCTCAAACACTGCCCGTTGTTTTGACGGAGACATGGGTTTGCTGTTTAATTATGATAGAGATTTATGGGCTCAAAGCCCATTACTCAGTGTTTTCTCCTTGGTAGATAATGCGTTCCTTCCTCTTAGTAACATCGCGATTTCTAAAGACCGTTGTAACCGAAGCCTTATGAAGCAAAGCAGCTTGAAGGAAATCATTTACCTGCACGGAGCGAAGTGCATCTGTGCTCACACACCTACAGATGAAGTATTATAAATATGAAACAAGCATGAAGCACAAAATAAACAAACAAATTTAGCAAATAAACTGTCGCATAGTGATTAGAGAGGAAAAAATGAAATAAATAAACAAATTTAAATAATAAATGTAGCAGATCTACATGTAACAGACACAAAGAGATGAGAAACTACACAACACGGTGCAAAAACACAAATACCACACAGACACAGAATGATCACAAACAGACACAGGACCAGCAGACATGAGATAAACACAGGCGCCTGTAAATGTCTGGACTCATCCCTTCAGACTGATGGACTGAGGACACACACAGACTGTGTGGTAACAGTCCTCGCCGCGTGTGGATCATCGCTGTGTCACAAGCGTCTTCACGCAGGTGCTGTCATATTTTCAGCTCCTTGCGTCAACGCAGAGGAAACGAGGCCAGTCCTCGAATCAGCATGAATCTCGCCCGCTTCGTCTGCGCTCCGTCTCTGCCAGCCTCGCTGTGTCCTCTCCTGGGAGCCGGCCTCATGCATAATTAAAGGGAGCTCGGCACACGGATCCTCTGCTGCTGCAAAGCAGGGCTGCAGCTCATACGGGCAATGGGGGAGGTGATGGGGGAGGCCGTGGGGGGGCGATGGGGGAGGCCATGGGGGGGGTGATGGGGGAGGCCATAGGGGGGCGATGGGAGAGGCCATGGGGGGGGTGATGGGGGAGGCCATGGGGGAGGCCATGGGGGGCGATGGGGGGGTGATGGGGGGCGATCAAAGCCTCAAAGTTGAGATCGTGAACGTCTTGTCGGGTCCAGTGTTGTGTCGTCCGCCGTGACTCTGACAGAAGCTGCCATGTTTTCATCCATCTGCGTCGCCAGAGACGCTCTGGGCACAAAGAGCTGTGGGGCCTTTTCACAAGGCTGGCGCGCACCCTCGGCTATTGGCATGCAGGACGCGGGGCAGCGCCGAGCCGCACTCACAGGGACCAGCGCCTGTTAGAAACCGGTGCATTTCAAGAGGAGGCAGCTTCAAGAAGCAGTCATTTCAGGAAAACGTTTGTTTGTTGTTTTGCTCAAACTCACTTTAATAAAAGGATGTTATTGTGTAGTTGTTATCACAGCTACGTGTGCTTCTTATTATCACTGTGTTTGTCGCTTCTACATCATTTTCATTATCACCAAACAGTCAGAGCTGCTCTCATCAGTGTTGACTGAGCTACTGTGTTTCTAGGCTTCGTTCCTCGGCCGTCTGAGACACTTCGTCGACATCATTGACCCCAGCACCCTGTTCGTGTCTGAGGTAAAGCTGATACAAACGCCAGAGTAAAAGTATTCGGACGATTGCATATTTTTCTGTTCCTCCAGATGTTTGTTCATCGCTGTGAATCCTAACTCTGTTGCATTGCATTTAGAAAAAGTTGAAAGAATGCATCAAACTCCTGGATGACCACAAACGCGGCAACCTCCCACCTGGAGTGTCTGATCACCAGGTGAGTCTGCGCGTCTGCAGCACAGGGCCGGAGCGCTCACCTGACCAGTGCCTAGGCTAACCGCTAACGCTAACCGCTTTGTGCCGTGCAGCTGTGGGAGGCTCAGAAGATCAAGCAGGTAAGTGGTCCGTGAGTCACGCGTGGTGCGGCGCTGCACCTCCTCCATGCGTCCCAGTCCGGCGCTCCGGGCAGCATGAGGGTGACGCCATGCTCTGTGCACGCAGGCCATCATTCACCCCGACACAGGAGAGAAGATCTTCATGCCATTTCGAATGTCAGGTACGAGCTCAGATGAAGATCTGTGCTGAATGTGCTGGAGTCGGCCCATTGACTCATCGTTTTGACGCTGACAACCGTGTTTCCGCTGCGCAGGTTATGTGCCGTTCGGAACACCGATTGTAAGTCACACATTTTGACCACGGGCGACGCTTGGCTGCGCTCAAATCCATTTGCAGTCGTGTTTGGGGAACGATGAAATGGGACTGAACTTATTTTGTCCAAAAATAAGCTCTTATTCCTGGTTTCATCAGGTCATTGGCCTTCTGCTCCCCAATCAGACTGTGGTGTCTACCATTATATGGCAGGTACTGTAAAAACATGCACATCCAACCATTGCATTAATTGTGCGTTTGGTAAGTAGGATATCTATCTATCTATCTATCTATCTATCTATCTATCTATCTATCTATCTATCTATCTATCTATCTATCTATCTATCTATCTATCTATCTATCTATCTATCTATCTATCTATCTATCTATATAGATATATAGATATATATGAGATATCTTCCCGTATTTTTTTCTTTAACCCTTCGTTTACAGTGGTTGAACCAGAGCCATAATGCCTGTGTGAACTACGCCAACCGCAACGCCACAAAGGTTCGTATCATTCTCCAAACCACATCTAGAAATGATGACATTTATTTAGTTGGTGTTTTCTCCCCGACTGTGTGAAATACTCTTATCAATATCTTTTTGTTTCTCCTCAGCCTACGCCCACATCCAGGTTCCTTCAAGGTTACGTGGGCGCTGTGACCAGCGCTGTCTCCATTGCAGTGAGTGTGCTTCTCTGTCAGTGATGCCAGAATTCAAGCTGCAGAACAACTGTGTTTGACACAGGAAATGAGCCAAAACTTTAATGATTACTGGGCTTTTGTCAGACGTTTTTGTGTTTTTCTCCCTTTTTATTAGGTGGGACTGAACGTGCTGATCCAGAAAGCCAACAGGCTGAGCCCTGCCACCAGAATGATAATACAGAGATTTGTCCCGTTCCCAGCCGTGGGTGGGTCGCTCTTAACGAGGCCTGTGGGCGTTATGTCGCCCTCTGGTGGTTGTCTCTCTGCATCACCACTAACCAATAACGCTCATGCCTTTTTCCTCCCCCTCCGTCACCAGCGAGTGCAAACATCTGCAACGTGGCTCTGATGAGACACAACGAGTTGTCTGAAGGCGTCGACGTGCTGGACGACAACGGGAATGTGGTGGGATCCTCTAAGATCGCAGCGAGACATGTGAGTCTGTGTGTTTTTATGCCCCCTGATCCCTTGGAAGACTCCGCTGAAATGAATGTGCCTCAGGCCATCATGGAGACGGCGTTCACACGCGTGGTCCTGCCCATGCCCATCTTCGTGCTGCCCCCCATCGTCATGTCCTACCTAGAGAGGTAGGAGGCATCCGCATCACTGCAGCTCTAACAATAGCTCCAAAGAGCTCCTGGCTTTTGCTGTGGGATCGCTCACGCTTCCTCTTGGCTCGTGCAGGCTGCGCTTCCTGCGGAGCAACCGCAGACTGCTGCTGCCCATCCACAGCCTCGTGTGCCTCGTCACGTTCGGCCTCTCCCTGCCCGTGGCCATCAGCCTGTTCCCCCAGATGTCCCAGGTACGGTGAGCAGCGCAGTCGTGCACAGCGGCTTTGGCTTTGCTGCTCAGAGCATATGGCAGGAAAATTCACTTACACATGCATCACTTGACAAGTTCAGCCCGTGACGCTAACCTGAATCCAAGCTTTCCAAGGCTTAAAGACAAAGATGTGCAGCTCAAATTTCTAACTTTTACATGCTTTCCTTATTTTTCTGCAGATCGACGTGTCTTGTCTTGAGCCGGAGATTGCCATGGCAACAGAATGCAAAATGGTGACCTACAACAAGGGTTTATGATGAATAGAGGGGTGAGGACTGGGGGGGGGGGGGGCATCTGTACGGTTGGGAATAGACTACTAACGCAGGGTTTCTCGTTTTGTTCATAGTTCTAATGATTCTAGCAAATATTAAATGACGGGTTCTGTAGCGCTGTAAATAAAAAGATGTTTACTGTAAGATTAATTAAGTACTTAGGTTGGTTATATATACAAACAGTGTTTCCCAATAACGTGTGCATATGTAGGTATGCATAGGGTGGAGGTGAAAATCCAAAGTCTGTTAAGGTCCAGACTGTGAACCTGTGTTTACCAGGTTTGTTATTCAGTGAAAACAGCTGGCAGCTGTAGCCACATCTGTGTGACTGAATCTGCCTGGTTCATCACATTTTAGCTCATGCTGCTTTAACATTTTATGGTGGAGACTGAAGAGTGAGGATCACTGTCTGCTCTGTCATCAGGTACCTTTATACCCACGTGATGACAAAGACAGGATGTGGCAGTCTTTGTGACTTTATAGACTTTACCAATAAACAATCAGTCTAATACACTGCAGGTATTTTACCCAAATAATGTGAAACACGTACAGTAGCCAGGTTCTGATCTTTTTAACTTTTCTTACTGAGTCACATAATGTTTATAAACCACTACCTGATTCCTTATAAACTAATTGTTCTGTACATCAATAACTGGATATAGCCTATATATTGTACTATGATTATAAACAGTGTTTTTAATTCTTTGTATAATACTTGCAACTAGTAGATTTGTCAAATGTTTACTTATATAAATTTTGTCTGTTCTATGTAAAATGTATAATAAACACTATCAAAATGTGTTTATCGTTTAAAGGATTTATTTAATAAACATAATCAGCATTCACAGTGATTATAATTTAGTCTTGAATATATTCACTGCAGGTCGCATCTTGACCGCCAGGCGTCGCTGTTGGCTCTGTCCGCCCATGAAACGTCAGTGTCGGGTTCAAAGGGCAGAGGTCGACGCAAACATGGCTGCTCCCGTGGATGACATGTTTTCCTTCTGCGTGGACCCCGGCAAAGTTTCCAGCTGCGTGGAAGTCAGATTTATAGACAACGTCAAGGTGAGTCTGGTCCACGTTAACCGCGGAGGGTGAATTTAGGTAAGCGCGTGGTTTTCTGCGGGTTCAGAGCGGCGGCGCTCGGCTGAATGTCGGGCTTCCAGCCCGCAGAGCGCAGCCTCCAGGGACCGCTGGACACCTTTTAGGTGTCACAGCCTGACGACGGCATAACTGGCACCCGTGAAGCTGGTTTATTTGGTTTGGTTAGTTTGAAAGGAGGCTGAGCAGCAACTTCCAGGCAAACCAATAGAATTAATGGTTAATGCTAAATGTGAAGACAGGAGATGTTATTAGGAAATACTGAGTGGTTCAAGAGATGTTACGGACACTAAAGGTGGGTTTCACCATTGTCCTGCTGTGGAGATGCTGCTGTTTTCAGGCAGTGACAGCACTAAGGGACATGTCTTTACGTTTTAGGGTAAGGGTCTCTTCGCCAAGAGGACCATTAAGAAGGGGGAGCCCATCTTTACTGAGCGGCCTCTCGTCTCTGCCCAGTTCCTGTGGAATGCTTTGTACAAATATAAAGGTGAGACGTCTGTTCATCCAAAGGGGAATAAAGGAAGGCACACGCTGCAGCAAAGGACCAGGAGCTGCACCTCAGACTGACAGTGAAACAGCTTCGAGCTCTGCTGCAGGATTACGATGCCAAAATTTCAAAATGATTTGTATTTGGCTTTTGGTTGGTGTTGAATAGAATTTGGTGAAAAAAGGGTCCTAGTAAAGTTTGTGGTGAATTTAAAAGTATATAGTTCTGTGCATGATTCTGTAAGGTCTTAAATCTTACTTTGTGCCTTGAGATTAATTTTGCTGTGATTTGGAGTTATACATGTGTGTAAATGAGCAAATGCTGTTTGAGTAAGGCTTTTATTCAGACTTCTCCATCTTTTGCAGCCTGTGAGTTCTGCTTACGTGCCCTGGAGACGGCAGAGGAGAATGCGAGGAGACTCAGTGGAAACCCAGGACTCAGCCTGCCTCACCCTGAGCTCTGTTGTGTTCAGCCAGAGCGGCACCAAGCCTGTCCCCATTGTCAGGTCAGTGTCGACACGAACTCGTGTCCAAAGGTCCAACCCTTGTACTGAAAGCAGACCACTATTGATTTCAAAGCAGCTGCGGTCAGGGAGAAAGCTCCACCGTTTGAGTGATGGATGATAGGTCAGAGGACCAGGTCTGTGTTGTGTAATAAGCCCATCTAAATATCAATTTATTGACTCAACTGAAAACTGAGAACAGTTTATTTTATTCTTTCATTATTTCATATTCAGCCTTTGTGTTTGTGGTATCATGTGTCTGTGTCTGGCTCATACAAAAGCTAATAACACTTGAAGGAAATACAATTGTTAGATTTCATCATAACTGACCAAATATTGGTTGATTAACAACAATATTTTATAAACACATTCTAACAGTCAACTGTTCTGAATAATGCATTTAATAATTGTCTTGAGGTATTAATGTCACCTTGGATACAAATCACATCTGAAAAAAATAACAGCCTTGTGAATAATTTCCTGTTTACATCCATGTCACATAAAAGATGTTGCCGAGCAACGACCTGTGGTTTCTTCTTTGATGTGAAGTAGCCACAGAGAAGATATTGAGTGTTCGTGCACCAGTTACTTAAAATATCGTTGGTATTTAACGAAATCCTCCGCAGGTGATGTACTGCAGCATCGAGTGTCGGCAAGCAGCAGCCGATCAGTACCATCGCATTCTGTGTTTGGGTCCCTCGCAGGAAGGTCCGGACCATCCCATCAACAAGCTCAAAGATGCTTGGAGGTCAGGGAGCATCGTAAATACACTGTACAGTCAGTGGCCACAGTGTGTTGCAGACAGATGTGTGGGTTCCCTTCTAAACACACTGCTGAGAGTTTCTGTCTTCCCATCAGGACTATGCATTATCCCCCAGAGACCTCCAGCATCATGCTCATGGCCAGAATGGTAGCCATGGTCAAACAGGTGAGGGTCCGATCAAGCAGTCGGTTCTAAATGATCCTTTCTTCACTTCATTCTGCGGTGGGTTATATTTTACAGTTATACATAGAAAAAAACACTGCTGAATATGACTAGATTTTTCCTGCTTCTCGCCCACTGAGTTATTTTATGGATAATTAAACTTTAATGGGTTCAAGCCTACAATAACTCCGCCCTCACTAATAGAAATCAGGCTGACTGTGAAAAAGATTTAGAATGTGGTAAACTGGTGTGAGCGTGTGTGTGTATCAAAGACAATGGTTTCTGTCACTCTGTCCAGGCTAAAGACAAAGCCCACTGGCAGAAGCTGTTTTCCCACTTCTGCAGCCGAACAGCTAACGAAGAGGAGGAGATCGCTCACAAACTCCTTGGAGAGCAGTTCAGAGTAAGTGACCGTGGTTCATCATATCGTCCTCCTACAACCCAGACCTGACGTGCTCAGTTCTGAGGCTCCTGTATCGGAAACGTAACCTGGGTTTATGTCGTGGTGCTTCTTCAGGGGCAGCTGGCTTTGTTACACAGTCTGTTTACAGCAGCACTTTATGACGACCACCTGAGTCGGGTAAGTTTGACTCAAATTCAGCCAGTGTTTTTATTATGCTGCAAGTTTAATTATTCTTATTTAGTCAGTTCCTTTTTACAAATGCTGCAATACACCAGACATCAGCAGCTCAGAAAGTTCTGATTAGTTTCAACTTTGTCTCCTAAATGTTACTATAGTCACTTAAATATCTTTATATCTATAAAACTACTAAGAATTATTGCATTTGTTGATTGAGACATCATGTCAAAATAATGCTATAATATTAATGTTCCAGGAGCTGATGTGAAATATATTATTCACTCATAGCATACACGCATTACAGGAATTAAGTTACACAGAAGAAATGAGAGCTTGGTGTGATTGTATTGCAGTGGTTCGTTCCTGAGGGTTTTCGCTCCCTGTTTGCTCTGGTGGGGACAAACGGCCAAGGCATCGGTACCAGGTAGGCGCATTCCTCTTCAGCTTTCAGTAGGTGCAACTTTGGTCTTTGCTGGGAACAAACTTGTGATCCATCAATTCCAGCTCGCTGAGTCAGTGGGTGCACGCCTGCGATGCACTTGAGCTTCCCGCCCAGCAGAGGGAGCAGTTGGACTCCTTTATTGACCAGCTGTACAAGGACATCGACAAAGGTCACAGTTATATCTGAGTTTGCAGTCATTATTTGCCTTAACTAAGCAGATTCTCAGTTTTCATAATAAGTTAGTGACTTATTGATTTTCTTTATGCAATGTGCAGCTCTGAGCTAAAGGTCAGGTATTTTGTTTTTCTCTGCAGAAACGGGAGACTTTCTAAACTGTGAGGGCTCTGGACTATTTCTGCTTCAGAGCTCTTGTAAGTGCAGACGACGTCACGTTAGTTCAAAAGACACCCACACTGGTCCAGAGACCATCTGATGACCCTTCTTTCACCTGAACTGCAGGTAACCACAGCTGCATACCCAACGCAGAGGCATCCTTCCCCAGCAACAATTACCTGCTCCACCTCAGCGCCCTCAGTGATATCAACCCAGGAGAGGTCAGCTGACACGTCTGGGTTTGGAGTGATAAATTCTGGCCAAGGATAGATGGGACAGAACATCCCTCTCTAGCTTTGTGTGCTCCCTTGTCAGCCGGTATTAGAAGGCTGAGACTTTGAGGATTGGAGTGGGTTTGTCAAGCTGTCAGAAAGATTGAGAAGCCTTGCATCTGAGCGGCACAGTAATGTCAGAACAGCTATGCTACTTTCACAGCAAAGCTCTCCTTTGAATGCTTGCTAAGACAGAGGAGCTTTGTGTAGCGGTTCACCACTGAGATGGGAGAACAGAGCACCTGACTGCACTTCTGCATCCCGAAAGTAGCAGGAGCGTGCGGGTCCAGATCGTGTAGACGTGTTATGATCTTCAGCTTCAATTGTGTCACTTTGCCGATGTTGGGGGTTATTCACTCAATTCAAGTGTATTTCAGGAGATCTGCATCAGTTATCTGGACTGCTGCCAGCGGGACCGAAGCCGTCATAGCAGACACAAAATTCTGAGGTAAAAAGCTTTAATCCCCCAGATAAATCACTTGAATGGGGATCACACTGTTACAAATTCCACATGGATCAATAAAAAGCCTTCCAGGCAATAATGGGCAGTCTTCAGCAGAGACGTTAAGGGTCTGATGGCTACCTCTGTGCTGCTCACGCTTCGTTGATCAATATGATGTCAGTGCATCTTTGAAACACACCCTAACTCTCAGGGGGGAGGGGGAGTTTGTTTTGGAAGTCAATGAGATGCATAAAGTTAGTTTTTTTTATGACATCCAGTGATAAAATTCTCAGCCCAGAAAAGGTGCAGGTGAGAAACTTCATGGGCACCAATAATCACAGCAGCTGACTGAATGTATTAATTAGAGCAATAAACACTCATTTGCTGCTTCACAGCACAAGTTTCCACACCGGCTATAAAGTGTTTGATTCATCCTGCACTTGTAGCGGTGCAACGGTAGAAGTAACGGAAGGGTGTGTTTTTTTTTTTTTTCTAGGACGAACTACCTGTTTGTTTGCTCATGTCCAAAGTGCATCTCCCAGATGGATGAGCTGGATGTGACATCAGACGAGGAAGAGGAAGAAGAAGCCGAGGCGGAAGGTGAAACAGAAGACGAGATGACAGATGTCTGATGAAAGACTCGCTCATATTGTTCTCAGCGTCCCCATTTCTGCCACCGCGCTAAGCAACCGTGAAGCCTAAAAGAATAAAGAGCAGTAGAAAACGATCAGCATTTCAACAGAACTGTCCAAGCGTGTGAAAAATGTCTCATCTACGTTACTTTGTCAGTATTAAGGCGTCTTTTGTGATGTTGTGGCTCTGCGGGGGTTTTAAGTTCAGTGACCACCAGATGGTGGTAGTGAGTTTTTCAGTATGGGGGTGTTTACATCCATGAGCAAACAGACGTTTTTTCCCCCATGAAATGCTTCATTTGTTAATGTAAACACTGCAGTAATTTTTGGTTGCTGAGGAGCAGAACAAACATGTTCAAATAGAGAATTTAATATTTACAGATCCAGCAGGTTTAAATTTCTCATCCATCTGAAATTGTGTTTGTGGCCACAAAATGAATGTTGTGTCTTTGGTTTGTTTTCTGCAGAAACGAGCCCTTTAACTTGTAAACCAGTTGACATTTTAGGTCTTTTTGTTTCCTTATGTCGTTGTTAATGGTATAACGTGGTCCGTCATAAACAGCAGTTCATTCGATTTTCACATTTTATGAGGAAACTATCTGACCTCATCGTTAACAGGTGGTTAAATGAGACCAGAGGTGAATGGGAAGCTTGTTATTGTGCCTGCTCGTCTTCGTAAAATGATGAAACTAGCCATTGAGACAGCCATGAGCACGTCTAGCTCAGCTTTACTGCAAGAGCTAAGTGTATAGGCCACCAGTAGCCTTTTATCTCTGAAGACATAAAGACCTGAAATATGCAGAAACTATAGAATCATGTAATTGATCCCTATGGGCTCGTCACTATGCATGAACTGACACTAATAAAAGTGGCTTTAAAGTGGCTGTAACTGTTTTACAGTGGAACAATGTGAAAGGGGTAAGCCAACAGTTATCAGTCAGTTTTAAGGGAGAACTCTGTGGTCTCCATGTTCAGCTGCAAAATATGCTCAGCACGAACCTGACTGAATCCCTTAGCAACCGAGTGGTGACCAAAGCGGAGCGTTTTAATAAACAAAGAGCCAGGCAGGTAATGCTCCCGGGAGCTGGAGACCAAAGTCTGGACTTGGATTCATCAGATGGCCAGTAACATAATCCTTGATAATGATCCATTCCTCCAAACTGCTGGATGTGTAAATAAATAACTATTCACTATATTAAGGTAGAGAAGGATTAGATGTCAACATGGCGTCCATGGTTTATTTTCACTTCACCAGAGCGGCCAGAAGGTCTGTCACTGCAGGACACGAGCAGAACGTCAGCAGTTGAATCTAATGCTCTGGAGCTGAGCCAAAACAAAATGGTCTTATTAGCTCTGACTGCATCGCCTGTGACCTCAGAAGAGCAGCTCCTGTTCCCTGGTACTAAGGAAGCTAAAGCAAGGTTAATTTGGTTCTCAGGTTATTTGTTCCTTACAAGCTATGCATACTGTACCGAGGAGCCTCCTTATTTATGTCTTGTTGTAATTACAGGCCTGTCATGTGGGAGGAATCCAGCTTGGGAAGAGTTTGGTTTTCAAACCATGATCTATGAGGTTAATGCTTAATGCATTATTGAGACCTTGAGTGGAAAATTGCTTTGTCAGTAACTGTTTGCCCTTCTTTGAGAACTGTATTTCAAACTGCAGTTCCACATGAGCAAAACTTCTGCTGCCCACACATGAATCAATATTACAACAATGGCTCTAATCACAAATCCTAATATTTTTGGTTACTCAAAGATTGGAAATATTGAATGAGTAATCCCAATTTTCTCAGTTGGCTACAGAGCAGCGGCACACTACAACATGTATAATTTAAATGTAACCTCAGCAAATAGGAATCTAGCGGTGGTCATTTTTACTTATAAACTATTTAAATTGGATGTCTGTCCAGTCGTTTATCTGCTTCACACAACCCTTGCCTCCGTTACAGACGATTGTACTGCCAAAATATTTGTTCAGTCATTGCATGTTTGCCATGAACCCTTGGTGAAATTGTCCTCCTCAAGGAGGGTCACTGCTACCAAATAAAAACCTCCACCTCTGTTTCACTGTAACCACCTTAACAGGCCACAGTGTCTACATAAAATATCACTAATTATTAAGTAGACTCCATGAGGTATTCTGAAGCCTGCCACTCACCCACCGTTCACACTGACAGTAATAATCAGTCTGATAGGTGCTGAAAGGAGGCGTGTACAGTACAAGAGCCTTTACAAAGTTAAGCATATTTCATACTTTCTCTGAGCGCCTCCCGTCATGACACATTAGCTCCAGCCAATTATGTAGCTGTTGTTGCATTTACATCAAACGCTAATTCAACCAGGATGCGCCAAAGAGAAAAGAGCACATTAGGATACACACCTGGGACCCAGCGGCAGGAGGCCGGACCTCTGGACGCATCCTCCCGTCGAAGCCTCTCCATCGCTGGACGCCGCTCTCTGAAGCGGTGCCAGAATCGCCGCAGGAGCTGTGTAACTTTGGCGTGGCAGCCCTCTGAGGGGGTCGAGCTCGGGCCGGCGGACGTATACTATGGGCCACCGCTGTTTCAAGTAGAGAAAGGAAGGTCACAGAGGGAGCTCTGGGTGAAGTGGGCCAGAAAGATGGAGGATTGAGGAAGCAGGAAAATTACGTAAATGTTTGAGCCAAGAAGGAGACAAGAGAGAAAAGATCGATAAGTTGTAGTTATTACTATGCAGAAAAAATATTTTGAGTACAAAGGGCAGTTGTTACATTAATATATACAAGAAGAAACTGTTGACTCTGTGTAAACAGATTTGTCCAATTTCAAAAGTTACATCTGCAGCAAATATACATTTTTACTCTTAAAGCTGCTCCACACGCTGCTATATCACAAGCTATAAATCTCTCAGCATGAGATGCTCAGGCAGCGTTGATCCAAAATCTATCTGGCTGAATAAAATATGACTGTTCAGTCAGAGCTCGTGAGATGTGGAGCAACTTGGATAATATCCTCAAAGCACCACATGACGAGACGACCGACGTCGTGCCTGCAACTCCCATCTAGTCACATAAATGATCATTTCTGATTCGTTTAGAATAATGACGTTTCTGTTTTGTTCAAACAAGTTTAAAAGTTCATAGGTCACTTTGATAGAAAACGGTAAAAAGCTGGAGAAGCTTAAACTATGATTTTTTAATTACTGCTTAATTGACTAACAAGAGTTGAGCACAATTTTCTAAGTAGTAGTTTTCTGGGTAAACTAATGAAGTTAGATTTTTAGAACACAACCTGTAAATAAACAATAAACAGCAGGTCAGGCAGGTTAACTCTGGCACCCTAAACCCTCTCTCCTCCAACAACCTGTTGTTGATTTATCTGCCAGGGATACGGAGGTTTGTGTTGTTTATGGCTACTAGTGCCAAAGTTGTCTTAACTATTTCAATTTGCGTGCTTGAAGTGGGCAAACTATGAAATGGAAGCCGGGGCAACGACGGGCTGTTTGAAACAGGCCCCATATGGAAACAATCTCCAGCCTACATTAGTTGCTGTCCACATTAGTTACCACAACAGGCACCATGGCTGCCTCGGAGGCCGAATCCAGGACTAATGTGATGAATGACTGCTTCATGTGAAATCAGCCAACCTGAAGCAAGGTTATAGCACTTTAGCTCACCCTGCATTAAAACAAACACGCCAGAGACATACAGTTTAAGAACGCAAACAAGGCTGCTTTTTGCGGTTCACTTCAGCCCAACATTAAACATTAAAATTCGTCAGTACCTCTGCTCTTCAGTCACCGGGGACGGTTCTGAAGCACTGTGGGCTGCCCAGGAACCACACATTTATCTTCAGGGAGAAACGTGAAAGGCCTCGGTGGCGTCAAATAAATCTGGCAGCGCAGCTTGAGCCAGTGGAACGGAACATGAAGAATTGAGTTGTGAATCATCCAAATGAAGGCTTTAGCGTTACAAACGTTACAAAAGGATGTGCAGTAAAACACACACGCTGTTTGTGACTATCTGACGGAGGACCCGGGAGGAAAGGCTTCGGATTCAAACTCCAGTCCAGCTCTGACATGAGGAGGTGCTCCATTTCTGCGACCCTGACACACAGAAGCAGGAATGTGAGCATTTTTTTTGGAAAGATTGATGGAAAGCTCAACCAACATTGTTGACTCTGGAAACGCGGAGCTAATTAGTTGGTGTAGCCGGCGTGTCAAGTCAACTAGGGATTTATGGATTTTGAGCTAGCTGCTCCAGGAATAGCAATAAAGATCTCTCGCCTGGATAGATGGGCACGAAAGTCTATTCAAACATTCGCTCCCTCTCCGACTGGATTGCCTTAACTATTATAATCCATTAACTGCTCAACAGGTAAACATTGTTAACTATAATAACACTGAGCTGATTAAAATATTCAATCTATTATTCAATCATTTCTTTCTTGTGTGGGTAGATGATTCCCCAGACCCCCCAGGACGGGAACATTTGATTTTGTCAAACCTCTGCGTTTGAGGCTTGGGCAATTAAAATAAGACCATTGTGCTACATGTGAAAGAGGTCATCTGTGATCAACTGTGAATGCCTGCGTGAATTCTTTCTCTAAGGTCAAGCCAGACATTCCCACTGTGACCAAACATGGCCTGACTCATGTAGTGCAAATGAGGCATTTGAAACACTCTGGCCATTCAGCTTTATCTCCTGCTATCTCGTTTTCACATCCTTGCTGGATGAGGCTAATGCTTCTTTCTGGCTCTGGCATTTCAGAGTCGGAGATGCAAAAGAAGCAACAGGGTGCAATTATCTGCAGCTTACGCTCGCTAGACAGGACCAGGAGCATGCTAGCAAGATAGCTTGGCTAGATAAGGCGCTATTCAAAATCAAGAGCTTCTCTCCAATCTCGTGGGCAGCTGGTTGATGGAGCGCTCGTCACATAAAAGGTCACATTCATGAACCAATTATAGCTGGAATCTTTTTATACAAAACTACAAAAATGGGACGAAATATTTTTGTCATTGAGCCAGTTTTTAAATTGAGTTTTTGGGCTACTTAAGGATGAACAGTGCTACATTCACAAGCGTCTTTATAACAACACAGTGTGTAGTTATGTTTTAGTGTGGAGAGAACCAATTGTGTCATAATCATCAATTAATAAACTTTGACCATGTTTCTGACCTTAGGAAGCTGTCGTTTTTGTAAAGTCAGAATTAAGAGTTCCAGCAAAAATAAAAAAAATGAATAATCAATTTTACTATCATAAAGAAAGAGAATGTCTAAATCTACGAAGCAGAATATTTACATTTTTGGTGCAGTCAAGCAGTTAAGTGAAGGATTTAATTAATCAACTAATTGTTTCTGCTGCAGTTGGGGAGTTAACGACAGGAGTAGAACTGAGAGCTATGACCGGACATTTGACTATTTACATATTGATCCCCACACTGAGCCTTCTTTGTGGGCCCCATGAGAACTGAGTCTTTCCATCCATGTGTGATTAATACGCATGCGAGTGGCAGGAACCACTGTGAAGTGATCGTTTCAAGACGGATGGTCTCCACATCTGAAGTCAAGAAAGGGATGATGCCTCATCTGTAAATTTCACTGCTGTGTCCCAAATGAAATGGGCTGCGTGTGAAACCGAGCCGCCGCCTCCTTCTTCACTCATCACCATATACCCTCAGGACACGCTTTGACCAACACGAGGGAGGGGAAGGAAGCCGGGGCCTAATGCTTTGTGCCCCTATTTGAGGTCCTCATAATTCCCATTGATTACACATAAAAAGACTACATAGGAACTCTGGCTTTACTGGGCTCCTTCATTATGCTTTCAGGGTGAGTCAACCCAGTGGGTACACATGTGTTATACATGTACTATCACTGATAAATATAAAACTAAAACAACTTTGAAGCCAACTGGTACACACTGGAATGAAAACCAACAATATTATCTGTGTGCTAGCGGCACAAGAAACACTGCACGAATGCATGGGAACAATGGACGGCACTGAACATCAGCAAACACTGGATGCAATGTCAGGGAGGGAAAGTGGAAACAGGCTGTGTTCTACCACAGCAAAGTGACCCAAAGCAGATCTCGGCATCCAACATGAACTAGTTTCAGGGTGGCCTCACAGTAGTCTGATTGAAAGCTAACAGAAAAACTGCAGGTAGACGGGAAACGTGCATCAAGCGTAAATGCGAGAGACAGATTCTAATATCTCAGATCTAAGACTTTGAAAATTCACAAAGAGGTACCTATTATTGTTTATTTAAAATATGGTGGTTGTATCAACAGTACAGACTTTTCCCACATGTGGCCACATTAACTGCATATATTGACAAAACTTGTTTGTAATATATTAGATACGAAATTGATTAGGAAACACATCTATTCCCCAAAACATTTGTTATGCAAAGGTTGGCCTTTTCTTTAGTTCTTCATCGCAGTTAGCCATTAAATATTACGAGTAAATAAATAATCTTCAGGCTTTATAGCACATCATAAGCCTTGTGCTACAGGCTGGGTCTCTTTTATTGGAGAAAATATTGCTAGTCATCAATATCACCTCAGGACATCATCTAATTACTGAGCACCGTCCGTGCTGGAACAAGCAAAAAGTATATTATCTAGCAACTGGTTTCTATTGGATCCAACGTCTGTTTATGAAATAAATAGATAAAACATTTAAATGGGAAGGTTTTCAAAGCATGTAGCACCAGCAGCATTGAGCCCAAACTATTCCTCAGATGACTCCATACTTAGTTTAAGTACACAATCCTCCACAGACCAGTACAGACGTGATCAGTTGCTGCATCAGGTGCGTCTGTCTATACTATGACGCACAAAACGTCTTGTTCTCCAGATGGAAGTGCAACTGAAAGCCCTTGTTGTGTAAAACTGAACTGTGCCAAAGTTTCATGATTGAGCTTAGAGGTGCAAAATCCACCGGGACAGAAAGTTGGATCCGAGCACAAGCTGGAAATATGATTAAGGCCTGAACCTCTGTGGTAGGGGAATCAACCCAACAAATCCCATACCCAACACCGTAATTCTACCGTGGTTCCTCAGGAGACATTTAGCATTTTGTTAACATAAACCTGTTTAGTGTGACACGGGATGAAGGCCCCTGAAGTGACAGATGTTTCTCTTTAATATGATGGGAAGTCTTTTTTTTCTTCTGTGGAGCGGAAGGTGGGATACTTTGTGGGGTTGAGTTAGAGATGCTCAGGTTGCTTTAGGGCATTTGAAATCTTGGGCTGAGCCAGTATTTCTTTTTCTGTGAAGGGTTTGCATATGGTAAACAGCTTTTCTGTTTCGAGAGCACATACACTGCTCCATCTCTTCTTCTGTTCTCCTCTGACAGTCCACAAGTCAAGAAACGGTGACTCGGGAGTCATATTTGGGAGTTATGGGTCATTGTAGCCTCAAGCAGGACTCTCCGGCTGAAATATGTCCACAGACTAAGTAAAAGAGGGACCACTTTCTGTCTTTAAGGAAAACTCTGTTGTGCACTCTGAAATGGGTTTAGGTTTAGTAATTCTGCTAACTTAATTGCTTTAGGGATTTGTGAAAACACTTTTTAGCTATTAAAGCGCTTTGAATGAAATTAGCCTCTGTGCACACTTCACATGAAGCTCTGTCATCTGCTAACGGCAAAGACTGCATCACAGATTTACAGTGTTCTATCAAAAGTAATGGGACAACGCGACCATTATGGAGGAAGAGCGTGAAGACAAAGGCCTCTCTCACCAAGCTGTCGGCCTGTTTGTGTGGCTGGTTGAAGAGTCTCGAGCCACCAGAGGGAAATCCACAAGACCTTCAAAGGGGCTGCACAGTGGGAAGTGTTGGCAGACGGCCGGTTTAGACAGCTTGAAAAGCCTACTACACCACCCAGTTAACAGAAAAGCTCAGTTAAACACAGCATCACCAAAAGGTGTACAGTACCAACAGGAACACTCACACAACACACATTTACAACAATGCTCCATAAAGGCTGCATTTGCAAAGTAGAAAAGCTGCAGAAAAGTCTAAAGTTACATCAATAAAAAATATAAAGTCCATCTAGCCCACTTCTACTGCTCTGCACAGCTTTTCAGGTCATCATCACAATTAAATTACACTGAAGCAGAAATCGTTGAAGTGTCTCTGACCGGAGAGAAGAATGAACCTTTAATATTGAGAGGAGAAAATAACTCGAATATACGAACAACACGTCTAATCTGTCTGTCTCCAGTTTAGTAGCAAACCTACGCATGTCAACCCTCAGTTAAAGGAACAGAGATTACTTTCCACCACATTTACACCAAAAGCATAGCATGAACAGCTCATGTTCCTGTCTAAACCCATGTGTGTTCAGATGGTGAAACATGTTGAATGAGGACAGGTACAATAATAACAATACCATTAAATTAATAAGGAAATACCTATTAATCTCCTGACAGTTTAGGGCAATCAATCAATGCATAGGGGTATTATCATAACATAATATCATACTAGATAGAAATAGTATTTAAGCTATAAGAGGCTGATTGTGGAGCAAGTGAACGTCCTTTAACATTTAAAAATAGGACTACAGTAAATGTAGGTTGAAGGAAGCTGCTGCTGGATTACAATGACAGCTTTGCTCTTCGGCTGTTGCCATGGGTAACCATACTATCAAGAGTTCGACCTTACACAGACATAACTATAACATAGAAATCAATGGTAAGATAACCCGTATCAAAGTATTTAAAGCTACAAAATGCACATGGAAACACTTAGTTCAGTCTGAGTCTGATCCATTTTTCTGGGACCTTTGGGGGTTTTCACTCAGCAGTCTACAATAATAACTTATTGATGACGAAGTTATTAGATTGCGATGACTGTGGCTTTCACTGAAGAGACGCCCTGTGAATCACGCAGCTGAGCTAAAAGCGTCGTCACCTGTGAGGTTCACTGTTAAAAGCTACTGAAAAAGTCATTCAGTATATTCGCTTTACTTTGAAAGCTTGCTAACAGAAACTTATTACAGACAAAGATATGGTCCCTCATACTGTATATACGGCTTCTCCGCACACACACAAACACACACACACACACACACACACACACTCACACACACACAGGAAGCTGCTGAATTATAGATGCAGAAACAGGAAATTCCTCCCTTTACCCTCTGTCACTCAGACTCCGACCTTGCACTAAATCAATTAGCAGTGCTGCAGGCAATCAGTGGACCTCCCTGGAGACTCTATGAATGTAGCCCTAATTCACCAGGTCCTCTTGGCCCCGTCTCCACAGTCCCTACCTGACGGGTGGCCACCGATCCTGCTCATACAAACACAAGACTCATTTCACACTGAGCAAATTACTGAGCAGTAGGGCTGAGATTGTTTTGTTTCCTCTGCTGTGCAGCATCCTGTCTTCTCCACAAAGACTCTTCTCTTCTCTTGTGTGGTCAGGAGGGAAGAGCTCCACTCGACGACCACGTTGTCCTCTGCCTTCACTCACTTTGCGATAGATAGAATGCCTTTATTAGTCTTACAATGGAAAATTTCAGGTTTTAGGTGGCTTTTACTTTAACAGTGCTGCTTGGAAGCATGTGCCAATATAAAACCAGTTTAAAGTGGGATTATCTCAGTTTAGTATCTGGATAAATTACCACGCTGAACATTATTTTACCCTAAAGAGGAGTAAATGAAATATTGCTATAATTTGTAATGTATTATGCTAGATTACGGAAGGGATTAACAGGTTTTGGCATATATTCAATAAATGAACATTATAAATTTTAAAATAGAGGTTCCTATATACTGCTATATTAGACCTTTACATGGCAATTGGCACAAAAATAAACAAATAATAAAAAATATCAGAGAACATTAAACGTATAGTAATTATAGGAAAGTAGCCTGTAGATTTTCATAGTTTGCATCTTAGGCTCACCTGCTTTCCTCTCTGTGAAACTCTTGAAGCTGTACCAGTGTCCAACTGATTGCATTAGCACAAAATTAATTTTGTTCCAAAGCTCTTATGAGACAAAATTTGTAATTCACAAACCCATAAAATAAAGTGTTGCAAAGTCTTAGAATAAATCTTCATCCTCTTTCATTAAATGTGTAAATGTTCCATCTATACAGTTATTCAGATTCTAAATTTCAAATTTTTGTGGGTATTATGAAAAGAACAGTGACATAATGTATAATATACAGTGATGTGTATTTCAAAATGTCAAATTTTTCATTGAAACAAATTACTATTAGTATTATTATTGTTGTACTAGAATAAACCTGTTACATCACTGCAATTAGGTCTGTCTCTCATCAAGATCCAGTTTCCTTCAACTCAATTTAAGTGTGACGATTATGTGAATTATTGGCAAAGCGCATATGTTATTTTATATTTTGGCGGCTTATCTGCAAATCTCCTATGCACTGCACCAAACTTCATCCCGGGCCGTCTTGGCATTTCCGTTTGGGAAACCTGACACTTACTCAAGCTTCCAGCCATTCAGTGTTTATCAGCAGGATCAATGCAGCATCTGTGTCTTTCTCCTCACAAGACTCTGTGGGATGTAATCCTCCTCCAGCCGAGCGGATTCTGAATCTTCCCATTCACTGTCACTCCCCAGAGGACACAGGGGCACATTTCCCATGGACCTGAATAACTGTGTACTTTGTGCAACGCATCACAATATGGTTTTACCATAGAATACGTCAATGCATATGACTCCAATTGCCACGTCTGAGCAGGTGATAAAATTTTTTATATAGTCGCGTCTGGTGATGTTCGGGGAAAATGCAAACCTAGATGGGCCACTTTCAATCACATTGTCTCATAACTTAGCAGAGAAGCGGATCCAAGCACAGTTCAACCCAAATGCTGTTTTCTTGCTTTTAGAAGCACCTTAGCACTGATTTCCCTTGGTCATATTACCCTGACTAACCTCAATGTGAATCTGAGATGAGATTCAACTCCCCGGGGACTTCATAGGCAAGTATAACAGTATTATTTTCAAGTAAATTATTTAAAATTCACAACATGGGTTTAATGAGCCTAATTATTCAGCTTCAGTCAATTCACTCTTTACTTCGACAACAGCCAAAGAATAACACACAGCAGCTACAATTAATTTAGTTAATTTTCATGTTAGGAGAGAAGTAATTTGTCAGCAATCTTCTTCTAATTCTCACAAGTATAATGAGACCAATTATTACCTAAAATATTGGCTATTACATAATTTTAATCAGCATCGATTGTATTCGACACTTCTAAAATGTACAACAGTGGTTCGCTGAGGTGAAGGTGAAATAAATCCTAGGCATATAATAACTATATTCATCTGTGATCTTGGAAAGCTGTTTAGGGGCAGGATTTGTTTAAATGTCTGCATGGTTGTAAAATGTACCTTTCATTGAGACAATTAAGATAAACAGCTGCAGATCAAGGTTGATGTAAGACGGTGCTCTTTGTAAGACAGTTAGGAACCCACGGAGAAGTGAAATCCAGCAAAGTCAGGTAGAAGCGGGGCTGCATGATCGATCGATCATTATCACGCATTATCAATGCAATTACACGACCGCGAAAGGCTGTGATTTAATTAAAAATGTGCGAGTGAGCGTGCCGCTTCTTCTATCTGTTCCACAAGTATACAAGTCACTGTATGTATAGAACACAGCTTCCACAGACTGCACAATACATGTTTACATGCATACCAGTTTGTTTAGCAGCCTGAATGCAGTTTATTTGATATTTGGCTTTGTTACGGCCTTTAAGGAACACCATTTCCCATGAGCCTTAGGCAGTCTAGGAGCTAAATGCCATGGGCCTACAGAGTTCATGTGAGGTGAGTCCATGAAGGAGTGGACAGGCTGGACTGAGCCAAGTGGGTAATAACGTCAGGACAGAGGAGACTGGACGCTGTAGACATTACAGCTATAGCGTCCAGAGAACGAGTTGATATAAGAGCTTTCTGTCTGTCTGGGCCGGGAAGCAGATCCTAAAATAACCTTAGTAAGACAGCCCTCCCTTTTAAAATGACCACATTCAAAAACCTGAATACCAGAGACAAACTGTAAACTAAGCACTTGGTATTTCCACACCACATTACTGACTATAGCTATTTCTAATTGAGGTTATGTCTGATAAACTCTCATTTCTACTTCATTCCACATACTGAATGGGCTGAGAAGCTGTCAGCAGGCACACCACAAACTAGCCTCAGTGACGCATAGGTTTATACTTGTGTTACAGCAGATTAATACTTAGGATAATCACCTTCAGACTGCAGTACAGGTCATGCACATGCACAATGGTCATCAGAAGGGTTGGTGATGTACAGAATGGAAGGAGTCAGACAACTTATGGCTTGGAGAAGCATCAGTTACAATAATGACAACTTTCCAATTCAAACCAAACGTTAATTTAAAAACAGAGAAATTTCCCTCAGCACTGATATCTGGGAGAAAAAGTGACTTAATATGAACCCTGCTGAACATCAAATATCCTTGGGCTATAACCTTGAGCCATAATTCATGAAGTAATGGGATACACTGCACAAAACATGGAGTTTATCATAGAGCATGCTACTTTGCAATATTCATGGAAACCTCAGGCAAGTATAAGCACTGCGAAGAAATGTAACCTACAGCTGAATAGTGCATGAGCTGAAGGATCACATCGCTTTGCCTCAAGGCTAAAAGAGTGAATCACACCCCGATACAGAGGTCGGCTTCCATCTAACATACATCACACATATGGTGCAAAGTGCAGATAATTAATGATCGCACATGGAAACCATAAAACTTTCAGCGTCTCGTGCTTTTAGCTAACTCCCCTCACGACTCGTCCTCAAACCCCAACAAGCACGTGCTAATTTCCCTGGTAATAGGAAAGAACAAGGAGCTTCATCACGCTAACAGGGAATAAAAAGACAAAGGCGACTCGCAAACCGCTGTGCGAATTTTCAGCTGCATTCATCCACATTGCCAAACAGCTAATTTCATGAATAACTACTTAGATGGAAGCGACTCATTGCAAATTGCAAATTCATTTTGCCGCTGAAGACAGACACCCTGACTTCAACCGCTCACTCTGCAGCCTATTAAATAAAGACAAGGTAAATTGCTACTTCAGCTTGTTTGTGGAGAAATGAAAGTGATGATGACTTCAAAGTTTGAGATAGAATACATTATGGAAATTATGTGAAATGCTCCATGAAAACAACACTTGTGTGTGTGTGTGTGTGTGTGTAGGAAGAAATAAGTGCACTTTAGCTTTCTGGTATATTGATGTGCATGTACACTTGTGTATTGACAATAAGCAACAATAAACTACAGTTAGAAGTCGAAAAAACTATGTTGTTATGAAAGGAAACTGAGAAAACAGTCAAAGTAATAGGCTTCCATTTTAGGAGACCAGAAACAGCCTTGCTACAGAGCTGTTGGCTTCACAAGCAGCGCGGAAACCGTAGTGTTCCCCCCTCTGACCTCTGCCCACACCACAGTTTGCCGTCTTATTTGGCTAATTGTGTTTTTCCCAGGAGACTCACATACATGACCTGCATGTACAACATCAATGAAGTGGTCTCCAGGTCAGGTCAGTGCGAAAGCACAGTTCACAACAAAGCCATGGACCGGAGGTGAACCCAATCTCTCTCCGTCACAGTGGCCGTGTATTATTAAAGCTGGTTTCTGAGACGCTGGCTTTTTAAAAAGAACAAAGGATTTAGTTTAGTGTTACGGCATTTAGTTTGAAAACGGTTTACCTTTAACACCCGCAGTTTAACGCCTTTGTTCATCATGAGTTGTGTGAAAACATCTGATTTTCACCGCATGAGAAAGTAAAAGTTCAGCTATAAAACTCCAGCACATCACAGAGGGTCCTGCCAGCGCTGTCAGCTGAATACTGATCTGCACTCGATGGCACCAGAGGAGATTGTAGCGCCGTTTGGTCGGTGGTGGTCATGCTGGCTTCACTTAAAGTCAGTAATGGGGCCTGGAGCGTAGGAGCAGCCCGGAGACACACATATCTCAGCCCTGCACCAACCAATGATATACAAATTTGAGCAGATGTGTCCGAGATCAGTTCTGACCTCATGGTGAGTCATCGTCGGTTTAAATATAAAAAAGGCACATATATCACACGGCCCTTTCTTCTAGGAACTCTGCTCTGCTGCCGCGATCATGTTTTTGTATGGACCGTGGTGCAGAACAGTCAGGCCACAGAGTTATTCCTGGTCTTTGAATCGGATCGTTTTCTTTGAAGATTAAAACTGATGGAAAACGTTATGGTTTCCAGCAAATTAAAGGTTTAGTGATGTACTCATGTTTAGAGCAATGACCCAGGAGATATAGGACTGTAGTCCTAGGAATCTACTTCCTACTGATGATTTCCCTGAACGCGTACAGCGATGTCACTGTTACGAGCATATGCAGCAACAATCACCAGCAGGGGCAACATGAGGAACTCCATCTCTCTCAGAGGGAGACCCTGAAGAGACAACACAGGACAAATAGGGCAAAGCAGAGCAGCCCAAAACACAGCTGCAGAGGTCCCCTCTGCTTCTGAGCGCCTGCAGAATGAGGGACTGGCTTTTGCCTGAGGCCGCGCTCATTCGCAGTCGGCTCAAGGAGAACAAAGCGATTCACTTACTGTGTTAGCTTTAAAGGAAACCCCTCACACAACAGACAAGGGAGAACGGCATGTGCAATCCATACAGGCTCCAGTAGAGGAGAATCCTCTGAATGTGAATTATCACGTGCAGGATCTGCATTCACGTCCGTTGTACAGATTTATAAGCAGTAAATGGAATGATCATGACTTGAGCAATCCCATTAGTGAGTACTGAAAGTTGAGAATATATTAACTGAGTCGCATGTGCTTCAAATTTGTTTTCAGTAGCAGCTTCACTTCCCACGAACATCTGCTCAGAGTGTCTTGCTTAAAAAGACGCGGTAAACAGCATTAATTCTCATCAAAATGTCAGAGGAGACCAAAAAACACACGCGCACGCACGCACGCTCGCGCTCACCCACACAGATTCTGACGCACTAAGACGCACACAGGCATCCGCCGAGCAGAAACATAACCTTCCACGCAGTGTGCATGAGACGCGCCATCTGCTGCAGTGAGAGGTAACGGAGTGGCCGTCTGTGCGAGCGCCCGCCACGCAGTCTGGCACCGCGCGAGCGCTGCTCCGTTTGGCACGGCGCCGGCTTTGGGGCGCCACGCGCAGCCGGACTCGCTACCGATACTGGCCGAGCCGCGGGAACGGCGGCGTCATTAAAGCCGGTTAAGCCCCGGCCCGTAATCAGGGGCGAGGCGCTGGCGCTGGCGCTGTGAAGGCGCGGCGCGGTCCTGTACGCTGGCACACGCAGCTCCAGGAAAGAGGAACGGGAGCGTCACAACCGCCACTCTGTTCGCAATCAATTACAGACGCGGCGTCGCTGTCCTGGGTCCAGAATGTGTGTATGGCCTCCTCCGTCGTAAACTGTGCGACTGGTGGGAGGTGCAGAATGAAGTGCTGAAACACATGTCACCAGCCTCATTATTGGTCCCTGCAACATGAACCGGCGTCTCGCCCTCTGAACCCGTCGGTCTTCCTTACAGGGTGAGTTATGTGCTGCCGTGAATCACTGGTGTCTGTGTGTCCAGACCAGCGTAGATGTCTGAAAAGCAAAAGCGCTGCTAACAGATACCGTCTGTGAGGTGACACTACTTCTAGCCTCCGAGCGGCTTCCACATTTTGCTGCTTGCGTGGATGACAAATAAACAAAATAATGACGAGCTCACTACATCCTTTGCGCTACCTGCGGTAAAGCTACGGGTGAGGCTTTCTATCCAGGGACGTCTGTGAAATGTGTTTACCACACAACACTTCAATGAATGGCAGTTAATTGCTTCTGAAAGGCAGCGAGCTCTGGTCTCAAATTATACTGCTAATTAAAAAAAGAAACAATTTAAACTAAAGCCATAATAAAACATTTCACCCGATTAGCTGACTCCACCGGCGTGTGCAGGGGTGCGGCCGACGGATTAACACCCTACTGACTGGTTTAATACAGACATTAGGGAAGCACTGTAAACGTGGTGATGCAGGACGGGGACAGCACAGTGTCTCCACCGACTGTACCAACATTGAGCTAGAAGCTGCACCGACTGACATGTCACATTAAGACGAGCACATTCAAAGCCCTGCACCGTTCAGCCATCTCAGGTTCAAGGCCTTTAACCAGAGGTGGCAGCAATTCACAAACTCCAAACTTACAGCATTGTGTAAATCTGGCCACGGCTTCTGCAGGAATCTAACCTGTCGCTAACCAAACAACACGCAGAAACAAAGATCTGTACAAAACACTGCAGCTTTATCTGTTCAGCATGAACAAACAAGACAAAATGTGGGTCTCCAGCATCCAAAACATGGCCACAACATGAAGACTGCCACCATTCTGCACTTATTACTACATTATCATACGTAACAAAGTGTCTCAAGTATTGAAGTATGTGACAGACTGTAACCACATATTGTTTTTACACAGCCTGGCTCCACCCAACCAGTCAGGCAGAAGAAATGTGACTGTGTGGCTGCGCCAATGGCGCGTAGCAGCTTTAAGCTCCTCTCCAAACGCTACAACAAAACAAAAAATAGGTGCGCATCAAATGGGACGCTCCACTTTGAAGCAGAGGGAAATGAGGCCAGTGTGTTTTAGCTCCTCGCGCTGAAGTATGAAGTCTGCGTTTGGCAGTAAGCGTCGCTGTTAAACTGTTAAAGCTGTTCCAACAAATACGTACAAAGCCCTTCTTCATCACGCAGCTCTGGCGCTTTGACACAGCAGTGATTATGGGTAAAATAACTAATCCCTCATTAATGTGGTGTCCGCGCTGCTCTGGCTCTCGCAGATAGGAATTCAACGCACCTTTGCCTCGGGCGAGAAGTGAGAGCTGTCGATGTCCGTTATTTAAACGCCACCTTCTCTCCATATTGTTAGAGAAGTTCGAAATCCTGGCGCCACCGACGGGAGATTACAGCAGAAGCAGACTCCGACTTAACTCCAATTTGAAATTTCCACAGACAACATTACATTTGAGGTGATTCAGATCACGTAAGGTTGCTGTGTGTTAATTTCAGAGGGAAAAAAGACAAAACCCCGTGTGGCCATAGTCCATTGGTCCTGAGCCAAAGATTTAAGTGGTTTAGAGGAAAATAAACATTTTCTGTCTAATTTTCTCTAAACTGTTGACGCTGCTTTTTCACTCCTGCAAAATTTAATGTTGATTTGAATTACAAATGCAGAGACACATTGCAAATACGTACTTTGCCAAAAGATCCCCATGGCATTGAGTCACTCTTTAAAGATTCATAAAGCATTCTCAGAGCCCATCTCCCCACGTTTAAGTACTCCAACTCCCAACAGAGATGCTAATGCATTGTGCCAAATATTCTCATCGCAGGCTTGTTAGGGAGGTAAAATTACAATCGGCGAGGCGTTAAAGCATTTTACAGTTACAGTCTTTCCAATCTGAGGCCTCAGCATAAAAAATAGGAACTTTGAACTACGACTTTGGAAATATTAATGTTGCCAGCTCATGTTACTCCAGTGAAAGGCTGAAGTGAAGCAGCCATGAATGTCAGTAAAGATAACGCCAGCAGCCTCTTCAGAGGTCTTCATTCTGTCTTCATACACAACTGGATCATCCTTTTGGACCCTGGGTGGCTTTACAGACACTGGCAGACACACACTCACACAAACACATACAGTAAAGTACAAACACAGAGTCTGGCCAATTCAACATGATGACCCTTTTTATCTGCTCTTCACCAGCTTTGTTTGCATGGATCATCTGGAAACTCCATTTGTTGTTGTTGTTTTGGAGACATACTAAAGGGATGAGTCAACAAACTCCAACTGCACATCCTGGCTGGCTGATGTTCTGTTCGGAACAACAAAGGGGTTCTGAACCATAAAATGAACAGATGGTGCAAAAGTTGAATTCTTAAAACCAAAGAATCAATAAATGTCTGTTTCAAATCAGTGAGCGCATCAGAACAACGAGCTTTGCAGCTTTGGAAGTCGGTGGTGCCCAGAAACTGGTTCCACCTCTGCAGGTGCCAGGTTCTTTTTGATTTGAAGTAAAACAACTTTGTTAAAAAAAAAAATTTAAATTGTCTGTTTAATACATATCTGGAAATGTGCACCTACACCTACAGTTAACACTGTACACCTTAATCTTTTACAGTGTGATTATTATTCACAGCAGAAATTTTGTCATTGCTATTACTTACTATAACAGCAGTAAAAATGAGCAGTTTAATGTATGCTGTATTTCTATAAACGATCTGACTTATAATAGATTCAGTGGGGACAGTCTGTGTGCATTGTACAGAATGAGAGGTGCCCTGTCTACATGAATTTAGAGAAGAGTGCTCAGACTGTGCACAGGACACCTAAAATGAAATCATTTTCTGGTTGAGGTTGCCCCAAATCTGCCTCTTCCGAGAGTTCATCTGTTTCTTCATTGAGAGCCAAAAGACCTCTGTCAGCACAGGCACTACTTGCAGAGAGTCTAGAGCCTTAATAGCCCTATTAATTTTTTTTTTTACCACAACTGTACTGCAACTCTCAGATTTAGGCTTGTAAGGCATTTGATCATGACTGACTAGAGTCAAAAAAGTGACATTTTGAAAATGAGCTATAGAAAAATAGTAAATAAGACCTTGACAGACATTTTGCGGCTTAGAGTCAAGCAGCTGCCTCAGAACACAACCCCTAAGTATAAACTGCACACTCATTTTTCCCATCTGTCTTTTTAATTATTTCAGTTACACTCTACATTACATAAGCAGAAAGCTATGGGTTAGACCTTGAGCTAATAAAAGAGCTGAATATGTGACACCAACTATTAAATGGCAATCTCACAAACTCATAAGAATTGAAGATGCAACACCCACCACTTAAAAAAGGGTAAATGGCATAAAATAAGATCAAGTTCAAGTCCCCATAGGAATAATACATTATAACGTTCCGGCTACAGATTTAATCTAATGTCACACTTTATTACTGCTAGAGATGCTCTGTCCACATAACCAGCCTGTTTACCGTCCCCTCGTGCACAACACTTTCCACTCTCTCTCCCTCTCTCTCTCTCGGCTCCTTGGCCGTGGTTCTTCCCGGCAGCACGGAGCATCTCTCTAGCAGCAACTCAAGGACTCGTGCGACCATCTCGACGCGCAACAGAAGGTTCTCTCTCTCTCTCTCTCTCTCGTACAGAACATCGGACCATACAGCTCGCAGGACAACTTTCACTCGCGTTATTACGCATGGCTTTGCGCAAAAGCGCGACTGTGACGACGTGTTGGAAAAAACTGATGGGATTCTAAGAAAATCGAAAAAGAGCAACAACAAGCTAGAAAGACGAATTAAGGATTTTTAAACGGCGCATTCTCATTTTGCCTATAATGCTCCCCACAAGCATAACGGGATACGCTCCTCTTGTCGTATAACTATACAGCTGTAGGTGCACGTCCGACGCGTAATCGCGCATCTAAAATTACACAGAGATGGATCTGTGGGGAGTTTACCTGTTTCATCTCATAACTTTGGGTAAGTAACGACTTGAATCAAATTTACCGAATGCCTTTCCTTAGCTGGAAGACAACAAAATCCAACTTACTTGGCGTTAAATTATATTTATTTATTTATTTCAAACCACATTAATCACACAGACGGAATTGTGTCGGTCATTTCTTCCCTGTGGCTTCTGCTGTATAATTAAATCGTACGTGTGCCACGATGTGTCATGTTTAAGATGTCAGTGAGGAAAAATGACATTTTTAATTAGTTATTAATGAGTAAATGACGCGAATTATCCGTCTGGGATGAGCTGGGTTACACGGCGCTGTGTAGTGGGCGATGTAAACGAGCTTTACGCAGGGGCGCACGTTCCAGTGTGCGCGTCTGGGCGTGCGTGTGCACGCGCGCGTTTGTGTGTGGGTATATAAGAAACGTCGTCTACATGCATTTCTTGTGTTTGGTGTTTGCAGTTGTCCACAGTAAGTACTTTATATGTATGTATGCGTATCAATTCTACATCGAGCCATGTATCCGGCATTTGCTGTGCAAGTTTAGTTTATTCCAGTAAACCCACTAAAAGTGACCATCCTGGGCAGTACATGCGTCACAAGGAAGTGCCTCTGAGCTACCTCCTCTCATTGTACTCCAATGAAGCCAGTGCAATATTGATTTTTGTAGAAGCGATCCACAGTTTTAAAGGAGGGGAGCTGCGTGTTGTTGGCTCTGTGATGCTTTGTCACTATGCACACATGCGTCCGTCCCCGTCCTCCTGCCACGCTGTTAACTAATATAATTAAACCTACTGATTGCTATGACACCACAGAGGATGATTATTCCCATTTTAATTGGCACCAGTTCTCATGCTTAACAAAGGCAGGGATGTGCATTATCTCGTACCTTCATTCATTATTAATATGCTCTTTAGACGTAGATCAGTGGATGAATGAAAGGAGATGCCAGTAAGGAATGCTGAATGGAAAATAATAGAATTTGTTTTATGAATCATCTTCTCTCCTTATGTAATGACCTTTATGGTAATGACACTTTTTTTTGTCATAATTCATCTGATGATAAAAGACTTTAAAAAAAGCACAGAAACAACAACCCACCTCCTGCAACCACATTTCATTAACGACTACACTGAATTTTATTCTACAGCACCTTTGAGGTTTTAAATGGTGGAGACGTTGATTCCAGCAGGTTAGCCATCTGCCCAAATTCAATTAGCTAAGAGCAAAGGTCACAAACTGTGGACTCAATCCATCTCTTCCAGTCACATCCAGGTCTTACATGGACTGAAACTGAGCACACACATTACCCTACTAACTGCTCCAGATACCTGCAAGCCAACACAGAGATTTAAAAAAACACACAATTTTGCAGAAAGAGCTTTTAAAGCAAACATACAGAGCAGTATTTCTCAGCTGGGAATTGGGGCCATTAGGGACCTGGCATTGTTGGATTATTTCCTGGCTTTTCTTGCCTCTCTTTGTTGGATGAAGTCCTGTTATAACAGTCAAAAATGTCTTTGTACTTCATTGTGTTCACCGTCAGTCAGACCGTGTTGAGGTGAAAACATTTGGGTTTTTTGGCATGTCTCAGAAACACAGGTGCTTGGGGACTTAGGCGCTAAATATTTAGTAATGTGTGTAATTGTTCATATTTAAATGATCTATTTTCATCTTTTATAAATATAGTACTTCTCATCAATGATTGATTAATGTTTGCAACTGTTATTTTGTCTGTTTAACATTATAAAGGCCAAAAAGTGATTTTCCTTGTTTTGACTGTTGGACGTTTGAAGATGTCATCTTTGACTGTGGGAAGTACAAATCAACCGATATTTTTGCAGCAAGCGTGGTTTATTAAGGCTTGTTCATCGGGAATATTGACTCTCTGGCTTCTTGATCAGAGCTGACATGTAAACCTCAGGCACTAATGTTCAGTCTGTGGCTGCAGATCTTGAAGAAGACTTTAATCTAGCAGGGGGTCACTTCTCAAATTCGGTGGAGTTGTGGAACCCGAAGTCAATCTCTACTTCCTCTACAGTTATGAAAAAAATAAAAAAAATGAATCCCAGGCAAGTAGTTAAAAGTCTAAACTTTGATCTTATCTGCTTGACAAATGTGCAGCGGAGCTCGTTTTGGCAGACCCACACAGAGCCTAGAAATCATATAGAATTAGGCACAATTGTGCCATGTAAGTTATTTTTTTGGGAGTAGATAAGCATTTTCTGCAGTGTTAACTCAAAATGGCAAAAGGTGCACCACGGTCACATCACGGTCGTTTCATTTCAAAGAGCGAGTCCCAATTGTAGCACAAGGTGATGGCATTTCATATTCATTTCATAAACTGAAAGCATAAGAAGTGATCTCCAGTGGCACTCAAACTGCTAATGGTTGCAGTGAAAAAACTAGCAGCACATAATCATATGCAAATTGGCCATAACCCTTCTAATATTAATTCCTATTCTTTTTATATTCTCTGCCTGCCATCGTTTTTTAGTTTGTCTTTAGAGTTTTTACTGTACGTGATGAACTAGCCCTCCATTCTCCATCTGAGCTTCTCTTTAACGGTGACCAGCATCAGCCGGTGATCATGCTATATTTTTTGATTTAATGGTTTTGACATTGTGGGATATGACCTGTGTCTTTAATGGAGACAGATAAGTACTGCCAAGCATGCTATTACCTAGCATATTGGCTGGCCTCTCGTAAGGGGGTCTGTCATGAATCTCATTTGAAGCCGGTAGTGCCACCGTGAACAGACAACCCATCACACATTCACGCTTCCCTCAAAGATAACTTGGTTCTTTAATCCAGAGTAAAAGTATGAGACAGTGACCGTGCTGGGAGTTTTACCTAAACATTAATACCACTTGAGGCCACACAATACATACAGATAATTTTATTTATTTGTGCCTCTGTTTAAAAGTAGCTATTGCTCTGATCTACAAACAGGTTTAACACTTGCAGTTGGTCAAGGTTACATAACCTAATAACAGACGTTCAGCTCCAAGCATGTCACTACTGAACCACACAATTACTGTATTCAGCACCCCGTGTGATCAGGCTGTCAAGTTACAGTTGCAAAGTGAATATTGAAATGTTTGCACCAAAGAATTATTCTTCGTTTTGAGCACAAACTGAAAATTTTGGTGCATTTTTAACCATTTCATGAGAATGGAAAAATGTCCCAAATGGCTAAAAATCATTGATTTGATTCCCTTATTTCAGTCACATCTACCAAACAAACATTATGTTTGACCTGTTCAGTCTTCAGATCATTAAGGAGACACGAACTGGTGAGTTTTTCTCTTTAGTGTGTTTTGCTTAGTGGGTATTAGTTCATTTACCCCAAAAGTAATAAACATTTCCTTGGAGCGATTCTAATTTACTGGCACAAGCAGTTAAAGTGACAGATATGGGGAATTAAATTCTACTCTCAGTTGTAAGTTTTTATTATTTAAGATAAACCGCTTCTCAAACATTACCAATATAAGCTTCGTCTGAGAATAATATATTCCACAGCTGTGGAAATAAAAAGCATCTAAAACTGACAATTCAGAGTAAAAAAAGTGCATTGACCAATTCAGTGTGTGTCAGCTTTTCCAATGAATAAGTCTGCATTTTTTTTCAATCTAGAGGTAAAAAGTTGGTTATAAGGTTACTGCTTCTTCCTCCTTTACTGTCTCTCAAAGAAAGTGAAGTATCCAATAAAACAGTGTGACAAATCAGTTTTTAAAACTTGACTGGTCAGAGAGGAGCAAGAAGACATCACTGCCACAGTCGTCTCATTCTTTAAACTCTATCATTTCCCAAACTCCTTTCCAACCGCCAAGTCTTTGTTCTCAATGCCCTGAGCCTCTTGTGAAACCAAACCTGTCTCCTAACAGACTAGATCATGGCAGTTTCATCACACTGCAGTGGAAAGTGAAGTAATTGTAGCCTGGTACCAAAGATGAGGCCAAAAACTTACAGCATACTGTAAGAAATGCTGGAAAATGGGTTTGAAATTGGCCTGATGTTACTTTACAGAACTTTGAAAGGAACTGATTAGATCACAGGAAACAGTGCTGCACCTCATATGAGCCCAACACCTACAATGGAAATACGTTTTCCATCTAAAACTTATCAATATATTTGAGTATACTCAGAGCTGGGGTTTAAAAGCCTTCCAGACAGAATGGCTGTTCTACTTCTCCTGTGGGCTGCCTCCGTTCTCCAGCCACTTTCAGAGCCCTTAAAAAATGCCTTTGTATTTAATTATTGAGGTTTTAAAATCTGCTGTCGAGCTGGCACATTTCCATTCATCTGATGTCAGTCACTCTGATCGCTCTGACCTTTAATGGTGACATTATTCAATTTCTCACATAATCATCTGCCTTTAATATAAAACTGTATTAACTTCAAACAGAACATAGAGTTTGAGAGTAAAGGAGCAGCTGACAGTGGAAAAGTTTGAAAGACTGAGGTGAGCTGTGACACAGTTGGAGCCTGTTGCGGGAGGGTAAAAGTCAGCGAAGAATAAGTGATTAGGTGTGATGTATGTGGGTAAAAAAGGAACGAGTGTGTGTTTAAAGCCCTAATCTCTTATTGTAGTGGACTGCTTCCACTTTTAGCTCATTACTGAATGTGTTTACATTCTGAGATTCATGTGACTGGAGCCATTCTGTGAGAACAAAATGACCAACAAGAAGTAATGAGGAGACACAACTGCTGTCAATCGCACATCCATATTTATCTCATAAGCAGCTTAGTGGCTTTGTTTGCTTATAAAAATAGGACGGTTGAAGTGAGAATAGAGCGCAAAAGCTGGAGAAATTGAACAACAATTTGTGTGCTATCACAACAAATATTTGTTTCTGATTCTGCTGTGAAAAACTGTCACTTTCAAAATATTTGCATTATATTTACTTTTATAAAAAATAACTATATAATAATTGTCAGCTAAGTGAGTAGTTAAAATCTTAGGCCAGGACTTCTCTGGCTCTGCTCAGTGCTTGTATCCACATTGCTTCTAGACAGTAGGCAGCTGCTTTCAAATCAGTCAAATGTAAGACAAGCAGTTAGTGAGTAACTGGTGGCCATACTGGAACACTGAGCAGCTAGAGAGCCGGGTACTTTCCTCAGGAGACTCACACTCTAAGACTGAACCTTAAACAGAAAGGCGTGGTTAAACAAAAGCTGAGGCTTCTCCACTTCTTTGATGCATCAAACCTATTCCTGTGACAAAGATGCTTTTATTGATGAAGTGAGCCCATGCCTGCATTTAACTCTTGCTGCACTGACTTACAATTGGCTGTTATTATAACAACCTGTAGCCAGAGACATTAAAAATCCTGAGTCCTCCAGTAAATTTGTTATGCAGAAATGTTAGTGCTTTTAAGTTGTTTACGCCTTGTTTCTTGGGCTTATCTGCTCAGGCATCTTTTCCATTAAAACGGCTATAAAAGACAATTTGCTTTTTTTTTATACTATCTCTGAACAATCTGTTACCCATCCTGCAACTTGGCCACTTACAGTCTAGTCTGAGATTAGGCTTCGTTACGTTGCTAGTGGCTAAAGTAGCCCCAGACACAGATGAAAAGATGAGCAACAGACTACACTGATGAGGTCGCATCTTTCTAACTTCGCATCTTTCATTTTCACTCGTCGCCTTTGCCCCCGACCGACCCCAATTCCATTCTACTCATGTGAGGCCACTTGCTTAGCACATGTAGTCGTACTCCTAAACGCCTGTGAACAGACTTTGATGTGTGATATTATTAACGCCACATAGTAGCAATTACAACCAGTTCAACTAACATGTTGCTCATTCCTTGGGGTTGTGTACGCACTAACACATCGGCTGATGTGGGGCCAAGAGTTTATTCTGTTAGATTAAGTCGGGGTCATGTATCAGCAACTACTGACAAGCTTTTGGCAATAAACCCTATTGTGGTTAAACTTGGAGGAACAATCTAGTTCATGGCTAATTGCTTTGCTTTTGGAAAAAACAAAAACTTGGCACTTGTTGGTTGTACATCAATCTCCCCAACAGTACACTTTGTTTTGTTTGATTTAAATGCTGTCTGCGAACTGCTGGGCAAGCAGTTAGCTCAGCGCAGTCTACTGGCTGAATTATTGGATGAAATGTGTGGGTTTGGTGAAAGAAAGCATGTGAGCGCCAACACAGAAAGGTAGAAAAAGATATTTTCATGACAATCAATGAAACATCTGGTAAGAACATGTGATATTATATATTAACATTGAACGATTTCACCCAACCCCTCCCACGTCACAGGTATCACTTATCTTTTGGGAGTCCTGCCTGAATATTTACTAAATGTGAGAAAATGCCCTCTATTATTCAGGTAGGCGATGAATCAGTGACAGGAAGGAGAGCTGACTCCAGCTGTCACTCAAACATGAGTGGTCATTATCCTCATGCTTCGTTTAATGTGAATAAAGGTTCTTTTAAAATGCTTAGGATTAGACTGGAAAGGTGACAATAATATAGTAGCAGTAGGACTGATCAGAATAAAAGCTGTGCCTCTCTTGCTATTAGACCTGTTAGGGGATTCTGAAAATGGCACAGAGGTTATAGACATACAGTGGCCTCTAAGGGCCAAACAGAGGCTCATTAACACAGAGTCTGCCGGTGGTTATCCAGAAAGAAAGACTGTTCCAGGCGAGTAGGCACAGCCCCATTGTGACACAATTTCTAATGGAGGACTTAAGCTCCACTTCCTGGTTTCCTGGTGTATTTCTGGGACACTGCTAAATCTATCTGGGGTGAGTAAAGTTTTATAAAGATAGATGTGAGCACTGGAGGAGTGCATGTGACAAAGGTCCTCAAGTTAGAATGTGGAGTTAGGATTTAAGTGTCATAATTAGGACAATGAACAGACCAGGCATTGTCCTCAAATTAGCATTTTGACAGTTTTCTAGAGGTGAGCGCCACATAGATCTAATCCTCTTAAAAATGATAGGCTTAGCAGATGTGGATGTTTTCTGTGTGTAGATTCTGGATAACCTTCTGTCAGTTTTGATCTTCTTTTTGATTAATGTACCGTAGCGTGCTTCTTCATCTTTGACTTACTGGCATTAATAACTGCAGTGTGGAGAGTGTCACACTTTGAAGAACCATCTTCATGTGTTGTTTTTTCTCTTTGAAAAGAAATGACAGCTGTTGATATTCACTCCTTTTACAGTTTTTGGGGCCACTTCATGCAGTAGTATATTCTTCTAAAGTGAATCTAATTACTACTCAGCATCTTAAAGGTTTGTATAACTTCATATACACAGTCTATTGTGTTGTTTATGAACCAATCTAAAGACAGCCAAAGAGAGTTCCTTGCTGAGGATGGATGCATCTTCCTTGTATCATTGTGGTGCCAACACAGGTTGTATAACAGGCAGGATAAATTAGCTCCCCAACTGAACTTTTTGATATCTGTAGCTGTGCATATCCAATAAATGCCACATTGCTGCTGTTATTTAATTAAAATAAGTGCAGGCTCAAACTTTATAGTATTTAATTACTGTTTCATTGTTTGTTTACATGCACAGGCGAATGAATTACACTACAGTTCAGCCAGCAAATGGAATAGTTTCTTATCAGCATTCCCAGACTAGACCATATACCAGCTGAGCTTTGGCACCAAACAGTTTTTCACCAAAATTAATTTGACATCTTTTATGCCCAGGAGGAGCTCTTCAGTTAATCAAATCAGGGAAATCGGTTTGTGGCCTCGTTGTAGCCACAATAAAAAGGAATGACTGGAAATGTCTGTTTGCAAGATATAAAATGCATTATGGAAATAAATATTAAATACAGGAAATGGCAGAGTGATAATATTGAAACCAAGTGAGCTCTATTCAAACAACATTACTTGTTCAACATTCCCGCTAGTGCTGTTGCGATTACTGTAAAGCCTTCCAGGAGACATCAGATCCCATCTCAGTAGAAAAGACAGTCCAACGACATTTACTGCATCTAGACAGCAGATCCACTGTATGAGGTGAAGAGAAAGTGCCACGAGCGTACTTTTACCCAACCAGGACTCAACAAGGACACATGGCTTTCGAAGTTCAGGAAGGAGACATGAAGCTGCAGAGATACATTCCTGTTACAGATATACTGATCCTGGCCCATAACCATAAAATAACAGTCATTTGCAGGCCTGACCAACCATGTAACCTAGTAGCCCCAATGTCCCAACATACCACATGTCAGCACTACTGACCTTTCACATCACCAGTGGCTTGGCAGAAAAATCAAGGTTTTTCCTGTACAGTCAGTACAGAGTATCAGAGAGTGATGACTACTACTTTTCATATTAACCACGAGTCCAGAGTGAACTAAAAAGGCCTTTGTATCCACCATAGACTGGAATGACTCTTATTGGCGGCAACTTATTCATCTGATCAGTAAGTCTACAGAGCACTCAGACCTTGGTTTGGAAACTAAAATCATTCATGTTCTGTACATTCTGTTCCACCACCACCCTGCCGAGATGATTAGTCAACTTATGTACTGTACTGTATAACCTTGTAATGCGAAGATTATAGAGGCTGAACTGCCTGATTCCTCCAGTGTTTCCAGGAAAGGAAACAAGTTATTATCAAGGCAGCAGACAGGAACCGGCTGGAGGGCACCTGTCTGTGTGAGCTGCATTGAATTTACAACATCTGCTCTGTGCAGCCGCGGATGCCACCTCCGTTCAGCACTACTTAATTATTTTGGGAACAGAAGATGACGCAGTCAACGTACTACAAATTGTGCACGCAGAAGATCTCCATCTTGTTTTGAGCGCAATGTCGCTTATATATCAGGAAGATGAGCTATTAAATCTTCGGCTGTCAGGATTATTTGGCTTTCTACACATATTTATGTGCTTGGGAATTTAAGTGGCTGTGCTCTACAGTCACAGCTTTCTTTAAAACATCAAAATTCCCATGTCTTGTTAATGGTCAGGGTGTGACGAGACGCTGGCCTCTTTGGTGGAGGCCTTTGACTCTGCCACCACCCTGTAGATCCAAATCCTTTCCCTCTGCCCATGCCTTGTTAGGTCCTAATTAATTGGATCAAGAGAATGCCACTAAGCGTTTGACAGCGCTCTCTGAGTGATAACTGTGAAACCAGAGCCCCATTCCTATGCACATGTCCCTGGAGAAGAATCACTCCATATTAGGTCCATTGACTCTCTGCCACACACTTCCTGGGGGAATCAGCTGCTGCTTCGATAAGATGCAGGAAACCGCCGCTTTGAAAGCTTGTTTGCTAAGATAGTGAGCATTTGTGATTTCAAAGCTTTCTCTGAATTTTACTGACCTAATTGTCGTTTGTAATTATAAACATAATAAGCAAAGCAGAGGTGGGTAAAGGCTCATAACTTTGCAATTCATTATCATTTATTTTTGACAGTATATCATTATACCGCCACTACACTTCCCCAATAGTTTTCCTGGTAAAAAAGCCTTAATGAGCATGTACAGGACAAATTTAAATTGTATAATAAAACTATAATTAGTTTCAAATGTATTTTAATCCAAAAATGATGTAAATGTCAATACATGTACTACATTAATAAGTGCTAAACACAAAAAAACAAACAAAACAAAATAAATACAGTTGTTGATAGACTGGCTAAAGACAAATATCCTAATAACATTTTGTTCTTGTTGGCGCTGGAGTCTCTCATGATGGGTTTAAATGTCTTCACATGATGAACTCACAGGAAATTAACCTGTCTCCTGGAAATTATGTTCATATCACCTAATTTACAAAAACACCAAAATAAATTTTAAACAGGAAACAGAACTGCACGCACATTATGCATTATGACAAATGTGTTTATCCTAGTCATGTCACAAAAACATGTTTATTTCCAGCAATATATCCAGTAGTTCTTGGAGCAATGACAACATTAATATAGTTTCATGATTGTATCAAAACACTGTGATAAGTTTACAAAAAGATTGTAAAAAACAGTTCGATTAAGATCCATTTGCTAGATTTTGTTGTCGCCCTGGGACTCAGAACCATTGGGCCATATTACAGGAAGTCATTTTGCCTTAGAGGTCAAGAAGTTGCAATGTGAGAGGCTTAACTTTAGAAAAACATTTGAAATTATTAAAGGTCTGGGGTTGTGAGCGCAAGCGTGGAGGTTTATTTGGCCAAACGACCTGTTCATTAATGGTGTAAAAAAATCCCAGTGAAGGTAGAAAAGCTGGAAAGTGTCAGCTCCAAGTTTTCGACAGTACTGTTATTGCTTTTGTGATTCTGATCCCTTGCCCTGCAGTTCTCACGGCCTGCATCGTAATGAGACACAGCTTGATGTCTCTTACGGCGCCGCACGTTCGGTCAACACTGGTGGAAGGAAGCTTTTGAGCCAGGTTGTGAGGCGCGGGGAGGATGAGGAGCGCGTCTGTATGGGCTTGCAGAACAAGCTGCCGCACAAGATTACCTGCATCGGTACTTTTGTACATGCCCTTTGAACCTCAGAGGAACACCTGCTCGGGGTTGCAGGAACAACATATGGGCTTGTTTTGCAAAAAACAAAAGGTCATGCGAAAGCTGATGTTGCTCTCATTATAAGTCCACAACTTTTTAAACCAAGCCTTAGAAAACAAAGGTCGTTTCAGGAGTAATTTCCTGTCCTAAGTGACTCTTGAATACAGTTTCAAAGGTTACGCAGAAAGACAAGACAGGATTAAACACTAAACTTCTTGGGCTAATTGCAATCAGAATCTCTGCCACAGTACATATGCATGTCATTTGGTAAAACTAATTTGGATATAATATTTTATGGTATTTGCTGTAATGAAATTATAACAGAATAACCTTTGGGAAATGACACCACTGAAGTAAGCTTGACATTTTAAAGCGTGATATAAAAAAAACCTGCCAATTACCATTCCCAGGGCAGACTTTATTCAAACATTGATATAGACCTGCTTTATATTCCTCCGGTAAATATTTCCTGGTCATCGTTTACGTTTCCATATTTACATCTAGCTATAACCTAGCCTTCGTTGTTGTTTTTCCCCAATATTGTGCCCATATACATTTTTAAACAGATTAACACAAAGGAAGCCTTGGTCAGGGTGATGGGAAGTTATACACATTGCATTTAGTATGAGGTGGCCTTGACAGCGTTGCTGTTCAGGGACAAAAGAGAATAAGAAAAGCCATCGATGTGATTATCATGGTAATGTAAGACACACACTGAGACTGAACCATGTAGCCTGCTGCTGTGCTTTAGCAACTGAGCTGTATTGTAAATGCAAAAAGGCCGACACCCACAGCAATTTGACTTTGTCCTCCTTTCAAATGCTACCTGCTTCTTTTACTCCATCACTGTCCTTTGCTGCCAAAAACAGCTCCAACTACTCAGTATGTTTCGGACCCATTAATTTAAAATATCTGTCATAAATTAATCTGTGGTTGTCACTACTAGCAGAGACTCACGTCACATTCAATGCTACTCTATACAAAAACACAGTCGTTACCTGGATAATGCAATCTCTCAAAGCGCTTGTGTTAGGCAGCCATAATGGAAAATGGCTCCAAACACATCAGTTCCCATCAGCTTCAGCTGCTGTCATTGAGTCATAAAGGCTAGTTGGATACAAGAATTGGAGGTAGTTCATTTTGTCGCTGCGACTGGAAATAAAAATGGCACTGTGGCCACATAATGCATTTATATTGTAGATTTGAGTATGGTTAATATGTGATTTGGATGTTTGTGCATGTATGAGTTATGAGTTATTTGTACACATTGCTGAGTAACACAGTGGCTACATTTTATACACAAATCAGCCAGTAGAGTTAAATGTTCATTTGAGCTTTAAAAAGCTCAAGTCGTGAGTCAGCCAACATTGTCTATGGAGAAAAATGAATGTTACTTTGACTTCTGGAGCCATGGATGCTCAATATAGCTTCTTGTGCACTGCAACTCTTTTCAGATAGAATGCTGACATCTGAAGCTGCCTGAAAAGGGTTTAAGAAAACAGGAGAGAAACCACAGGAAAAAGAGCACAGCTGCAAAATCTATCATTCAGCAGTGATGTGATATGGTCGTGATGAGGAGACGGCTGTTATGAAAGTTCACTTCCAGTGTTTTGGGAGACCCTTTTCCCCCAGATAATTTAGTGGCAGGACACGGTGCAAACGGTTATATTTTCAAACTCCATTTTCTTATAATGTTGGAGGCTGCATTGCATCTATATTTAGGGCAGTTCTGCATTAAGCCTTACAGTGAAATCAGATTGAAATGTTGGGTATGGTCCATTAGGATGACAGGAAATAAATAAATAAATAAAATTAAGAGGAGGCTCAGATGAAAGCATCTGAAATGATGCTGGAATTACAGCAGCCATCATGTACATGTCACATTTTGGGTTGATGCCGAGCTTGTTGTCATATTAATTTTGTCACCGCTGAAATATAGAACATTTTTAGATTGTTTATCATTACCTTTGCAGAAACACAGCAAACATGGTTAATGAAGTCAGATATTCAATTAAACTACTGCCTTAGTCATGTTTGGCCCTGCGAGCTATAATCCAGGCAGGGTTTGACTAAGTAACTCTGAATTTGAGATCTTAAATTAATTAGGACATTGTTATGTTTTATTGCCAGTAGAAGTTAAATTGAAATGACTGAAAAAGGAAACTGTAATTATTTCATGCACAGCATTGGTTTCGTTCTACAAACTGTGACAGAAATGCCTAATGGGTTTTATGTCTGAATAATAGATAAGTGTTTGAGTGAAACTCTGTGTTTCTATTTACAACAACACTAAAAAGAGCTGTCAGAAAACCAAGGTTCACCAGAAGATCGAAGGAGTAAACAGTTAAAATGTCACTTTGATTATTAGAGAGAGATCAGAACAGAATATCCTAAAGAAAAGTGAGCACGAAGAATAATTAAGAAGCTCACAGATTGATTAGCAGTCACTTAAATCATCTCCACAACCACGCGAAGCCGCCTGTTACGTTATGAATCACTCCTGTGATATGCTAATGAGAGGGAGCTGCTGAGGCTTTACTGTCATCCTATCTTATGTATATTACTAAACCGCACGACACTTCAGCGTCTGACTGTAAATTTCATTTATCACCAACGGTGTAAGCGTGACTGACAGTTCGAGTGATGACAAATAGGTGCCCAGCTTTTAGATCTTGAGGAGTGACTTTCACACATCCTTTGCAATCATACGCTGATGTCCAGTATAACAAACAAGCCCGTGTGGACACAGCGAGGCAACACTTAAGGCACCTCGCTTTAGTTTAGTTTGGAGGGCTTCCTGTTTGACCAGTTGTAATTTCATGCTTAAGCCTGTGTTGACTGAGGGTTTAGGTTTCTTCAGGCCATGCCTTTTTAGTTTATCTGATCTCTTTCTGACCTTTTATTTGAGGCTTTTCTTGAGTGAATCAACCCACAGACATCGAGTAACTGAGCTACTGCCAATAACTGCTGTATTCCCACAGGTTCTACATGACTGACAGAGTCCTCTGCCTAGTTGCCTACCTGAATAGGTTAACATGTGATCATGATGACCTATAGCTCACAGTTTGTCAACTTTGCTCAAGGTATATGAGAATTAGCTGCACTGAGATTATTTTTTACCATTTATTTTTTAAAGACACTTTTTACCCATTAAAAACACATAACCTTTTTAATTTAAAGTGACTTTAAAGTAACGGTCATGCAACACATTTAGAATGTAACACTGTTGTTTCACATGATTCGTGTTGTGGGCCACTAGACACCTAAATTGAAAAACACAACAAAACCCCGTAGATTTATTACCTGAAGAACAGCAGGCTATGGAAATTGCCACAGTGTAACTCTAGCGCAACGGGGACAAGTCAAAGCAATCAGATGAAAAGCCCCATCTCTAGATTCATGTGTGAGCTCACTGCATCTGTTTCTGCTGCATTACAACACAACAGACGGGTCTCAAGGACTGGAGGCATGCTGGGAGTGTGAGCAACACAGAAGACTGCTGTTAAAGAGTCTCATCAGTAGAAGTGCCCATCAATCACTTTACTGGAATGTGTGGGAGCTCCCCCACCTTGCAATGACTCTTGAGTGACAGCCACAGCTGGCAGGTATTATGGCCACGCCACAACACCAGACGCGACATCAGTGTTAACACTTAATCAATCTGTTTAGGCAGCAATGGCTTGCACAGGGTAACATGGGGAAAGGTTCTTACACAGGTGTACAGCTTTTAGTTCAGTTTTAGCACAAGGCAAGAGCAAGGGGCTTTTTATCAAAAAAACCTGATGTCAGAATATTAATTCCTCATTCATGACAGACATGGTTAATTTTGTCTATTAGTATTGAGCAAGACTGAACTTTTTAGCTTCTTCTCAGATTTTAAGAAGATACATTTTTTATTATAGCTGTATATATTTAAATATACAGCTATAATATAAAATGTTCAAATAAAGTTTAATTTACCATTATTAGTATTCATCTGTGATTAACTGGTACTGTAGCTAGAACACTAGAGAATGCAGCTGTACATACTGAGATTCAAAATACTGAACAGAAAAGAGAAGAGAAAGAGTAACCAGTCGCACTACGTAGTTTAAAACTACAGACAAGAAACTTGAGAGCATTGGAGGAACTAGTGACCTACTGCAGCTCTCATCAAAGAGTCAGAGGTTCAACTGTTTGGAGGATGGACATAATTAGTCCAAAAGGCAAAAAGTTAAGAATTTGGTGTCATCCAAGTGTGGACCTCAATTAAATACTATAATGGTTGGGTAATTATTTATTCACAATGGTTAAGTATTTAATGACTTTTGTCTCAAGTTATTACTTAACATCTATTTTGTGTTTGCTGAGGCAGATACGTTCTTTTTTGTTTTTGGAGATCTGCAGAGAAGAGAACTGAGTTAGGGTCAGTACAAAGGGTCAGCAGATGTGTAGCAATTTCCTTTTGTTAAAAAAGCCAATTGTGTGCAAAAATGTGTACTCTGCTAGAATGGAAAGCACGTCAGGGAACATTAAATGACGGGGTTGTGGAGTCTAGAGCATCCTGAGAGAATCTGGTCACAGTGCAGCAATGTTAACAAGGTCTGTTTAAAAGGCAGCCTGCTCTTCCTATATAACGCATAGGACTGACAACCATCTTGCAGCCTGACAGACAGAATTGTTAATGAATTAGTTTTCCAACTGCATCCTTCCTTTCAGATGAAGCATCATTTGTATGCCCTGGTTGACTGGCACGAGCCCCGTCTAGTGCAGCAGCCAGCGATCTCAAACTGAGAGAAAACATGATGTGTCACGCTCTCGCCCTCTGGAAGCAAAGGACGATACGCTGATAAGTTAATTGTAACCATTACATATCAGTGGTCGATATGCTCGTACTGTCACAACTTTCAAGGGAAGATAAAGCAGTTTTTGTTGTGTGACATTGAGAATGAACTTGACAAGCCCTAACACCGACATGCAAATTAGCACGCACACACACACACACTTACACACACACTAAAAATATGAAAGCTCGCAATTACACTAAAATCTTGAGAAAAAATTAAATGCAACTATTGAAACTTCTGACAGTGAATCTGATGGGAACCTGTTCTGCATATCAAAAGAAAATCTTTCACAATTTTTCGTTAACAGTAACACGTTGCAGGTTTTCTTTCCATATAAATGTTAGACGTCATTCTGCTGGTTGCTGACAAATCAGCGAGGTATAAAGTACTGTTACTGAGTGGCTTTCAGAGTGGAGGTGACCACCACCTCCACTAATACCTTCAATAAACCACATCCAAACCTTATTTCTATTAGGTGTGTGCTTAAACATTTCCCCGTTTCTCCTTAAAGCTCAGGAAACTACTGGTATGTTGCTGTCTCTGCAGAGCCAGCTACATTTGAATAATTTCCATCTATTTTGGCCTTTCGTCCAAAGTAAACTGCCAATTTTTACTTTTCAAACTCAAGTGGCTAAATCTATAAAAACAGGCACACATTTCACTGCTGACAAAGTAAAGCTTTTGTAAAAAGGGATACTTCACTGCTGAAAAGTGAGTTGTGCAATAAAAATTAACATTTTTTTACCTAAAATGTGCATACACATTTAAAACTGATGGTTTATGTCCAGTTAAAACAGGGACAAGCGGCGGTATTATGTGTTGTGGCCGAAAAAGGTTTTATCCTACATCGCCCAGAATGGACTGCTCTGTGATTCTCCCAAGCTTCAGCAACTGGTCCCACTTACTGGGGTGTGTGTTTCTCCTTTGGTTTACAGACCAATGGACACTGCATCAAAGTTTAAACAAAAAGTTATATTTTACCAGTGTTTTAGAATAAAGTAAATAGAAATTATTATTATTCAAATTTATTTCAAAGTTGTTTAGCAGCCTTTTATTTTGAATCAAAGCAGACAGTTGTTAGAAAGCCACAGATTCATCCTTTAGCCAAACCCTCCCTACTGTATTTCTTTATCTGCTGTAACTGGCTGACAAAACAAGACAGTTGTCACTTCCAAGAGTCTGTCTGACGATACGGGCCTTTTATTTAATTTTAACTTAAGTTTATTCTAACTTAAGAGTTACTTAAGAGTTTAATGTTTACTGTTCTGTCTGTTTCTTCCCGTTTCTACTTGATGTCACAAAGTTAGTTTCAAGTGATCATTACTCCATGTGTGACCCAAAACTGAAATGTAGCCAGGGCAGTTGAGAATGACGTTTTACATCATCTTCAGCTGTCCTAGCAAAATCTTCATTCTTAACGGAGAAGATAAATCTTGCTACTCAACATACTTTTGGTAAACCCCTGTTGAAAACTGTGTTCCCTAAAGTGTTTCTTTAAAGGACATGGACCTGCTAAAATGAGGGAAAGGAAACTAGTTATCCTAGCAACAGGAATTAAAATTTACAAACACTGTAGAACAGTATCAGTCTGTATTTTTGCTCGTTTTGTGAGTCTGCATTTCAGCTTTGTTTGCTGTCAGAGTCAAAATCCGCTATTTATTTGTTTAATGACTATGAGAGCCTATGAGAGATCACAGTTTGAGGCAGAAAACTGTCTGCCACTAATTATTTATCACCAATAGAAAAAGCCCATTTTAAATTCCTTGTTCTGTGGAATTTTGGTAGGGCTCAATAAGAACAAAACAGGCTGTGGATTTGTGGTTGTGTTTGTGTCAGCAGGTGGGTGGTGTTGGGCTGGTTTTAAATTCTGGCACTTGGCCCAGGGCTTCAAGATTATTTCAGCCTGCCAGTGGTATAAGCCTCAGGTGGTTCAGATAGTCTTTAGAAAACACCTGGGGAGAAACGGGTTGCTTCTGCAGAACACGCCAGTGGAGTATGTCGCCTCTGTTTTACTTCAGTAACAATAATGAGAGAGGGTAACGATGGAGTGGTGCTCATGAAAACTTTCCAGGCCGCCTTTTTCAGGTTAGGTTCAGTTTTAGAGCAATATTTTTCAGGAATCTTTCAATGAAAAAAATGTTTCTCATAGAATTGAGAAATATAAACAGCTTTTAAAGAGCTAAGAAAAGCTGACCATGTTCACCATGTCTTTGGAATCTGATATTTCTTTTTGAGTGTTAAGACAGTAACATTGTGCCTATATGGAGGACGAGCTATGAGGAAGTTCCAGCTCTAGCAGTGTTTGGGGCAGAAAGTCACTCCCTAAACACGAAACCAAATGAAAGCCTGATATATGAACTGATTTTTGCAGATTTATATATTTTCATACTTGTTCATCACAGTGATGAATTAATCTTAAATTCGTTTAGGATTTGCCCTGTGCTGATATTTGACCCTTGATCAGACAAAGGTTCACCCTTTTTTCCCTTATTTGACGAGTGAGCAACCATCTACTGTTACCACCAAGGACAACAATTGCCTTTCACATACTGTTAAGATTCTCAAATAACACAACAGTGATCTTCTGGACATTTGAAAATATTTACAGCTATTTACTGTATAAATAGAACTGGTAATCACTACTGTATCTGCAAGTTAAAATGATACAATAATGCCACATTATGAGGTCAAAATCTGAACTTATACAAGGAACTTTTTAGATTTATAGTGTAAGACAACGAAAACCCTTCATCCTGACAGTGAAGAGTTCTCATCTAATGTCATAAAGTACTTAATGCTTCTGTAAGTCCCAACCTTCTAAACAAACTTGCATTCAAAAAATAAAACAAACTCGACCTGGTTCTCAAAAGCATCACAGAACAAAAACACACACTCGCACACACAGAAGCCGTTCCTAGTCAGCTCGTACTCCAAAGAGCCAAACAAACTTTAAAGCTAAACTTTTGCAACTGTTCCAGTCAGCCTTACAGCATCGAGCCCTTGGATCAAACTGACATGGGTGCTTACTTGAAGCAGCGATTCGAGTCACGAATAACAACCAACATCTTCAGCGCATTCAGATATAATCTTTTGTTTACAATTCGTTCCCATCACACAGCAGCCCTTGCATTATGGGATCAATTTGTATGTTTGCTCTTCCTTTTTTTCAAACTGCACAGTGGGAATGTGAAACCTTAAACTAAAGACAGAAACTAAAAAACAATAAAAAGGGAGAAATGGCCATGCACCAAAGGAAAACACGCCTGTGTTACTGCTCTGTGAGAACAAGGCAACATCATGCCTCATGTGATTAACCATAAACACATTTGTCAAGGCAAGCGTGCTGAGGGATAACTGTAAACACATGCAGCATAATTGAAAGAGGAGGCTGATGGAGTGCAGGCAGTGACACTGGGTTTATTACCAATTAATTACCATGGATTTCGCGAAGAAGAAACAGTAGTTTTTCTGAGGTGTTGAGAAACAGGAAATGCAGTGTTTGTTCAGACTTGGTTTTCTTCACTTAGATTCTCAAAGCTCTAATAGGACGTCATAATTACAGATCTTTATTTATACAATTCACTGTGTCTCACATAAGATCCATTGTGCCACTGTTGCTGTGGTTTTTATGGTTGTCCTTCAATCAGCAGATGGCCTTGGACTTATTGACTTGGACTTAGCTATGTTTTTACCTTCATGTATTATGATCAAGATTGCAGCATTTTTGACAGCATTTTGATATTGTCAGGTAAATCCTCTAATTAACCAGTAAGCGTTTCTGAACAGTTTTTTCTGAAACACTTTGCAAGTGTGATGCAGTCTTTGTGTAAAGTCCTGGGTTAATAATTCAAATTGCAATTTTACAGACACCATTGTCTCTCAGTGAAAGATAGAAAATAGCTGCAGTTGAAAGAAAGACTATTGATAAGATGATTTTCTTTTAAGAAATTAAAAAAGCCGCTACAATGTATTATGTATACTGTACGCTACGTGTTGTATTCTGCTGACAACATGACTGTTTCCCTTTTCCAAAAAGGAAACTAAATTATTCTGCTCTGCCAAGGCTTCAGTCGCTCTTTGTTTGATGTCTAACATTGCATGAGTGAAGCTGACATTGTCCTATTTTGAATGTAGATGCATATTCTACTAAATCATTTGGCTAAATTCAATCTACTCTGCTTTGATGTCTAAAATTACTTATTTTGCGTCATAAAGGCAAATAATGTTTCAGACAGCAACAGTTTTGACAGGAAAAATACAGGCTACAGCTGTACATTTGTGCAAATAAGATTCCCACTCCAATAAGTTGAAGGTTTTTCTCCTAGAACCTATACTGTAAGTTATCAAGAAAACAAAGTGCGGCAGTATGTATAGGACATCTAAGAACCTACTTTCACATGTTGATCCTCAATTTTTTCCTCAGTGTAGCAGCAAAGGATCAATAAAGTATAAGGCCAAATGCAATACTGTATCTATTGGATTTTTTAACCCTTTGTATTTCTATAGCTTTTTCAAGCAATTTTTAATGTCTTTCTTCTTCCACTGGTTCAAGTGAACATCTGAAATGAAAACACATTAGCTATCAAAAGTACTAGAAGTAAACGGGTCAGCATTGCTCATAAACAGACTCACAAGCAAATACACATGTTCAACATGTGTGACTGCTGCTATCACATGGTGAACTTTCCAAGACCTGCTACCAAACATCATTCAAAGCTAAATGTCACCCATGTTGCTTGCGTTGAACATAATGAGTCTAATACAACACAGCTGGATATGCTTTTAATGAAGGAGCTGCCAAAGTAGTATGAACTGTTGAACGAATGAGAAAATGATTAGTACAAGACGGCATGACAGGACACGACTTAATTAAAAGAAAGTCCCTTATTAGGTGTGTTTGTACATGTCCTGACGGCACTAAATATGAACCACTTATCTGGAGTTTTTAACATCAACTTCATAGCTTTTTTTGGTAAAGAAGACAATGAAATTAAAGACCCAGAGATTGTGCTGATGCAGTTTGTTTGTCCTTTGCCAAACAACCACTTATTTCCCACTGGAGGTCACTAAAACAGAGCTAAACAGAGCCAATATTGAACTTGCATAGTTAAAAAAATAATTACTTTTTGATCAGTAAAGTTTCTCCGTCGTGTGACCCCGAGGTCTCACAGATGTGCAGAGACTGACAAACATGTTTGATACATGATGTGACACTCAAGCTTTGCCTTATTTGGGACAATATACATACTGTGCTTTTTTTAATGCAAAAAAGGATTCCAAACCCCAACTTTTTGCAATATCTTAAATGGACACACATATTCTAACAGCATGTAGAAGCAACTAAAAACAAAAGAAAAAAAGGCAGGAATAGCTCTGAAATGAAGACTTATTGTGCTGAATCATCTGAAATGGCTTGGATCGTGTTGCCTAATTTCTTTCGTCAGACAGCTATTAGCGGTGTTAGACAATACCATTGCTGGCTGCTCCATTTAAAGTGAGACTCCTTGCTTTAATCTGACTAACATACTGTAATTTACTAATCGTAGGAGCACAGAAACAACATTGATACACATTAAAGTACACCAATAAACATTTTCCATTATAGCCTCACAGCATTGTAGGCATAGAGGAGTAAGTGTAACGTTCCAGATGACTTCATTAAGTTTCATTTTCCATTTTATCTCTCCTGAAGTGGACCATTAAGTCGTGCACAAGGGTAACTGATCAGCTAATCTGTCTGTGATTTATGTGGCAGGGAAACTGAAGACTTAACGGAGCCTCAGAACACATTGATTACTGACATGGTTAATTGGCTAACCCCACTGGTACATTGAGACGGGCTTATTGGAAATGTCAAATCAAGCGGCTCATTTGCATTCATGATGTATGGTGTCTATTCCAGCTTCTGCCCAGGCAGCACAAACTGACACACATAGCTGAGCAGAGGAAGGCCCTTGGATATCAGCCTTGAATTTGCTACTGACCATCTGGCCTTCCCAGGACGTTGGCGCTGGTTGGGTCTTTTTTTTCCCTCAGCCTCAACATGTCTGTGTTCAAAGCACTAAGGTGATATGTGTTGAATAGAGGATGAGCGCTTGGATAATTCCTGATGTGAGAGCCTCAAAACACCTGAAGGGTATCAGTAAAGATACTGTTATGAAAGCAAATGTAACCGCTTGAAGAGTCTTGACTGACTGGAAAATGTGTTGTTTTATTTTTCATTTTGTTCCTTTTCCTCCTGATTTCACTGTTTTAACGATTAAGACAATGGCTGAGACGTTTTTTGCCCCTGAGTTACACACAGCGTAGTGCAGATAAGAGCACCATGGAGTTGAAAATGTTTCATTTAAGATGACGTTACGAGAAACAGCAGAGACGTCTTACAGTAAATTCAGAGGAATGTGCTTATATAGCAATACACTGTATGTCTTTAGAAAAACAAATACTTCAAACTTTACTTTTAATTAACATTAATAACAAACTGTTGGGCACATGATTTCAACCATTACTACATGTACTGTACAAACAGCTTTTTCTACAAGTCATTCTGTTTAGTCCAATTCAAAAACAAAAGAAACGTTCATAAGAAACATCTTCATCTCCAACACCTTCACTGCTGTTACGGTACCTCTGTGGGTTTTGTGACAAAAAGACTCTCCAATTAAAATGTTTACTTCTAATTGTTGACATTTTCACACACGGGGTTAAGATCTTGACACGTATAATTATGTTCTTTTAAACCCCCAACTGCTGTTTACCTTCTAGCTTAACCATGTGTCAAAGAGCTGGACCAGCAGCACAAGACGTCTAAGAATATTCTAATTATACCTTTGAATTATACAGTAATATGTGCCCAGATGTCCATGTTCGCATTAGCAAAGCGTTGTAACATCTGATAAGACACAGACACAATGATCACTAACAGAGCAACTACTACTCTTCTTCAAACAAGTTCTAGAAATCAGTTTTTCAAGCGTTAGTTCCTCATTCACATGCTGTCTCACGTGCTTGTTGTTTCATTTGATGAGGACCTTGCTAGTCTGTCAGCCAGCCAGCGACTTCTTCCAGCAGATAATAATCTGATTGTTTAGATGCTTTAGATTTGCTTAAGCCTTTTGTACTGCTGACAGGTGCTTCAACAAGCACCTCTCTACATTAACATACACTTCGGAACATTTTCTTTTCACTATACTGTATTTAACAAAAACACCCCATTCCACATGTAGCTAAACTTTGCATCCTGCCGTTTGAATTCCCAGATGCAAAATAAAACCAGCATCTAACATCTTACCAGCTGTTGCACTGGCACACAGACAAATGGAGAGTTTCAACCCAGCAACAGATGCATATTCACGATTCCTGCTTCATGTTCACACTATAGTCAGTACAAACCAAACACCTAATGTTTAAGTTCACTGCTCCGCTGCTAGGACACTGTTGTGAAGTGAAAAACAGCATCGATTCACATATGTATACAGTATGGACACACTTACCACTTGAGTCTTTCAGATAGCTGTATATAAAATATGTGCATTCACCATGAATAGGTTATATTTCCCAACTTACCTGGCATTAGTAAGAAGAGCAGGTGATTCAGCTCCGAGGCCATTCTTTTCACGACAAAGCTATCGTTTCTGTAGCTGCTAGCCCAGCTATAAAGAACTAGTAAAACATTATAATGATTAATCAAAGTTATGTGAAAAGATCCTTTTATACAAAAGGAAAAACTCTTTCCACCATTTATGATTAAAATTGTTTAAAAGTCTACAAATTTTAACCTAACCTTTATACTCACTAAACCCCTAGTGTGCAATAAGACATACTGACATAATAGAATTGTAGGTTTCTTTTTATTTGGTGCTTTTTTTATTGTTTCACTGCTCCTTCATTTATTTCTCCCTGACTTTGTGTGGTTTAGATCTTGTTCTTGTGTGCTTTCTGTACACCTCCACATTGACCATGCTGCTATCATCATCCATCATCAATCAAGCAATATTAACTCTGTTTCAGCATCAGTATGACAGGACCTCCACCAAACTTCCCCATTGAGCATTACATGCTTTGGACCATGATTCCTTCCTCCTCCATGCGTTGGCTTTTCCATCACTTTAGCAGAGGTTATTTATGGTCTCATCATAAAACTTGGCCAATAAAAACACAATGTCTCATCTCTGTATTTTCTTTGTAAGTTCCAACCTGCCTTTCTAATTACTGCTAATGAAGGCATTGAATGCTGCAGTATGGACCATGTCTGCAATGTCTTGAATTGTTGAACTGGTGAATGTCTAATGCCTTGTGAGGGTTGTTGACGACGTAAACAATGTTTTATGTTTCGTATTCACAGCTCTTAGAATACTTCTGTCTTCTTCAGCTGTTTTCACTCTTACAATACTCCTTTGTTCCTCAGCTGTTGTCACTGTATGTTAACACTTTTTAGGAGAAGTTGTTACACTGGCTATGGCCAATGTTTGTTTTATTTTCTTTGAAACGTCTGATTTTTCTTCAGTTTGCCTCACAGTTCAAATATGTTTTTTCTGCTCTCCCACAGCTCTTCTAGAGGTTATACTGGCAGGAAGAGACTGCTTGGTGGCAGGAGACTCGTGCTCGAGTGATGAGACCTGTAGTCCACGTTTACGGACTTTGCGTCAATGTGTGGCGGGCAATGGCAGCATGAAGCTTGGTCCTGGTGCCAGGAGCCAGTGTGCCAACGCAGTGTCTGCCCTACTGTCCAGCCCACTGCATGGCTGCCAGTGTAAACGAGGCATGAAGAAAGAGAAGAACTGCCTGAGCATCTACTGGAGCCTTCATCAGTCTGTTATACATGGTTGGTTGTTACCTGATGCCATCTGTCTATTAATTACAATTTACTTTACAACATCCAAGCCAATATTGTTATCTGTGTTGGTTATACTTTCAGGCCTCAACCTGGTGGAACGTTATCCCTATGAGACTGTGCAGCGGGATTATGACTATGTCCGCTTAGCCTCTATTACAGCCGGTGGGTACACTGACTCTGCTTTTACGTTTGTTCTATAGTCTATTATGCAACTGTATTTGGCTTTTGTTTGAAGAATGCTCAGAGCAACTAGACGTCCCTTGTGTCCTTGAGTTACACAAGCAATACAATACACTTAACGTCAGCATCTAAACCCCCCAAAACAAGAAAAGTATTTGATGAATTAAAAGGATCGATTCTCTTGTTTATTTAAAGTACTTTTAAGTTGAATTTTAGTTCTAATCTGCAAAATTGATACATAAATAGGGTTACAGATCAGAAAAAAGACTAAAGTGAGTGCAAACCTATGGTCTGATATGCCCAGATCCATACAGTATAAACAAAACCTTTTTGCTCTATTGCTGTTGTTTTCCACTGATGTCTGTGTTTGTCTTTGACCTTACTTTCATCCACAGACTCTGATGCTGGCATGACAACTGTAAATCGCTGCCTGGATGCAGCCAAGGCTTGCAATGTTGACGACTTGTGCCAGAAGCTGCGCACAGAATATGTCTCAGCTTGTATCAAACCCACTGCCAAATCCGGCCTGTGCAACAGGCCCAAATGCAACAAGGCTCTGCGCAGGTTCTTTGACCGCGTTCCTGCCGACTACACACACGAGCTGCTCTTCTGCCCCTGTACGGACACAGCGTGCGCAGAGCGTCGGCGACAGACCATCGTGCCCAGCTGCTCCTATGAAAGTGTGGAAAAACCCAACTGCATCACACAGATGAGAGCCTGCACTGCTGACTATGTCTGCAGGTGAAACAGAGCGCCATATGTTTCAGCATCTTACAGTAGTTTTGCTCTCTTGTCTTTAACAAATATTAAGGTTATTCATGACTTCACCATGGTCTAATATGGATATAATAACATATTACTGTGGTCATAATCCCCCAGTTTGTTGTGCCTAATGACCCACCTCTTATATCTAAAATCATAAAAAGCCAATGCTTCATTATCCCTTCTTTATTCAAGTATTCCTTGGATATAGATTAAAGATAAATTCACTGTACATATTTGGGTCGTTGCTGTTGAAGATTATGGTTCTTTGAAACCAAATAAACAGCCATTCAATCAACAAAATGGCCCACTGTTTGAGCCTAGAGCTTTCTACCACCATTGGTTAGAACACCCCTGAGAGAGCCTGTTGGAATAACACATTAAATATTTAGAACAGATAAAGAGCCAGATGGATCAGAGTTATCGCTCATTGCTATCTCTGGTCATGGCCATTATTTTTCACAGCCCCATTACACTCAGAGGGCTTTACTAATGATCCCAGGTCTGGGGATGAAATATATTATTCTTTCTATCACTTTCACATTACAGTCCAGTGCTTTCAGTCTTTAGCAAAGCCAACATTGTTTCTTAATGTCAGAGAGGCAAACTCTTAATTAAAAGGTTAGAAAGAATGAAGCAAACTTTAGAACAACACAGACACCTATTATTTTCATACTAACCAGTGCCTGTTGTTTCTTTAGATCTCGTCTGGCACAATTTCAATACGATTGCGAACCCTCTAAAATGTCGGCGAGTGGTTGCAAGCAAGGGAACTATGCAGCCTGTCTACTGGCTTACACGGGTCTGATCGGTACGTACGCGCCTGAGAGGTAACAATCTGAGCAAAACCACTTATAGGAGACAGAAATGAGGTGGGAAGAGAAGGAATACATATATGGCATGTGTTGTGTGTAAAAATTGTAATGACAAAGGCTACCTAGAGTGAAATTAACAAATGCATTTTTCCCTCTCACTTCTGTTACTGTATGCAAAGGACAGACAGACGTAAAAAAACAAAAGCCACCCCCCACACACACACACATTGGAGAGGAGCTAACCAAACGCATTAGGAGCCACAAATGGTGCCCCTCAGCACTAACACACACTTGGCATTTTCATTCCTGTCTTGTATTTATTAAAGCACTTTAAATTGCACCTCCACTAGGTTCGAAAAAACAGGCGCAGAGAAAAAATACAATGCCAGTGACCTAAAAAGAGAAAATTGGAGTATTACTCAATATCTGTCCTTTACGCCATGTGAGTGAGTGCACTGCCAGTTTAAGCAGTAGTACAAAATCTTCCCATTCCCTCACATCAGGTCAGGAAACAGGAAGTGCAGCGTTCACTAATGTTTTAGAAAATAAAGAGCTATGATTAAATCATAGCAGAATGCATATTTAATCCCACTGAGGCGTGATGTGGTCTCTCTGCAGGAAGTACAATAACGCCCAACTACGTGGACAACGCCACGTCCAGCGTAGCTCCTTGGTGTTCCTGCTCAGCAAGCGGGAGCCAGAGAGAGGACTGTAATAATTTCCTGGGATCTTTTACCGACAACATCTGTCTTCGTAAGTGTCACTTGATATGCAGTGTACTGGAATGCACTGACTCAGGCTTTTGAGCTAGAGCTTGTGTTTATACAGAGGTATCTGCTTTCATGTGACAGGTACAGAATTTGATTTCTCTAAGTGTCTTGTTAAACTGCTAGTGTGTAGCTAAAAGTTAAAGGAGCGTGTGTCTTTTCAGGCTACTGTTTTCAATCGTGTCATTGACAACTTGAAACAACAGACATTTCACACAAAAGCTAGGTCAGCCAGAGTAAGATGAGGTCCAATGGTACAAAATGCAGTTTCTCTTTAGCCACACCAGACTGCAGCAATGAACAGTGTGTCAATTGCACTTATTACACTTACTTATCACAGTATGTACAACATTTGTCAGTTTTCAGTTCACCCCACTTACTTTGTACCTTAGTGGCCTGTTCTATCATTTCTGCACGGCCGGAAAAATGTAATTATTGCAAAACAGCATCCCCCCCATTAAAAGAATGCGCACTGATAACGCGTATCGAGGGATATTTAAACCGTCGTTTGTGGTGATTCAGCGCGGCGACTGTTTCCCAGCAGGAGAGTAAGGTCCATTGAAATTAACAGTACACCTTCTCTCCCTATCTCGCTTTCACCGCTCAACCAGTTCCTCTCCCATTTACTTGCTCACTTCATCACCTCATTATTAATCATCCCCTTCATGTGGTTTCCTTGGTAATTCTGCCTGGCTGTTCAGTCACTTCTTAGTGAATTATAAGTAAGTTGGCCCTGTGATTGTTGGGTAATCAAATATTTATTAAATCTCCTCCAAACACCAGATGTGCATGTACTTTTAAATGCTTTCCTTTAGATTAGAGAAAGTTAAAAAGATGGAAACTTTTTCCCTAGAATAGTTATAATCAAACTAACACCAAGATTGTTATTATACAGTAGCTGTTCTAAAGTTAGAACTGTATCAGAACAGTTAGTGGTGCTAATATTTGTAAAGTATCATTCCAAAGTATCATCAACCCATTGTCTCAGAGATCAATCTGTGGAACAGTTGCAATTAGAGGACCTGAAGCTGTTGGACTAATAAGATCCTGTAACAGCAGTATAACTACAGTAAACAGTTATCAGGCATTTTAATTTGGAAGTCAAGGAAATGTATGAAAGGACATGTCACAGCCCAACACCGAATAAAACAAGTCATATTGATCCTTTTATGTAGAGTAACAGTCAACATCCCCATTACCAGCTACTGAAGAACTAAATACCAAAAGAATTTATGACATTAAAGATGAATTTCTCAAACTGTGGGATGGAGAGAGTACTGTATGTATCAAGTATAAATCACCTGCATGCAAGCTATTCAGTTTTAGGGATTACAATATGAATTATGTTAAATAATTAAACTCATGAGTGTAACTTAGACACTTCAGAAAGCAGCAGAAATTATTTATTAAACAAGATATTAACTATTAAATAATGAAAAAGTGCATAAAAAACACATCAAGTGTAATTATGTCTGTCATGTATGCATTTCTGACTGCTAATTTTCCTCTGCTCTGGACTGTAAATAAACGAGTGTCCTTATTACTGACCTCAGTGAGAGCAGTCCTACCACTGGACCTGAACACACGATGAGAATCTTTGCTTGGTGTGGGCACTGAGGTGAATCTTTGGCCAGTCTTTCCTCGGCCCCCTGCCTAGAAAAGATACAGAGAGAGGTCTCAGAGTTGTTTGGCCGGTGCGAATGGTCTATGAGTTAATGAGGTCAATGTGGGGAGGCAGGTGCAGTTTGGAGACACGAAGAGAATACTGATTATTTTCTATTTTCTGTGTTTTCCCCGCTCTCTCTCCTCTACTGACCAAATCCAAATTAACTCTGGCCTAGCAGAATTTACAATTCAGAACCAGCGGCATCTGCAATGATTGAATAAGACACGAATGGAACTTGATGAATACATATGAAGACAGAGTTGCTGAAATATAATAACTTTTTTTTTTTTTTTTTTACTGCTGTGCACGTTTCAGGGAATGCGCTTGTGATGTTTGGAAGCGAATCGGCCCAGCAGCCAACTCTCGGCCAATCGACTACGCTGAGCCCGACCCACAGCAGCAAAGAGAACAGGAGTAATACGTCTCCTCCAGAAACCATAGAGACGACAAGGAACCCACTGGATGCAATATTACCCACGCATGTGTGTTCTGTCACTGTGCACCTCTGTGAATGTGTATATAGAAAAATCTGGGCGTTTGCAGATAACGCGGCCATAAGCTGACCTCTCTGTCTTTTCCCAGGTCCTGGGAAATGAACTGCTCATTGGCCAATCCACCCTGCCGTCCAACAGCCTCCCAAACTGTGCTTCGTCCCCCATCATAATGCTTCAAGCTGCCTTCAGCCTTCTGCTGCTGCTCTTTCATCTGCTCAACAATGGACACTAAAGCCTGCAGGGGACGCTTGTAAAGGACCCTCCCAGTACCAAGCAGATGGGGGGACCAGTGCAGTTCAGAGGAAAATGGACCGTGTGGCATTACGCCTCCCTTTAAATATGTACAGCTATTCTGTTTTTCTATTTTTGTGTCTAAGTGGTCCAGTTGCTACTGCCAGTGTTCTCCCCCAGTGTGTGGGAGACGTCTGCAGATGGAGGCCAGTCTGTACATGTGTACATTACTGTTAGGATCAAGTCAAGCCAAAATGTAATCAGAGTACAGCTTTTGTGGACTAATGCAGCACTCAGCTTTTCAACTGTATCTGTCTTCAAGAGTTATTATGAAAATATCAATGTATGATACAGGAAAAATACATGAAGAATATATGTAACTGTGAAGACTTGTATTATCAGCAGAGGTCGTTGGTGGTTGGTAAACCAGTGACTGGCTGCTGTGCACTCAGCAAACGAAGTGACTGGAAAGCTGCTGGGGTTCATAGAGTGGTTAACACTTTCCTCAAGTGAAACAGTGAAATAAGGGACAATTTTTATGGCCAATACTGGAGCAATGAAGCAAATGAGGACAGAAAGACGACACAGTTTAACACCCAGGACAAAGGAAGAGAGAAGAGTCCAGCAGCACTAAGTAGAAGAGATGCACTCTGCTGCAACCCAGACTATTTAAGATAAGACTTGACATAATAATCATCCTCACGTCAAGACTGTTGCCACTTCTTAAGCTCCCTCACACCACTAGGCTATTTGTTAATGCTAAAGCTACAGTAGCTACTCATACAAAATACACGTCCTTGGTTTTTATCAGCAAAGATACGTTCTTGGACTTGAAAGCAAGCAATCAAAAAAGCAGTAACGCTTCACCTGCAGCTGCTGTACCTTTGTGTCTGTGAGCGTAATATCTTTTCAGTTCTCATTGTGTATGTGAACATTGCTCTATGGGGCTTGGAGTTTTTGTGCCAGAGAGGGAAGTGAATAGATTGAATTACTGTATTGAGCTTTGCCAACAGCATTGAAGAACCTGTTTGAGATTAGACAGTTATGAATGATTCAGTATTTTCTGTTCTGAGGCCTGTGCAAGTGAATTCTGCAAAGGCCAGAGGTGCTGCAAATAAAAGTTCTCAGATCGTTATGTTTACACATTAGTGTTATTCAAGTTTGATTCTTTAAGAATTCTTTTGTTTACTGTCAAAATGAATGCACCGATTCTTATGAGGACTAAAAAAACAGAGTGCTTACCTGCACGTACATCAAGTATGAGAGCACTCTGAGAGGACAATGAGAGGACAATATCTAAACATGAGACGAGCTACAGTACGACTCGTGGTTGGCTTTCACTGTTTACGTTCTGCCTTCAGTTTGTTGGAAAGTGACAGTTCTCAAGTCAACACAGTTCACATAACTGTGGTAGTGGCACAGGATCCTGTAATTACCTTCCTGTCAGTGCCATTCTATGTGAAGGCAAAACAAATGGTGCTGTCAAAGATCAAGAGAGCGACTGGATAAAAAAAAAATAGTAAACCAATATAATAAAATATAAAAGGTACAGTATGAATAAGGATTAGTTGCACCTTGATTAATTAGTTCATTTGTACTGTATTTTGACAAAGACCATAGACTTTATGTTTAGGAGAAAAGAAGAGAAAATGTAATAAAACTAACAAAATCAGGGACTGACAAATATATTTATTTTTCTTTCTCGGTACAATGACTGAAACATCAACTAACAATCGATTGTTGCCACTGCTACTTTAAGCAAGGTGATATGATGAAATTGAAACCTAATGTTAAGATGTATTCATGACAAAGTCCCTCCGGGATTCATAAGTGAAAACAGCTTAACTTATATCTCCTTCGGGATTTTGGGTGGAGCTGAATTGTCTGCAGCTCAGAGTTATGACTCCAGAAGAGAGTCCTTACTCAGCACAAACTGCATGGGGACAAGAGCCAAAGAGCTTCCTGTCAAATAGAAATGTAAAATCTGGGACTTTGTTTGGTGATATTACTCAGTGGTGACATGAGTTCTACCAAGCTACGTCTTCCAAGGAACAGCACAACAGGGAGGAGCTGTGCTTATTACACTACACTTGTAGATGAGAAACTGATTGTTGTGATGAACCAGGAAGCTCACAGTATGATCTGCTCAGCTGATTTCCACCAGACTTATCACTCCATGAGTGATGCATTTTCATTTTCATTGTGCAGTGTTCTGGAAAAAGACAGTTTAGAATCATCCCTTATCTCTAATGACATGTGAAACAATTTATCAAACTGAAGGCTCATTCCCATAAAACTGTGTCACTACAATTTCAACCCTATTGTCTATTAGAAATAGTAGTGCTTTATAATAATGCTTTAAAAATAAATATAAAATAAACTGAACAGAGCTTGTGAAATAGGACTTGGATTAGGACTTGGACGTCCATGTATTCCAGATTTCTTGTTTGTCACATCTCATTTCGGAACAGTGCCCATTTATGTGGTACAGCTCTACGGTGGGGATGATGGTTGAGAGGGAAGCTGTAAGTGTTTTATGAAACCAAAGGGCCACAGAGAATTGAATGGAGAAGAGGAGAAATAGGTTAATAATAATTGAATTGGCATTGTAACATACATTTTGTAACAATGGCCAAGATGGAAAAACAGATGTATTTTCAGGTACTGTATGTATGCCGGGCAGCACGGTGGTGCAAGAAGGTTCTGGGTTCGATTCCCGGAGGCGGCCCTGGTGCCTTTCTGTGTGGAGTTTGCACGTTCTCCCCGTGTTTGCGTGGGTTCTCTCCGGGTTCTCCGGCTTCCTCCCGCAGTCCAAAGACGTGCATTAGGTTGATTGGCTTCTCTCCATTGCCCGTAGGTGTGAGTGTGTGTGTGTGTGTGTGTGTGTGTGTGTGTGTGTGTGTGTGTGTGTGTGTGTGTGTGTGTGTGTGTGTGTGTGAATGGTTGTCTGTCTATGTGTTGCCCTGCGATGGACTGGCGACCCGTCCAGGGTGTACCCTGCCTCTCGCTCATAGCCAGCTGGGTTGGGCTCCAGCACCCCCGTGACCCCGCATTAGGGAGTAAGCGGTTTAGAAAATGGATGGATGGATGGATGGATGTATGCCTAAATACAGTTTCATCTGGATCCAACATACAATAATACTTTTACAAACTAATTTTTCTTAGGGTCTCTTAAAAACCTATAAATTGAATTACAGAACCAGATGAAAGCAATCAAACTCACTGTCATGTGTGCTCATGAATTAGTCATACACCTTCCTATTTCATAAAGAAGACAGACAGGACACGCACAGATAAGAGAAACAAACCAGACTTCTATTCAACCTCAATAAACAAGCTGGGAAAGAAAAACATTTAAAGTGGATAAACCAGAACCTGAACTTCTCTTTCTTGTCCACTTCAGCTGTGACGACGCTTCAGTTCACACTATATTCATAAGCACAGCAGGGGTGCACAGAGTGCTGCAGGACCCCCTTCTGGCACTCCAGCCTCTCTACAGCTACTTCTCTTTAGCCATAAGCCTACAAAATGTCCTTAATAACCTTAGATCTATAATTACTGGCCTTAGACTATGGTTACAATAAGCATGTATAGAAAGACTGCTTTAATTTCTTCATAAAGCATAATCAAAAAAGCAGACTTTCAATAATTTAATAATGATATTAATACTTATTTTCCCTGGCTTGTGAGGCTCATTATTCCACTGACATTAGATTTTTCCCCCATAAATAAAGTAATAAATAGATTTTTCATCACTGCTTCTAATATGAAAACTAATCTACTATAATTAATCAGTCATTATGTGGAAAAATAATTATGATTTTGCAGAGCTGAATGCATGAAGGTGAATTGTTGTCTAATTATGTAATTGCATATAGATGCTAATTAGCCATGAATATGATTATACCACATATGTTCCAATGCATCAGAGGAATAATTGACAGCACACATCAGATGCTGTTAACTATGATTTTTTTTACAGTTCCTAGATCAACAAGAAACTATATAACTATAATTTACAGGTTAAACAAACCTTGAGGAGAACCTTGAACATGTTCACTAATGACCAAGTAAAGTAAAAGTATGATTTTAACACGCGCACACGCATGCACAAAACTGAAAACTGTCATGTACCAAAGTAATGCTTTCTGAAGCTACAGTAGTTTGTACAGCATATCTTCAGCAGACATGTCTAAAGAGTTGTGTTAATCCATTAGGTGTATATTTATAAACACACTCACTGGGTTATTTCATGCTATGATGCTTGTATGAACTCATATTGCGAGGTGTAGGATTTTTAAATATTTATGACAATTTCCTGTGCTGCCTTTGATGGGCTTCTCTGAAGTTTTGTATCACATCGAATATTATTTATTATTTAAATTTGTCCATGTCCTTCTAAAGGGTGAAACTGCTTAAGTAGTTTTACAGCATGGCTCGCTGGTTATTCGAATAATAAAAGAAAAAATAAACAACAACCTACAGGTGAAACATCCTGAAATAAAAAACAAAGGAAGAAATATGACGCTAATCCACTGCTTTCCTTGCTCCATTGTCTCCAAATATATTTGTATTTTTCAATACTGTTCATATGTAAGAAACTACTACACATTTACTCACTGTCGCTCCTGGCCATCCATACACCACAGTTCCACCCAATGATAACCCTGAATCCAACACCAATCAATACCAACAATCAAATGTTGCTTTGGGTTATTTAAACCTGTTGCCTTTTACTGCTTCTCTATTTGACTGTACATATACCATAGCAACACCTTTTCACTACTCCCTATTTTAAGCTCTCTGTGATGTCTTGAATGGAAATTGATTCCTCCCACTGATTCCCATGAACACTGCAACAAAACAGAGCCAAGGCTTCTGACACGTGTCAACTTAATTTTCCAATGGCTTTCCACAGCAACACAATGACGTGTTAGTGAAAGCGACATAATCTCACTCCCAATAATAAATATGACTATAACTCACTGCAACTCACAATAAACGCCTACAGGTATTCATACTGAGTTCATTCGTGGAATCCAGTATGAGATGTAAATCAAAACATGTACAAAGAAAATGGGACTAAAGATGATGGAAAAACACAGTGACAGGAGGTTTTGAACTGTTCACTCCAAATTTACAGCTGATGAAAAATAAATTGTTGTACTAAAATCTCATAGAAGAATGTCAGTTTAATTGTTTACATGGAAAGAATCAAGACATGAAATTAATATGAATAACAATCGTTACAAGAATAAGCATCTGTCAAGTTTGTTAACTGAGCATGTTCAAAGGGCATAACTTAGTAATAACAGTCTGTCTTAAGTGTGAAAGTGTTTCAGAGTTGAATGCCATTGCTCTCCAGTTCTCACAGCCAGAAAATCTAATGCAAAGTCCTTATTACAGTACATTGCAATAAAACTCAAACCTTTTAGCAAAAGGGTTATGTTATGTTTTGGGTGTATCAGACTTATGTCAGGGGCTTTATCCTTGATTGATATAATCATAAAATCTCTTAGCATCCCTTTTTAAAAACAGATTCAAGTATTTATTCATGTGTGATGGCAAATTTGTGCAGAACAAAATGGTACGACTTTCAGCCTCTGGCTCAGGTGTCTGCACTAGTTGCGAACAGTCTCACATTTCTGGCTGCTGCTCCAGATGTGCAAGTATGTTTACATTTGTCTGCTCAAATCTGTGTTGCTGCACACAACAGTGTGTTTCCAGTGTGTGACGCTTGTGGGCGTATGTCTGCAGACATCTGTTTCTGCACCTCTTATTTGTGTTTGTGCGTGTTTAGATGAATGCACAGGCGTTTCCTCACATTCTTTCTGTTTCTGACACCAAGAAGATTCTGTGTACCTACAGTACATGCATGTGTTTTGAACTCACATGTGCAAAGGACCATACAGATGAAACAGCACTAGAACATGTACTGTACGGACTAAGGTTGCGGTGTGATCTAACACAGATAAACAATATTAAAGTATAACCGATACATATATATGGTTTAATAACTGAAAAACAAACTCACAAAATTAAATTCTGACTGAAATAAAGTTTGCTTTCTATTTTACTTTGACGCAGTGCAGCCTTAGTTTGAAGTCTTGTTACAGTTGCCAGCAGCTACAGTCAGAGCGCTGTCTGGGCAGTAATGACCATACACTGTTCACCAGTCCTTTGATAGCCCTGATCCCTATGGGCTCCAAGTGGGGGTCTCATGTGAGCCTACTAGGCTGCTTGATTGTGCCTGTGGAGGACATTTCCTGAATAAATGTCCCTCCTCCAGGGGTACAGCGCTTTCACAATTACTGATACACTGATTTTTAGTGAGCTAGTTGACACTATGTACACAGTGCCATGACTCAGAATCAGCTAATTTGCTTTCTCAAAGTAGAAAAATGTGGCAATATACAGTACAGTATTGAAGTTGCCTTGGATCCCTAGAAGCAAATCCAATCACAAACCTATAATTAATGGTTGCTTTTTAACATGAAAAAAAAAACCACATTCCAAACCACTTGAGGGATATTAAAAAAAGGAGCAAACACAACACGGACACATTATCACCTTTAAAAGTTGCTGTGGCAAACAACCGAAAAATGTCAGAAAGCAAAAGGAGTGAAAAGACAACCTGCTTGGTCAACAAGGCCACGGCTTAGGGAAGATACTGTACATACAACCATTATAAAGTACAGTGGCATTTATCAACTGACCTATTCAGCAAAATGTCTTTGGTTACTTTGGTTATTGTGCAACGCAACATGAAATACAGAAAATACTTTTTTGTTTTCCCAACATCAGCTGTAGGAAGAGCCCACCCCTTCACCATAAAAGGAAATCTATAGCCATGACAATTTAGCACAGGGACAAACTAATGATAAGCCAGCTGGCAGCTCTGCACGTCTCACCCCTTTTGACATTTCAAAAATGCCATCCCCAATCATCTCTTGGCCTAAACCATGTCCCACCACCATGAAGTCACAGCTGCCCTATAATCTCTACAGAATTGCTGTTTCACAGAATTTACTAGGCAAAAACTTTTCAATAAGGTGTAATTTTATTTATTTATTCATTTTACTTAAAATGTCTTTTTTTCTTTAGTAATCCATACAACAGCTTTTATTTAAATGTAGTATATATATATATGGGGACATTCACATATTCATGGGTATTTCTATACTGCATACCCTGGGGATTTATTTGGTGAGTATGTTTTCAATTACTGTAAATGGGTGAATTTAAAGTGGAAAAACAGAACTCAAGTGGAAAAGTGTAGATTACCAGTGTAATGTCTATTAAAACACACTGCCTTGAAAGTGATTAATCAGCCATCTTTGATTGCAGAGCTAAAGTTGTTGAAACACCCCATTACACTCCATGCATGCAGAACCTGTACAGTGCACAGCCCGCAATGAGTCCAAACGCAGTCACCAGCGTACATTGGTCCAGAACTACTCCCCAGCCTTAAAAACATCTGCTGACACTAATCTCTCAGAGCATTTCTGGTCTACTGGTAAATGAGACATTCTAAAGTCAACATGCTGGTGGGTTGAGTGTATGGACATGTCAGTTCACATCCACCTCTGATACCAGCTATGCCCTCACTCAGTCACTATCACTGTAGTAAAGCCATTCAGACTAGACCAAGCAGTAATTTGCCCTGAGGAAAAGTCTCTGCATGGGCAAAGATAGGTTCCAGAGCTTGCCATGTTATGTTTCTGCATTTCCTGCAGACATCCACCGACTACTGAAAAACTTCTACAGCTTTAGTTTCCAGATGTAAATCAAGTCAACACCTGCCCATTAGTAGCACATCAGCCAGTTCAGTCAGCCTTGAACAAACCAGCTTTGCATTCTTTCCTTTCACCACAGACGGCATTATCACAGACAAAGGCACTGAAAACTGTGAAATATGCTTGGATTTAGCAAAAATAGGTGATACATTGAAACTGGCTTGTTTTGGCCAAAGAACTGTGTAAATTGTTACAGTTTTTACTACATAAAACAAACAAATGCAGAAAAAGCTCAAACTATGTAACATGCACAAAATGATTATCTGAATACAAATAGTAGCAGGTTACAATTCAAACAATAACCACTCTAATAGAGATACAGTAGAAGCAGAGAAGTCAACTCTGCTGGTGATTTCCTGAAATTAATACTGACCAAAGTCAAAGCACACTCAAGTTAAGTAGAAATATGTAATAAGTGAAAACTGGTGTAGAAGGATCTATTAGTAATCAACGCACAAAGCATGGCAATCAGTAGATGACCTGACACAATCAAACCACTTACTAGTCATTGTGTGTTCATACAGTAGTAGCAAAGAGTCAGTGCCACTTCAGGCCATTTTATAAGTATTACAGCAACGATGCCATTTGCATATATTACAGTATATTAACTCCATTGCTATAATGAAAAGTAAAAGTAGAAGAAAACAAAACAGCATCTTTAGTTTGGCAGCTCCCCAGAGTACCAGACACAGTATCAGCTGAGTTTATGCTGCCCCCCAATGCTCTGGACGAGCAGTACAGCACCACGCCATTCGAAACATATATTCAAACTCACTTTCCAATTGCTGTTTACAGTGCATCCATGAGACCCCATGCTACCGAAAGCAGACTTTTGCCCCTGGAGAAAAAGCTGAGTCCTGCACTGACATTTTCTCACTGGAGGTGTGATATTATAGGAGCTTTTAAAGCAACCAGCAGTGACTGAGGCTTTCTGCAGCCATGGCAACCCAGAAGGACACATACTGTGAGTCTACACAGGTGCTCAAACATACTTACGAAGAAATGTCAGGTTTCATACAAACCAAGAAGGAACGCCATTAGAAAATGGCAAATGCACATATGATTTATTAAGTTAAATAATATCCATACGTTAGCATTTAGAGTGCACACAGTAGGATATGAATGCCCAAAGGACGTAGCGAGATTTCATGGTAAAACATGCGTAAAGGAGGGCAGAAGCAATAACAGTACGCATGGTTGGATATATAGTGTTACACTGCATTGTGACCATCTATCATTGGCCATAAAAATATTATCTTTGGGTTGTTTTTAGACTTTTATTCAAAAAACTACACAACACAATAAATGAACAACAATAATTTAAGCTTTGGAATGACCGATATCAGATCAGCAGAGTCAGTGACCTCCTCTACATTTTCTTGGTGAAAGAAACATTCTTTCACCAAAGACCTTTTCCAGATTTTATTCAGTTTTATTGAGCTTCCATTCCTTTATGTTGTCTCCTATTTATTTGACTGTGGGTGTGCTCTTTCTCCATCGAATAATTTTTTTAAATTGTTCTCTGTATCTTTAGCTCCTGTCAAGCTTTATTGTAAAACAAGTTTTAAAAAAAGTCTTTTGTAAATGTAGATTAATATTATACTATTATTTTAATTCTGCTTAAGGCACAGCACATTGACACTGTATCTCTACTGTAGTTTTCCCCTAATTCCAAAATAAAAGAAATGCCTCATGAGAGAGAGAGAGGATGCAGGTATTGTTCTTAACCTTACTCAACCTTTTAGTGTCAGCCAAACTAAGACGATCCACATTCACTGAAGTGTTACCTAATGTGTTCAGCATCACTGCCTCAGTGTCACTGAACTAGAAAACGCCAGCTAACCTATCTGTATCACTGTCACTATGTTTGTGATGCCTACAGTTCACGTCTCCCTGTGGCCTGTCTGCATTTCAGCTTATGCAAAGCTGCTGCACATGGCTGGCTAACAGTAGGTATTGTGTTTTAGCAACGGCCCGGCTGTACTTTACCCCCATACATTTAACTAAGGTTGGAAAATGTTGCTGAAAACACACACACACACACACACACACACACACACACACACACAAACACACACACACACACACACACACACACACACACACACACACACACACACACACACACAGCAGATCATAACCAGGCTGTGCTTCTTAAAGACAGATTAGCATTTAAGCTGAGAACTGAGCTTTCCAAGGTATTAATCCTTCACCACATCCCCCACAGGCTTCAGACTACCTGTCCTCTTTTCATTATTTGTTTCCTCCCCTCAACGCTGAGGAGTCTCACAGGCTCCAACGCAGTCACCAAATGTATCTGCAAAAACATCTGTGGCTCTCAGCTGACAGTTGTCACCATGAGAACAAAATGTGTTATCACGTCATCATCGTCATGGGACAGAATAAACAAAAGATGAGCTTGACACCAGTCTGAAATATCCTGGGTCATCATGAGCACGAATTCAAACTGAAGACTGACACCTCGGAGGTATTTTGGTCAAAGCACAATAAGTTCACCCTGTACTGCTTCCACTCAATCAAACGACAGAAATCCAAGGTCTACTGTGGGTAATTGGTCATCAATTTGTTCTTAACGAGCAACAGGTGCTAAGCTAACCCCAACACCGTGGCGCCACCAAACTAACCAACTCAAACACGGCTTTAATGAAAACAGCGCACATTACTTACCTTCTGAAGAGAATCTTCTGGACGTCGCGGATTCAAACTTGTCTGTCAATTCGACGTCATTTGTCAGGAATTCGCAAATTCGCCTCCAGAGTAGAAACGCCGTGTTGTCATGGCAACAAAGTACAGGCCACGCGGTGAAGCGGGAAGGTGGTGATTTGCATGTCCCATCGAACGGAGCTGTTTATACATGGAAGCTCTGTCAAACTAGGGAATTATGCAACTACAGTTCACGGTGATATGGCCAACATCAGGCACGTGCTAAGTAAAACAACAGGTAACTCCAATATTGTACTACAAACACCATGTTTGCTAGACTTCTTCTTTGGCTTTGAACCAATTCCAAGATGGCGAATAACTTCTTCCTCGCTGGTTCCCTCAGCGTCGCCACTAGTGGCCAGAAGCAAAATAGCAACTACGCTCAAATAGGGAGATCAAATAGCTGTACTACCAACTATTTCACCTTTTAATTTCTAGGCTTAGATGAATTATGTTGCTGGAATGGAGATCCCTTATATCCACAGTATCCTACCAAGGTCACTGATACTGATAATACGGCAATAGCTTCTTATATCAGGCTTCATAGTTTGCTGGTGAATATGAATCTAACTTTACTACTTTCTGATATTCTGTACCTTCAATATAGCAATCCATTATTAAGCATATTGTTCAAAACCCAGTATAATGTAATGATGCATAATGTTCTTCAGGTGCCTCCATGAATATTTGAAATTTAGGCAAAATTTTTCATATTTTCTATGTAAATAATTGGAATATAAAGAGAAATGGATGTATGTAGATGTAGCAAGCTGTACTACAGTAAGTGGTGCCACTTGTAGGTGAGCTCCCTCTGTGTAATGGCTTGAACTAAGAAGGTGCAGGTGAAACAGCAATAATCACAAAATGATTCTCATAATTATTGCATTAGAACTAAGTTCTAACTCTAAAGTCTAGGTCTGTATTATACCGTAGGTAATGCCTGAGATATTTCTCATTCAAAGATGCTCTTTAGCCAATTAGTGTTGCCACTGCGGTCAAAGTGCTATGGGCTGTTTGTATAGTAACTGGATCGCACCAGGAAAAACGCATGAGCAATTTAAAAACCTAGTGTGGCTTCGCAAGATATCGTCTTAATAATATATTTTTTTAATTAATTAAGTTCCAGCAATCACAGAAGACTTTTTAATAGGTGTTGGTTAACTCTGCTGGCAGTCAATAAAACCTGTGTTCCAACACTGCGAAGTGAGAAGAAAGAAAAACTGCAGGTGGACAGAAGTGAGAACCAGGTAAAAGGGGTGATAATTGGAAGAAATTTCCCTCTAACATAACTCACACAGGTTTCTTTGCCAGAAGAAGAATTTCAGTTGTGTGAAAGGAGAAATGCGATGTTTGTCTGAGGAAGCATAAACAAAAAGTGTGACATGATGCGTCATATGTACTACATGTAGTACATGCTGATAGCGATCACACATAACACTATGACCACACTGGGTTGTATCACACGAGTGACTGGACCCAAGGTTTCCCAGCAGAATATGATGACGGTGATGGTCCTGCACATATCACCTCCAGTGTTAATAATAGACTAATGTAACATCATTCATTTTTCAAAATAAAACACATCTGAAATGTGTGTACAATGAACTTGTACTTGGGAGTACAAGTGGGTTTGTATTCTGCCTGCTCTACTTTAAATGCACTTTTGTATCAAATCTGAAAGACAGGTTATGACTGAGTTGGCCAAAACATTCTCCTAATACCTGTCAGGAGCTCCATGGAGCAGGGGCTGGAAGGGAAGGAGGGAGATGAAGAAAGAGGAATGAATATAGGTTTGTGGTGAGTTGGTGCTGATGGTTAGGACACTGGAGACATGTTTATCTAGTTTCACATGCTGCTTCATGTCAGGGAGGAATTATGATTCACCTGCAGGAGGAGTGGGAACATTCAGCTGGGAGAACATAGATGATGGTAGTGAATGCAGAACCAAAATGCATAAATAGGATGCTGACATCTGTGAAGGTTTACAACATCGTCTGCAGATGTGTTTGCTGTCCAAAAACAAGTATATGTGTTTGCTGCACTGCAGAAAGAAATGTTTTCCTGTCAAGCTATTGTCCTCTTTCAACAATAAACCTCACATCTTCCCAGAAGAGACTGTGGAATACAACTGATTATAATTTAAACAGCATAAGAAAGACTATGAGGCTTCTGAATAAGAGGCTGTGCTGCCATCTCATGGCAAACACGGGAATAGTCACAGCTTCGTATGTTTGCTTTTTTTGGATTCTGCCTCAGGCGAAGAAGCAAATGTCTTGAAAGTTGCCAGTTCACCCAGCATCCCAATTCTCCCCCATCATCAACACAAACGCTTTCTATTCAGACTTGATTTATTTTATTTCCATAAAACCTCCCATCAAAACAAAAGCCGTCCTGTGTGAAATAAATATTTACTGAGCACCCAAGGTGTTTCCTTTTACTGCTTTTTGTTAAAGGTCTTATAATATGCAGGGAAATAACAATCAGGTATAATGTGAGTGATTACAATTAGGAATTCAATGGAAGGAATCCACAGGGAATGCACAGAGCCTACACAAGGACTGTTGTTAGTCACGTACTCCTGCAGGTTGTTTTTCCTTCAGTTTGGCTGCTTACATTAGAATTCCATCCTGGCAGCAAAGATTGTTCCCCAAATTGTCAGATAAAAACATTGCATTACAATTCCTCCTACATACTAAAGGAATAAGTGAAGTTTACTCCTTCAGGCTAAACTGAGCGTTCCTCTGGAGCCAAACTCAATCAGAAACATCACAGGCTGTGTAAACAAATAATCGTGTTGAATCCCATCGCCTAAGATTTGTTCAGTCAAATAAATTCAGGAAAGCCACTCGGTCTGTTGTTAGTCACTCCCACCCACTTCTTGTGCAAACAATGGAAAGAATCTGGTTTCATGTGGCTAATTTTTAATCTTTGACTTTGTTTAAAAATGACTTTTCACATCATTACTCGTTGGACATAATAGAGTGTATTAAGGCTGTTGGGAGGTAACAGACACATTTACATATGTACAAATCCACAAACTGGCCATTTAATATAGAGGTCAAGAGGCTAATTTTCAAAATGACACTTTATCATGATATTGATACGAAAAGTAAACTCTTCTTTTGCAAAGTTTTGGTAACATGAAGACCTGCCGATTAGACATCGTGTTTACTGGTTTGTCTCGTCCCCCTGTATGTCACGGTTCTTGGTTGCATCTCTGCTTCTCTCTCTTTGTGCACAATCACACACTGGGACTCTGCAGAATCATTTACTAAAAGACCTCGTCTCTGTTGCTTCAGTCACTTCGTCTTCTGGAACCACCGTGCAGCATGGATTCAGGTTAGATTTAGATTCTTGTTCTTGTTTGTCACCTAGTACTTCCTGTCCAGCTTGATCCTTTCTTTCTGTGCTGGATTTCTCCTGTGGTCTTGTGCTTTATCTAAACCCTTGTCATTCCTTGCTTTTTATAGTTTGCATACCTTACTTTGTTATGTTCTCATTTTGGTGCCGGCTTTAATCGTGTCTTCTAATCTTGTTTCCTTGCGTGTGTTTCCTGTAAATGAAGTGATTTGGGGTTAACTGTTGTAACTGTGTTTGTTAACTGCTGAATGCATTAAACTGAACCTTTGTACTAGTGTGCTGGATCTGTTAGGCTGCCTAAACATTTAGCACGCAGGAGATTTTAAATCCTGTTGGTCTCACAACAAGGCCCTGCTCGTTACAACACAATCGACTAACAAAGTCCCTTCCACCATACATCTAATGATCATTAACCTACTGTATATTAGTCCACTTACATTATTCAGTGGCACAAGGACCCAGCAGAAACTACTGTATAATCCTCCCTGTGTCCTCCTGCCCTCCCTGCTCCTCCTGTTCCTGAGGAGGTGCAGGCGCCTGTGTGCGTACAGACACTGAGTGGGGATCAGCAGCAAATGTAAGGTGCTGTGGGAGCAGATGATGGGTTGAGGTCACCTACAACACATGAGGAACATGGATACCAAAAGTCTTAGACCTTGTGCCGTCTGGTAAGATTTAGATGGTGAGTGAAGGGTTTTCATGATTTAACCTGTAACTATAGTATGTAACTATATGTGTGAAATCTGTTCACAACTAGAAAGGACTATAAATACTTCATTCATAATGATTTTATGACATAACAAGTCTTCTACTGTTTTTTATTTCATTTGGGTGTTCTTTAAACTTTTGGTTATATTGAAAGACTAAGTCATTATAAAGGCAATAACACAGATCTGCGAATAATTGTAATTGTATTTGGGGGCGGGGCTTGTAGCTCTAACGTTCACTGATTGGATACAGCAACGTTTTCCACAACCTTTTCGTTCACCTGGCATCTTTGTAGATTAGAAAGAATGACGTTAGAGGCACGTAATGACTAATGGACTGAAGACAAACTCCAGAAAAACACTTTTAGTTAAACGCTTAATCACTCACTGTGATATTTTCTCTATAGCAAACAGGAAGTCATAAAATTGCAAAATGCAAATCTCCTGACGATTAATCATAATTTTTAAGACGATGGCACTAATCTACTTTTTGAAAATGCAATTTAAATAGTACATTTATTAACACCATCTCTCAGTTTTCAGAGTTTTTCCTTTTTTGCTCCTTTTCGGAGACCCAACAAGGATTCTTCACTGTGCTGTTGCTCAAGGACATGAGCTGCCCAGATAGACAGAGTAGAAGGGATTATTACCACACACTGGCTTCAAGTCAGGCCTGTTTATTCCGTGAGATTGAAAAATTGCAGACATCAAATCACCAGCATTAACAGAACGACGTCTGGGTCTACAGATTTAAAGAAGATGTTTTACTGTGAAATTTTGTATTCAGCATATATGTGGGGTTAAACTGACACAGACAGACAACCACAACTTGCTGCCATGACTTCACAAACAGGGCCAGGGTCAGAAGAGACAGCATGTGGGGAAGCCAAGGTTTGACTTGTACTTCTGGCAGCGTCAATGCCACCAGACAGCACTGCAAGAATGAGGAAATCAACCTTCTGCCAACAGGAAACCTAGAGACTCGAGTCATCGCAACGCTCCGGCCTGAAGGAAGATGTTATGTCTGCCACATTTCACAGACAGCACTGATTGACAGCGACTGCAGAGAAGTCTAATAGGCCAAAGCTCCCACACTGTTGATGTTGTGATCTGACACATCTGACAGTGTGCACTGCTTTTTGCTGGCATTGCTGATCATAGATAAGGATGAGATATTGGACCATAATGCGGTGATGCCCCCCGTGGTCTGTGCAGACTCCTGTGAAGAAGAGGAGGCGTGGGAAAGTTCCGTCTACTCTCCTTTGAGTTACAATCATGATCAGACGCCCCCCGCAGCCAAACTCTACCTCAGGCAACGAAAAGTCTTTAACGTTTGACCAAAGAGCAGCATCGAGATTCCAAATCAGACATCATGCTATGAAATAGCCGCTTTGGGTTTAAAGGTCCCATTTTCATTTACAAAACTCTGCATGTGTACTACACCTGCTGGTAAAGAAAAGAAGCAACAGGACCAAGTCAACATGGTCCAGTTTCACACAGTTGTACTGGTCAGATCATCCGTGTTAAATGACTGTAGAACAACACTGGTCTGGTTTCTAACATCTGTTATTCATGGTTTTATGGCAACACATCGATGAGCCTGTCTCTGGTTCACCACTGTTCTTCCTTGTGCCACCTTTGATAGATACCGGAACCCCCCACAGTAGCTGCAGCTATAAAGATGTTCTGACCCAGTCGCCCGGCCAAGTCAAACTGAAACCCTTTCTCCTGCTCTTTCAGGAGAAAATGTTTACTTGCTGCCTAATACGTCAATCACCTTCATGAACTGTGATTTAGAGATAATGAGTGTAATTTACTCCATGTATACAGATTATAGATGCTGAGTGTAACCTTTGTAACCTTATGTGTTCTTATTTGGTACGATACTAATTCCTCCATAATGATAAACCATCATGTTTGTCTGTGCTCTTCAACAGAGACTCCGTCCACCGGGAGCTCCAAGAACGGCCACGTTTTCCCAAAGATGGGTCCGTACGTGCAGTATATTACATGAAAAGCAAAAAAACACCCACACTCATTGTCATGTTCTATAAAGCAACCAACTCCAGCCGCTCATCTAGATGTTTATGTTTAAAAACGCCTTCACTGAACACTTGGCTCATACATATTCTATTTCCTCCGCGTGGCTCCTGCTCTCTCGTGTGCTTGATGTGATCTGCTTTGAAAACGCGCATAACGCCGTTCAGTGTTTCTCTTTCCGGAGACACGTACATTTACCACGGCAGTTATTTATGCTAATGGCAACGCTGCTCGCTGATGGCCCATTTTACATGCTGGTGAGCACAGCCAGGCCCTTCGCCGTGTGTCGAGAGGTTAATTAATGGGTAAATAACGAGACAAACGATCTCTGAGTCAATGATGGGAAGAGGGAATAATCGTTGCTCAAAGCTTTGATCGCGACTGGTTAAGGTTAATTCTTTAATTCTGAGGCGGTTCCGGCTTCGCTCATAAAACCTGCGGTTGAGAAGCCGTGTTTATCTTCTGCACAATAAAGGAATTTATGAGGGGGTGCTTTTGTTATACTGCTGCACGCCTGCTTTCAGGGGGCCTTTTATTGGGTCTCTCACTTGCTGGGTGCTTGTCGACAGACGGCAGAGTGGTGGGAGGGCAAAATAAACTGTCCCTCATTGGAAACGCTGTTAATGGAAAAGCATCTTAATCTTGATACAAAGAATGTTTTTATCTCTGTGTGGTTTATCACTCCAACAAGCCCAGGCTGTAAAACTGGGCTTTATTGTTACTTGCTTATTTCAGGCAATTCATTAAATTTCAAATTCAGTTTAAACAAAGTACTGCAGAGAAAAATGACTATTGACAAAGATGATGCTGACGTGAAGCCTCCGCTGTGATGGCTTCTGTGTTCATGCGCAGATCTGCAGGAGCGGGAGGCGGGTGGTCAGGATTCACCCGCCACCGTCAGGGATCACGTGTACGACAACCACATCAGTGCAGGTCAGTGTGGTACATTATACTGTATATGGAGTAGCTGTTAAATATTAATGTGTGATCTGTGGTGGGAACTGCTGTAAGGAGATAAGAGATAAACAGGATGCCTCTGTTGTTCACCATCAGTTAGATCAATAGATGACTGTAGAGCCCTTCTTCTTTCTTGTCTGCTACGCTTGAGGTTTTTATTGCAGAGCAAACTGCAGGTTCTGCACTCAGAAAGTGGTGTGTTCCAGCTCTGATGTGCTGAGTGAGTGTAAAGGACGCAAAGGTTACGGACACAAACTGGCAGCTACTGTTCCCCGTTTTTCCTACACGATTAATACCAGAGAGATGTGACGCTAATGCATCTGACTGCTTGAGAAATAAGAAGATTAATAAGCAACTGGAATTAAGACAGAGATAAGAAGTGAAAGTAACAAACGGTGGCTTTAAATACAGATTAAACTTCGTCTTCATTTTGTTTACAGAGGCCGATGTCCCTGAATTTGGGCTTCTAAACACAACAAGAAAAGTAAGACTTGACCTTCGAGCCAGCGCTTCTCCGATAAAATCATCCCTAATCATATTTCTGTTTCCCGTTTCTCAGTGTGTGAAGCCGATGAACTTCCAGGAAGAGGTGCGAGCCCACAGGGACCTGGACGGCTTCCTGGCCCAGGCCAGCATCCTCTTGGATGAGAAGGCTGCGACTCTGGACGAGGTCCTGAGGCGGATGCTCACTCGCATGGTGGAGGACGGACACCACGACAGCAGCTGCAGCGCGGACGAGGTCGTGAACTCGCTGTTCACCGACGCAGGAGGAAAGGACTTTAGTGGTGAGTGGAACAGGAGACAGGCAGCGGTGAGTCTGTGGGCTTCGAGACAATGAAACTGCCTCGGCTTTGTTTTTATGCAGTCCACCTTCTGTCAGAGACCATTCAGGGAGTGACAGCTACTTCAGCTGGTTTCCAGTACCAGCAGTCCTGGCTTTGCATTCTGTAAGTTACTGTTACGGAACAGAAGCAACAATAACTCGCAAGAAGTCCTTTATCTTCTGATTGTTAGCGATGCTTTAGCTTCATCAATAAGGAACCTAACGTATCCCATATTCATTTAGTTTTACCTGCTCTATTCAGCTCCACTGTGAGACGCCTGCAGAGACGCTTTGTCAGTGTGGCCCGTTTGGAGAAACCACAGAACTGGGGCATTAACTGCTGCGAGGCCCGCTACATCATCCTGATCCTAGCTCCTCCCAGAACGGTGAGGTCCGCTTGGCGGTTCTGCTTTTCAAAATGCTTTGTTCTGGGTGATCCGAGTTCATTGGAGTCCTTGAAGATATGAACATCACGTGTTTGGCCTTGTGAGTCCAGGTCAGACAAGGCAAATGTGTGTTCTGGGAAATTTGGGTTGGTTATTTCCACTGTGACCTTTCTGCTCATCAGTTCTTTGTCACTGAGCCAACAAACCACCCAATACCTTCACTTTCCCTTCATGTCTCCTCAGAAAAGCACCAAGACGGCCCTTGAACTCGGTCGAACCTTTGCCACGATGTTCTCAGATATTTCCTTCCGGCAAAAGCTTCTGGAGACTGAGACCGTGGAGGAGTTCAAACAGGAGCTGGTCCACCGGCGACAGCAGCTCTCTACAGCCAAGCCAGCGACAGAGGGAGTGGGGGCCTCAGATCCATGTACAGACAAACCCCTAAAGGTGTGAAAATAAATATTTAACAATAATCCATTATGAGCTACTGTAAGTGCAGTTTGTTACATAAGAGCAATATGATGTCAAGAAGCAATGAACCAGAAAAACTGAGAGGAATATAAACTACCTACTGTAACATAACATACTTACCGCAAACACAACATTTCTATCCTGGACTGAAGCCTCTTCACATGCGGTGACCACCCTCGTGTTTTGCCACTCCATCCAAGCAAAGTGGTGCGCTAGAGAAAAGGGGCCCGATTTGTGATTATTCTGTTTCCACACACTGTCGGGCAGCTCAGTGAGAGAGCTGCCAGGTCCGGTGTGGCGCTGGCAGCAGAAGGTGCAGCTCAGTGCAGCGATGAGGGATTTCATTACAACCAGCGTTTGAATTCAGGAGGAGGGAAACACCCAAAGTGACGCTCGCTTCAGACGCGCTTCAGTAGAACCACGGTTCAGTCCCAAAGTGTGTGATACTGTGAGAACCAGGACCTGAGTGAGTGCAGTGTGTTGGTTCTGGTTCCGGGGAACAACCGGCGCCACAGTATGTGATTAACTCTCTTCATCTTCTCTTCACAGTGCAAAGACTTCCTCAGAGCTGGTAAAGGCGTCTATGACGACCTGCGCCGCAGACTCCCTCTCTACCCGTCAGACTTCACAGACGGTACCGACAATCCATGCTCCTAACATCAACCCGTGGTGGGATGGGCTGTTTCTGTCTTAACCCTTTGAATATGCATGAAGGTATAACTGGGACAGACCGCTCTCTGCTCAAGTACAGCACCACGGCCGTCTTCCTCTACGTCGCCATCCTGCTGCCCGCCATCGCCTTCGGCTCGCTCAACGACGAGAACACGCGGGGAGGAATAGGTAGAGACTCCTCACGCGTGACGTGAGCACATGTTCCGACTCTAAGACGCGCTTCCTTGCGGCTGACAGATGTTCAGAAGGCCATCGTTGGTCAGAGCATCGGAGGAGTGATCTACGCTCTGCTCGCCGGTTCGCCGCTGGTCGTCCCGCTCACCACGGCGCCGCTGGCCATCTTCATCAGTGGCGAGTATCATCCAGAGCTAGTTCAAAGACACACGGCCAGAAAAACGTTAGCAAATACTGAGGCGTGCGCATCATTAAACGGATGGAATGATTAAAGCCTCTGGGCAGCAACAGGCGAGTGGAAGCAGCAGGAGGCAGCTGTTTGCAAAACGCTTGTATAAAGCAGCTGCACGCTCCACGCTCAGCGTTCACCCACGGACCGCTGGAGTGTGGAGGCCAGATTTGAATTAATCAGGAAACACAATCGTAAATAACACTTGTGTTGGCTGCATAATGTGGACACTCGCGCCGACTAACGAACATCTGTGCTAAATAACCGAGGGCCTTCACTTACAGCAAATGCTGTACTCCATTACACTTATGTAGAAACCCCACTTCTACATGACAGCAGCTCATTACAAACGAGAGGATGTGACTCCGGGCCTGTGTGTGTGTGTGTGTGTGTGTGTCCGTCACCGCAGTCATCAGGGGCATCTGTGACGACTACAGCCTCGACTTCGCCGCCGTCTACGCCTGCATCGGCTTATGGAGCGGCCTGTTCCTCATCCTCGGAGCCTTGTTCAATGTCAGCCTCCTGATGAAGCTCTTCAAACGGTAAACACGCAACACGACCCTCAGATACGTCACGATGCATGGCAGCCAGAAGCCTCTAATATAGGGCGCTCATCTCTGATCCGCGTGGAGAGGTCACTGATAAGAGACGCGTCTGTTATGACGTCCTGGTTTCAGCCATAATCATTAATGTTGTTTAATGCACCGATGTGATCTCGCCCATCACTCGGCCTGGAATGGATCGTTATGTCTGCGTCTGTGTAAAAAAACACCCAGTGTGATAAAACATGAATGATGCGCCCGCACTTGTTTTATTTCCACTATCTTCTAGCTCGACAGAAGAAGTCTTTGCGCTGTTCATCTCCATAGCGTTTGTTGGGGATGCAGTGAAAGGCACCATCAAAAGTGAGCGGAGACAAGGTCAGACTACATTAAACATGTTTTGAATGCCTGTGCAGTAAAGCTATCTCAAACGAACTGCAGGGGAATGCCTAAACATGCTGCCGCGGCCTGCAACACAGCCGCGCCGACGCACAGATCTATCACGGAGACTTTAGAGGAAAGGCAAGCATGAAATCAAACTAGACCCCCTGAGTCTTGTATTATAATGTTAATATAGTGCGGTCTTTCACGTTGCTGCTGTTCATATCGTTCTCACAAGGGCTTTGTGAGTGAGAATAGGGAGTAAATGGGCATGTGGTGGACTCTCTGGAGTGTTCCCTCCTTCATTTATATGCCTCGGGCCGTCATGAGTGTGCTAAACTACAGTAAAACTGAGCAACGCTTCAATCTCATGGCTAAAATGCTTCAATATGCTTGAATAAACATGCTGAGAATAATAATGTAAAGGGGGAATTACACCGATAAGCTGCTGGAATCCATGGCAGATGCTGGAACGAGGAGTGTAACATGCGATAGACTGCGTGTTTCCTCTCAGTTTTCCAGCACTTCTACCACGGGCCCACGCTGGTGACCACAAACGCCTCGTCGGCGCTTCACATCATCATGCAGACGCCTGGAAACCAGACTGCAGGCTCACTAGGACCAGCCGGAGGTCAGGGGTTGCTCCTCCTGCCCGAGCAGCTGGTGTCATGCACCAGAGACCGTCCCGTCCTGTGTTTGCTGCTCATGTTGGGCACGTTGTGGCTGGGTTACACCCTTTATCTCATTAAGAGGAGGTAGGCTCACCTGCTGGACCTGAAAATACCCCCTTAACAATAGTTCAGAGTAAAGAATACAAGTGGGCCTAGAACACTTGATTTAAGCAGTACCACAGGTTTACTACTACGGAATTCTACTGTAGTAGTAAACCTATAGTACAGTACTTACTGTACTGAGGCTGGTTGAGTTCTGTGCCTTTGTTTTCCTGCAGCCCGTATCTGAACCCCAGAATCAGAGAGGTGGTGTCTGACTGCGCTCTGCCTGTCTCGGTGCTGATGTTCTCCTTCATCGGCTCCTACCTTTTCTCCGACATAAAGCGTGAGTACAGACGAGCGCTCCTCAGCGTGGGTCACGGCAGCGCACTGCGTGTGCGACCCGTCGCGGCGGCTCTGACCGAGTCCAGTGTTTTGTGCCAGTTCCTGTGTTCAGTGTGCGCGACGGCCCTGTCTTCAGCTTCCCAGCGCTCGACCAGCTGACAGGGATGAACGCGCTGAGCGCAGCCGGGCTGGGCTTCCTCCTGGCGCTGCTCATCTTTATCGACCAAAACATCGTCACCTCGCTCACACACGTCCCAGAACACAAGTAAGACGGGTCCATTGATCTGTGCAGCTGTAGCTAATAAATGAATGGAAGCGGCCTCTCACTGACGACCTGGAACCGCCCGGTCCAGGCTGCTGAAAGGCCCCGCCTTCCACTGGGACCTTATGGTGACTGGCTTCATCAACGTCCTCATGTCCTGCCTGGGGTTGCCATGGATGCATGCTGCCTTCCCACACTCCTCCCTGCACGCCCGTCAGCTGGCCAGAGTGGAACAGCACGTAGAGAGCGGACGCCTCCACACGACGTGAGTGAAGTTTGAACGAGCAAAACGCCGGCTGCTCGGAATTCACTCCTCAGCCGGTCCCTGGCGTGACAATAGGAACGAACGGTCTCCTAAACAAAACACAACCTCGGCTCAAGGCCCACTTAGTGACGCTGAAACGTATCGCACTCATTACTGGGAAACCAGCAGGAATAGTCACGATCCGGAGAACCGGTTGCCTGTTGTACTGGACCCGAGGCGCTGCGGTCCCAGGTGAACGGGATGATTGCAAAGATGAGGTCTTTCATCAAACACAGTTCATAACATTGTGAAAAGCTTCAGGGACTGTGAGTGTGTGTGTGTGTGTGTGTGTGTGTGTGTGAGTGAAAGCCACGTAGCATTTTCCTGAATGCTACAGCACGACACTTGTCATGATTATAACCTTTACAAGTTTTAAATTGGCTAAAGGTTCTATAACTAAAATCAAGCCTTTCTCTCACCAGCTGCTCTTAGAGGAATATGAACTTGTCGTGGGTTTAAAATGAATGCTGGGCCTCAGTTCTTCTGTGTCCATCAGCATCGTCAGCGTGAGGGAGACGCGTGTGACGGCGCTGGCGGCCAACGTGCTGATGGGCGTGTCCGCCTTCATGCTGCCCGTCCCGCTGCAGTGGATCCCCAAGCCCGTCCTCTACGGCCTCTTCCTCTACATCGCGGCCACGTCGCTGGACGGGAACCAGATGGCGGACCGCATGGCTCTGCTGCTGAAGGAACAGGTGAAGCCGGGCTCTGGGTTCATCCAGCGCTTTGTGTGTGAAAACGCCTGGTTGTTTGGGTTTGTGCTCAATTAAACCCGCTAGTTTTGTCATTTTCTAAAGCCAGAAACAGAAATCTGCTCTTTTCATCTATTCTGTTGATTCATCTGAAAGCTGCTACAATTATTTCCTGCCACTTCAGACCTCTGCCAGATTATTGTGAAGCCAACTAGATACTATGAAACACCACAACATGCATGTTTGCCCTGGTCTGTGTTCAGACGTCCTATCCTCCTGCCCACTACATCCGGCGCGTCCCTCAGAGGAAGCTCCATCTCTTCACCGCGCTCCAGATGATCCAGCTGGTCATCGTGTGCGCCTTCGGGATGCATCCGCTGCCCTACATGAAGATGGTCTTCCCCCTTCTGCTGATGCTGCTCGTCCCCGTCAGGTGGGACCTGCACAGACAGGACCTGACTGTCGGCTGCTAGTTGTTTCATGGCTAACCTCTGCGTGTTTGTCCTCAGGTGCAGCCTCCTCCCCAGAGTAATTGATGCCAAGTATCTGGATATCATAGACGCTCAGCACATGTAGAGCAGCCCCTCCCACCATCACTTTACTGTGAAATAAGCATAAGAGACTGAAAATGAAATCAAAGATAATGAAATGCGTTTGTAGTGAGAGGCTGATCGTTGATGCTCCTACAATGTAACATGATTTTCTCTTGTGCAACACACATTTAACGTCACTGTCTCTGGTATTTACCACTATAATCCCTGAAGGCGTTTCTTCACATCGCTCTGACAGCACATGTTAAACAAACGTCCTCTTCCTGGCATCCACCTGAGATTCACGCTAACACTGAAGAGGTCAAATGTAAGAATCATCTCATTTCATTATGAATTATATTATATATATTGTTTTTATATTATTAGGAGGTTTCCTAGCAACACAGGAGCTCAGTATTCTGAGATCCATGACAGATGCTGGTGTTCAGATTTTGAGAAGATTTACACACGAATTACACTATTAGGAGTAATTAGTTCTGTGCAGGGAGTAAATGAAGCTGTGGCCAAACAAATAAAACAATTAAATGGACTAAATGAACAGTTTCACTACGAGGCACCACTTTAATGAATCCTACAGTAGCTCCCGAAGCTGAATATTTAACATCATGGACAGAGAAAGAAACAGTCAAATATAATCTGCACATCAGCGTTCAGGCGAATGCAAGTCAACGTGCTTTGATTGAGCCTTAAGAAAAGGCTCAATAAAGAGCAACACACCTCATATCAATGAGGCGGTCATGTTCATGCATCAGTTCACTGCCTCAGTCACTGATGACACAGGCCACGGTCCAACATGCCGAGCATTAAGAGTCACTCCAACAGATGGCAGTAGAAGCTCATCTTCAGCCCATGAGACTGCGACTGTGTGGGTGAAATGCTGCGTTCAGACGCTCATAAAACACCAGCCCAACTTCCACCGCCTTCAGACGTTCGGTCAGCTTTGATTCCCTGTGAAGCCACTTGATGCTCTCGCTCACTTTACTTCCTCTGCTGCAGTATGTGCAGCGTTTGTAGGCGTTTATTAACCGAGTGGCTCAAATGTATAAAAAAAAACATGCTTGTGTGAGCGCACTGACGAACACAAAGAGGCTACTATTCACAGTGTGCAATGATAAAGAGCCCCACAATTATCATCTGTGGCTCAAAACATAATCATGAATTCAGTTGAAGAAAACGATTCATGGCAGAAAACGAGGTCTGTGGAAACTGATCTGTCTCTTATTTAACAACAGGATAATTACAGGCATAATCACTTTCAAATGATCAAATTAGACACATTTTTTGATTTCGTATAGGTTTTGATTCATTGTGCGCTTCACAGCTGACGAAGCACAATTATGTAGGAAGGACAAAATCTGAGCATAATTCAAAGACAATCCAAGAACCACCACTGCATTTGTGTCTTTTAGCAGCCTGCACACAAAAAGAGCTGAATTCACTCGATAACATTCAATCGGGACGGTGTGAAAAGGCAAACGCTTTCTAAAAGCGACCCCTCTCGTGCTGCGGACTTTTAGCGCCGGTTGGTCAGAACGTTGAGCAACGGAACAGACGCACGGCTGATTACGCGGCTCCTCTGAGGCCAACTCTCTGAAGACACCTTTAATTGAATCCCAGAGAAAAAAGTGAGACGACAGAGATGTTCCGACGCTCACTGCAGAGATGCTGCCAATTAATTCTCCATCACAAAACCTCTGTACTGTATATTTAGCTCTGAGCCTCCTACACAGCGACCGACCTGATCTGAGATGTGCTGTGAGTCACTGTCGGGGCGGGCAGAACCCGGCTACTCCAGGAGTCGCAGGGCTCCTCCTCATGTCTAGGTTCATTATGGTGAACCTGTGCAGCCACCTCCATCACATCATCATCATCATCTCCCTCACACATGTTCCACGTCCCTGTGGCGCCATCATGCATGTGCAGACACACGCCTTCACAGACAGGTAACAAATTAGCACAGACACGTCCCCACACCTCTGCTATTCACACCTCTGCTCTTCATTTTCATTAAGCTCACACGCTCTCGCACCTTCGCCTAAACCAAGCGAACGGGCCAAGAGCGGAGACAATGCGAGTCGCGCTACGTGAGGAGATTTAGCTGGCTCACGCCACCTGAGTGGGCTGAGGCGAAGCAGAAAGGCTGCGGTGACAGCACAGACAGAAATCCAGTGCACGAGCCGCAGCAGACAACCCACAGTGTCTTGCATTAATAACTAGATTGTTCAAGCCCTGTGCTGATGTCAGGATGCATTAAGGTCCATCATGGAGATAGCACTGGTGTGACATTACAGACAATGGAGCAGTGTGTGGAGCCGGTAGATAAGCAGAGAGGATTGGGCTGGTTGTTAGGGAGTCCAGCCAGTGGTATTGACAAAACTCTGTGGGCTGCTTGATGTGCAGAGTCAGTGTTGAAACAAGAGATACACAGGCAAACAGCTGCACAGCGGCTTTAACAAAGAGTCAGACACACCCACACACACAAACACACACTCTGGGGAACACAAGTTGGATTTCTAGATGTGCCATTACAGGCAGGAAACATAAAAACTCTTAAACATAAACAATGAGTCTCTCCCGTTGTTTGCTCTTGATCTGGTTCCAGGACTCCTCAGCACTTTTCAGCTGGCACAGAGCATGGCTGGATGTTAATTGTTCTACGCGGTGCACCTGTGTGGAAGCACCGAGTCCGACCCAGACGACGCTGAACTTGGTTCGGGGGAACGCCTATAAACGGGTTGCACCAGCCGGCAGAACCTCAAGCTGGTTCCACCGGCCCGCTCCGAGCCTACAGTAGGGGCTGAGATGCAACGCGTAGCAACGATCAGAGCAACTAGAGGGGACAACACCACAACGCTGCCCTGATGCATGAGCAGCTACAGTCTAAAGTAAGAAGCAAAAATATTCTGCATCAGCTGATGTTTTCCTCATGTACATGTAGGTGGCAGCCTGATGTGGGAGAGAGAGTGGCAGGAGATAATGAGAGCACGTTTATGAATCGAGAACAGTCGTGTGGGAATGATGATGATAAAGCTAACAATCTAAATGTGCAAAGGCAGCACAGACACACACACTGTATATTGATCAGTTAGATGAGCAACGTGTGATACGCTGCAATTATGAACTTCCTGATTAAATCAAAGTCTCACCCGACAGCGATAGGACGCAGTTGTACGCGTGACCTCTAAATGACTCCACGGAGGATAAACAGCTTAATGGAAGACTGAAAGGATACTTTGCCTCATAGAAAGCAGAGGATACACACAAACCATCACATACCATCATGGTGCATGAACCTTTAACAGGGAAATGGAACGTAAATTTATAAATGTGCATTTAACATTGTTGAACATTGTTGGTCTTTTAAATCTGTGTTTCTATCTATGTGAGAGAAGTCGTTGAGGTTTTAATTGATTGCATGTTCACCAACCTTTGCTCAGATAACGTCCCAGAGTAACTGATGGCTCTCATCTGCTCCTCGGGCTCGTTTGCATGCCAGGAGGCTAAAATGGCGAACAGCAGGCCCATATGTCAGCCCCGCAGGGAGAGGTAATCTATGTCACCGCGTGGGGATGTGTGTGTGTTACTGCAGAGCTGCAGGTGGAAGCAGGCGCCCTCCACGCTGGCGCCAAGCACACAAACATGGCCGCAACCGCCCCTGGGGTGGAACCAGCGGGTCGCACGCACGCTAATTAAACCCTCAGAATGCAGAGACGCACTTTCTTCTACACGTCCAGTCGTTTAGGCTTCACCCGTCAAACGCGGCCAGATGTCCCGTAAATGGGGCGGCGGAAAGCGTCCACTCTAAGTGGGAAACAAGCGAGCATCGAGTGGCTGTTCTCAGGGTCGCAACGCGGTTAAGAGCCTCTCATATACAGCCGGAGTGTTAAACGGTGACTTTGATGGCACCATGTGCTGCTCAAACCCTCCACAAGCTCGAGACAGAGAGAGAGAGAGCGAGAGAGAGTCATGATCTTCCACCTCTGCTGGTTTTCACCACACTCCTAAAACACACCAAGTTTCAGTCCTAATTTGCTAGTTTTAGAACTGAAAACACATCAAGTCATTTAAATGGTCTGTCTTACTGTTCAGATTGAATAAAATTTCCTTGTTTGAAACAAACCTTCCTGGTTGCGTTCATCTACATTCCCCGTGTGCAGAGAGAACAACTGCAAAGCGACCGAAGCCTTTGTTTTCTGATGAAACGTGTTCCTTTAGGAGCGGCGCGTCCCCTTTTTCCTGCGGCGCTCACTCCACTTGGCATCAATCAAGACATCAAGGAGGGCGATTCGGACACGAGGAGGTGCCGGGCTCTGCTCCTGATCCGGCCTCCGCCGCGGCAGGCGGGGGTGGGGGACAGGCCCCATCGGCTGCCTAACCGCCTGGAAGCCAATCACACGCCGGACGCGGGCTTTTCCTGGCGCCGGCAGAACTCACTGGGCGTTATGCGTGTTTCCCGTCCGCTCCCTAACAACGTGCTGCATGTTTTATCTTTCATGAAGTGAAACAACGGCGCGTTGGAAAACAAGCAGCAAAACGGGGCACGGCTTTGTTTACGTTTATTAATAATGCGGCTTAGACACTCGGGAGACAGATGTTATGTACGACAGCTGTATCTGCTACTGTCATAGAGTGGCATCACGTTAAGTCATCTAATGAGTGAAGTCTCAATGTAATTATGCAGTTATTACCTCAAAGCGCTGATCCAACGTTATACAGGGCCAGCGACTGAACAGCCGTACATCACAGGGAGGTGTGATCCAAACCAGGAGCTGCCTGCTACTGTAAGTCGCCCCTTTGTGAACTTAATGCCTTTACGCTCAAAGGATTTGCTCACATTTCCCACCGTCGGTGTTTAGTAGCACAAAAAGCCTGGTTTTTATAAGCAGGGACAAATAATGATTTATTATCAGCACTTACCTCATCATGATAAATGATCCTGTGAAGTGTTTAAGTGGAATCAGTAGAATAGAATAGAATGTGGTTAAAAATTGCAATTCAGCATAGTGTTTTTAATCCTAGACATGAAATAGGAAGCGCATGCAGAAGAGTAGCTTCAGTCTTTCAGGTGGAAACCGTGCAATTAAATCACTGTTCTCTCTGTCAAAGCTTTGAACTCAGTGGACATAAGACACAGGAGGTCAGTAGTGCTAACGCACAGTACGGGGGTCAGCGTGTGGGGGGGGACACTCGCTGCCCCCACCACCACCACAGGCTGTGTTGTTTGATGCAGGGCGGCCAGTCTCACCTCCTCCAATAAGGAGGCAGCGGACTCGTCTCATGACAAGTATGTGTTTGAGTGTCTTTGCACGCAGCAGCGCAGGTCCCCCGTTTTCTAACCCAGTTGTGTCCGTCTGATTTATTCAGTGACAGCTACGGTCCCTGCGATGATTGGCCTGTAATGATATGTCATGTCAGCGGGAGAGTTAAGAGGAAATGAGGGAGGGGGGGCCAGAGGGAGACAAACATTTAGCGCCGACCAGTGAAGGTTCCTCTCTCTCTCGCTCTGCTCGATCGCCCGCTCCGCCGTCTCGCTGCAGCGTCTCTCCGGCTACAGTCAATTAGAAAAATGAGAGGAACCGTCAATGAGGAGCGAGTCGCTCCCTAATGTAATCAGACACACCAAGACTCAGTCTCTGCTCTGCATCCACACCCTCACGCATGAACCACAGCAGCGCGACGGCGGCGACGCTGCATGGCGACATGCCGCAGTCGAAGCAACGGCCTCCAACCAGCGGCTGGACCCGGTGCTGACACCACAGTGGTGCTGAGACATGGTGAGAGCAGGGCTGGGACACATGTGGTGACCACATTATGCAACAGATGCACAGTCCTGAGACGTAATGCAGCAAAGACCATGCAGCACCGCGTGAATAATTCATTTAACCAATTCAGCATCTACACGAGGAGCCGGATAATAAATTGTGTTTATTAAAAAGGTTTTAGTGACATGTCCTATTAATGAGGATCGCAGCCTTGGCGGGTCTGCAGCCGAGCCGGGCCTAAACCCAGGAATGCAACCTGAAACGTCCATCCTGCGATGGACAACGGTCGCAGGAAGAGAAACACGGTGGAGAATGGGTGGAGAAGGGTGGAGAACGGGTGCAGAATGAGTGGAGAACGGGTACGCGTGGAGAACGGGTACGCGTGGAGAACGGGTACGCGTGGAGAACGGGTACGCGTGGAGCTGCCTGCCTTCCAGGAGGCGCAGCTGCCGGAGCTCCCTGCTGTGGAATTACTCGCCTGGAGAAGCGGCGCGGGGTGAGGGGGGGTGCGAGGACACAGCGGATCAACAAGCTCCAGATGAAACACAACATCTCCCAGCTCCTCTCTGGCGACCAGCTCTGTTCATGTCGCTACTGAACTCCTGTTTTCTTTTTCAAACGGAGCCGTCGCTGCCGGCTGAGAGACCTTTCCTGTCCTTCTGAGATGAATTCCTTCTCCTACAGGAGATAAGCTCCTGTCTCTGGAGGAAAAGAACCAACATGAGAGTATATAGATGCCCCTGCATTATTCAAATATCCAAAATTATTTGTTGCTTAAATAAAGTCTACATACAACATTTATGAGCTTCCATGCTTTCTTCAGTGTAAACAGGCGCTGGCTGGGCACAAAAGGCTGTCAAACAGCAGCTACATGGACCTCTGCAGTGGAGAGTGAGCAACTGTGGTTCGTCTCCTCACTGAGGTCCACGTGATAGTGAGCTGTTGGTTCTGTACAGCTCTGCTCAGAGAATCCGAGGAGGAGGAGGAGGAAAAAACAAAAACCCAGCAAGAAAATACTTTAGCAGCACATCAGAATAATGATTCATCTTGTGCGTCTGTAATTTTCTAATCATTTACTTGAAGGTTTTTATTAACGTGCAATTAGTTTTTATTTTCTTTAAATATCTGCTTTATCACTAGAAAACATTTAGTAATTATTTTAAATTGGGCTTTTCATTTTCCTTAAACTTGAAGAATTAGTGTAATTGTCTCTTCTTATGTGATTGGCCACTGATGTGTGTGAGGCGTGAAGCTGCAGGCGTCTCCATCAGCTCCGTGGATCAGGGAGCAGAACGCCGCCAGTCGTCAGGCGACACCTGACAGCACCGTCGGTAATGACTTACCATTATGCAATTACACAGCTGATCGGACCTGAAGCTCCAACTGGTGTCAGCTCGTCCCACCGGTTCCACGCCCAGCAGTAGGCAGAAGAACAAACAGATTCGGCATTTGTTCCGTTCCAACAGGTCGGTGCAGTGAAGGGACTGTGCGTCGCTGGTCACTTCATAAACACGGCTGTGAATAATCACCAGGTTCCTCCTGTCAACCTGCAGCAGCCTCATTACAGGCGTTTAAACGGTCCCTTACTGCACCTTGACTACTGCAGCATTCCAACAAGCAGGAGGAAATCAGTCTGTCCATATATTGATGTAAAGCTCATGCTTTACTGCTTAGCATCATGTTAATGCTCATAAAAACCAAACACTACCTTCTGCTCCACGTTTTTCAAAAAGGCATCTGAAAAACAAGACAATGTGAACAAAGACATTAGCGTTTGCTCGGCTGCGTGATTCTTATTTTGTAAGTTTTTCTCTTTTCTCCTTAAACTACAGTATAGGATCTGGTCTTTCAGAAAGGCGATCTGTCATTATTCCACTGGTAAAGCCCTGATCAATACCAGCAATCTTCATTAGCTGGTCACGATCAGTCCGTCTTCAACGCATTGTGCTGGACTGATGCAGAGACAAATTAGACACCGATCTAAACGCACCGCGGTCCTCGCTGAGATGCAGACGCTCCTGCGCTGGATCATTTTTCCAATATGCAACATTCGTCATGCACTGAAACTCATTATGAAGTAGAGGGTTATAACTAGGTCACAAATGAGGCTCCGCTTCTTGATTCCTCTGCGTTTCAGCACACCCGCAAACACACGAGGAGGGGCAGTGTGGACAAATGAGGCTCCGCTTCTTGATTCCTCTGCGTTTCAGCACACCCGCAAACACACGAGGAGGGGCAGTGTGTGTGTGTTTGTGTGTGTGTGTGTGTGTGTGTGTGTGTGTGTGTGTGTGTGTGTGTGTGTGTGTGTGTGTGTGTGTGTGTGTGTGTGTGTGCGCATCTCGTCAGCAGGTTGGTGCCTCTGCTTCACGTTTATGGATTTAGTTCTTCAGCTGTTGTTTGTCTTCAATACAGCACGTCAACCCCCACATGACTGGAAGCTGCAGATGTTCATGTTTCACCAGCTGAACAGAGACAGATCCATCAGGCCCCGAACTTAACTAGAGCAAAGCGAAGGCTGAGGACGAGCTAAAATAATAGGGAAGCCTAACTAATTCATGGGTTACTGTACTGTGCAGCTGAGCGCTGGTCTGGACACACGACCAGGACCGATCCAGCAGGTCAGGAGGGCAGAACCGCACTTAATCAGCGCCAGGATGCATATTCACAGAGCAGCAGGAGGTCTTCTGGACGTGTCAGCTAGATAATGATCGATAGATGTAACTGTACGCATTGCTGGGGTCTGTGGCTGGTCTGCATCAGGTGTTATTTTTAGCAGGCACTCTGCTGAGGAGGTGTGCAGCCACTGCATGCAGCAAACATCAGCACAGTAAATACTGTATATCAGGCATGTGACGCTGGTCTAGACAGAAAACCTACAATCGTGATCAATTCTACCTGCGGTAGATGTTGCTGTTGACTGAGCTTTAGATTAAGCAGCTGATCCTCTGTGTTTTTTCTGCATTAAAGAACCAGAGATGGGGTTTTCTCTAGAGAGCCTCACCTTCATTCTTTGGCGATGGGTTTTCTGTATATCTGCTTGAGAAATCAGAGCACTGGAACATCCTTCGCTTGATGTGTATGTGCTGTGGGCTCCTCTCTCTACTCTGTAGTGCGGCTTTGGTAAACACCTCAGATACTGTGGAGACAAGCGTAGTGTAAACTCCAGTCCAGAACTAGAACATAAATCATCCACATAAATGGCTTCTATTAAGGATTCATATGGTCCAAAATCAAACAAATCAATGGAATTTGGCAAAATATGTCAAAACGTATTGATTGACTCCATGTAAGATTAGGTAGAGGAACTTTAAACTAATTATAAACAGAAGTGTGCTGCTTTCAGCTCCCTCATGTAAACGCATAGAGGATCTGCAGCCCTGGAAAAACAACAGATGTGCTCAGTGAAGCTCACAGGTAAACGTGGGCTTAAAAATGTTCTCAAGATTCAGCTTTAATTAGTTCCAGCAAAAACTGTTGCTGATGGTAAAAGTTTGCAGCCAGAGGATTCAAGGGGCTCGTTGGAGCTTTTCTTAAATACACGTGTATTTGGATATATGCTGCAGACGCTGCTCCCTCCTCAGCCGGTCGTTACACAGCAGTTAACCACAGTGACACGTGCAGTATATTTTGCAGAGTGTGAAACACACTTGGGAATAGAGACATTATCTTTATTGTGTGTAACTAGGGAGGCACTAAAGAAAGGCTGAAACAAAGGATGCGAGGTTCCCCCAAGATCGTCGGTTCTCCACCGCGCAGACAGAACACGCGTATCTACGGCAACAGAGCAACCGAGTTTCACACTGGGAATAAAGTAGACAAATTGGCAACTAATGTTTTTATATGTGCTGCAGACACATTTCATGAAGGCAATTAAAATGCACTTTGTCAAATGAGATGGAAGCGGAGAAAAGCTCCGGTGTCTTGACAATACAATATCTGTGTCCTTAAGGAAGAGTAACTGCAAGCTGAGGCTATTTGACAACACAGCAGGTGATCAGAAAAGTGGATTGCCGCCTGAGGAAGTGTTGCCTTTTTTCGAGTGAATTACAAAATGTTCCTGAGGGTATTATTCTATTAAATATGGCGTCGAGCTGCAGCTCCCCAGGACAACGAGGCTTTTTCTCACGTTGGCCGTTTAAAAGCTATAATTTCATTCTAAAATGCCAAAGCAGTGATTCAACGCGTGCACGCAGCTGAAGTACAGTAGAGGCTGAAGGGGAGGCAAAGTCACAACAAATCCAGCGTCATCAGAGCCGCTACTGTAAGCGTGTTCCTGGGGATGTAAATACATATAAACAGGGACCCGACAGTCGAATCACAAGCCAAGTGTGTGATCACACATATAACATACGATGCTCGTTAGGTGTAAGTGTATTACTCACATACATATCTATCTGTCTGTCTATCCTCCTGGTGTCTCAGCGAAGGCAGGATGTGGAAGCTTTCTAAGCAGTGACTCAACCACGGAGACGTCTTCCAGCAGAGGTACCACAGAACCTTGAAGCGGTCCGCGGGCCTTAATGACACACAGCTCTAAACTCCGGCCTCGTCTGGCTGCTCATAAAACGAGGAGACAACACCTGAGCGCTGATGTAATGAGCGAGCTCGCTTCTAAGCCCCGGTTTGTGTTCTCACACTGCTTCTGCTGCTGGAGGCTGAGTCACCGCTGTGCGTTGTCTTACGATGCGCTGGTCCCCGCTTCGTTCCTGTGGGCATTGAGCCGACAGCGGAGCCATTCTCTCCCTCCGCTCGGGAAACACCTACAGATCCGAACACAATGACACATTGTTAGCTGCCTACATAGGCTTCATTCTTTTCTTTCAATACACGTATTAAAACAATAAAATATTTCACATCCCCACTGCAAAGATTATTGTTAAACATCATTAATAGAAACAATGCAGGGAAGCCCCTAAGAGACCTTTAGACAAAGAACGATTGTCCCCCGTTTACATTATTGAAGTAAATGCAGAGTGAGAGCCTTTAAGCAACGATGTTCCCGTTCGGGCACTGAAATACAATCCCTTTTTAAAAAAGCCAAAAGTGCTTTTTATCTCTAAATAGGCTTTAGACTTCAATGGGATTCTTCTCCTTCGTTTTCTCCTGCTAACTTTCCTGAAGAAATTAAAATTCTTTCGACCCAAGCGCGGCTAAAAGCAGAACGAAGCCGCTTTATCGATTTAGTGTGAAATCCATGGCTGATAAATGAATCTGGCTGTTGGGTGCGCTCACAAACAGGGGGCGAAGGTCCAGTCTCCACATTCAGCCCACCGTGTGTTAGAGCAACGTTCCACACGTTGATGCTGCAAACACACAATGGCCTTTTTCCCCCACGTGACCAATAATAATAAGACGGGATGAATGACATGATTTACAGTCCCTGTTATTATTCAAACCGTCTTTAACGTGAGCTGTTACAGCGACTGACACAAAACTGATTTCATCCAGAATGGTTGCAAGGAGAAATATTCATACTGTACCGTGGATAATGATGATATAAATGGCAACAATATCTAGAGTTAGATCCAATTTCATGCCCACTATGCAGTTGTCACGTGAATCGCAGAAGGTTGTCACAGCAGCGTCTTTCACATTTACATTTGTCAAGTAAATGTTCTCATGTGTAAGGATTCTTTAGAAACTCCTGTGGGGTTTTTTTGAGCTGAGTGAAGACGTCAATAAATTAGCGATTCATGGAAAAAGCAGAAGCTGAGGCACGTTGTGGATTCAGTTGGCGTTGATTATCAGGTCTTAATAAAGACAGTTTAGCCAGATTCTGTCCAGTTCCTCCTTTTTTGCCCCAATGCCACACGCTGTCAGCGGGAACAAACTTGTTCCACACACATCACAGATACGAAGAAGGCTGAAGAAACGCTGTGCTTCGCTTTCATCTGTTCGCCACAGGAAATCCTCCGCTGCGACTCGAAATCTGGGTGTTCTCCTTCCTTGTACTGATGTGTATTATGTTCACTATATCATTTAATAAATTCCACAAAGTAACGTTCAATGACATATTTTATCAATGTAGTGCAAAAAGGATTTAGCTGTACAACAATTGAGTGTAGTATTGGTGGCAAAGCGTCTGCTACAGTATGTGAAGCTTAAGTTTCCTTTAGAAAGCAGATTAGTTCTACTTTCTGTTTCTGGCAGCTTATTTAGCTCATATTGTGTTTACTGGTCTATTAGATTACAGGTTGTTACCACCAGAGAAGCAGGTTTAAGTGTGTGTGTGTGTGTGTGTGTGTGTGTGTGTGTGTGTGTGTGTGTGTGTGTGTGTGTGTGTGTTGAGATTCAATGACTGACCAAACTTCACCTGTAACTGCACATTATGATTTATGTGTGAGCTACTGTTAATGTTGCAGGCAGACTCTCTCTCTCTCTCTCTCTCTCACTCTCTCACGCACGCACACACACACACACACACACACACACACACACACACACACACACACACACACACACACACACACACACACACACACACACACACACACACAGCTAGAGGAATAAAAACAAGGACACCTGTAGTGCTTGTTTGGTTCTCACAAGCGCCGAGAACAATGACTTCAGTAAGAGATGTCAGGTTGAATTCATGTCACACCTGCAGATGCTTTGTCAAACACTCAAACGTCTACACTGTTAAGCAGATGTATATTTTTAAGGAGAACTTGTCATTGAACAAGAGGTGCACAGTTATATGAAGTCTGCTCTTAGTAAATATTGTCATTTTGATTTGTTTACAGGCACTAGAGACTAAGAGTTAGTTACAACTTACATATTTTGTAGTTATAATCACATTTATGTGTCACCTGCGTCTACGTAGTTTTGCATAAATGTTTGTTTTACTAAGTGTTACAATTTCATGCAGATGACCAGATCCAGCAGCTGTCTGTGACCTAGAGAACTGTGGCTCTACTCTAATTGCAGTCACATGTTCCTGTCTGAATGTGCTGATTAACCAGTTCATACTTTTCTGGACACAGTTAGTTGCATTAGATCAATCATCTGCTCTAACATCACATCAGGGGGCGCAGGGTCCTTCTCCTCTGTTCAACGCAGTGCAACACTATATATAACAGATGAAAGGCTGTGAGATTAATACAGGCTGTTAAGCATGTTAAAGAACCAAAGATCAGAGAGCAGCGTAATCTTTCATGGATCTAATGTTTTAATCTTAGAGACACGAAGAACTGAATAAAACCCCAGAATGTCTCAAAGTAGAAGCACATCACACAAACAACCTCACTGCAAGCAAACTTGGACAGAATAATAATTATTATTATTAGATGATGATAATAAAATAGAGAAATAAAAAAGCACAAAGTGACTTCCACTGTAAGTATATACTGCATCATCCAGACAGTTTCTTATTATGGGTGCAGTAATGAAAACGACACCCATTCTGACAGATGTGAAAATAATAGACGCTGATTTACACCTACTGTACTGTATGCAGAACACAGGAAACAGGATTCACAGCAGCAGGAACAAAACGTCAGACTCTGAACACACACACCCTACGAGCTCCAGCCTCTCACACGAAGGCTGCAGTCGTTCCACGTGCAGCAGCACAAAGCCTCATCTAACAGCAAATCAATATATTTGGGTTAAAGTGTAAAGTGTGATTAATTCCTCAACACTGGAAGGTGGACGGTGCCCAGCAGGGGTGCTGAAAACTTCTTAATGTCACAGATCTATTTATGGAAAGTCATTAGCATTTTCATAGTCGCAGAATGTTCTCTTTTGATACTGTAAGTGAATATGAATGAAGAATATTAATAATATTATATTAAGAAGAGAAAATGTTTCCATGTGCAGTGATGCAGCGAACACAAACATTTAAAGGCTCTCAGCTGACGCCAACCTGCCACTCAGAGCTACTGCACACGCTCAATTCAAACAGCTCCATTAAATATTAACGTCACAGTAAATAATAATACAAACAGAAAACACTGGCAGCTTCATTTCACCTACATTATCGAATGAATAATCGGACTTCTCTTCAGGAGCAAAGGACGGCTGTACATGTCTGCAGGCCGGGGGTGACGATCCAGAGCAGCAACAGCCAGGACAAGAACTGACCTATTTTATCTGAATAATTACGAGTCTCCCATTTAAACCTGTGCTAAAACCATCATCTGGAGCCTTTATTTTCAACTATATTTACACACTGCATGATTTAACACCGCACATTAACATGCAGCTTTACTGCTGGGCATCAATGGGGAGCAGTCAACATCCAGATCATCACACAATGTCAGAGGCTCTGTTGTAGCAGAGCATGCGCTCCTCAGCAGCCACATTTAGAAGCAAGCTTCAAGTTGTTTCACTGTTATTTAGAAGCGTAAACAGATGTGACTGGCAGCAAAATGTGGCAACAGACGCTTTGTAGCGGCAAGAAAATAAGAAAACACAGGTTTTATGTCATTTTAAGCCTGAAACCAGTTTCTGTCAATAATGTGTATTTATTCACAACATAATGATTTACGTGACGCCCAGCAGACACTACTATTTATGATTCATGCTCATACGTAGTCCTTGTCACAAACACACAGACATGCACCAGATTTTAAATGCCATCAATACAAACGCTACGAAGATGGAAGTCAATCGACTCCGTAATTGACCCTACATCCTGTCCAGTCCTTCATGTGTTCATTGTGGTTTTTGAGATTTAATAACAATGGCCTAAATACAGGATAGCTTCCGACTAATTAGAAGGATGAGGCTGTTCTGCATTCACGGCTGGCAGCGTTGTACAAAGGACCCGATCAAAGCAGGCTTCTCTCCATATTAAGACTAGTTTGGCATCATATTTGTAAAGAGAAAGTGGTGAATTCTTATTCACAACCTGAATACTTAGACCGCCCCGCAGTAGAACTGCACCACCTTCTTCGGAGTTCAACTAAAAGCCTCTGTACAGTTTTTCTCTGTATTTCAGCTTCAGTTTCTACACTACGCTCCAGAACTACTGGAACAGTTCCAGGTGTTTACATCTGGATCTGGTACAAGAACCACCCAATTCGTACAGAAAGGTGTGAAATAATAAACATAAAAGTAAACCAATAGCAAAAAAAAAATACTTTTTTTTAAGAGACACTCAGCACTTCATCAGAGCAGACCCAATGTATGGATGCATGTCTAACTGTGGCTCTAAAGCTCCATGTCCGTGTTCTTGTCACCTTCCTGTTTATGTGCTCAGGGTTGGACCTGCACCAGCTCGGGCCAACTTTACATCATATTGATATTGCCATTTCCACCAAGGTGCCTGCTTTTATGTTATGCTTGTAAGTAGTGGCCCTTTTATTTGACAATACAGCTTAGCCTTGGACAAATGTGTGTGTGTGTGTGTGTGTGTGTGTGTGTGTGTGTGTGTGTGTGTGTGTGTGTGTGTGTGTGTGTGTGTGTGTGTGTGTGTGTGCGCACTATGAGCCACTGTTGATTAGGATTTCTACAACCACATGCAGGCTCTGAAGCGTATAAAGGCAGAAACCAAGCTGGTTAGTTCGTCCATGCCCAAGCTTGAGGTGAACGCGTGTTTGCATGTTGGGTGGAGGTGAGAAACGTTTCAGCCCAGACTAAGTTCATCTAAAAATGCTACATGTACAGTAGCTTGGGGTCAAACACTGGCAGCAGTTACTCCATCAGGCGGCAAACGTAATTAGAGAAAGCTGCAAAAAGCAGAGCAGCAGACGTAAAGGGTGCTCTGATCAATCACACAATAAAACATATTCCTGAGGATTCAGTGCTATAAATGCTACATGTACTTCTACAGCCTCAACCTCAGTCTTTAGTCCCGTCCTCTTCAAAATAGACAGACGGAACTGAAACTGAAAGGACGCGAAAAGATTATGCTTTAACTGGGCATTTCTCTCCGAGTGCCAAAACAAACAAGCACCCAGGAGATCTTCACTTTCTTCCTGATGGAAGGCGGTCACGCTTAGCTCAACATGTCAGAAACGAGCTGTGGCTCAGCCTGTGTAGCAGCAACACTCACAGTCGGACTGTTTACATCTTCCCAGCTGAACAGGATGCAGCTACGACGTTGTCTGGCCCATTAGCAGGAGCAGGCAGGAAGTCCAACCGCATCATCTACACAGTGTTTATTCAGAGTGAGTGTTCTGTACGTTTGAACCTCTGAAGGCGACGTCGGTTACAGCCGCTCCCAACATCAAACTAAAAGGGTCGCCTGCTGTTCGCAGTTTGCTTCACAGCCAGAACCCTGCACCTTAAACGCGCCACGCTGGAACGTCGCATGTAGCGACTAATTAAGACGCCGACACAATGTCCAGAGCCGTTCCCGGAAGGCGACACGGCTCCAGAAGACAGAGGTGTGAACGGCTGCGATGAAGCGTCCTTCGCCGGCCTCTGCTGAGCCTGGGGAAGACAGACGCGTCCGGCGTTCACAGGTGTGGCGTGGAAAAAGGCCTCGTGGGAGAGCGGAACCGCTGTTGACACTCGCTGGGTGGAACCGCAGCGAGCAGAGGACAAACTCATGAATAGAAATAAGTGTTTGTATGGATTATTGTGTTTGATGGATGGCCTTTAATGAGAGGGAGCCGCAGAAAGGAGGACCTCGGTGAACGAGAGTGACGGACTGAGAGAATTAGAGGCGTGCAATAGAAAAGGAAAACACAGGAATTCAACGAGAATGAAACCTAATGTACTTGATGAATAACGTCTTACAGTCCTTGAACACACAGGCAGCGTCCTGCAGAAGTCTTATCTTTTATTAATGTTGGACGCAGCAGAGGAGGTTAAAGGAGGACGGGGAGTGGATATTTGAAATGAGTTGGCCGGAGCACAATGTATTTCTCTCTGGGTGCTTGAGCATTTGATACGCCCTGTATAGAACTGTGACCCCTGATGAAACAGCAGACTGCAGAGCGTCATGGGAATTACTGCAGCACGGCATGGTCGATTGCAATACGGCACTAAGCGAATGGTAAATTCTGCGGGATGGAGTTCTGCTCTCTGGAGGCCGTGACACGGGATAAATTGTTTACCGGCTTCGTGTAAGCGTGATTGGAAGAGACACGCTCTGCGAGTCCACATGTTCCTCCACCTGTAGATTCCAGAGCGACTTCCTGATCCTGTGACCACAGACGGTTTTGGTGTGGACACCATTTGCCACGTCGGGGCCGTGGAAGACTGGAAGACAGTTCCAGGGGGGAAAGAGGTAGCAGAATGTGTGGAGCTAAACATTCACAGTAGGAAATGGGCGTTCAGCAGACGTTTGATGCTTGACTCAAGCATACAGTCATCGAAAAAAGCAGAAATCAGACGAAATGCATCGAAGCAGTAGGTGGGGAATATTGTACCATCGCTGCAGTGGACATTGAGAATGATGTAACACAGAAGGAGACGAAGAGTCAGGGTTCAAAGGGGCAGGATACATAAAAAAGGCTCAATCTATTTACTGTCATCCGGGCAAAAGTAGTGTGAAAGAGAAAGTTGTCTACATAAGAACTGTTTAAAAAACTGCTGTCTTTACAAAAAAGCCATTTGACCAGAGAAAGGAAACAGAAATAAGGCCAAAATCAATACCACCGAAGTACAATAACAGACGAGCCGCGGTTTGTCTCGCCAAAATAAGACAGATAGAAAAGATGTCGGGTCACCGGGAGCAGAGAAAAAAAGCTGCTTCGGCAAATTTGCTGTAGAACGATTTGATCAGATACACGCAGGAGGCAACAAGTTCAGCACCAACTCAAATAAGGACTTTTCGCCGTGTTACCAGGAAAAAGTGAACGTTCTATTTAAACAGAGTTAGCATTTGATTATCGCGTGTGTATCTGTGATGTACAGGTGTTAGTGCTGGGTTGCGTTAAGCAGATAAACATTCTAACATACACTCGTTTTGATCTTGGGAGGAAACCGACAGATTCAATAAATGATATCTAAGTATGAGAGCATGAGGTTAAACAACAGCTGGGGATAAACTCAAACGGCAGCTTTTCTACCTTCTCGCCCGTCGTACAGCACGATACGTGCAGAAGACACGTTCACCGTGTGATACAGCTGCTGTTTATTCACCAGACAAAGCAGGAGCGCGGCTGAACAACCTGCGCTTTGTAATCAGATGACGCCAGGAGACTTTATTGATTCCTATTGTTGCTGTTCGGCTGAGGTCGTCCCGCCTCGCTTTGCTGCTCGCGAGCTCTCAACGCGCTCACGGCGGCGCCGTACACACACCGCGTACACACAACGCAGACACACACCGCGTACACAAACGTCCTGAAAGGCTGAGCAGCTGCGGAGGCTTGTATTTGTTTAAGCCGGGCGCTGCAGATGCTCTCGAGCGCACACGTGCACCAGCTTTAAAACGGGCCCCATCAGATGGCTGTGCATGAGTGATGATCTATCACCGCCACAAATATTGAATCAGGGTTCCAGCTCATGAATCCCTGAGGTGTTGCTGCGTGTGCACAGGCAGACGCACATATCACAACACATGCCCCCCCGCAGCGGCATTATTAAAAGACAATCTGGAGGAATATTAGCCACACTTGATCACTGACTGTGGCCAGAGGCCGGAGAGATTTGGATTCTCCTTTAATGGATCTTCAGACGAGGCTGTGCCTGAACAGAAATACATATTCAAAACCAAGAGTGTGTGCTGGTTGATTGGCCATGAATGACCGGCGTTTTCACCTCCTTGTTTCGTCTTTAGAGACTAGTGGCATCTTTTCTGACAGTGAACATACAGATAATGAGATAGAACATAGTGAATATACTATAGATAATGCATTGGGTGTTTCACAGTAACAATAATCTGTGAAAGATTTCAGTAAATGATGCCTTCAGGTAAAAATCCACTGCCTCTCCTAATATATCTGTCATCTTTTAATTTCTGCACAGAATCCAATACGTGCCTGTGCAGCCAATGAAACATGAGTGAAGTTAAGAAACAAAGCAATTTTCCTTCACAAGTCTTTCTGGACAGATGAAAACGGTGGCTGTTAAATGGCCGCCTGTCAGACAGAGACGTTATTTGAATAAAAAAATGAAGAGCTACATATCCATCTAGCAGAAACTTCAGCAACACTCGAGATGAAGTGCATCACTTGTGCCAGCTTTAATATTAAAGTAAAGTAGGGGGTGTAGAGAGGGGAACGTCACACGGGATCAACAGAACCTTCTGCCACCGATGTTTGATTGCATTAAAAGTCCACAACGCCTGACAAGGAGTAATGGGCTCCCTCTAGCCTCTCCTTTACTGTATGTGCTCAGAGCACAGGGCATTTTAGTTCCAAATTATGGTACAAGTCCTTTCAGTCAGGCAAATGATTAACAAGTATCAAGTCACTCTGAATTCTCGGTCGGTAGCAGCAGTACAAGGCTCTCGAACAAAGAAAGGTCTGCAGACACTCGTTGAACTCTCGAGTGTGTTTGGATTATTGTCGCTGCTGGCTCTAATTCTTTCACAATCAGCCGCCACTTGTTTCCATCGCTGCCTGGACACAGAACAATTTCAACTTGTAAAAACCACGAACGTCACCGTCGCTTTGATTAAAGAGAGAAGCCACAGCGTTTCCAAGGTCGGCGCGATTCGCTGGTAACGAGTCACGAGCGTCTGTAATGAATGATGACTACATGTTTCAATGAAGCAAGATCCGAGGCCCGGTTACTGTGGCTTTACGCCGGATGAGACGGTATTTGAAAGGATCTACGCATGTCTGAGCTTGTTTTCCAGTGGCTGCACTGACGCCGGTGGCGGCGGCCGCTGGGAGGAAGGAGGGAAGGAAGGACATCCTCCTCCATCTTGCACCGGTGCCCTCTGGCCAACGCTCGCTGCCAGCACTCCCACCCAGGCAGCTAATCTTTGGCCCGAGGAGCCGATCGGTGACTTCTCAGTCTGCGCCGGGGCCCAGAGGGGCTCAGATAAAGTCAGTGGAGAGAAAGAGATAAGAAATAAGACGCTGGCAGGTGAAAAGATTGATAGAAATAGAGCGATTACACAGAAAACTGATTACATGGGAGATAGCTGGGACATTTTCATTGATTGCATCACAGAGGCAACAGGTTTCAGTATTAATTTGTCTCACACACCTACTTAGAGTCAGATGTACAGTTGACAGAGATAAGATTAAAGTACAGATATGTCCAGATATACAGTGTGTAGATAGGAAGACACACATGCAGCAGCAGGTTTCCAACAGGAAACGGATCAGCTTGTCCTCATTCTCCCCCAGACAGAGGTTCTACTGCACACGGTCCTCCTGATCTAAAGGAACCAGAGGAGCCAAGAGTAGATGCTACAGTAGATGGGCCTGTGTGCTGGTTACAGCCCCAGTCTAACCCTCTGGGTTGGCCTTAATAATGCAGAACGGGAGGTCTTAATGTGTTGTGGATGTGACTGTATTTATGAGAAGGTGACACTGCTCCGTCGTGTGGCTAATGTATGGACTTAGAGCGCCAGCGTTACGGAGCAGGAACACGCCGGCACGCTGAATAATGCAGAGGGGGATTATTGGAGGGGTTGGTGTTTTAAACCAGCTTTGTGAATGGGGAATTTACTGTGTGGCTGAACGTTCACACGGAAAACGGAGGCATCTGTGCAGAAGAAGCTGCTGGATGCTGAGGTCACATGACGACCAGAGAGGCTGCGTTTTCATCCTTTTACTAATTCTTGTGTTCAGAGTCTGTGTGTTCTCTGCTAAAACTGGAGGATCGGAAACTCGCTCTGACCCTCATTTCATTCCACTGTGAAGCTCCTGGTTGTCATATGAAGCATTATCTGAATGTAACTTGGTAGAACTCCATGTTCTTTCTGACCGTGCGAACCTTCACAACTCCGCTGCTCTACAATACGTCTTTTCATACGTCCTCCTTCACGGTAGAGAACAGATTATATTTGCGATACTGGGCGCACAAAGGACTTGACTTATTAAACGGCAACTACTGTACTCAATGTACGCCACAGAATTTATGAATTTAGTTCAGAACGAAATGTAGCTGGACCATAAAACATGTGAGGTAACACGAGCAAAGTAAAACGGAAACGAGTCCATTCCTCACGGCCGTTTACAACCTAATTATTACAGTAGACCACATCAATCTGTTTGCATGCTGTTTGCATGCGGGGGCCACAGGCAGGGATGCACACATGCTACATGCAGGCGCAGCAAGGTTCGCTGTGTCAAAGCACGGACCGACAAACACACCAGCCAACTGTTGGTTTCAGCAGACAGGGTCAGGACGCCGGCACCTCAGACCCGGGCACTGTGTCGGCTCCTCTGTGGCGGGAGGAGGAGCCCCACCTGACGACCCAGCTGTCACAAACGCACCACGCGGCGGCCCGGGGGTCGACCTCATCTAACGGGAGCGGTGTTCGCAGCCCAGCACGGCGCGGCTGAATTAGCATTCACAGAGACACCAGCGCCGCCGGCGTTGAACCCGCAGCCGAGGGCGGGATCACGCCGAGGACGCGTCACAGGCATGAAAGAGCCGAGGCTGGATGCAACATCACATGCAGGATGCGGTAGGTGGCAGAAGAGCAGATTCCTGGGTTATGTCATGACACATTACACTGAATATGCATCCGACTCCCACAGCAGCGCTTTCCTGTTACTGACACAGAAGGTCCAGCTTTAAGAAATGTGCTTATTTACAAAAAACACAAACAATATGACTGTTGTGATAAGAGGTTTTTTCGTATTCTCCTGCCCAGTGCAACTCCCTGCAGTGTCATTCACGTCCAAACAATATTTATGGAGTGCAACAACTTTCCATCCATCAGTGCATCCGCTCCCTCCGCGCTATCTACTGTTTTTGTCCATCTGTCAAATGGGCCTGAATGAACGTGTGGGGCTTGAGAATTGTAGCGCTGAGTGATAGATATCAGCCCTTTCATTTCCATCAGAGTAAAGGTTAACAGCTCATCATTCTCCCGCTACCTGAGGTGAAGCGGTGCCGGGGCACAGAGAGGCCAGGTGCACCGAAAGCAGAGGGCCAACAAAACGAGTGGTCTCAGCAGATTTAATAGTGTCTATGCAAGGAAAAATGAAAGCTGTTATCTGCTAACCTTTAAGCCCAAAGTAAACCAATACACGTACTGTACAGTATGAAACAAGACACACACACACACACACACACGCGCACACACGCACACACGCACACACACACACACACACACACACACACACACACACACACACACACACACACACACACACACACACACACACCAGAGCTTCCTCTGGTTTAAAGCTGGGGCAGTTTAACAGAGACCAACAGCATCGAGGTGAAATAACTGTTTTGTGATAAGCTACGGCAAATACAACATGCAAGAATAATTCCACTAGATAATTGTTGTGTGGCATAATGCCCTGCATGATAATCTGTCATCTTTTCTTGACCACGAAGGGCAAAGCGGACGGAACAAAGATAAACAGTGGCTGATCCAATCTGGCTCAGATCAGGGTTTCACTGTAGGATGCGAGTGACTGGTTAAGTCTCCACAGAGGGAAAATAGAAACTAATAGACGCTAAAGCACCCGGGCTTCGATGCCTTCTATTATCTAACCTAGAACCGCTGCAGTGAAGCCCAGTGGAACTATTTCTGGCAAGGAGTCAAACTCATTCTCTTCTGTTTGTTATTGACTTGTTTATCGAGCATTTAATTCAGAAAGTGCTCGAGGTGAAGTTTGAACTCTGAGGCTAAACAGCTACAATGTCACTCAAACTCATGGGGAGAAAGAAGTAATTAGGTCATTAACAGACTTAAAAACGTGACCCAATACAACCAGCAATGTGATGCATAATAATGCATAAGCACTAGAGCATCTTTGCTTCTTCATCAATTAAGACTTTGACAACCTCACGTCAAAAAAGGCGACACATAAGGTGAACTGCTGCGGGAGATGTGATGTTCACACAGGCGAAGGGGTTCATGCAACGCTGATGATGCAACATGACATTTGACTAGTGAGTGAGTTACCTGTCCGTCAATATGACAGTGTGTTAATGTCCGGGCTGCTCAGACAACACAGTATGTATGTATATACATGTGTCATTACGTATCAATCCAACAATATTGAATATTACAGTAAGTATTTCCAGTAAAAAGCAGGACATAAAATCCTAAATTGAACCAGTTCTGCAGCTGCCGTTGAGCGCTAAGCAAAGTTACAGTACGGTGAAGCAGAGGAAGCTGCTTTACGGCTTCGCCCCGACCTCGGCCGAGATGATGGCATTAAAGCCGGAGTGTGTACACGCTTACGCTCACACACACACACACACACACACACACACACACACACACACACACACACACACACACACACACACACACACACACACACACACACACACACACACACCAAGGTGACGGTGCCTGGCTGCAGCCTGCAGTCAGCTAAAACACGCTGAGGCTCATTGCACAATTCAGCATTAAATTATAATTTGACACATTTTGGCTGATAAGCAACGAGGACAATACAAAAGGACAACAAAGCAGCAACGCGGCATTTAGCTGACACCCTTGTTTAAGAAAGCCTGCATTTAAAAACTAGCCTGTTTTCCAGACACACCAGAGATGCGCCTGCATTGTCAAATATGTGGCCTGAGAAAGAAGACGAGTTCCATACGAGAGGCGTTTCACTGCAGAACTGTGGGCGCGGAGAGAAGAAGCCTGTGAAGGGCATCTTTAGTCTTTTACTTGTGGGTAATTACAGACAGACAAGTCTGACATCGATGGAAAAGGGTTGGGAAAAAGAAGAGCCCGGGGAAGTGATGACCATTAAAGACACTCACAGAGTAATTCCCTGAAGCAGCAAATGAAATGTGGGGCCTGGGCATTAAAAGGGAGCAGAGAGAAATGGCTCCACGTCTGTGTGCAGGGAATCTTGGACAGAGAGGAAGCGTAAAGAAGTGGGAGAAGCAAAGTTTAATCAAGCCTTAGGTTCTTCTACCAAGTGGTGCTAGTGGTTGGGCAATTATTACGACAGCACCAAGTGAAACTCTTCTCAGCTGAAAAGTGAAGCTTAAAAATGTCCAAGTGTTTTCTAGGTTATTTTATTTACACTCATAACGTAATGGTGTCAGTTAATTCATGCAGCACAGATTTCACAGAATTCTCTGCTTCTCCAAAATTACATCACAAGTTTAGGTTAAACCGTAAAATAAGATGAATGGAACAATAATTGAGACAGAAAATACTTGTTAGCTGTTGCCCAAGAATGTAAACAACCCGCAAGAAGTGTGATTAAATCCAAGCTTAACCAGACTTATCAGACAGAGCAAGAGATTAGCGTCAGGATAATGAACACCGCCCCGATGTCAATATTTTACTACAAAACTCTCCACTTTGTTTATTAGTCCCTAATAGACACGCCAATTGAAATTTACATGATGAATTATGTGTTTAAGTTATGCATCTATCTCGAGCCACTGGCAGCAAAGGAACAAATTAACACGGCGAGCTACTCATTTATCAGCTCAAACGGCTGGATTAAGTTAGTTAATAACTCGACACTTAAAGGTGCAGAATGTATGATTTAAAGGTTTAAAGGAGTATTTTTACCCCCCCGGAGCATCTCTGGTGGCTTCACCTTCCACTGCATCAGAAATCTTCTCAACGCTAACGCCTGCCTGGATGCCGGGTGGAAACTTCCCATTTTTGTGCTCAAGCTCGCTACTGGGGAACGTCGTCTGATTCGTTTCAAAGGACAGTTTTGACAGTTTCTTGGTCTATTGTATGAGGCAAAGGCAGCGGCTCAGAAGCTACAAAAAGTGTTGTCGTTTCATGTTTGGAGTAAATTGTCTTCGTCTGAAGACAAACTTTTGACCGACTCTCATCTGTGGGGCACTTCTTGCTTCAGAGGTGACACAATGGGGAGGAAATGAACAAAAGCAGACAGATGGTACAGTATGAGAGGAAAATAAATAATGGGTGCGACACTGGGAGGAAATATCACAAAGACGTGTGACGGTGCCGCTGTGGAGCAGCTGAAGGGTTAAAGGTTTGTCCCCCATGAAGCTGCGAGCCACATTATATCTTAACATGCCACTGGGTGAATGCTTTTATCCAGAGTGCCTCATACTGTAAGTAGCATGAGTGCATTCGTTTTTAGCGCGAGTGGCGCAGGGAGATGAAATCCTCCCCGTGCACGTGCCACGAGCTGCATCTCAGTCCCCATGCGATTTATTTTTATTCACCTCTTTAGCTTCTCGGCTGTTTATTTTATATTTCTATACAGAATAAAAAGGACTGGGGGAGAAGTGAAGGCTTGGATTGAAGAAAAGCTTTCGGTATCGTTTGGTAACAGAGCTCTTGGGGATTTAAGGGCACGGCTAACTTGGATGTGCTGCGCCTGCATGAAAACAAAGAGGGAAGGAAATGTGGAAGGGCTCACCCTGGGAAGGAGTCAGGATTAAAATGAACCCTGTAAAAAGGGAACCCTGTCTCATCCGTGCGCTCGTCTCTGATCATTGTAAGGGTCTGCAGGGAGGATGCTTTATTAATGGAGCCGTAACCTGTGAGGCTGTTTGTTTTGCTTCATACACAGGCACACGCTGAACTGGTCAGAGGCTGCAACCGATGAGGTCCTAACACAAAGATAAGAGAAGTGAGCTCAAGACACACTCACTAGGAAGTATTTATTTATGTGGACACTTCAACTACACCTGACATCTACAAGCTCATCACTTCTCGTGTAAATAATAAAGCGGCCACTGTTTCATTTCCAGTAAATGCTTGATTAACACATTACAGCCTGCTTCTTTGACATAAACTGTAAACAACCGTGATCATGCCATCACTGCAAAGCCAGCTAATAACAGCACTAACAACGGAAACGACACCTTTTGATCCAGTAATTTAAACAGGTGACGAATAAAGAACTCTCCTTACTGACAAAATCCTGCAAATCCCTTATTCCCAATACACTGCCCTGGTAGCGGCTTCTCAGAATTACCTATAATAACCATGCACGGTGTTCTATCATACCCCTATGCCTCTGAAAAGCGTGTGGGGAAATCATCTCCATGTATTTGTCATTATCACAGCCTTTGCTGGGAAAAGTACATTAAAATATGAAATAACGGCCTGCATTCATATCGGCGTGTCCTGTAGTGGTGTGTTGTGGGTCCCGTACGGGGCCTTTGGGGGCTACTCCTGAACTCGGTGCTACTGACAATACTGACAAGTTTGGTTGACCTACCGTACTGTTACTCGTCTTGCTTCCAACAAACAAATATGATCTGCTCTTTGTTCAACTCACCACACACATACAGTAGGAACCCAATTACCAGCAGAGGCCCACAGAGGAAAATGTTGCCTATAATTAATGATGGCTAATGAACAACAGCATGTGTAAGGTGTTAAGGACAACCTTGTGTGTGGAATCATGAAAGCAGGAATTTTCTACCACTTGATCCAAGGTTTCATGCTGCTGCCGAAGGCCAACAGCCGAAGTCGGACCTGATTTTACCTCCCCTTCATTATTAATATGCAACTTGACCCTGTCCAGTTACTTTGAAATCTCATGCAGAAGACCAGACCTTAAACCAGCAGACCTGCTGCTCCAGCATATGCTGGCGAGAGGAGAGCACAATTACAGCACATATAAGACCATAAAAGAAGCAGGTGAGGACAGATCATGAAATGATACAGTGACGAGGACGACTTTTACTCCATCACCTCTGTGGCACAACAAACTGGAGACAGCTGCAGGTTTGCATGTGTTCGTAGAGGTCACGCCTCCAATTACACGTTCACACATATCACACGAGTGCTCTCCAGGATGCACACGCACGCCTTAAAACCCATTAATTCCTCCCCCTCCCCTCCATCCTGATGAAACACTAATGCAAATCAGCTCCGCGCCGCTGAGCAGAGGTACTAAGAATTATTAAAGGTGACGTTAAGAAATAATACTCACTCATTCATGGCCACACAATATCGGGGCGATTAGTGCCAAGATGACTATGCAGGGCCCGAGTGTGAGGAGGGGACGGATGAGTCACGCTTGATGCGCCCTGCTGTGCCGATAAATAAAACATGGGCAGGCTCGCTGCAGACGGGTCAGCTCGCCGCGTCTCCGTGATGCTGCTATCTCCTACAAAAGGGCCGATAACAAACCGAGACCTGCTGGTCGACGGACGGAGCCGTGAACGATCTCCTTGACAACCGGCGCATCTCGGGAGACGGGAGGCGGCGCCAGGCTAACGGGCCCGGCAGCGCGGGCTTTATGGGGTCAACGCCGGTCATCGGACCCAGGTCCCGGGTCGAATCGCGGAGTCGAGAGCGGCAGAGGACGGACGGCGAGAGAAACAGCAGGTGGCGGAGAAGCGGTGACACGCGCGTTAGCAAACTCAGCGCGGCTCAGTCAGCGCTAACCTTTAGCGCGGCATCGTTTGAGCACACGCTGGCTGTTTCATGTTCCATTTCACGTTGTGTACTCCAGCACTGAACACTGAGCAACACTTCTGTCAACAGGAGTGACACACACACACACACACGCACAGTTTATAAATAACTGAATATATCAGCGACTCATGAATAAATCATCTAATGAAACGCATGAATATTTAAACTATTTTTACTTAGTCTCTTGTCTTTCGCCTCATTCTCCGTCGTCTTCACACACACTTGCAAGAGCTCGCGCTGCTTCTTCCACCTCCGCCTCTTCCCTCGTCTCTTAACAATGACCTGTAATATCAGAGACATCGAATCAGAAACAAGCGTTCACAGGTAGTGATTCAGACAGACAGCACCTGTGCACAAACACACACCGTCGCACACATTCCCATCTTTTTCCTCCTCTTTTTTTTGTTTTGAAATGGAAATAACGTTGCCCTCTCCCACGAGCCTCCCCTTGCACCTGCAGCAGACAGTGGCAGAAGAAAGGCGCCATTGTGTACATGTGCGTATCCAGCGTCGCGCCTGACACGTCCTCATCCCCACGAGTGACGAGAACTTGACTGAGACAAAACTGAAATGAAAGAGCAACAAAACCGTGACGCAACGCGCACTCGAGACGCCCGGCGTCGAGTGTTTCATCTGGAGGAGTCGACGGAGAGAAAAAGCGGAAATCTGGTTCAATGAGGTTTTATGCAGTGGAGTTGTGGGAGCGAGGGGAAAAAGTTATCAGCTGAACTAAACACCATGGAAGATGAAGTGCTGCGACGCTCAGAGCTCATCTGGCTTTGTGTGTCTCCCGTTGATGACCCCGACATCTGTCTTTAGAAAGGTGATAGAGAGAGGGCGAGGCGGCGGGCCATAATGAAAGCACTGCAGGGATGCCACAACGATGGATGCCTTTTTCTGCTTAGGTGGAGAGGAAGAAGATGGATAATGTGGAGAAGGGGAGACAAGTGAGGCCAGGCCACCTTTAGACGTCACCTGGCCGGTTCCAGCGTTCTCCGCTCGGTTCCACGCGGCACGCGATCGGTTCCACGTGGACCGCGCTCGGTTCCACGCGGCACGCGATCAGTTCCACGCGGCACGCGCTCGGTTCCACGCGGACCGCGCTCGGTTCCACGCGGCACGCGCTCGGTTCCACGCGGACCGCGATCGGTTCCACGCGGACCGCGATCGGTTCCACGTGGAGCGCGCTCGGTTCTAGGGGGCACGCGCTCGGCTCCTCTGCACAACAGAGCAACAGCAACCGGGGAGCTGTGCAAGTTTTCTTTAGCTAACTTCACTGACCTTTAGCACCGGAGCTGCGAGCACGATGTCACTAGTCCTGGAGGCAGCGATGTTGAAAGGAGTAAAGTTAAAACCCAAAGCCGTCGTCTAGAAACTCTCTCCACATGCGATCTTCGTGTCGCTGACAGTCTGTAGCAGGTTGGTTTAGGGTCTGAGTGTACAGTATATGAAGAGCCACTTAATGGAACATGCAGATGCGTCATCTAAATGCTACAGTATGAAGTTTATGTTCCTGTCAGATGTGATCCTGATTGGAGTTTGTTGTATTTGGTGTAAAATACTAAATCCTCAAGACGATGCCCAGGATCATCTCCTGCCCCCAGCGTCTGAACCCAGGTCAGCTCGCTTCCTCACACAGACATGATCCGAGCGCTCGGGGCTGCAGAGCGTACGTGCGTCCCTGAACGCCTCCACATTCTGGACTGTGGCCAAGCTTCGCTCCGGTTGATCATTAAGATGGACGGGGGGCGGCCGCTTTGTCCTATCGTGTCTCAGCACTTACACTGATGGATTTTAGTCACAGCCAATCTCACCTTTCATTATCATTTTGTTTTTGTATACAGTGGGTTTGCGTCTAGTGCTTTAAGGCAGCATCCGGAGCCAACAAACGACAGGTGACGTTGCTGAAAACCACCGCTCTGGTCGCTCGGAAGCGGCTGGAGCAGAAACGCTCTGTGACCGCTTCCAGGGAGAGACTGAAACAACAGACCTATTTTTACATACACACATCTCCACGCACCAGCGGCGGTAGATGTGTGATGAAATTATTTACAGTACAGTCCTCTTCTTAGTGGAATGAGCTCAATCATCGCTATGGCAACAATGGGGCTTCAGTCTGGAAGCCATGTTTTATCTTTCATCCCTAACAGAGCGACGGCCCAGCGTTTGAGTGGTTTCAGCGCAATAAAGGTCTGTAGTGAGGAACTCCTCCGAGACCCAGAGACCATGAAAGTGCCCTTAAACAAAAACATCAAGAGAAACCTTGTAGCTCTCCGTCCGCCCACACGAAGCAGCCAGTCTGTTTATCTGTGATCTCTTTCTCTCTCGCTCCCTGTTTGACTCCAGCTCTCTTTTTTTTCTTTTTTTTTTTTTAAGCGCGTTCCTCTGTTTGCTCCTTCATTACTGCACATGCTGTATGTGCACACCCTCATCCTGCTGCACTTTTAATGTTAAATACAACCCTGTTCCACTCTCCACGGACACAAAAGGCCCAGAAATCATATTAGATTTTAAAAAAACCTGAATTTGACTACAACAAGCTCCTGGCTATGAACGCTGCGCAGCCGTTTCTGCCGTGACACAACCTCTCCTCCCATTCCTTCCTCCTCAAACTGTGATTTCCACAGTAAATTTCCCCTCTCAGTCGTGTCAGCGATGGGTGGCGGTCAAGTGGACACAGACAGCCGCTGTGAGGCACGCTGGATAATACGGGTAATATGTTCTGATGAAAGTGTCCCTGTCGCTCTCTGTGCCAACTGTGCCCCATCTGCATCTCAATTTCCTTTCATCAGATGCTCTCAGAAATCCAAACCATTTCTATTTACTATAAAGAATTATTCATTTAATCTTCTGAATTGTGACAAACAACTACAACATTAGTCCTGATACAATTGCACTTGTCAAACGCGGCTCCGACTCACATTCTTTTCGCATCTATTCCCCCATCGACTCCACAATATAGGACATCCACCCCAGTTGACTCAGGGTGTCAGTGAATGCTGAACAGACCAGAGCGTATTCTCATGTATAGAGGTGTGTGCTTCAAGTTGCTCAGCAGAAATGGCAGCAGGAGACTCTCCTCAGCCTGAGTGACTTTTTGGTCAATACAAAAAATGTAATTCCACTTATTAAAGATAATAAAACACTGTGTGTGGGATCTGTATGCGTGTGTGTCATCCTCATGGCCTCCTCCAGTAACACTGCCTATTACGAGTCAAACCGGCCAATTGATGCTAATACTGCTTGTAACAGAAGCATCTGTTTCCTTGATAGGAGCTGATCATAAATGGCCTCGTCCCGAGGTGCTGTACGTTAACAGAGCTGCCACTTTGCAGTGAATGAAGTATTATTTAGTAAAGGGCAGCAACACCAGGGTCAGCTAGCATGAATATTGCTCAGTCCCCTGCAGACAACGTTGGACTTTGACCCCTCTGATTGACCAGGGTAAGTGAGCCCTGAATATTCGGTCTGGAATCGATACTGTGCTGGGAACGAAGGGACAGAGCTTACAACACAAGTAATAAAATTCATAAGAATGACTTGTAAGGAATATAAAAGCATGGCTGCTACCTTCAGAAGGCCTTTTATGTGGAGTTGAATTCAAATTAGGGCCAAGTTAAAAGACCAAGTAAACAAGGCTGGGAAACTGGTCTATTACTGATAGAGCATAACTAATTATGAAAGTGACACTTATGAATAGGCTGCACAGGAAAGTAACTAATATGAGGCATGGAATCCAATTGGTTTCAGGAATAGAGTCAGAAATATTCATTCATTGTATAATGAATTATGGTTTTTAATTAAACAAGAAAACTCAGTACTTTACATTTAATTCTCTTGTCCTGCCACCAGCAATACGATTCATTTCAATACACAGCTCCTGCTGCCGCGGTCGCACATTAAATAACGAGCGACACTCTACACGGGGCTGAGCGAGAGGTCAAGTAGCACCAAAATGTGTCCGCTTTATTACGTTTAGCGGAAATATGGGCATTTAGCCTCAGCAAACATATTACTGAGCCACTGACACATACCAACAAATGGATGAACACCCTCAGATGTGAGCAGACTCATCCACATCCATTAGCTGCTTCAGCACCTCTCACAACTTTAAAACATTATTTTTGTCACAATACAGTAGGTTGTTATAGTCTGAACGCTGCAAAATCATCTAACGATGAGGAAACGATTGGTGTTTTACAGTAGTGGGTTACTGAAAATGGACTTCCTGCACATCGAGTTGGAAGAAGAAATCTATCATGTAATGATGCCAAACTTAGATAAGGCATGTAAATAAATAGAACATTATTTTTCCCTTTAAGAAAGAAATCTGTGTTAAAGGCTGATGTTATCGTTAATCACCTCTCAACAAAACATCGAGATGAAAGAGAAATCAATCTGATCATCTGCGGTGAAACCTGACAGGAACCACGCTTCCCCTAAGGAAAGAGGCTGCTGATTGGTAGTACAGGTGAAATTGTTTCATTTAAAGACACTGCACATGGAGTTCAGGCAGGAGAGAGAGGGTTTTTACAGCTTAGATGAAAATAAGCCTTGTTATGTAAAAGGCTGGGTTTAAGGGGCGCATCGGTGCGTGTCGAGTATTTTCAGCGCGGCTCAAAAAAAGTCCATGAGGTTCAGAACCAACACACTTGAAAGACAGCTGTGCATCCCTCACAAAAGAACCTATGGATAATGAATGGAGCGCAGCAAAAGGTCAGGTTCAGTGCTAGGCCCCATTTCAGCCGCTGGATTAAACGCAGACAGGAGAGAGTGCGGCCATAACTCAGACGGCACTCAGCAGTCAGCTTTGATTGACCCGTGCTTTCCTCTCCATAGATTCAAGGCGGCTGCAGACGGGGTTGGTAGGAGCGGAACTAAAGAGAGCGAGCTGTTAGACGTCCTACAGTCATTTGATCCTGTCTGACAAAGTGCGTGACTGCAGATGGATAATAGTCAGATCTGCTCACACAAAAGTCATTCAGTGACATCTGAATGCGCCATGTTCCAAAAAAACAAAATAAAACTAGACTCAATAATTAAGCATTAAACGCTTGAATCACGAGCTAGAGTATAATGTTCATTACAGTATCTAATACAGTTGGTCCTTCATTCTAAGTGGATGCTTGTGCCAAATAAACCTGAAGTATCATAGTCTCAGCAGAGAGACAATCAGGAAGCCTAAGAAGTGCCGACATCAAATGCAGGTTATCTACTCAGCTTGTGGCTAGTGAATATGAATGAATTTACAGCCCTAAAGTGTCACCATCTGAGCTCCTTTTATTAGCAATATTAGAATTATGTAATATTCACTCAAAATGAATTAAGTCGCATAATCTCCACCATTAACATAGACCTGTCTGCAGCCACTGAGGTGAAACTCAGGGTGAAACAGTCTGAGAGGGCCACACTGAATTATTCTCATTATGAAATAACAGAGTGTGACTGAGATTAACATTTCAACATTTTCATTGCTTTTCTCTCTAGTTCTGGATTCTGGGACCTATAGTAGATAGTCAGGACACTGTTTGAGCACGTTTTGTTTATGAATTATGAAAGTGAAGAGGCAAAAATATGATTAAAAGGCGAGGTCGGATGTGTGGCCTCATTCCCAGAGGAAATTATCTCGCTGCGTTCATTGTGGGGCTTTTCAGCGCTGCAGAGAGCAGACTAAGCTGCGAACGTCTCCGTAGAAGCCCAACGAGTCAGAGGCTGACTCAGCTGTAATGAGACATTAATGAAGACGCTGGGTAATTTGGGCTGGCGAGGGAGGAAGGAGGGAGGCGACGTGGGGAAGAGGGGCAGGGAGCGAAGGAGGAACAGGCAGGGAAGCACCAGCTGCTGTCCCAGATGATCCATGAGGAGAGAGGCAGCTGTCGTCTTAACCCGACCTGCCCGTCTCTGAGGAGCTGGGCAGGATCAGCGGCACCCCGCTTTTTTTTTTTTTTTTCTAAAACCCACTTCAGCAAAACGACGTTAATGAAGACATATTACCGCACATAAAACCCTAAACCACTGTCGCCACACACATCGACTTCCCATAACAACCTCCGCCTCCTAACGTGTGGGCAGGAGCGTTTCCCTGCATCTCCATCACGCTCGACAGCTCCACATTGTGCTGGTGATGTTTATGATGGTCCTGGAAGGAGGCAGGACCATGTTGACAGCAGTAAATACCCCAAACGCCCTCTGTGCACTGTGACAGCAAGGAGCAGCGATATCAACAAGCATTGAGCTCTGGACGGACCTTATATGCATGTAGTACAGTATGTGAAACACCAATGAAGACATGTGCTATGTACAGTATGTATGTATGTGCAGAACACGAGGAAACAACTCCACCAAAATATGATTCAGACTGGATAAAGCAAAGGCAGTAATGGGAACGTTATTAATGGAAAGTAGAGCAGTAAGGCTGAATGCAATGTTCTCAATAAACAAATGGGATTGTCAGAGCTTCATGAATTACAAAGTTCTTGGTTCTAAAATAATAATAAAATGTCAGCCTGCCTTGGCTGCGTGAAATGTCCCTGATCGGCTGCATTTGTTCACTGTGTGCTCATGGAAAACAGGATGAGGGATAAAACAAAGGGGTGACGCCAGTTTGAGCTGAGGATGGAGACAAATGATGTGGAAACTGCCTAATTCACCTGTGATTAGGAAAATATCCATTTTATGAACAGAAGGTTGCAGTAAATCAACTGTAGGACGTACAGTATGTTACACAACGAGCAGCACAATGTCAGGACCCACAGACGTGCATACGTTGATTCAGTTTTTACACATGAGGGCGGCTCTTTCTTTCACCAAGTGTGTCCATTATCGGAATAATAGTCCAGTAATGACAGAGATGAGCTTTGAGTATATTAATGGTCTGACATGCTTCAAATGTAATAATTTAAATAAATCAGAACACATTTATTTCTTGTGATGTTTTGCAAATGAAGGAAGATTAGTTAAAAGGATAATCATTAAAGCAAATTAGGAGACTAATTTCTGTCAAGCAGTGCAGTGAGGCTACTGTACACTTCCTGACTGATCAAAAAAGCCCCATTAGATGGAACTCAGCTCTTTCTCATTGCAACCAACATCCAGTTTTTAGTCTGAAAACGTCTGTAAAATACGAGAGATTTAATTTACAGGAGGAGCTGTATTATAATCTGATTTTAATAATAGGAGCTGTTTATGCTTCAGTGTCAGTGGAAAACCACAACCTTGCACACCAGGGTTACTTGCAGTACAATTAGAAATCATTCATTTTATTCTGCACTGTATATTGTATTACGCTGCTGTAACCATGGCATTTGTTCTTTAGGGCCACAGACTTTCTACAAATGAGGTCAGCTCAGGTCTCAGCTCGTGCCGTGAACCAAAGCCTTTGAGGGATTAACGGGATGTTGATGCGTTTATATTTCTTGACTTCAAGCGAGTTCAATTCTACAGAAACGCTTTTCTGCTCCTAATGCCCTTTGTTGTAAACACAACACATTTGATCTGCCAACACATTCGCGGCGTCATGTTTCCAGCTGCTGGCCTGATGTGACCTGATCAAAGCTGCAGCTAGTTATACATTTTAATTTCATTGTAGCTCAACGAACGCAAGCCACTCACACGATAATAAACCTTTTCCTCCCTGCTCCTAGCTTTGTTTAGAACCAGAGTATAGAAATAAAAACTACTGTACCTGATGCCCTGAAGCCTCCAGACTCTATGCTAAGCTAAGCTAAGCTAAGCTAAGCTAAGCTAAGCTAAGCTAAGCTAAGCTAAGCAGCTACTGGACATCCCACTGGTGTACGTCCAACTTTTCTGCAACATATTTGCAAATACACTTGAAACTTTCACCTACACAAAGACTTGTGTGGCCCTTTGGGGGCTGGATGAGGATTACTAGCACTAATGACTAAGCAGGGGGGACCACATGGTCTCCAGCCAAACAAAGAGGACTTCCCACCCCCATGGGCCCCACACCGGCATGAACACTCACACTGGAGGATTTTAAAACACGCAGGAAGATTAACAAACAGCACAGCCTTAATTCGAAGAGCCCGGAGGAGTAGGAGCTCAGAATGACTTCAACTCACCGACTTGCTCAAGGGCACTTGTAGGGCAGCAGAGGGGGAGGAACCGTTACTCATCTATCCTCCTACGTGCATGTTTCTTTTCCCAGCCAGTCTGTGAATTCAAGCCAAAAGCAGCTTCTGTGACCTTTCGGTGTCATATCTGTATCCTACTTATTTTATATCTTCCAGCTGAAATGTCAGAAACATACAACTCCTGCACTAAAATGTTTCAAACACACTGCGGTGTCAACATAAATAACGAATTCAGGTCTTTTATGGGCTGTGGCACAGTCCCACATCAGTATATTCACGGTACAGTACCGTACATCTGTGTGTGGCTCCGTGCGACCCGCCGGCCGGCGTGGAGCTGCTTCTCAGCGGTACCTGGCTCGAGCCCATGTCCACTCATGCCTGGTGCCGTCCCCGGCCTCGTGGCTGTTCTCCCTCGCCGGGGTCTGACAAGGGCATCGTCCTGGAGTCCACGGTCGCGTCGTCTGTAGGGGAAGAACAAAGTGAGATTAAAATTCATCTCCGGGATCATTATCCTGCTACCGGTGCAACGACGTGCACTGATTCGGAGGCATAAGAGGAGGGTTCAAGGACAAAAGCAGAATTACAGTTTAAGGGTGTCAGATCTCGGGCTTCTCTTCGTGACTGAACCTCTGCACCTCATCGACACGGGAGCTGTGTGATCTCCACCCTCGTTTTAATTCCACTTTCTGTCGCAGGAGAAGGGAGCGTCGAGGCCACGGTGACCCCGCTTTCACTCAGACTCCATTTAAAGTTTTACAGAACTGTCTGGTGGAATATCTTCCTGCTCATGCTGTTGTTTGCTTCCGTCTCGGCGCTTCCTATCTCACCCTCTGCCTTTTACTCAACAGGCTGCAGCTGCTCCTATAGAAACGAACATGTGGCCCAAGAGAAAAACTGAGCCTGGATTTATCAAACTGATAAGAGGCAATAAGATAAGAAAAATGGTAAATTACTGCTGTTACCTTTTACTGCTGCTCACAAATATGAGAATAATGCGTTTCCTTTAAAACACTTCATTCTACTGAATCACACAGACGGAAGAGGTTTGTTGCAAAAAAAAAGCAGCAGGAGGACAACATTAGAAGAAAGGGTTAGGGGGGGGGGGCACCGTGAACATGGGTGTGTTAGCAGCCTTCATCACATCCTGTGTTCAGCATCTTCATTATGAAGTCTCACGTATTTTGTTGTGTTAATAATTACAACATTCTAAGCTTTAACTTTTAGATTGAGACGCACTCAGCTACAGAGACGCACTTTCATAAAGCATTAAATCGTTCAACATCAATCATTCTCTTCTCAAATGATACAAGAGAGATGTATTATGTGATTACATCATGTTCCTCTTGAGGTTTAAGTTAGCCTTCCTCGCTTCATCTTCCTCTCTGACACCTCCACTCTCATCATTTTCACTTCATATGAGTCAGTTTTCTTTTCTTTTGAACTTTTATACGTCAACAACTGAATCTCCCTGACGCCACATCTCTCCTCCAGCATTTCATCCGTCCATCACCATAACCAGTTCATCACAGTGTAATGTCCCAGCATGTCTGTGGACTGTGGGATGGAGCCTCAGACTCCACAGAGCAGGCCAGACAATCCTGACCACTACAGAACAGCGGATCCTCTCACTGACCTCTTACTCCTCATCAGAACAAGGTGCTTGACAGATGTGTGTTATTCGTCACAGTGGAACTCCTACACTGGGCAAAATGCATGTTGCCAGACAATGCACACAGGCTCAAAGCAGTATGTACATAGAGCATTACCTCAGAGCGCAGTACAAACCCAGACATTGTTTCTGAGGCGTAAAAAACTCTGCATTCTTCAACATATCAGCACCAATGCACACATCAGCTGCCACGCAAAAGCCCGGGTTCCTTCAGGCTCATCGCTCGCTGCCAACTTTTCAGCTTTACATAGAAAAAGCAAACATATTCAGATCCCCACAGAAAAAAGACCCTGCAGTAAAATCAACAGAAACAGCGTCATACATCCACCGGCGGCTCATTCTGTCTATCTGGAGTTCATTTCACACCTCTAAATAGTCTTACAACTTTTACTGCTCGAGCTCTCGCTGGCAGATCCGCAAATTACCGGGCGGCGGCTGCTGGCTGAGCCGCAGGCCTGTCCTCCTCTTCCCTGACACCAAGCCTGTGTAATGCTAAACTAAACTGAGGTGAACTAACACAGCGCTGGGATTCACTGCCTGTCAAAGAATGCGCGCTTCGTCTCAGTTTGGCTGTTTGTGTTTAGCTGCAACGTCCCACCTACGCTCATGCTCGCCTTTCATTCTACTAATTAATACAATTCAGTGTTATCCATTTTAAATTAAATCTCCAACACAATAAAGCATGGAGGCCATGAATGGCTGCGCCTATGAAATTTCTCCAAACCCGGCAACAGCCTTCCTGCTAAGACTCAAAGGTTGCCTGTACGTTGCCATGGCGAGGCCTGATAACTCATTCACCGCTGTGGTTCTGGGCTTCGCTGGCCTTTCAACCACTTACAGCCCCATTAAACTCCCCGTTGACTGGGTGGAAGCTCGCTCAGCCGCGATATAATGTAGTGGGAGGAGCAGCGTGGTGAAACACATAGGTTTACAGCGCAGCCATTATCATTTTAAAGCAGGAGGCAGGAGCTCGTATGGAAATGAGCTCAATGTAACAACAGGCTGGCTACTGTACTGCTGGCGGCAAGGCGCTTTAGAGAACCTGGCCCAGTTGGGTCAGCGCCCAGGAATCCTTTCCTCACTACTATTTCTCATCCGGTGACGCAGTTCTTTTTATTCCTTGCATCCGTCCCACTCTCCACTTTCTCACATCTTTTTAACAAATCAGATTGTGTGCCAGCTCAGAGTTAGTCAGCCCGTAGTGTGGCGCGCTGGTGGGGGCTGTCGAAGCAACGGACAGCACCGGTTCAGTCTTAAAGAGGCCTGTGCTCTTTATCAGCGATGAGAAATCAGCACTGACTGAGCTGTTGAAGCAGCTTAGTAGCAACTAACGCATTAAAAACACCCACAGGAAGCTGGATGATCGTATGCGCCACAACCAGTGTGTCGGTGTAATAACATCATGGCTACAGGACCGGCAGCCGGGCCACCGAGGGGCCTGTGGGTCAGGTCAACACGGGTATCATCATCATCCTTCAAGTGATTTCAGAGAGAGCCTCAAACCCACCACCCTACGGCTGCACTGCAGCCACCGTCCAGCTAATGACCATCTCACCATATCAAGGGGGAAGAGAGCTGCGGCTGCAGGCCTGGAGTCAGCCCGAGGCTGCTCCAACCCGGTGCCCCCCAGCTACATGTATGTGATGTCCTCAGCACATCGGAGAAAAAGGCCTCTCATGGAATCTTTTTGAAGCATGTTTATATTTATAATCTTTCTAATACATACTGTAATGCGATTCACACATTCATTTTTTCTGAGCCATCTGAAATGTTTTATGTATAGAACCATCAGAAGAGCAGGTAAAAAAAATGCACATTCTGCAACTAAAGTACAATTTAAGGTTTCCGATGCTGCAAATAGTTTTATTATTACACCAGCGAAGTGATTCATGTAAGAGCTTTATCTGAATCTGTCTGATGTTATTTTATCTGGCAGATATTTGCTTGTCATTTCATCATCCCCGCAGCCTCCTCACATCACCGGGCGGAAACAACAGACAGCCGCAGTAATGCACAGAAGCAATTCATCCGAAGCGGCGCCGTGGCTCATTGCGGCTGTGAGCCTCATTCACGGTGTCACGGTTGAAAGCCGTGACCTTTAGGTTTGTGATCGAAGAGGAGATTAAAACAACAGGGTCAAGGTGAGAGGAAACGATCCGCTGATAAAAGGCATCTGCTGCTGATTGACCTGGCTTTGTCCAACGGATAATTGAACACGTGCTGCTCCATACACCTGGATGATATCATATAGGATGATTATGGATTGAGCTGTGACTAAGATTCTGATCAGGTCATTAAAAGCGCTTTTAATTAGGTCATGTTAGCTGAACTCTGCAGGATGAGGACAGAGGCTGATTGAAGCCGATGAAAGGGAACCATGTACTGTGAATGTGGTGTCTCTGAAGATGGAATGAGAATACAAGGTGTGAAGCTGCTAACATTCTACCTTCAATTGGATGTGTTCAGGGCACATCCAAGTCCCAGGGCCAGGCCCACAATTCGCTTGAGGCATTACTTGTATGTATCTCATCTGGCCTGGATGTCCTGGAATCCCCCGGGAGGAGCTGTACAGGTGGGAGAGAACGACGCCTGGGTTGAGTTAGTGCCGACCCAGCTTCAGATGAGCACCTGAAAATGGGTGCATGGACTCATGTCTCATCAAAAGATAACCTTTTCCATTTTGAAGTATTAAGCAAGTTGTGTAGAATGTTATTTAGCAGATCCAACCATTTAAAGCAAAGGAACCGATCCTGCAAACTTCCTCTAAAACACCAGAGCGTGAGTAAAGACGAACACTACAAAGTACTTCAGAGCATACGTTGTGTTTTTGAAGCTGTCGTCCTCTGATGAATGTGTGTCCCTGAGCCAAACTACCAAACGATGCTGCAAATTTAATTAGACAAATTCTTCAGTGCTCGTCGGCGTCTTTTTTTTATAACTTTCGCCTCCCGCTGTGTCAGAAATAGTAAAATGTCAACTCATCGTCGGAATTTCTTTGATTGGATTCACAGCCTTTTTTTGAATTTCATCGTACTTGTACAGTAGGAGGATGTGGAAAATACTGGTCCTTAAAAAACAAAGTGCATCAGTTCAGTGAGAAATGAGACATGTATTCTCTAATTAAAAAGGAGGGGTTAAAAAGCCAATCTGTGCCACCTGTGCCTCAGGTGGTGCAGGGAATTCCTCCACTATATTACACTTCATTCTTCCACCTTTTTCAATTTCATTTCCATTTTAGAGCGAGTGTATATCTAATATACAGTGCCTTCTGTCAATTTAGTCTCAAGCCTACAGCCAGCTGCTATCAATCCACCAACGCTGTGTTAGCACTGTTAGCTCGCAGCCAGCGGAGGGGGCTTTAATTATGTAACAAACACTTAAAGCAACAGGTAGCGGCTCCTCTGGATGCTCACAGCGAGTGTCTGAACCTTAAAATAAGTCGGTTGAACAGCTCAAAGCTGACTTCCACCTCTGCCTCTAGTGTGATTGGCAGATAGGGCAAATGAATGCGGGATTATGGCTTTTGACAAGGTGTGCCTGAGATTTGCCTCATGTAGCTTCCTGCTCCTCGCCTCTTCCTTCTCCCGAAGGGACTCGCTCTGGTCAAAATGAATTTGTCGATGGGAAGTTGATTCCTCGTGTGCCCTAGAGTTAAGAGCTCGTGAACTCTTAGGATTGATTTCAGAGGAGGCTTTGCTGGTCTCCTGGACTCTCCTGATTGGCCTTTAGCTGCACTAAACGCTCCCTCGGGGGCTGGGGCTGATGGGAAATGAAGCCAATTGAAAGCCTGTTGGCTGTAAATCTCCAAGTTGAAAGGGAAGTTGGGGACCGTTTCCGTCACCATGAACAAGCTTTCAGTAGCAAGCTATGCTAAAAAGGAGAGGAGGCCAGAGAGACACGGGACAGAAATGGAAAAAACAGTAAGAAACTGATGACAGAAGGGACAGCGTAATAATACGAATTATCAGATAATCACATCTGTTCGAATTTATATTAGATCATATTTTTGTGTCTTGTATGAATATTAAGCACATCATAAAATCGGAATATTACACCAAACATTTCCTCAAAGGAAAACTACATAATATATCATAAATAAATATTCTAACAGAGATCTGGATGCTGGGACGTATAGTTGGCAGCTTATTAGGTGCATCTACAGCAGCAGATAAATAATGAAGTCCGCTACAACAGCCCTGCATTAAGTTATCCTTTATATTACTTCAGTGATGTGTGATGAATAGAAGTTGACGTCTGATCATTTACATAGTAAGAGAGAGCTCACAGGATATTCGAACGATCATGAAAGCACGCAGCAAGCACAATAAAACGCACAGTTTGCAAAAGCGCCTTCTACCTCTGCTTGGCTTTTGACCTCGCCGAGGGTGTGTGCGTCCGTGTGTTTTCACACATCCGTCCGCTCGCCGGCATCAGCAAGCAGCAAAATGAAACCACATCAGCACAAAGCCTGGATCACGCCCAGCACGAGCAATCTATCATAAATTTGCCTGGAGCCAGCGAGGAGAGTGTCCGCGTGGACACCTCTGCAGGGGAGGCGCAGGTACTTTACATTTACGGTAAGTATTGGGTGAAATGTGTCGCAGGACAGAACATCTGCTGAGGATGGAAACAATAGTGCAGCGTCAAGCACATACAGGGAAATGTAATAATCCATAATCATTTAGTCTATATTGTCATAGAAGAGATACAACTGCTCAGTGTGAACCAGAAATCAAAGCCAAAGATGTCGAATGACACAAGAGAGGAAAAACCTTTAGTGGTTTCACGTTCGATGCAGATGGTAAGAAATGATTTAGTAAACAATCACGAGGCGAGGCAAGAAAAGAGCGAGAGTGAGAGCAGATCCAGCGTGAACACGTGCTTCAAGAAAAGCCTGGACTGCCCTGGATGGAACCTACATGAATCACCAAAACAAATGACCAAACGTTCCGGTTCCTGCTCCATTCGGGCATTTCTCGGAAAATGAGCATTATTAAAAGGCCGACTCATTGTATGAGAAGAAGCGCTCTCGCTGTTTTTATAGCTCGTTGAAAACATCCTGATTCATTAGCTTGTGCAGTTGTAAACAACCCTTCTGGAAATCAGAGGTCGTCGTTAGACGAGCGGAGCACAAATTCTCCTCTTGTTGTCAGGCAGCTGCATTTGTTCCGACGGCGAGGCCGGACTTTGCACCTCAGAGCCTGGCTTAGCCAAGATCCAAATGAGTCCTCCTGCGGCTCTGCATGGTAAACAATCAGCAGCGTAATATGAGGTTTGAGTCGGGCGTGATTGATCCTTTCAGCTTCTACCCCTGAGGATCTGCTGCCAGAAAGCGTGTCTTCATCCCCTACAATTAATCTACTCAGCCTTAATAAAAGCATCCATTACCAGCAGCATCGACAGGCGGCAGCAGAATGTTTACTGATGAATAATCAAAGGTGGAAAAGCGCTGATTGGTCTGCTGATCCAAAACAACCTCCAGAGCCGCCGCATTGCTAAACGAGCACTCTGCCAATCAGGGGCTGACAGGGAGCAGAGGGTCAGCCTGTACGCCAGCCATTTTATCTCAATCATCCGTGGGGCGGCGGTGCTCACATGCAATCACAAGGAGGTAAAAACTGTACCCTGCCACACGTCCATATCACACCACTCATTCAGAAACTGGGCTCAGGCCACTCGCGTCTAACGGCACGGACGAGGCTGCGTTTTAAATCTCCGCTTGCTTCGGCTCGTGTGAGGGTTCATCCTCGCTTCACTCCCTCACCAGCTTAAATAAGGCCAAACAAAACCTGAGGCGCTGCGAACACTGGGGAACGGGTCATTCTCTCCATTAATACGGCTTTTTTCACTCATACCTTGAAGAATCCAGAACGACCCACGCCTGCCTTGAAAATGCAAATGCGCCGTCTTTTGTTTTAATAGAGAGACTAAATGACTGTAAACACAAGTGTTTTGGGACTTCTGTGTCTCCAGGTTGTTTATTTTACGTACTTTTCACTGTCAGAGGTTATTTGTCTGCTTCTCCGTGCTCTCTGAGCTACACGACCGTCACAAACACAGGCTGCATGTGGACAGTTCGCCTCAGATGGACAGCATGCAACACAGAGAATTGGTTTGATTTGACATGAAACATGCCCGGGCCGGTCGGGGCGCGCAAATGAAAGAAGCACAATGATGACTGAAAGCCATGAGAAACGTGTGGGACGAGATCCAACAACCACAGCCACAACACGTCTCCGCACCGGAGACACGTGCTAAAGGAAGGAGTCAAACCAACAGCAAACGACTGGATGAATGCATAACTATCGTAACGCTCAGTCTCCACCTACGGCCCAGTGAATTGCAGCCACAGCACCGTCGGTCAGTGGGAATCAAACACGTCTGCTGAAAATGCTCAGAGGTTGAGCCAAGCTTAGAGAGCAAGTCACCAGAGAAGCACAGTGATGATGATGAGTAACCACAGGTTACAACAGAACTACAACACAAGCAAATAATTAAACAGAGCAACAGAGCACCACTGTGATGATGGGGACGCGGGATGAAAAGGTGACTGATGAGGACAAAGACTTCCTCCACACTAACCAGCTGAATGCAGACAAAAGCTGTGAACCTCTTTGTCCAACACACAATTATGTTCACATCAATCTATACAGAGGAGGAGCTTGATCGCGCGAAGGTGTTGATTTCCTGCGGTGAACAAAAACCTTGATTCAGCTGAATTTCCACGGGTTTATCTTCAGCGCGTGAGAGCAGGAGGAGCAGCCAAGTACACGTCCCATTCGCCGCGTCGTGAGTGATTATCAGGGCGCAGAGGTGTTCAGTAATTAAGTGGGGCTCCGAAGTCCCGGAGCTGGTCAGCATCCACGCTGACAGAAGCATGACACCCGGCAGCAGCGGGAGCAGGAGCAGGAGCAGGAGCAGCAGGAGCAGGGCTGTTAACTGGCCCAGCGCGCCTCCTCCAGTTACACCTTAACGGGCTGGGATCAGGAGCGTCCTCCCCCCTGGTGACTGCTTACTGGTTATTACTGGTCCTCGTGTGTGTGTGTGTGTGTGTGCGTGCGAAACAGGACATCACAAAAGGCAGGACGGCGACAGGTCACCTGAATACAGCATAGATCCAATGCATGTACACACACGCACGCACGCACACGCACAACTTATTTCGTTTGACCCAACCTGAACCCTGCAGGTGAGTTCTATTTGCTTTTCATCTTTCCTCATAGAAGGATGATGGACAAGTGAAAATTGATTTGTGTAAAAGGCTCCTTCAACTTACTTCTCAAGAACAGGAACATCAAATACTAATCAAATCCTGGCAGAAGAGCTATAAAAATTAGTTTTACTATAGCTATTAAATATGTCACAGCTCAGTATGGGAAGTGATTGGATGCACCGTGACAGGCACACAGGTAATTACTATGACAATAAGGAGAAGGGCCTCCACTAGAAGGCGTAATTGGAAAAGGTTCCTGTTGTGTTTCTGTAATGAAGGTGAAATGCTGGGAAGCCGAGTGCCAGCAGGACGTATGGCTTCCATTTCAGACCAACACAAAATAGCACAAATTATTTTTCATATTTTCAACAGTATGCGCTTGGAATCTCAAATGGCAGCATGTAAAAAATGAAATTAGACTTTAAGACAGCAGCTTTAATGTTCCCTCGTGTGATTCATGTGGCTCATCCATTATACAGTGAGTGAGAATATGACTTGCAGTGCGATGATGCGCCGGCCAATGCATTCGGTGACGTTGAGGCCTTCTGCTCAGCAGCCAGTGAGTCACGGAGACAGAGCGGACAAAGGAAGCTCCGAACGGCACCGAGACGAGCCTGGAAGGGGACGGAACGAACTCCTAACCGCAATGGCGATAAAGTGGGAAGAATAGCGCCTGTCAGGCAGACAAACGAGGGAAAAGCTGCCGTAGACGACTGTCAGTCAAAACAGTTCCTCTGAGACGCGCAACAGAGAAAACACTAGCGGCCGCCTTGTCACTCACACATATACAATTCATCAGAGGGAGAAATAAGGGAACAAAACCCTGGAGAAGCTGTTGATTCGAGGCTGTGCAGGAAACATAAGAGCAGAGTAGGTACAAAGCAGCTTCCTCCAGCTAAAGGAGGGTTTTCCCAAACTTCCAAGGCCTCAGTTACTGTATGTGTCTTCCCTACTTTACTCTCAGACAGTTGAGGGGACCAGAATCAGTTGGATTCTGTTCACACAGAGCAGTGGACGAAGGAGGAACCACAGGTGACGATGCAGATGGTTTTCATTCGGCATTAATCGGTTCAGTTTGGGGACCATGTGGGTTTGATGTGTCACATAATGGCCTAAATTAAAGGCATGGCTCCACACTGACCATAATGCTCCTCTCCTCCTCTAAAGTGGGTGTGTTGCTGGGTCGTAGGTGTTCAGTCAGACATGTTCATCTTTGTTCCTCTCTCTCTCTCTCTCTCGCTCGCTCTCTCTCTCTCTCTCTCCTTCCCTTTGAAGACTCTCTCTTCAAAGTCAGCTGTTTGATTCAGAAAAGGCCAGTGCTTCAGTCCAGCAATTACGCCGCCCTCCCCCATCTGTGTGGAACCCTGCGAGGGGACCACAACACGAATAAACGTGCAGGCATTTACATGGCCGGTGTTTCATGTGGGGCCCATGAGGTCAGGCGCTCGCCGTGCACACACGACGGCTGTGGCTGCAGCGGAGCTGGGCTCCAGCGAGCATCATTAGTGCTTTCTGAAGCATAGGTTAGTATTGCCACAGTCGCAAGCTGACTTTCCCTCCTTCAGCTGTTAAGTAAGTGCATGGATAATTGATGCATGGCCTTCAGCCATAACTCAAAGCGTACTATATTTTTTCCCACAAGTCTTCAATGCTAAACCCACACCACGCTGCTGCAGGGAAAGCAAAGACAGCCATAAGATCAGGGTCAAACCAGGCATTAATAATCTCCTCGGCACCCGTCTATCAGTCAGACGAGCCTGGCTCAGCTTACCAACAAGCTGCATCAGTTGTCATCAAGATGAATGGCCGCTAATAATTAATTACAGAACAAATGGCAACACTATGGCTGAGCAGCATTTATTCTCTTAAGTCTTGGAGCTTCCTCCTCTACTACTTTTAATCAAACTTCACAGTTTTACAAGCAAACCTTATTTGCTTAACTAAGCAACTAATCTTCATTTAGCACTTTTCACAACAGAGTATGGAAAGTGGTTCACAAAAGGAAGCGTGTGTGAATAGGAAAGAGACAACGGAGGGAGAAAGAGCGTAACCTACAGGTAAAGAAAACAAAGGGATATAAAATTACTTTAATTAATTGAAAATAGAAAGAGGTAGAACAACAAAATTGACATTTTATCAAATAAAGGATTTTAAAAGGAAGAATTAACAAAAAAAAAGTGTGAAAATACTGTTTTTATGAGTTTCATCTAAAAGTCAGTAGATTTCCATGTTCAGAGATTAAGAGCATCCACAAACACGAATCAGTTTAGCAAAAAAGGTGTGTTTGTTTCTCCATCGCGGCTTTAGTTCCAGTTAGTTCTGTGCGATTGCCTCTCAGAAACGCCTGCTTGTACAATCTGAGCCGGTTTCTTTAGATTCATTCAGCAGTTTAGTCAACACGAGGATCACAGAGAGGACATTTAAATGAAATGTTGCTGGATTCAGTGGGTGAGCAGACAGCAGACAAAGAGTTGAGCAGAGAGATTAGGACTGTGATGATGTGAAAACACAATTAAAGCAATGGCATATAACAAAGAAACGTATCATTACTGCATGTTCTATATAAAAAAAAGATATTAGGCAAACAGTCAAATATAATACACTTTATGTTGTGTGTCATGTCAGTCACTGATGTTCTGTGTTACAGTCTATTAATGACATGCTGAATATATAATCCATTTTCTTGTTGAAGAAGATGCTGTGTTTTGTTATTTTTCTTTTTCTATGTGTGTGATTTACAGTAAGTTTATATGTAGCTAATGTTTCAATGAAGTTTATCAGTTGAGTCAATTAGGCTCATCCATCAATGAAAAACAGTTCGGTTTGAAGGGTGCAGTCAGAAAATAAGACGACGCCTTCACCGCTCGCCTGTTTGGCTCCGCGCCCCAGAGTGTGATTTAAAATGAACCACTGGCTGATGTTTTACTGTCTTTTGTCAGGATGTTTGCATCCAAATCAGATTAGCATTGATTTGACCCCAGACATGCAGCAAGGGCAGAGTAACTTCATACACGATTATTTATATAAATATGTAGCTAATCTATCACAGCCCCTCGTAGAGACCAGCACAGCCCGTGTCTGAAGGATCTGATGTAATGTAGGGCCCGGCTAAAGCAAGCATGTGCTCTGCTACAGTGAAATGTGTGTTTCTGAGCTACAGGATCAGAACATGTGTGTCTATTATAACCGCAATTTATCTATGAACAGCTCCAGACCATAATAACAACCATAACTTACAACCTCTGGAGGAAGAGCAGACACCCACCTCTGCTGCAGTAGGTTGTTGTGTTGTGTTTGACCTATTTATGACTTTGGACATTTAAAGAGAGACAAATACTATTGACAACCTGTGTGCAAGGCAGCCAAGAAGAAACTGATGGATTTATAAGTAAAAACTATGGTCAATCATGAGCATCAGGCGCTACAGGCACTTCATTTTACAATGCCAACGTCACATGAATAATAATAAGCAAATCAGCAAATGTTTACACTATGAAGTACTGTATGCTTCTACTCAATGGACTGTTTCAGTAGTTTTTGGAGCCCAGAGAAACAAATAAAATCGGACTTTGGATTCAGCCTTTACACAGCTGTTGCCTCTCTTTCCTCACAAACCCATAAAACGTTTTTATGAGCGAATGCCAAACACTAATTGTCTGATTTTAAAGCAGTTATCCATCACTTCTTTCCGTGCACATATGCTTGACATTAAGGTATATTTCCTGCAGTGTGGCAATAAAATATGAGCATAAAAATTGAGTAAACACAAATGACAGGAAACAACAAACATCAGCCGACAAAATATATATTCATAGAGCTGCTACAAAGCTGAGTTATAACAATCCCAAAGGGAGGAAAAAACTTTTCCTTCAAGGGCGAGGAACCTGTTATAAATGTGCATACACATCAATGGTTCTGCGGCTGCTGATGTGCTCTTCTGAGACTCCAACTACAGAGGGGAAGACACTCTGTCTCTTTGTTCTCCTGCACGCAGCGAAACAACCCAGCTTGTCTGGGCTGACAAGTTACCAGGCAGAAAACAAAAGTTCAGACACTTTCAATTAAACTTCTGTAAGACCATCAATTTTTGCGTGCTACTTGTGAGCCTAAGCCCTTGTCAGCGGGGAGGCTTAACCTACAGGAGCTGAACAGCGCTCACAACATCATGTCAGCCGGCACACATGCTTTGGTTTCCATAAGGAAGGCATCACATCTCCCATCGCTGTGGAGTCAGAAGTATTTTTCCTCCCAGGGCTCATCTGCAAAGACACGGTCATGAAAATCTCTGGGAAAAGACTCCTTGGTGTGATATTGCTTCATCAAATACAAGAGCAATATAAATCATATTTTATCAGTTGTCAGTTGGTATAAGTTGCATAAAGGTGAGACACCTTGGAGAAGTGTAATCAGCTGGAGTGTTCCCCATCTTTTACTGTCTAACTTGAAGGTAACAATGCTGATTGATGTCGAAAGCATGTGCAAGACCTTCAGAAAAGTTACTTTAACTTCATCATGTTCCACTGTGCAACTTTACAAGGAAACACGGCAACACTCCGGCGTGCGTCTGATCCGATCACCGCCGCAGCTGCTGTACTGGAGGCTTCTCCAGTTCCCAGGGGTTCGTAAGGAAAGACAAAAACAGACAAGAGAAATGAGACGACGTCTCAGGTATTGATTCAATACAACGTGAGAGTCCACTGGAGCCCCGTAGAAGAGCTGGCATACCAGCAGCTCCCACACATGGCACGCTGGAATATATGATCGATGGGATCTGAACGAGTAGTAATGCAACCGCATCTCTCCCCAGTCACCCCAAAGCATGTGAAAGATAGATCCATACATTTTACAGACCTCCATCCCACTGTGGAGGGTGTGGCAGTGTAATGGATCTGTCTTCCAACAAATGGTCTCCCTGTGTATCCATTAACCAATAAAAGGAAGTGAAGCTCTTCCACAAGACCAATTAACCTATTATCCAGTCATCTCCTGCATCCAATCAGATTTCACTTAGGAAGCTCCGGTGCAAAGTTTCTTTGTGTAGCATGATTCCAGTCAGATAAAAGGAAGCGGAAACTGGCATCTGAAAAGGCAAACCAAAAACAAGTTTAAAGTGAAACAATGTTAATATTATTTTTCCTACATTTAAACCTAAATTATCTTTAGGAGCCAACAAATAAAATATAGTCTGGTTTCAGCAAGCAGCTAGTTGGAGAAAATCAAAATGGGTCATGGTAGAGGAATGATTCTGTAAAATAGGCCAGCGCCCCAAGGGCCACAATATACAATAATAAAATGACACGGAGAGCGAGGCTTTAAGTAGCCACACGAGGGAGAAAGTAAAGGTTTACTGTAGAAATCCTCCTGCTGTCCAGAATAAAGAAGCATTCAACAGCTTAAACTTTGTCAATAACACTTAATCATCGCCAGCCAATAAGAAGCAGACAATTATGCTTAGGAACAAGCCGTGCAGGAAATGTCAAGTGCTGAAGGGAGCCGACCACAGCACTTATCATGCCACACCTCTCTGTCCACAGAAACCCCCACCTATTGTCACAGAACCCACAGTAGAGTCCAGTCTTGTGACTGGGCAGGATGTGGTCACAAAGCTCTTAGTGTGTCTCAGTAACCATTCAAATGGAATGTCTCCAAAGTTATCTAATACTTCAGTCAAAATAAATCATGCTCCTAATTATGTTTTATAAAAGTGTCTGAATGTGTTTGTGTGAAACAAAGAAAGGGGAGAAAACGCAATATTTCTGAATCATGAGCTCATCACGGCGCATTAATTAGCCTCAGTGCAAGGAAATTCAAAAAAAGGTGAAGTGACATCAGTGTTGAAAGGGATTATGTTCTTATTTCCAAACGCTATTAAGTTGTTTATTGATATGTTTTACAGCGAGACGGCAGAGCTGTCCTCTAGTTGAACCCCCAGCAGCACACACGCTGTCCAAACACAGGATGAACCCCCACTAGTGCTGCCACTCGATCAACACATCCCGCAGCTGCCGGGCGGCTGCTGCTTCCATTCGTTTCGGTTTCTATTTTACAAAAGGCAGCGCTTTCCTAACTGGCATAGTTCACTTTAAAATGTGATGATATTGTTAGTGATGCGGCCCAAGGTTTCCATTTCTCCTGCACGCTACGGTGGAAAGCCAAGGTTGGGCACTTTATGGTCCCTGAAGGCAACAGCGGCACACGCGGTCACGCACGAGCGTTCATCGGCAGAGACGGGCGTGTCACGATCTGCCACGTGTCATCAGGCTTGATGGAGAAACTAGGGCTTGTACACTATGACAAAAAATACAACGTGGACGTGGGTCCATTAGAGGGAAGCAGTCCATCATCATCAGAGTGATAAACCACCTAGGCCCTCAGGAGTTAAGCAGCTATGGTCAACTGCTTTATCCATTAAACCCATGAGGAACAAGGTCACTGTTATTGTTTTAATGGCTGACCTTTCTCTCACAGGTGGGACAGCTGAGTGGAGCTCTGACTGAAGGCTTTATGACAACGACAAGTGAAGGAAGACGGTGATGGAGGGAAGAGATGAAGGACGAGAATACTGCAGGAGTTAGATTTAAAGGAAACGAGTCCCGTCCTGTTTCTGGCCTCTAATGCCAGAATGGAGGGCGCTAAGTACAGATTTGTAGCTGTTTTTATGCACTAAACTGTCAAATTGCATTTTACTGTTTTATTGACTTACTTTTGTGCGGGTGAAATGGAAAAAGCAGCTCCAGTGAAAACTGTGTGTTGCGGTCGGTCTCATGCAATATGCATCTGAAAGGCATTTGGAAATTCATACAAATCGCCGGCGCTCCTGATTTATTGTTGCAGCGGAGGGGATTGCATCTGGAATTGAACTGAGAGAAAGCAGCCAACAGTCTGTAGGACACCGGCAAACAAAGGAGGTAAATACAAGCCCTGCAGCACACAAATGCCATCACACCCCAAACTTGCGGTGCCTCAGAATTCCTTAGCCTGACGGTAAATTGAATCAAACTTAGTAAATGCCCTCCAGTGTGGTCACACCATGAATTTCTATGAGAAAGACGGCGGCGTTCACGATCACGACGCAGACTGTGTGGATTGAAAATTCCATTTTGATGTTCACCTGTTAAGCCTTCGCCAGCTCTTAATAGTCATCTGTCTAATCATTTGCTGCAGGGAGCTCAGATTAAATGAACAACCCCTTCTTATTATTCAGAGGCCTGAGGGGAAAGAAACCCATAAGCTGTAGTGGGAGAATGTTAAAAGGCTGTTAACAAAGCGGCGGAGTTGATACAAACAATGTTAAAATTCCCTGTGGCCCTCACATGAACTGACACAGATTAGTCGAGTTTAGAGATAAGATGGTTTCACCCTTCTGACCATTATCCATCTGTGCAGGGAAACGTGCATTAGCTGATTTTAATGAGAAAATCATTTTTCATTAATGCGATGCTTCTTCCTATCCGTCGTCTTTCAGTAAAACAGAAAAGAATTCAGGAAAATGAGATATAATGAGTTATTTCTGGCCACCGGGTTTAACTTCAAGGTATGCTAACATCTCATGAGCATTTAGGGACTAGGAGGACTCGACTTTGTTCGCATCAACAGCTGTACGTTTGAGGAAACAAGGATAATCTATAATGAATGAAAGCTCTTAAGACACACCTGCTTCATCAGCGCTCCCAATTAACACCCAGCAACGCGACGGCACCACTGGCCTTTGAATAACTGTCTGCTGCTCCGTTAAATCAACATAAGCTGTAAACAGGACCAAAATAGGGTGAGAAAAGAAACATCCAGTGCAGAGTTTACTTATAATAGCAAAGTTAGACATTTTCCACAAATATAATGTTGTCACTTATATGGGACAGACACCGAGTTGATGCAGCACGCCCTTTTTTGGAGGAATTCAATTATTTTTCAATGAGAAGCTTGTCAAACAGATTACACATTTTTTTTTAGCACTGGGTATTTATTGTTCTAAAGGGTCAAGGAGAGATGGTTAGAGTGACAGAGACATCCAAAAAAAGCATCAAGGAACAGACGGAGCATCTTTGAATCAAATCCAGCAGACTAAAACCACCTCAGTGAAACCCTGCCTCTGTTTTGGCTGCCTTTGCTTTTAGATGGAAGACATTCAGGAGCCAATAATACATATTTCAATGTTTCTCTACCCGATCACGGGATAAACACAGTTTTTAAGGTTTAGTGTGTTTTAAAGACAAAACGCAAACATGTTTGCTCATTCCTAACAGCCGCAGCAATAATGAGAAGGGTCGAGGAAGACAAGTAGAGCCAAGAGGACCAGGAGCTGGCTGCCAAACAACAATAAAAAGCACTGGTGTGTGATAGATCAAGCTGTGAGGGGAAGATGAAGGGCAAACTGGGGTCAGATAGATAGAAATCCTCTGTGATCTTCTCCATCTTACACAGAAGCCTCAGAGGGGACAGGGACGGCAGAGGTTAGATAATATATAAAAAGAAGAAGAAACTAAGGAGGAAATAAGGCTCCAGATGTGTAACTATCACCAGACAATGGGTTCATCAAACCCATAGATGCATATAACAAAGGTCCCATTGGAGGAAGACCCCAAAACAACCATTGGAGCATGCATTTTTGCATGTGTTGTAGTTATTTCCAGCCCACTGGCTCCAGCTCGTCAGCTCCCAGGCCTGTGCTCGCTACAATAATCCATCCGTGGTAGCGGCGTCCAGACAGCTTGATATGGCTTGTTGACCTCTGAAGCCTTGGTTCTATATCTGGCTCCACTGCTAAACCCACTGAGACGGGGTCGGGGGTGGAGGAGGGGATGGGGGGGTGAGGCTTGGGAAGCTCCGCTGTTTAGCCATGAAGTGAGCCTTTCTCACATTTATCATGGTCAGGTGAAGCTCTGAATGAACCTGGGCGTCCGCCCCTACCTGCTCTTTACTGCAGCTTAAAGATGATGGAACACCTAACGCCACTGGGGCTTCTCGGGGCGAACACTGCAGGATGACACAGATTACGAGCGAGAGCGAGCGAGAGCGAGCGAGAGCGAGCGCTACGCGGCGGAAGGTATTCCGGAATAACGCGCCGACACTTTGAATTGCTTCACTTGGAGCCCTGATGGAGCGCGCCGGCTTCTGCATAAAAATCAATTAGAGAACAGATTTATCCAGCTTTATAGGGGCGTGACGACTGATGAGTATTTAAAAATCTCTCAGCCTCTGTGTGTGTGTCTCCACTGCTATGGATCAATAACTCTTTTACACTGTCTATAATTGAAATGCAGGGAGCCTGAGGTGATTTAGTTGGCTTTAATTTCCTTGTTCGTTATGAATACAAATATAAGCTCAAGGACATCAGATCTCTGTTTATTTATTAATGCACAGGCACATGCACATATTCTTATCCGTATTAACTGGGATCCATCGTACTGAAGAGGAGAACGTGTTCAAAGAAAACCAACTGCTGTGAATAAACAGCAAAGATTGGAAATGTGTTGTTCTGGTTTTACAGTGTATGCACAACATTTAAGAGACTATGAACCAGCAATTAAATGACATGCAGGCATTGTGACGTGCTCATAGATCAAGCTCATTAGAATCAATCTGCCTTTACTACAGGTGGCTGAGAAATGTGCAGCTCTCAATTTAATAAAAGGCAGAAAGGTTGGGAGCGTTTCCCATCTCTCCTCCTGCACCTGCACTCTTTACCCTCAGAGAAAAGTGAAATTACAATGGAACGAGGGGAAATGGCAGCAGCACGGTGGGACGAGGAGGAAAGAGCAGAAAAAAAGAGCAGGACCCTGTTAAAAGCCCCTCTGTGACAGTCAGGGAAAGGCTGCAGCTCAGAGTCTTTAAATGACTGGGGGTTCAGATAGAATGAGGAGGCTTTTGGAGACGCACCAGGTAAAACTACAACAGGAAGAGAGTTGGTTTGGAAAATGAAGCTAAAGCAAGTCAAAGTTCACCACAACTAAACTATCACAGCTTTACCATAAGCTCTTATGTGAAAGGTGGCAGGAGGGCAACATGCAGCAAACGGTCCCAACGAGTGTGGATCTGGAGCATCCATGTGAGCCACGCTGGACGTAGGCGTTCTATTATCAGGCCTCAGGTTAGGAAAGTATTGATTCGAATAATTGCAATCTGATTTCGTGCTGCACCCTGTTGAAGCATTTGCTCCTACACAGCAGCGGGGCGCAATGAAAACAATTAGCATGCTAAATTACCAAGCTGGGGAGTTGGACACGAGCCTCTCACCACAGCTCACGTCTTTGCCATTACTCCATTAAAGCACAGTGTGCTACAAATGTCCAGCAGAGCCGATGTCAGGGACTAATTCCCTCCTCTTACTATAAGACTTTAAACCTTTGCTTTTTGCCCCACTGTCCTGTGTCTCCATCCTGGCTTTCCTGCACAAATCCACGATTAGCCTTTACAGTGGCTCTGTCTACGCAGTGCAACGCTGCTCCTCCAGCCTCAGGTTTGCTTTCTCTGACTGGCAAATGGCTGCAGCTGGGAAATCCAAATCTGCACCTAACGTTACAGTAATAACGTACAGTTTGGGCCTCTGTTGCCCTTGATGTGCTGGTAGTGCCACAGAGTCAGCTGTCAAACATGCGCCACCAGTATATTGGCTGTGTGTGTAGTGAATGCTTTTAAAGTGCATGCAGGGACAGAAACAGAGCAGTTATTTGTGACTTTCTTTTACTCCGCAAACAGAAAACTTACTGTAGCTTTTGACCTCTGTGACATCAATAATATTTTCCCCTTACTGAGCCTTCAATGATTCAATCTTTGTCGAATTTTCAGTCACGGACAGTGAGTCTGGAAAATAGCACAAATGAATAATTCAGCAGTCGAAGCAGCCTATCAAAGAAACTAACTCCTCTGGTGTTTGGATGCCATCTCAGATAGCGCTTCAAATCCAGCAGCCACCATAAGCTTAATGAATAAGGGTGTGTATAAAAAAGCTCAGCAGCCTTTACATTTGGCAATAAGCTTTCTGATCCTTTAAATCTCCAGGCACCACTCAGAGTTCAAGGAAATTTCCAGTTTGATTTCAACGCAGGGGAGACGCACAATACCATTCACAACACATTCAGCTCTCAAAGAGTTTTCCCACACTTTTTACATATTCTCCAAACACTCCCCAGGCGCCACATGCCTCCACTGAGAGGTTCTTCCCATGGCGTCAATCATATGGGAATTCATTTAGCATTCATTTCTACTGATGAACTTCAAGTAACATTTTAAAAGCCAGTGTCCCACATTTACGTTCTCTCACCAAGACTAAAAACCTCCCAACACTCCGCTGCATTGGGAGGAGAAAAGACTTTATGGTAGTTGAACATTTCAGCGGCATGAATGACACGCTTCAGTCGAGATCTACTTTGAAACGTCTTGCGGTTCAAATTCAGTGTTTCTATCATACCAGGTAATTTTGACGAAAACCTAAAGCTGTATCTCCAGCGCTGAAAATGAAAACACTTCTAATCCGTGAACACCCGGACAAAGATGGAGTCGTCCTTGCACGCGGTGGAGTATTTTAGAGCTACTCTGCTGTATCGGGGATGGAAATCTGAAGCCGAGCGTCTGGGGAACTAAAACACCAGAGGGACAGGACTCTCATTTGGCTCCGGTTCTCCTTTGGCAGCCATGTTCCCCGTGGCTGATGGATGAAGGGAGAAACTAATCTCATGACTAATTATTTATCTTCCCCCAAGAACTGTTGTGTCTGGGGGTTGAAAATAACACAGCCCTCTGTTCTGGCCAAGCAGGAAACAAACTAAAGTGATGAAGGTGGCGACTCTCCTCATCCTCACTGGGGAGCAAACCAACCATACAGTACATGCAGCCCACAGACCAACATGTCTTATATTTCTCCCTTTCTAGGCACCCATGTGTAAGAATAAGATCAGTGTTACTACAGTGTTGCTGAGTCGATTTAGGGTCATAAAGAGAACATCTTTTTTGCCTCACTTGGGTAACAACATAAGTGGTGACATCAGATTAGTTTTCCTTCTGGTAATAGTCACAGTTTGTAATGGAGCAAAAAGCCTCAAAGTAGCAGATTTCACAGAGTGTGCATCGTTCCAAGTGCCAGCATCAGGAGAGCTTTTTCGATAATATACATTTTATGTAAAAATGCTGTGCAGCTGTTGGCATGAGGACAAGGGTGTTCTCATGGTTTCACCTAACATCCTAATAATTATATTGTTTTGTTTACAGAGCTGTTCTCCCCATTCTGAGCTCATTGCCATTCAACTCATGCACTATGACTTACACTCAGTTTAAAACTGAGCAGACACATGGCAGGAGGCATTTAACTTTAACAGCGGAGGTCTGTGTCCTCCGCCACTTTGAGCTCCCCGATCTCTATTCATGTATTCAAGGTGAAAGGAGAGCGGTGCTGGTACAAGAGAGAGCCCAATGGGTCGCGGAGCGGGGATGGAGTGGGGGAGGGCGAACCACACTGATGGTGGGTAGATGGATGGAAAGAGCAGCAAGTATAGAAGGAGGCTCCCTGACTCCCTCTCATCCTTTACTGAGCCCATCAGTGCTCCTGCTGAAAGGAAGAGAAGAAAGGCTCAGGACCTGGAGCTTCACACAGACGGGGATCAAACAGAACCTTCATCTGATCCAAATGTCCTTTAAATGTTTCATGGTAGCCAAGGCATTGAGGTAAGGCTGAAATAAAAAAGGGCCTGAATAGAGCTCTGATTGGAGGCGGCCTTTCATTGTCACATCACCAAGACTCACACTTAATTAAAAATTCTCAGTACAGTCACACATAAACCCTTATTACACAGTATTACACACACACATGCCTTGTGTTACTGATGTACCAAACCAGGTGCAAACGCTGATACAGCCGTGTGAATCGAAGGTTAAGAGCAAAGTAACACACATTTCTATTTAATTTAATGTAGGATCAGTGGGTTTTCATATGCTCACACCTACATTCCTGCAGGGCACACGCTGAAGTTATGGATGAGCCCACGTGCAGCCACAGAAACACATCAATGCAACCTAATGCACGGGAGCCTGCGCCACTTCTCCCGCTCTGAACAAAAGGCCGTCAAGGATTCAGGGGAAGCCATTGTGTGCGGAGTGTTGTTTCCTCAGCTTGGCAAAGCGTGTGTAGTTTATTATGCTGCCGCCGCCGCTAAGCGCTGTCATGTAATGCAAATGCACACATATGCATGCACACAAAGCCGTTTAGAATTTAGCATGTTGTGCTGTGTCAGAGCTTTTATTTCCATTGTGCGCAAGGAGATTCGAGGCACGCCACCGCTGCACATAAATGAACAAAGAATAAGATGAATAATGTACAAGACGAGCATGAAACTATACAAATAACTGCTTACATACTGTAGCCGTGTTCAAACACGTGACGTCAAAACCAGGGCCATGCAACGCCTCTGACAAAGGGATCTGGAACATTGCGAGGGCTTCAGTCACAAGCGTCTAGCGCCTGTAATGGGTTAATGCTCTGTTTGCACAAAGAAATGGGAGGAGAGCGAAACTCTGACCTCAGTGTAGAAAGTGAAAGTAAAACAAGAAGAGCTGCTTGTTTCTCTTTCTTTCACACGACTGAAAGCTTTAGCCACGTTTTCATGAACAAGGTAAAATGTGTTTTCTTAAGTTTGACTTGTCTTTCTGTAAACACTGACGCTTATTAATGTCTGCTGACTTCATACTGACTGTTGTTCTAACTTTATGCTAACTGCCTACTTCCCCTTTACGTTTTCTAGCTATGGCGTCTGCCAGAGGTCTGCTGCATGAGGAGAACTTTCACTGTTCCATCTGTTTAAGTGTCTTCACCAAACCTGTGTCACTTCCCTGTGGTCACAACTACTGCCTCGACTGTATCACAGCCTACTGGGACACTAAGACTGACTTCCAATGTCCACTGTGTAAAGAGACGTTTTACAACAGACCAGCGCTTCGGGTGAACATCGTCATTGCTGAGATAGTTGAAAAGTTAAGGAATCCAGCTAAAGAAAACCCATGTAGTACATCGGAAGGAGGAGGAAATGGAAAGGTGCTGTGTAGCATCTGCACGGGGCAGAGGAGCGAAGCCCTGAAGTCGTGTTTAGTCTGCCTCGAGTCTTACTGTCAAACACATCTGGAGCGGCATCTCAAAACTTCAGCGCTGAAGAAACACAAGCTGATCAGCCCAGTCGAGAACCCAGAGAGCAGGATATGCCAAATGCACGATGAGCCCTTGGAGCTGTTTTGCACGGTGGATCAAATGTTCATATGCAACTCCTGCAAAAGCGGCGACCATAAAATGCACAAGGTAGTGAGTGTGGAGGAGGAGGCGGGAATGAGGAAGCTGCAGCTGGGGACAGAGAGGGAAGCCGCAGATCAGATGATCCTGGAGCGCCAGCAGAGAATTCACCAGATTCAGAACTCGGTGGAGGCCAGCAGGACAAATGCAGCGCAGGCGCTACGATACAGCATGCGGGTGATGACCGCTGTGGTGGACTACGTCAAGAAATGCCAAGCGGAGCTGGGCGAGGTGATAGCGTCCAAGCAGAAAAAAAACGAGCGAGTGGCAGAAGGCTTCATCGAGAAACTGGAGGAGGAAGTCAAGCAATTACAAGAGAAAAGCTCGCAGCTCAGTCAGGTCTCGCTCACCGGCGACCCCTTCGCATTCCTAGAGAGCTTTCTGTCTCTTAACATCACGGTGCCCCAGGTCAACAACTGGTCCGCTGTGACCTTTGAGAGTGACCCGTTTACAGTTCAGGAAGCCCTGGCCCAGCTGCAGACAACGGTCACAGAGGAAATAAGCGCGCTGTGTGATCCAGACTTGAAAGAAAAGCAGAGGTATGCTGTAGATGTGACTTTAGACCCAGATACTGCAAACCCGTCCCTGATCGTTTCTGAGGACAGGAAGGAGGTCTCACAAGGAGACAAAAGGAGGTCTCTGCCTCCGAGGCCAGAAAGGTTCGATCAAGTCCTGAATGTTCTGGCAAAGGAAGGTTTCTCCAAAGGGAAGTTCTACTATGAGGTCCAGGTTAAGGACAAAACGCAGTGGGATTTAGGCGTTGCCAACCAGTCCATCAGCAGGAAGGGGGACATACGTCTGAGCCCCAAGACTGGATACTGGACTATCTGGCTGAGGAAGGGGCATGAGTTCACAGCCAACGCAATCCCTGCCATCGTCCTTCAAGTGAAGGAGGCGCCTCAAAAGGTCGGAGTGTTCGTCGATTACGACGGGGGAGAAGTTTCCTTCTACGACGCGGACACCAGGGGCAAGATCTACAGCTACACCGGCTGTAAATTTACAGAAGAGATCTTCCCGTTCTTCAGCCCCTGCAGCAACGACGGCGGCAGGAATGCGGCGCCCCTCGTCATCACGCCTGTCAAATCCACCAGCTGAGTTTTTATTCCTGTTTCTGTTTGTTTCCTTCCAGCACGAATGCGGAAGCCCGGCAACACAGTAGATGAGCCAACGCTCACCTCATCAGATAATAATTACCTCAGTTATTATGATTTTTATATAAAGCTAAGGCAACTTTACAATCTGAAAATTAGAGTTGATGGACTCTTTTCCATTGTCAACTTTACCACATAAATCTGCCTGATTAATATTTACCTGCACTGTTCAGACGACCTGTTGTGACATATATGCAAGGGGCTTAAGGTCATTGTTCCTCACACTAATTACAACTAGTCACTGACAAAGGTTAATATGTTTTTCTGTTTTTCTTCACACTTGCTTCGCTCCTCAGAAGGTCTCAGAATGATATGTTGAGGTGTAAATATAGTGGCTGGGGCACGTTTGAAGTGTGCTCCAGCTTATTCCTGTCATGGAAACAGGCTCATTATAGCGACAGCCCGACGCTGTGTTCAACAAAGAGAGTTTTACCAGCCCACGGTTTTAAAAGTGAAAGCGTGCAGTGTGAACGGCGCTGCTGCCAGAGCCATACAGGTAATCAGGTGCCGCTTTGTCGTATGTGACTCGTATCGATGCGGTCGGTGAGTCACGGCGTGCCTCTTCAGCAGCTTTTTAACTTGTTCTGTTGACTTCATCCACTTTACGCAGCGGGTCCTAAGGCAGCCGCTCTGCATAGCACTGGTGAGCATCGTGAACAATGAAACATTTACATGGACTCTGCATTATACTCCAGATAGGTTATTATTATGAAGACAAAGCTTCATTAAAATGCACATCATGCCTGCAAAAATACTTTGCAGTATTTCAACACTGGTAGTGTAGACTAGAAACAGGCTCATCTACAGTACAGCTTCTTCATCTCTAACAGGGGGACTGCCTAAAACCTTGTGACAGATACTGGCGGTGCTGAGAGCATCACCTGCCATATGATGTAGCATCATCAGTCACGTTTTTCCCCATTCCCCCGGTCATCACTGTGTTATTTATAATGCCTTATCGAGGACATAAATAAATGATACGGCTTAATCTCCCAACATCTAGGTGGACTGATTCTCGTTCACGGTGATTTAAGACTTGGGTTCCCTCCTGACATTTCCTCTTCACAGTACACTGTCTTGGGTAATTGCACTGCCTTGATTATATACTTGATATTATGCGAATGATACAAGTAAATCACAAAGACGACACAGTTTCTGCTTCTAATAAAGTAAATGAATGAATAAACCTAATGAGATAACTCGATCCAGTGCAGCACCTTAACGAGTCTGGAGCCACGTGACTGTTGAGCCTGTTGTTCTGAAATGCAGGATCCGAATGATGCTGGAGACAGCCTTGACTCGGAGTCAGACCCTCTAAGCCACTCGGCCCACACCTCCAGCTGTTGCAGGCCGCTGTCATTTAGCTTCAGTCCTTCAGAGAGTGACTTCAAGTTAGACAATGCACACAGGGAAACACTAATCATCTGTAATCATTGATCTGCCATTAGCGGGTCATGCTCATTAGCCTCTGCAGAATTCTCTGGCTACTGGATTATTATTAGCTTTCCAGTACGCAGACAAACTGTACTGTTGAACAACAGGAGGTAAATGTGGCAGTCACAGGCTCAAACATGACGCTAAAGCTAATTACACAAATAGAAAGAGTTCAGGTAAGATTTGGTTTAAACGTGGTGATGCTGCATTAGTAGACTGATAACTGTCAGAAGGATACTTGTGTGTTATTGTGCTTATACTGTACCAGCATCTGCAAGACAGAGACAGAGCTTTCAAAACTGGATTTTAGTATTCAATAAAAAAAAATTTAAAAAACACACACACGGTTTACATTGAATATGTGTCAAACGTTTGCTAAAGATTAACCATTCATTTAACATATCTGTGATCATGGAGAGAGCTGACAGAGAGTTACGTCTGTGATGCCTGCTAATTTATGCAAAACTAATGCACCTCAGTATGTATCATTTGATTGACAGGGTTGTTCTTCCATTTCCACTCATCAGGAAACTACTAAATGGTGTAAATAATACAACCTCAGGGGTTTTATATTGGTGTTCCTCAAAGCTTTGAATCAGCAAACATGCAAAACTGCAGGAAAACAAGTGTCTGATATTTATACTATGGCAGAAGCCTCTGAAATGTCACAAAAAGAAATGAGTTCACGAATTGACTAAGTCTCTAACTGAGAGAACCATAATGAGTGAATCTGTCCTGAGATATGGAAGGAAAAAAAATGGACAGATCAGATTTGTACTGCACAAAGGCTTTGATTTTAAGGCTATCTGACGGGCTTTAATCTGAGCCCCCCTCACACACACACACACACACACACACACACACACACACACACACACACACACACACACACACACACACACACTACACACTACAACACTACAACTGTATGTTTTTTACTGTATATCCGGCTGCTAAGCCTTTTACACAAACTGAGGTGGGTCATCGCGTCCTGGAGTGAGGTGTCTCTGGTATTTCTACTCTACTGGCTAACTGTACAGTAAGAATGTTTGTATCAGAGCATGGCAGAAAATAGCAGCACTGTGATTGAAGGAAGCAGGTAAAGATGGAAGACAAATGGGTTCTGCAGATGGGTCAGCACTTCTGAACCCAAACGAACGCGTGGGGACTGTGGTGAGTGACATGTACAGTATCTACTGTAACAACGAAAAGGAAAGGACAAACCCGATGAAAGGTCACAAGGTCTCCAGAGAAACTACCCCACTTCATCTGACCACGGAACGGTCTGTCACAAACAAAAGTTACAAATGCAACATGTAAATGCTGAAACAGACCACGCATAACAGGAAGCTGCCTGACTAAAAAAAGCATGTGCACAGAGAAAAGCACACGAGGCAAAGCTGTCAGAGACGACCGGTGCCGGACGAGCAGCACACATGAAGCAGCGGGTGTGAAGCGTGTGCCTGTGTGAGGCGGCTCTGAGCCCACAGTGCTGCACCGCTCATTACGCCCGCTCAACACCAAGTAACTTACGGCAAACTCAGACGCGTCCCCTGGATAGAAACGCATAAAAAGGACACTGGGAGGCGCGGGAAGCTGCTGCAGATATCCTCCGCTGTCACCCCCGAAGAGAGCTGTGGAGGAGGACAGTGTAATGAATCCGGACTTATGGGAGGAAGTTATTATTTTAGGCATGAATGGATTTGGTCTCAGAATGTCCAAGCTGCCAGCCTCTCTGATAATGAGACAGGACGGGGAGACACATGAATCGCTGGCTCTTCCAGCAGAGGTCGAGGCTAAGAGAAGGGCTGTTTTAATGAAAAGAACTTCAAAGAGGTTTGTGATAAGGGCTCGAAGGGGAGGTTCCTGACAGCACTAAAGCCAGGGTGATTCCCCCTGAACACATCACAGGTGGATCATCCCTCCGGTTAGTTACTATAATTTCAGGTAATGTTCTACAGTCCTGCTTCACTTTTATCATATAAAAGCTGAAATTTCCTTCAGGTCAACCAGAAGAATTAAAAAATACATATCTAAATATATATTATTTCTTTTGAGTTTGTCGTCAGCTTTGCAGTAACAGATTCTTAATTGATAATGCAATCTAGTGCATGGGAAGGAAAAGTCATAGCCCCATCAGTTCCCATTAGACGTCTTCAGCACGCTGCAGGAGACAAACCAGACGTACAGTGGCAGCAGCAGAGAAGCTGTTCGCCTTATTCCTAGTCAGTGCACAGTCCGGATCATTGTGAAACTGTCATCTTAATGTGAAAGTGTTGCATAATGGGGCTTTGAATTGTGCCAGTTTTACAAAACGTAAAGGAACATACAGCAAAGTCAACAACACGCTCGCTGCGCGGCAGCATAATGAGAATAGTCATTTGAAGGTATAAAATATGAATCCTGGAATGAAAGCAGAGAATAATAAAAGGACCGTGTGAAGCTGTGAAGTATGAATATTTGTTGTGTTTCTTCATGCAGTGTTATCTTGACATGAATTATTTTCCTGTGCTAACTAGCGCTATGAATAATTACGTGACACAGTGAAGTCTCCTCCATTGTATAGCTTCTCCCTGCTGCAAAATAATTCACACAACTCTGCCTGGAACGCTACCACCGAAGTCATTTGCACAACATCATCCCATGCTGAAAACTAAAGTGAGGTGTAGTCACAGACGCAGCGTGTGCACAAGGTCGTGCCTGAACCGAGGAGCAATCTCAGCTGCAGCGCCAAGGTCAAGCTGTTGTTGTCTGGGCGAGAACAGTGTTTAACTTACATAATTGGCAACGCCAGGCAGCGGCGGCGATGAAAGAAACGCAGGTCATGTGTGAGTTGAACTAACTTATCTCTGCCTCTCGGAATTAAATCTGTAACAGCAGCAGCAGCAGCAGCACGCAGACGCTGGGAGATAAATGTGACCAGTGTGAGCGTCCACGGACGGAACCCAGCGCTGCCCTGCAACTGCTGATACGAGCTAATGTGAAGCCTCTGCAGCGGATCTTTGTCAGATTATAAATCCAGACCAATTAGTGTCACCCCAATAGATGAGAACAAGGAGCAACACCTCTCTGTCTTAAGGGCCTTCTTCTTCTACTGTTCATAAGGCTGTTAATTAGAAAAGCCGCCCTTAATTAGGCGACGCTGTGGCCCTGATTAAAACGAGACTCGCTGGGTGAGCAACGGCGCGCGCACACACACACACACACACACACACACACACACACACACACACACACACACACACACACACACACACACACACGCTGTATCTACAGCAGACATTTTGTGCGTGACAGGTCAGCGTGCGCGATCGAGCCAAAGGCGTGCTGCTTTCTGACTGACGGGACTGTTGGCATGGTGACAGGCGGGCGGACGTGAAATCTCCGACGTGGTGCTTCCTGGTTTTAGCTGCGTGACCTCCAAACAGTCCAGACAAGCGGAGCCGCGGGCTACAGCGAGCTAATCAAAAACACCACAGAGCGAACAAGGCTACCTCTTTCAGACTGTCTCAAAATAACAGGATTATAGTTTATCTCTCAGCAGCAGTTATTTGATGCTGCTAGCATTTAAATTACTTTCCATCAGGAAACATCCAGCCAGTCGAAGTGAGCACCTCTAATTCCAAGCAGGGTCCATGTAGCAGAACACAGAATCACGGTGAGGCCAGGATGCTTTACTCACTAATGCCACAAGGGTAGTGATGCAACAGTGCCGGTACCTGGAGGCAGGTGGATTCTTTAACTCCTCTTGCTGTTAACAAAGGATTGTGTGTCAGAGCTGTTGAGGAGCAGAGACGCCAGGAATGAACCCTCTGATCGGTGGGTGACGGTCTACTACAGACAGTAGAATCACAAGGGGAGAGGGGGGGCATCACAGGAACAGCAGCCGTTAGAAGGGTCTGACACTTCTGACTTGTCTCACCTCGTGAATTTTAGGAGAAACGTACCAAAACAAATCAGTGCAAGATGAAACAAAATGAGGCTAAAATGAGAATCACAATTTTGTGAGAGCAGCAGAAGAGCAGTGACATTTTCCTCCGGGTGTTAGTCTGCATGAGAATTCGCTGAGTGGCTGTCGAGAGCTCTTTATTTGCTCTGTCTGAGCTCAGCACGAGATGCACGAATCATACTTTGATGAGAGCAGATTGAAAGCCTAGAGAGAGCGCTCTGATCTCCCTCCCCGAGATCAAAAAGAGGCGCAAAAGATCTTAAATCCTCAAAATTTAAGAGATTGATACGATCTCTTTCTATCGGTGCGTCTTTTAGTTATAGGGAAAAACACAAGGCAGGAAAAAGCTACAGTGTGATTTTGGTTTCACACAGATATCACAGAGAATCACATCTGGGAAACAGCACACAGGACATCCACACGACCGCAGCAAAAACAAATCACTCCCCAGTGGAAAAAGAGCTGCTAATATTTTAGCCATGTTATTGGTGTAAAGGCAGGACTCTTCTTCCCATCTTTCTACATACATCAACTCAAAAAAATATACCGTATTGCATAAAAAAAAAAAGGCTGCTATTTCAGTAAGAGTTTAAACATAAGAGCCAGAAGCTGAGACAAGTGCAGAACAAATAAAACCGTAAGAACTGGGGAAGCTCTGAATCCTGAAGAGCTGGATTTTCTCCTGAGATGCTGCAGTTGAGTTTGTACATCTTAGCTCAATTGCATTATTAATGTGAGCAGACTGGCCACACACACACACACACACACACACACACACACACACACACACACACACACACACACACACACACACACACACACACACACACACACACACACACACACACACAGTACAGGCTTTAATGCAAATCAGCCACATCTGCTTAATAGTTTGCAGGAGACAGTGTATTTCACCTGCTCATTTTCTAATTACCATGTTTCTTTAACAGAGCAACAAACAAAGTCACATCCTTAACTAATGTTTACATCTGTGAAGCACAGTTTTTATTTAAAACCGGGAGAAAGACAAGCAAATACGCTCCAAGCGGAAAACCAATTATATTCTTACTGTGTTGTGTGTCTCTGCAGAAAGCTGGGAAGACATCAGACTCAAACGAACAGCCATTAATTCAAGTTCATTTCTGTTGGGTTGAATAGGAAATAATGAGTGGATGCTGTCAGCGGCACTGATCGCTCACAGGGCACGAACGCGGTTCAGGTGTCAAACCCATACAACACAATCCTGTTCGTGAAGTGTAAAGATGCTTGTTTGCTTGATGTTGCATGACGCATTTTCATTAATAAACTGTGTTAGCAGAGCAGCTGTGCAGCGAAAGGTCACACGCTTTATTTCTTAATCAATATTTCTGTTTACATGTAGTTGACCTAAAGAGCACTTTTCTGCCTTATTAGTAATTAATTTCAAACCACTGATTTTTCTCGGCTGCCCCGTGTCTTCTCATGAAGAGGAAGCAATACCTTGGAGATGCCTCATCACCAGTAGAATATATTGTTCAGTGGCAAAGATGCTGGATTTAATAAGGCTAAAGTTTGCGCTGGTATTAAAATATGTCTCCACTATTTGGAGTGAAAAAAATATTTCCCTTTGATTACGGTACATTGCAATATACAGTATGGTACGGTATTTTAACTGAGAATATATTTACTGCTTAATATTTACTGACAGCGTTTTGTGTGATTTATGGCTTGTTCCCTGTGCAGGGTTAGAATACTTGGTTTCTTCCTGTGAATTCAAGTATAATCACTTATAAATGGGCCGAAGTTTTCCACTAGACTGCAATTCATTTTCAATCCATTGTGCGCACAAGCTGTTTCTGTGCTGTCCAGATATCAACACAGATGCAAGCTGATGTCTGATCCAGTCTCTGCAATGCTTACAAGCGATTTAATAATTGCCTCCCTTCAACAGAGAATCTCCATCATCGCTACGAGACGAAAGCAGACGGAGCTTTTCTGTCTCTTGTTTCATGGATGCGCAGGTTGTTGTGCAAAGGCATCCATATCTGTCCTTCCATCTCAGGCTAATCTGGCTTTTGTGCAGGTGCTCTATCTGCGGCAGCACCGGTTTAATGCCCGTGTGGCCATAAAGCTGTTCCTTACAGCGGCACCGTGGACGTGGGAAACGCAGGGCAGGAATACTTCAAATGCAGGGAAATTACAGCAAATGAAACGAGTAAGGGCACACAGTGAATGTATGGGCAATCTAAGCTGTTGATATTAGAGGTATTAGTCAACAACAATGCGGTTGTCTGCTGCAGCAGACAGCAGTTTCAGTGAGGTCGTATTTTTTGTCTATGGGGGGAAAAAAGACAACTTGAGTGTTATGAGATGTTATGAGGTGTGTTGTACTACATGTAACAGCAGCTAGAGCCTCAGTACCACAGTGTCAGTGGATGCAGCCATGGTATACTTCTAACCTGGGTAAATAAAAATGTTTAATTATTCCATTTATAATCACATTACACAAGCAAAAAAGTTCATCACAATTAATAAACTGTTAATTTTCTAACAATGTGGGCTAGAAAAGTAAATTAAACACATCTGTGGGTGTTACCTACGGGCTAAAAATGCATCTGAGATACAGTCTCAGCTGACGGAAAGATTTTACGCAAAAATGATTATAAAAAACTGCCGCATGCCACATGACACGCACACAGTAACAAGAACAGATCCAAGTACAGGAAAAGTGCTCCGTCTTTGCAGGTATTTCTGCTTTAAGCATCACCAGAGAGCAGCGGTGCAGTAATCTGAAGTCGGTGACACCAAAAACATGTTTGTTTACAGTAGCCCCACTGAGCTCAATCCTTCACGCTGACTGTGTTACCTCCCGTTTTTTGGAAAACAGAATCCTTATCAAAACCTTCCTCTCGCTGTACATGTGAATACTAATGCTTGCTCATGTTTGAGCCTGCACCTGCATTTCCCCACAAAAAGTCCTTCAGCCCTTTGTTGTCGGTGTAAGGCAGCTGTCTGGGGTTACATCAAACACTCCTACAGTACGGGTACACACACCCTTTCACTGTCTCCATCTTTTCTCCCTGATACGTCTGCAGCCCTTCACCATGCATCTGTCTGGGATGCCTCTCCCTCTCCCTCTCTCCCTCTGTGGTACCACACCGACCCAGCCAAGTATCAGTTCATCTCCTGCTGCTGATTTGACATTACTGCCGTCAGACTACAGGCTCAGGTGTCGACTTTGATCTGAGCCAAAAATAAAAGAAGCAAAGCAACTAAAGATTTGTAAAACAGAGGACGGAACACAGAGCTGGCTTACGCAGGCACACGGTTCTTGCACAAAGTTATGGGTTTTAAAAAACACCACATTGCTGTGCTTGTCCCACCCTGTATCACAAAAAAGCAACCTCTGGGCTCTCAGCGTATCAACATGTGTTGACGCATTGTGTGGATGTGTTTCTGAACCCACTCTTCTTCTGGGTCCAGGCAGATGGATATGTGGATATTTTATCCACAGGCCTTAACAGGCTTATGCTGAACAGTAGTGTTAGCAGTGAGGTTACGGTTGTGTACTCAATCAACAAACACATACAGTACATCTGGATTCCTTCCACATACACAAAGGATGCATGAAATTACTCTGTAGCGTCAAGTCCTGACCGAGAAATCCTCCTTGTGCCACAAACATTCTCAAGATTCCAGAGGCAGAAAATAGTCAAATAGAGCATTTGGTAAATACAGTAACTGACGTGGCAGCAAAAGGACGATTCCATTGAGTGGAATGTGTGTGATAGAGCATGACTACTGTATAATTTATATCCACTTAACTCTCACTACATCTGCTTAAGGTTACAGCTTCAACAAGCTTCTTAGTGGCAGAAACAGGCCAAAATCAGACTGACAAAATCAAAATCAGCCAATAGGAGCTCAACCCCAACACTCACTTCTCAAAGTGGTATCGGTATTAGTCCATATAATGCAACCACGACAAGGCCTACAGTCCGATCGGTCTGGAGATGGCATTAATAACTACAATAATCTATAAGCAAGACAATCGGGAATATTAAAATATGTCCAGGAATGTGTAATGAATTTTTCAGTGGGTAAAACCTGAAGGAGAATCTGATAAGGCTAAACGAAACATATTCAACAAGAGGTTACACCCTTGAGTCTGCATAAGTACTGTGCATAGTGAGATTCCACAGTGAGTGAAGGTCCCATGTTGACAATGAAACGTGAACCCATTATTCTTGCCTGTAAAATGGCTGCAACTCCACCCAGGCTGAGCATGTGCATTTATAGGTAGCAGAGTAGAAATGACCAGCGGTTCAAAAACCAGCCGGAAGCGCCAGGCGTTTTACACACCCGTACCAGTAACTGATCTAATCTGAATAATGTGCTGAATAAACCCATAGGCAACGCAGGATAATGTTGGTTGAACATGATACAGCTGCTCCCGATAAGTACAGTCAATGCCAGACGGTAAACCAGACCAAGCTGATGTGAAGAACAAGAGGTCGACTCTGAGGGGTTAGAGATTTCACTTCTAGGCTCTGATATGAGGTCATAAATGTATAAATATCAAATGCTAATCCCGATCTCAGTCAGACTCACAGGGAGTCAGTCGTGTCAGGCGTCTCATGCACATGAAGAAGCCTTGAAACGAGCTGCTAACCAGGCTGTAGCACGGCGGCTTCAGTCGCCCTGTGAAGGAAACTACTGTAATTACCGCTGCTTGTAATTGCATTTGAAATCATTTTACATACTGTACAGAGCAGTGTGGTTCCTGGTGAAATGCGAAGCAACAAAGGTTTTGTTGGACTGCACGAGTCGAGTCACCTCCAGAATATGTTGAAGGAACCAGCGTCACGTCATGGCAGTGTGACCCCACTTCCCTTCTTCTCTGGACCTTGTTAAAATGACTATTTCTACACGGCGCCACTCCATGAGCTCTGTGAAATAGTTTCTGCCGGAGTAAATTAGCTGTGTAAATACATAGATCGTTGGATCTCGTTATGATCGTACGAGGTAGTTTAACAGCCAAAAAATGGGCGCCCATTAGCCGACAGACTCGTCCGTCCAGGAGAGAGACCAGCGTGAGGCAGTGCAGTTTCTCAGCCAAGCATGAAACACATCCACTGTATAACTGTGCTCATCCATCTGAAGCACATGAGGATCCACTCAGACATAAAACAGTCAGTTTGTCAGTGATCAACTTCGTTTGTTTGCATTTGTCTTTTTTTTTGGGGACCTGTCGGGCCGTGCAGCTGAGAGTGTCTAGGTCCTATGACAAATGAAAAATATCGAGGCTAGAGGAGGAAATCTGAATTAATGCATGAACTCAGACCTTCTCTGCTGTATTGTATGAAAATATGAGAAGATTCCATGGATCAATTGTAACCCAATACACACGTTGTGATGGTAATGTGGACTGAAAGTTCATTATGTCTATCCATACATGCACGTGTCAGGAAAGGGATGAGGAGAACAAAATACTGTCAACACATATTGGCTTCAAACTTCCATAACACGTCTATGAAAAAAAGATTAATCTAATTTGATATTTCAAGGGTAAAGCTTCTCTTTACATCTCTTTTCAGATGATTATCAAGAAAACCTTGACGTTCTCCTCCGTTATGTTAAATACAGACATCATGCCCTTGTCTATTATTAGTCAGTGTGTTCAAGTGTGTTCACCCATCACGCGTCACCATTATAAAAACTGCTCTGTAACAGAAGCCTTTTTGAACAACAGCAGCAAACACTGAAATCATTCATATAATAGGAATAAGATACAGTTACAGAAGATACAGATTTTAAAGACATTACTAATTATTTTCACATTGTCATTTTGTAAAAGGGCCCAATCAGATCACCTTTGCGTCCTTACAGTTCCATCATGCAACACGAAGAGGGACGGTGAATTAATACTCTTCTCTAATCAGCAACTGTCTGCCATGTTTGCCATAAGTATTTCTGAGAGGTCTTAACCTTTAACCGGCTCAAATGAACTGTCTTCTCTAGAATTAGCTGCTTCCTGCCCAGTGAACAGAGACGTTCGGGCAGATGGTGACAGTTACACTGGCTCACAGCTGAGGGCTGGCGATGCTGTGTAGCCACTCACATTAATCTGCTGCTGATAATACATTTCCAAGTTGGCCCACGTGGCTCATTTTCAAGAGACACATTTCTTGCCGGGTCATGTGTGGCTGAGATTAGCTTCCCGTCACCCGCCGCCGCGCCGTCGCCACGTTTGGAAGTTTACCCTTGAAAACGCAGCCGCGGGAGCTTCATGGGTGTGGAGGTGAGAAGTGATGCGATAGATAAGGCACCAGCCACTGCTCTATTTATGGTTGGGCTGAGCAACATGTTAGTGCAGGCTGAACCATAGAACCAGGCTGGCTACACACCTAGCAGCTCTGCGGAGTGACAGGTGACCCCAGCGGGCGAATAAACAAGGTGTCCACTGTTTGGACTTGGCCGCAGCCTCTCAGCACACCGGGCACATGAAGCGTCCTCCTAAGGATATTAACCTGGCTTTTCCCTGGGTGCATGGGTATTTTTAGCAGCAGAACAATAAGAAGTGGAAGGTAAACAAAACAAACACCTTCTTATTATCTCTGACCCCTTCCGAGAGATTTATCCCTCACCTTTAAAAACAGAATAATGACCTAGAGAAAGAAAAAACCCCAACTGCGCTTCCTAAACAATATGGATTTTTTCAATGCTTCATTTTTTTCCGCTCCATTCGCCACAGTCCAACGTCTAACAAAACAAAACAAACCAGATCCTCAGACGAGTCGAGGAGCTGTGTGGGCCCCACATGCCAAAGCACGAGCAGACGGACACCCTTCATCCAGCTGATCCCAGCGCAGCGGCCGCCAGGGGACGTGAAGGAACACTCATTAATAGTTCCTCAGTCGGCCTACGCAACATCTGTCTCTAGTGAAGATGTGAAGGAACCACACGTTCAGAAAAATATACAGAAGTTTTCAGGTGAACTCTGCCGAGACCTCGTTATAGTTCCCGTCTTCCTAAACATTCCTTCACAGCTGGGAAATGCTCCATTAGAGCGGGTAGTACAAGATGTAGCTGGAACAGCTTCAGCACATCATATACTGTAGACTTGAATGCATGTATAGAGCTTTCTTATTTATTAGGCACCTTATACTTAAGGAAAGGGGCAAAAGAACCAAAAATGAAAAAAAAAACAGTGTTTCAGTTCTCTCCTGAGTCAGTGATGACAATTCTCTTCATGGATTAAAGGGACAGGAAGAGCTTTCCCTCAGAAACAGCTCCTGCAGAGGCAAGGGCAGGCTCAGATCTGTATCCTGGCCAGTGCATTGAGGAGCTGTTAAATACAGCGTTTAGCAGATAAGGAGTGAGGGAGAGGAAAGAGTTAAGAAAGGAAAGAATAGCGGATATTTATCAGAAGCACAGGCCAACGACTTACAGTAAGTCAGCCTAATGAATGCAGGAAGCGTTACTGTAAGCAGCCACGCTGAGGGGAGGAAACTGCTTTCCAACAAAGATTTAGAAATCCTTCATTTATCTATTCAAGTTGAAACGCCAGCGAGTGTCGACCTCCCAAGTTTGCTGTAAACAGTGCGCCGCTGAGAAGCGCGCGGTGCCAGGGAGGCTTAAAGAATCCGGCGTGCAGCGGGGGGTATCCATGGTGACACCGTAACCCGCGGTGACAGGTATCCGTTGGCAGCGGCACCAGCTGCTGTTGTTCACTTTGACTGTTTCCTCAGAGATCTGAATGAAGAAAAACTGGAAATCTCAGCTGCGCCAGCTGTCAGCTCGGCGTTGTGCACACACAGCGAGGCCGCAAGAGGCATTACACACACCGTCGCTCTATGCCGGGACGCACACACCGAGCACACAGGCACACGTACAGTAAACACAAACACACGCCCACGCGCTCTCTTTGTTGGGCCTGTATCACGCTCAGCCACATGCACCTCTGCAGGCGACGGTGAAACATCTGCACATCTTCTCTGCCAGTAGTCACGACCTATCCAGCGGCCACCTTTTATAGGAAACAGGCTTAAAGAACACACTGCAGCACTTTTCTATGAACTGGCCTTTTGTGCGGACTGTTTCTGTAATTGCAGATTTTATGGTGTCAGGCCATTTACTGAAACAGCAGAAGCTGTGTGAATGAGATTGCTGTTGTGAGACAGACTCATTTGTGTGGCTTTAGTAGGAACGCGTGGAGGGAGAGCGGGCGCACGCTGAAAAGCTATCCACTCAGTGTTCTCAACGCGCTAAGAGGAACCATTTAGAAAACACCATAATCACAGCCGTGAAGCCACTCATGTTTTAATCCCAAACTACAAGAGAATTCTAATGAATCTTTGAAAATCTCACTAATGAGGGTTAATAAAATGCAGACTGAGAGAGTGGCATTTCACTGCGAGGCTCCTTTCACAAAACACCAGCATGTGTCCTGTTCACAGAATCATTTCAACTTGCAGGTATTAACCAGAGAGAAACATTTATGAGTGAGTCATGCGAGTGGAGCCACATCCCCCGACACTGACATTTTACATTTATAAGTTCACCTTCTGTTTTTAATTGTGCCACACTTTATTCTAAGGTTGTGAAATAACGGTGAATTCAGTGTAAATTGAATTAGGCCTCATTAGGCCTCTTTCTACACACTGATCCCAAACCACCCAGGTCCGTGGTTTATTTCCCATCTATCAGGCATCTCCTGCCCGTCCACTGCCGCTCATGTTTACATAAAAGGCTGAACCCGATCAGCGTGCGTTCAGGCCAGAATCATGTCATCAGTATTCATTACATTCGTGACAAGGAGCATTTTCCGTCTCAGCCCCCTTCTGTCAGCCCCCCAGGCCTCGGGGAATCCACTGAAGGTTAATTTATTTAAATCCCCCATGCACTCATCTCTATTCCATTAAAGTCTACTAATAAATCTTTGGTGTTCCATGTAATCTGTTTGCTACTGTCAAAGGCCCAAGCCTCTGCCACATTTCGCACACATGCTCGTGGACGCACACTCAAAGATAACAAGGCGCCGGATAAGGTCAATTTAAAAGCACTAGATGTCATGTTCTGTGTGGGTGTGCACACATGTACTGTAACTGTGCACAGACGTTTGCCCTTTGAAGGTGGCTGAGAAAGCCTGCTTTAATTAATGTAAGTGCGGCGCGTGGTGGGGGGTAGTAAAATCAAAGAGCCCTGTGCTGCTCCAGTGCCCCAGAGGTCCTAAAGTCTGAGCCCGTGGTCTGAAACACAACTCCCCATCGCGCCTCCCGCCCCCAGCTTTATTCTGCAATAAAGAACACGGCCGTTCCTCTCCGGTCATGATAGCCATGATTAATCTGGGCAGCGCCGGGACCTCGACTGTACGGATGAGCACTGCATCACCCCTGCGTTACACACAGATGCTGTCAGGACGGTGACAGGTGCAGCGTGAAGCCGGTCCCGTCGGTCTCAACGTGTTTCTCAGCGGTTTAGTTAGCGAGGGGTCAGTCTGGGCATGATTTCAGCAGATGTGGTGCATCAGGAGCCAAGATGTCAGTCAGTCAGCTGAGTGCTTGTTGTTCCGTGAAAGACAAAGGCCAAAGCATCTGGGCAGTCTCACAACAACTGGATGAGCAGATCGGATTTCTGCAATGCTGGAGCGTGAAACCCGGCTACACGAGGCGAGAGCAAACCCGTCTGTAAGAAGGAACGTACAGTCAGGTGTGTCTGTTACAAGTCCACCTCCAAGGTTTGCCTAATAGCATTATGAGCAGTTTAACTCTGAAGTACGACACAGGAATATCCACTTAGAAACTTCTGTGAGATTGAATGAAGCTAAGCTAGCAGAAAATAATGGAATTACCGCATGTCTCTCGTATTACCCAGCACATATGTAACGCTATCCCCGGCTCTTTCATTTTTTATATCCGATCTCCACTGCTGCGTCCACCGTTTCCTGTCGTATCGCTTTCCCTCAGCCACGTGGCATCTGTGCACTTTTCTATGTCTAATGGACACCAATATAAATGTAAAATATCATGTTCTGCCCCGTTCCTAACGTTTTCCCATCACTTTCTCCAGAGACGTTTCTCCATATATGGTGACAGATTGGACTGTAGACATCCATCACACTAAACACAGCAGCGATATTGACAATAGCAAACAAACCGCATCCAGTTTCAGCGCCATTAGACAAGGAAACATCGCAGCTGTTTTAAATATTAAGCCCAATTATGTGTCTGTTCAGAACAATGCGGGTGTTTCATCACTCAGGTTCCGACTATGACTGATGGGCTGGAATATGACACAGCCACTCAAGCTAGAACTGGAGGTTCTATGTTCATTTTTCACTTTTCTACATTTCTATTATTTTCTCACAGGATGTTGTGCACTTTTATGTGCCAGTCAGATTTAAAGTCACAATGAAATTATAGCTGGTGACTAAAGGTTGTTTTTGTGTGTTACCAAGCTGCAGTCAATCAAATTTGACCAAACTCTGCCTTAAGTCTGGATGCATGCTTATGCAAATCACTTTTTTAAATATCCTTTTCTATACTATAAACTACTGGGTCTTCCTGTATTGGCTATATCACAACACGCGTCCTGGAAGTTACCAGCACTTTTGATTCCTGTGCCAACCTCCTAATGCCCCTTACAGTATGTGGCTTCTCTTCCTTTCTGGACCATCCATATGTTCCTCTTGCGTCAGACAGGACGCACAATGAGCTAAAGTCTGTTTTTCTCCCCTCATATGAGGGTGATGATTACATGTGATTGAATCTGAATGAGGGTGAATTATAACCCCAGAGCGCTGACACAAGGGACAGCTTTAGTGCCAAAGTATTCTTTGAAAAGAAGACGCTTTCTCCTTTAAAAGCTATTCAAGTATGCGGTGAGTGAATAAACTTGGGGAGAAGAATGGCCAGATGGCTGATTGTCATTCCCTATGATTCTTTGGGCTCACAGCTCTGCAAACCTAACAGAGATGCTGTGGCATTTCCAACTCAAGTGAGTTTTTTTTCTACACCACCACTTTAGATTCTGATAAAAGCAACTTGGATTGTGACAAATAGAACAAATTTAATACAGAAAAAGATTCATTTAATATTCAAGCTTTTCCATGGACTGTACTTTGGTTGGAAAAATCTAACTTTAATAGAACAATATACGTAGTAATGACAAGACCAAGCTGTGTCATTGTTTCTGTGAATAAGACTTTGCTGCTTAACAGGAGTTTGACAGACACTGAATTATTTTCCCCTGCAGCTCTCGTCCATTATAATAACCCAGTTAAATTAGTTACGTTTTGTGATCAGAACGCGTTGGAGCACTTCACATCCTGTCATGGTGACAGCTTTTCTGTGCAGTCAGTACAATATGCCAGGTTTTTTCCTCTGAATGTTTTTTTTCCTGAATCCGTTCAAATCATCTGCAGGTTTTTGGAGTCTGCCTCAGTTTGTCTGCTCCGTCTGCCTTTTCTTTGCCAACTGTCAGTTTAAATTTTAACATGATAAAACTGCACTGTTTGAGTCTCCAGAGCTTGGTCTGTTACCAGACCTGTGCTTCATTTTTAAAGGTATTTGCTAGAAATGTGTTTGTGGTTTCTTCTCCTTCTAACTTTTCTATCATGCAACTCAATACTGAATCCACTCATCATACCAGCATTTGTTATGTTTCTCTTCATTTATGATGTAGTAACATACTCAGTGTACTTCACACAGCTCTCAGCAGTGACTCTGCCCTCGACTCAGCTCAGTCCTCCTGTCGTGTGTGGACAGAAGAGGAGGAAGGAAGACATGAATTCATCTAAATTATTCAGATGCGCTAAACTTTCAAGAATACGTGCATAAGTGAAGCAGTGAGTCATTTTGTGACAGCAAGAACAGAAGGGAATGTGAATCACTACTAAAGCAGCTCCGTAACAAAGAGGAGTAAACCATGTGGCGTTTCGTTGAGTGAATCACAACTGCTGCGGGACAAACAGATGGTTTCTTTGGTAAATGCTCGTCCACATTTCAAACATTTATCGGGATGAACGTGGAAGTGCATGTTGTAGCAGCGGGGACATACTGTGAAGGCTTCGGCAGAAATAATCCTCAGCTGCCGTTTGGGCCTTAAACGAAGGCTAAAGCCCAACACGGGCTCGCTGCGTTGCTCTGCTGAACAGCCCTCTCAAACAAACACATGATTAATTTGGATTTGCTACACCTTTTGGCTTCCCAATCATCTCCTCTTCTCCAGTGAGAGCTTTCTCTGCTATCCCCCATTTACTCCTCGTGTCACTTTGACCGGTAGGAGAAAATGTATTGCACGAATGCAGAATGGCAGGCAAAGTCACACACACACACACACACACACACACACACACACACACACACACACACACACACACACACACACACACACACACACACACACACACACACACACACACACACACAAAATAAGATCTGAGGAACCCTCTGAGACCATTTAAAGCTAGTTATGAATTCTCATATGTTTGAACTGTTCCTTGCTCGTGGAATAGGGGATAAATAGGGATAAGAAGCGTAAAGGATTAAACAGTCGCTACACTGTGGAAATTTACTCCAATTTCACCTTAAGCTTGGAAAAATGTCATTTGAATTGATGACTGCGTTTTGCAGGATGGCATGAAGAGAATCAACCTTTCGAAACAGGAAATGACCCGGTCACCGACACCATTAAGGCAGTAAAGGAGACGGATAATCAGCCTGCCCATAGATTACAATTTGATGCCTGAGCAAAAAAGCAACCCAGGCAGCCTGAGCTCGTTTAGTTAACATTACAAAGGATCTCGCAACACCAATATTCTGCTCTTTCAATATCCCCAACTGGACTGTAGGGCTTAAACCCTGTGATTGAGCTGATTGAAATGATAATAGCCCTCATCAAGGCAGGTCTGACATTTCATACATGAATAATTTGATTCTTTGTCCACAACAAATTGATTCAAACACACATCAGATCCCAAATTCAGAAATATGTCCCTTAAGTAGGATTCAGCTTGAACATTTTAGCACAAGAATATGTTTTAAAGACGCTAGTCTATAAAACATCAATCACTTTGTCAAAAGCATTGAAAAAGTGAAAACTCATAGGTATGTAACTAGTAATGAAAATACCAGTTCAGTGCGAAGATGCTGTCATTATTTACATGGGTGCAGTGATTTGTGAGAAGTTGCAGCATGACTTAAGGAAGTCACACATTGGCCTTCTACAGGTACATACCTCACAGCCCTCCAGTGACCCGCCTGTCCAGCAGCAGCTGGCGAAACAGCGTGGGCTATATCTGTGTGTTGACCCAAAGGAGACCTTCCACACATTACAAGACCACCTCCGATACAGCTGATGTGACCTCCTCCCAAGGAAACTAAAGAGGTTTCGCTGTGGAATCAGTCGACTGGAACAGACGTATGTGTTCTCCTAAAGACAAGCAGTGACATGTTGGAATTAATTACCAAATGTCCCCAGGGGAACATCTGTAGACATCACCACCAGAGTGACAACACAACAATCAGGGGCAGGGTTTCTCATGAAAAACTTAATTAGGTTGGGTTGAGCGGTGATGCTGAACCTTTGGTCACAGAGGAAAGAGACTTTACAGAAGCAGAAAATTCATGTAGCACTTTGCTACTGTAAAAACACAATCTACTTTTCCTAATTCCATTATATGGAGCATTTTTCGCTCTGTTGCTGTTTGAGGGCAGGTGCACCTGTGCCTCCCATCCCCAAACCAACTGAAAAGGCTGAATTTTGTATTGACATCCACGACGAAGTTGTTCTCGGTACCACTTAATCAGGTCAGTATCAGCGCGGATGTCAATCCAATCATGGCCTGGATTGTGCCTCTCTGGTCGTCTCGCGATTAATCTCAACCTTTGTAGCACGAAATAATTGTTTTCTGGATAAAACCTCCTGATTTACGGGAAGTGATTTTCAGCATTACTGTCGTGCACTAGTGTAGCAGCTGTAACACGACACACTCAATGAAAACACAAAAAAAAAATCTTTGGATCTACAGTAATCCATGCAATGAAAACAGGAACATGTTTATGATAAAATACCTTCACACTGCACCATAATCTATAAAAATAAGGTAACAGGAAGAAAATCTGTGCCACTACTTTAACTAAGGAGCCTGTGCTGCACAGATTGAATTATTCTCAGGTTTTCTCATCTTATCCAAAACTATAATAACAGAAGAGTGTTGATATAAAAAGACGGCTTAAGCTGCTTAACCTCTTTTCACTCAGAAATGATCACCCAGGGACATGTGAATCATGCAAGATGATTATTTGAGAAAGGATTGAAATAACTGTAGAAATATGTTAGTAAAAGATTGAAATGACAAAACATTTAGAATAAATCGTTATTTCAGGAAAACCCAGTCACAGATTTATTTTTGTGGGGAGCTTTAATGGAGAATTGATCCCCTGTAATATAAAGCACCTTCCAGTGTGGTCCATGTAACAAAGCATGGAAATGGCTCTGTAGGAGTTATGAGGGTCAATGCAAATGAATGCAGCAGTGATTGATGGGAAAGCCCTCCACTGGTGCACTGTGGGCAGTTTTACAGCTGATATAAAAGCCTCAGCACTGGAAGCTTTAGAGAGGAAACCAGATGTGTACGAGAGAAATTCCAGGAATGGGACGAGACAACACATCATCCATCAGTCTCAAATGGAACATCCACTAATCACATGACACCTCCGCTTTTCACGCCCCCATAGTGACAACACCTCGGTGATTTGGCATAGTAATAGTCCTATCTGGCGTCGCCCATCCAGCTGCATGGTGTTACACTATATTTTTACCTGCTGGATGTTCTGCTGCAACAATGAATTTGCTGCAATAATGTGCCGTGGGTGGCATTGTTAACAGTGGGAGAAATAAACTATTTAAACCAAATGAAATGAAAATGCTGGGAGCTAAATGATTCATAGCATGGGCTAATGAACCGGTGGCCTTCACCAGCTTGACTATTCATTTTCATCAAGTTAATAATGTCTAAATAAGAAGGAAATGCAAGGCATGGAAGCGCAGAACTAAATCTGCCAAGCAACATGGCAAACAGCCTGTAGGAGACTTTCGCCTCAATCGCAGAGAGCCTGAAGATCATGTGTCCAGACAAACCTAAACGTTTCAAATGTCTACGGTTGTTATATAATAATCTGTTTGCCTAACACTGGACCAGGAGGTAAAAATAATAATCCCGTTGTTTCAGTTCCTTACAGGCAGTCAGAGCACATTGACCTTGTTTTCTCTGAAGCAGTTCATTCGAGTAACCACAGCGGAGGAGAAGTGCTTCAGGCCCTTCAGGCTGTCGTGAGTAAAGAACAGAGGAGCAGCAGTTGGCATCAGACCCCCGCTTCTTTATTTTGTAGTGGCGCTGCAGCGCAAAGGCAGGATAATTAACAGTGACAAAAAGCCATCCGAATAAGACGACGGCATGGAGGCTTGTCAGGTTTGAGCTCACTTGCCTTACAGACTTTTCCGCTCCCTGACTAGGCTCCTCCGCTGATGAGCCAGTCAAATCAAGCTAATGCCAGAGGCGACGCAGCACGGGGTCGTCTGACCACAGCCAAAATAACACGTTTCAAATGAGTGAAAAAGAGGCGAGTGTCTCAGCCAATTATACAAAGGGCTGATGAAACGTTGCTACCAGGCACAAGCCACAGCAGAGCACATGTGTCTGACTCTGTATTTGTGCTACTAGGATGAAGATCTGAATGCCACCTGAGCCAATACCACGCTGCAGAGACCCAAGGATCTCAACAAATAGCGGTTACCCAACATCATCTTTTTCAAATTTTTCAGATTTATGCTAAAAATTGGAGCCAATTGGTTTAAGCTGGATTTCCTACAGTTTTTTAAAGCTTAAGGACACAATCAGTAATAAGGAACAGACGTAGCAGGGAACTCAGAGTCATTCTGGATGCTGGATGTCATTGGATGCTTCAAAGTCTGGAGCCAGCATCACATTTACAGTCCTGCATGCTCAGCTTCGCTACAAGCTTCATGTTTAGGAAAACCCAAACTAAAAGATCAAGTAATCTAAAAACCCACCCGGCCCTGTGAACAGTTTGATTCATCAGGTGCCCTAACACAGCTAAATCATTATTTGTGATTTGTGAACTTTGAAGACTTAATTCAAAGCAGGCATTAAAAAAATAAATAAATAACACACTCTGGCTAAACATTGTGAAAGTCGTGTACAGTATATTGACTTTAAAGCTATTTGTTGCTGTTGAGACCCTTTGACAGAAACATCTGGTTCGCGCTTTCAGTTTGGCTAAGAACTCAGAAGGGAGGCCAGGCTCTATTCCATCCAATGTAAGACCCACACCTTATCATGACACAGTTGTAATGCACATGCAATGCACAAATAAGGTTTACAAAGCGTAATCTATAAGTAAGATAATGCCGCTTTTATCTTCCTCATATTGCCTAGTTTCAAAAGGTCTGGCCATTCTCCAGTCTGTCAGATGTGCTGAGGGCTAATGCAAGACTTCTAGGCTTCTGATAGCTCATCTCTTCAAAGGCTTTTTGTCAGCTAGTTGCTCTGTGGGGAATTTAAACTTCAAGCTCCCCACAGGAGCAAGTCTGCCCTGGGCTCATCTCTCATCTCCACGTTGGTCTGTTCGACGGGTGGACTCGGGGAGTCGGTGGCATTCTGGAAACAAGCCTGTCACTCAAATGCATCATTTAGAAAGAAGATTTGTAGGAGACGAAGTACAGAAAGTCAGTAAGGATATTAATAACTTTTATGGACCCAAATAAAGAATAAATAAATTATGTGATTAAATATATATATTGATATTGGCTAGAATATATAAATTAACATAGTTTCATACTATGTTTCATTCCTTTATTGCCCTATAACTAGTAGATGCTAAAGCCCTTTTGCTCCATGTGCCATCTTCCATAAAGCAGGAAAGGCTTCACTACAGGTGTGTTTAATTTGTCTTTTAACAGCACACTGAAGCACAGCCCATTAAAATGCACTTATGGTTTGGAAGATAAGGACTGATTCCAGGAAACACAGAGTGCTTTTAGTCGCTCTCAAGTACCATCATGAAGGTGATAAATGGATCATGCTTACAAAGAAATTAACTTTCAGTAATACGAAGGCCTTGATCACTAAAAAGAAGCTGATAGAAAAGCCTATGTGCAGTTCCTATGTTTTCATGTCCGCTGACTACTGATGCATTTTCCTTTTTATTTAAATGTGGTCGCACCAAAAATAATTTGAATATTATAATTTTGAACCAAAGCTAATGTTGAGTTTGTAGCCATCATATATTGTTTACGATCACTCTCCCTTTCCACAGTTTTTTTATTGTCTACAAGCTGCTCCTGACTGATGCCTCGGCCCCACAGGCCTGATGACCACGGTGATGGCTTCCCCGTGCCCACATCCTCATTAAAATAAGTACAGGCCAAAGAGTAAGTTGGGTAAACAAGCAGAAACCATCCATTAATGGCTGTGGGCTTCCCTGCCACACCACCATTAATTATCTGGTCTTACAGAGAGATTAGATGAGAGAAAACAACAAGCACCGTGCCTGCGCCTACTGCCTGGACGTCTGCTGACTTTTTAATTAGACAGACATTCCTCATGAAGCTGCAGCATAACTAAACATATTCAGTCACTGGCTGTATTTACCGAGGATTGTTTTGTAAACAGCTCCAACTCCGCCGCTGTGGGGAAATTATTTTCCTAAAGACATGTTCAGCACCACAGGTGTTTTAACACAAGCGAAGCCGAAATCTTGGTGAGAGAAAGGCATAAAAAAAGCAGGTTTCCCCCTGGAGACGTTGTGAAGGTGCCCCCAGAGAACAAGAGCCAGTTTGAAACCAACATGGAGAGCGCTGTATGTGTAAACAACATAAAGGAAGAAAGTCAGTCACATTTCTGCACTTTTGGCACATTTAACCACAATATTTCAGTTGACAATGGAATCATACGTCACCCCTGTATTTGTATCTTTACCGAATGTCACACTCTCTATGACTTTAATTACTAAAAGATTTGGCATAACCACAAAACAATTAAGTCACATGTCGACATTTCAATCAATTTTTCATCTATGGCTGGTGTGCAACTTTTAACTATTTATAAAACTGTGACCTTCATTCATGATTTGCATTCATGTTTATCTGTGAGAAAACAAACTGAGATTAGTAAAGTGGGAAATACGTCTGTAGCCACTCTAAAAGGCCCAGAGGAGAAAATCTCTCTTTAGATAGTGTTCACAAGTGGAAGTGGAAGGGGTTATCGCTGCCTTCGAGGCACACTGCCACGGCGTTAGGGCACAGTAGGCATGCTTTCTATTGATATGATAGTGTGTCATCACTTTGAGGCTGTGAAAAGATCTTCAAAGTCATCTCATCTTTCCTTAGGGCAGCAAGGAAGGTAATACATGTGCAACACGCTGCACCGCATCAATCTCTGTCAGAGATTCTATGAGAGGATCTTGGCATGTTTAATAAGCGAGGGTAAAAGTCCTTCATTACGGACAGCTACAATCAATGAAAGGCGCCCGCTGTTTGTTACGAACCCTCTTTTACAGCCAAAGTGCGCAAATGACCTGGAAACAAAGAAAACATTTATTATTTCACTGATGTAATAAATCATTGTGGTCCTGCTGCTCTGGAGGCAGTCTGCCTTATTATGTGCCCGTTCAATAGTTTTTGCCCATTGGAGCTTTGCTCTTCGCTGGTTTAATTTTTAATGCAACATTTATTTAAGATCAGGTTTATTCTATAATTTTCTGTGCAATTAAAGTTAAAGTGTCTCACTTCTTTTAAAAACACTGGATGCTATCAGTCAAAAGTTTTACTGTACCTCACACGTTTTACAGTTTTCCTACAGTAGGTAGACTGGATTAGGACAAAAGCAGGTTTTAGCTCCATCTGCTACTCCATCATTTACTACACTTCCTCTTTCCTGGCTGCATTCAAAAGGCTAAAAGGAAACTAAGCTGTGTTTATTGATACAGGAAAACCCAAACACTTAATCCCGATGTTCTATGAATGATTGATGTGAAGGTGACACAAGCAGCATGCCTCCCTCACACAGCTATTAGAGCACACAGTAGCTGGAGCTGAAGGTCATCTGCCGGATGGTGTGTGTGCTTGTGTGTATATGAACACGGAGCTAATTGGCTATGAGGAGCCGTGTGAATACCGGCGTACCTCGGGGAGTCACAGACGTGCAGTTTTAATCCAAAGCTGCAGTATAGAGTTCAGAGTGATAAACATACGTGAGTGATCATGAGCTCCCCTTCCCTTTCTAACTAAGCTTCAGAGTTTACAGAAAAGCTTCATTCACTTCAATAAACCCTACTTACATGTATGCTATAATTGTTACATTATTATATTATTAACTCTGGTTGAAATGCATTTAGATAAAAAATCTATCAGTCCATCAACACTTGTGCCAGTAATGTTGTGATCCAAAGTGTAACTACTGAAGAAGCTTTTAGTGTTTGCTGTCCAGACGTCACCTGTCGACCGTGTCTACTGAATAACACAATGCTGTACAACAGCAAAACCATTTTTAGGGACTAGACAGAACTTTAGCATTACCTGCCACTAGATACAGTTTACTACTACTATTTTATATTCTGTCCAAACACTTGCAATACTTACTTTCCTAGACCTTTCTCTGACCTGAATGTGTGCGTGTAACATGACGGGCGAGAAAAACAATGGGTGAAAAAAAAAGCTGTTTTATTTTGAAGGCTTTTCGCTTTAATGCCAGCTGACTAAATAATGCAGCTAATGGAGTACGGGGCATCATGTCTTTAACTCGCCCAGTGTGACAGCGTAGCTAGAGCTTTTGGGCCAAAGCATTGCTCAACTTTACATATCTTCATTTTCACAGGCACTGTAGCAAGCGATGGATGTCCTCGCTGATGGATATCTTGTACAGTATGTGCGGGAGCCCTAAAGAACATCTCATGCAGCAGATGTCGTGCTGAGACAAGAGTAGATTTTTACTAATGAGGGCTTTGATGTGAAAGCAAGTGACAGTGTAACATGATGAAGCTGAAATGAAACAATCTGTGGTTTTGAATATTTTATTGACTGAGAATATATGTGTCAGGGCTGTAGCAAAGCTCCTGGCTCATCCAATTAGCTTTGCACCATATATTAAGTTTCTATCCAATTAAGACTATGAGTCATCTCCTTTAAAATAACTCACTTACTGGTGGAAGGGATACATCCATACATAGATGGAAACAGAGTTTATGACCGTGCTCCATGTTGCAGCATAGAGAAATTCTGAGGGCATTCAAATCAACAACATTTGATGTGCTTTACTGTGAGCAGGGAGGATGAAGCCTTCTGTGGTGATTTGGCTGCTATTTTCTACAGTCTGACCGTCAACAAGCAATGACATCACAACCTCTTCTATCCACCAATGGCAACAGCAGATATCATTCACAAATCCCCTGGTAACAAAAGTCCAGCTCTCCAATTCTGTGCTGTCCTTTATAAATCAGCTTAACAAAACACCCACATATTCCTGTGGCCTTCAGAAGAGGAATTTGTCATTTTTCGTTGACCAAATCTGGCACATCTCAAACAGCGCTGGCAACAGCAGGGGAGGTTACACACACACTGTTGATTTATTGGCATGATATACTGGACATAGGAAAACAAAATATCCTCCACAGGACATAAGCCATTTATCTTGGAATTGTCACAAACCAATCTTCACCACAAGGACAAGCAAGATTGAAAAAAAAACCTCGGGAAAACAACTTTACCAAATAAGCAAAGCTGTGCCCTCAAGGCCTTAGAACATCCAGGCACCCAGATGTCCTGAAATGCAACAGCTGGACGTAAAGCCTTGCTTTCTTTTCCAGCCTCACGCCAGGTCTCAAGAACTCAACATTTCCAAGAAGGAACAGTCACACTGGCACAACAAGGCATGAAAGCCCGAAAGTCTCCAACAGCAACTATCCCACTGTCATCGAATCCTTTATTTAGACGCTTACACACTTTATTAGGCCAAATGGATGGCATGATTTATGGGCCTGGATGCCCGTTCTGCTGGGAGCAGAGCCACTGTTGCAGTCCAGAGCGCAGACAAACACACTCAAGCCAAACGGAACAGATTTCACCCAGCATATGGAAACTCAATAGGGGCCTGATGAGGCTGAGCACTGGTGTACCTGCAGAAAACAATTAATCCTCGATCTCTCGCACACCTTGGTAGTCCTTGTTTGGACCAGTGTCAGCATCAGAGAGAGGGGAGCTAAAAAGAAAATCTGAAAGGCTGAATGTGGAGTACTTCTCACATAACACAAAGGTATTTTTCTTCTCCTATGACCCAGGAGAAGCAGTACCAGCAAGAAAGGACTGCCCGCGCTGCCAGGATGAAGAGATGGGGTGAGATAGAGGTCATCTCATACTGTTCCTGGCCACATGTTCTGACCTCTTCATTCACGTCAGATGATCTCAGGTTTTCTGAAGTACAGAAACTTTTTGGCTGACATTCTTTTGTACACCTTCCCAGCTAAGTTCTTCTCAGTGGACTTTGGGTGGCGGGAGGACAATGAAAACTGCGATATATTTGTCATTTGATCCAGTCAAGTGTTTCAATTAATTATGTTCTCAATGCTGTTTAAGAGGATTTGGAAGACCTCTGCCATGTGGTATCATTTTACCTGCTGCTCATTTTAGACAATAAGTCAAAGGTTTAATTCTCTTCAAAAGCCTGTATCATTTCAGTCAATGATGCAGGGCTCAGTTCTTTGCAGACAAGTGTTTTCACAGTGACTCACTACTCACCAGTCATTTTTTTCTTCACCGATCATTGAAAGCTCCACAAAAAGGTAAGAAATTGTGCTCTCTCCTGTGCTGCCTACAAACTACCTTTGACAAACTGTCCAACATTGCCTGAAATATTACCCATAAAGCTTGGTGCCACTATAAACCTTGTGCTGACAGTTGATTTGTGAATCCAATTACCTTCTTCTCTGTAATGGGCATCTTCAGTCCAATAAAGTAAGTCGGGTACTGCTGGCATATGTCAACTACAATTCAGCCTGCACAGAGAACAACATGCAGCACAAAGCACAGACACCCTGCACATTAGAAGCTATTGGGTGAAATGCACTGGACCTAATAGAGTCGTGGTAGCTGCACAGCTCAGGGTGGGAGATGCCAGGAGCCCAAAAACACCCACTTGTTGTGTATCCAGTGGTGAAAGACACATCTTACAGTAGTTTTGCAGGTGTCACATTGCAAATTGATTATTGGACATTTTCTACATTTAACAGGAAGCTGTTACTTTCTGTCTAAAGGTTTATTATTCTTAATCTTGGGACTTGCAGGTGGATTTCATTGTCTGCTTATAAACTACTTTTCTTTTGCTTCCTATATAATTTCCTAGTTTTTGGTTGAAAAGTAGCTGCTTGTTTCTATTTTTTATCTGTTTATGCCTTTTATAAAAACTTAAAAAAACTAGTTTTTAAGGTTTTTAGACTATTAATGGTCATTTCCTGTTCCCCTTTTTTCCTGCTTTTGCAGCCAAAAATATTTTTACATACTGCACATTCATAGCTACTGAAGGTTAAACCTTAGCGACTAATATATTATTTTACTTATTTAAAGGTCATTAACTGCACTCATGGGCTAAACGTTGTAATGCATGAAGGAAGCACATGCAGCAGTTTTGACGCTTTATGCTAAAATAACACAGAAAATGGTGGGATGAGCATTTGCTGACAGCGCTGTGAGGGTGCAAAGTGAACGTACACACAACAGTTGGCATCAGTTGACATCTGGGAGAGAGACAGGCTGCTGACACAAAGATTATCTCCACCAGAGCTGCGGCACAGTGGGAGCTGTCCAATGCAGCTGTGATGCTCCTTGGGGAGCAAGGACATAGAGGTCTGCACGAAAAGAAGTTTCACAGCTAGTGTGAAAATGAAGCAGCCAACGGTTTTCTTGCATTCCATTTACTGTCATGCTATAAGTGAAGAATACAAAAAAAGACCACTGATGGTATTCAGTACTGTAGTATGCAGGAATTATCAATAATTACTCGTATCCATGGCCAGGTGTCACCTGCAGGAGGCCACAGCCACACTCTTAATTTTACAAAAGGAGAGAAGGACTGTGAACGTGAGAGCGGGCAGAGGGAGGGGAAGGACAGAGTTCCACTGTGTATGTGTCATTGTTCGTTAGCTTTCCTCCTGCCTCTGGCTAATTAATTATTTTTAGCTCCATTTGAGTCAGTTATAATTTATCCAATTAAATTCTGGTCCAATGTAAAGAGCAATGTTCAGTGTTTTAACATAGTTTGTTTTATTTGTAAAAACAATTTACCATCAGCGGTTCATGTTTTCTGCTTGCTGCTGTACAAATAAGGTCTGGCCAAAAAACATAAACACATTATAAATTTGTGTATTTATTCTGGATAATTTTAGCTTAAAAAATACAAAGGCCATTCTCTATTACACTGTTTAAAAGAAATCTATGAAATGTGAGCAGAGTGGGGTTAAACATGGTTTAACACTAGATACTGTACTACACATTAGATGCGGATTATAAATTCTATAGTAAAATTACAGTAATGTCAGATATTCTGTGCTTTTGGCAGTTCAGTTTTGGTTTACAATACAACTTCTATTTCCCGAGACTTACGAAAAAATAATCATGGGGCAATGTGAACTGTTGGAGACCTGTAGCCTTCAGTCTAAGGAGATTCAGATTGGGCTGACCCAAGTGGAAGTCTTCTCAGCTCGCAGACGAGGCCAAATCAATGAGGGGTTCAGTGAAATGCAGACAGCAAACCTCCCTGGGAAGGTGTTTGGATGCAGAGCAACAGGCAGAGGAGGGATGAATGTAGAAGCGAAATCACATGGTGAGAAAGTTGCAAGGACTCACGTAAGCGTGAGAAGGGAATAAATGAGCCTTGACATGAATTGTTGGAGCTTCAACTGGGTTTCTGTTGCTTTTATCTTTACTATTATGTTATAATTTCTTTGGCATTGGATTTAACAAGATATTGAACTATAACAGTAACAGCTCTGCACTGCAGGTCAGAGATCAGGACAAAGTCAGTTTAAGTTCCCTCTTTTGAAGATGTTTTATTCTGCACAGCGTCAAATTTGATTTAAAGGATTTTGTATTATCAGTGAGTGTAACCTCTTATCACCTCCACTAGGTTGTATGCGTACAGGTGATGCGAGATGAATAGACTGCAGCACGTGTGGGAAAAGCTGTAGTTTTACTGTGTATTCCGTGATACTTGATAAGACCCAGTCGAGGAGGAGAAACTGTCACGCAGAGAGATCCAAAGGGGAGCAAATATAAGACCCTCCAATAAACATGAGTGAAAATATACACCTAAAAAAACAACAACGCAATTTTGTAAGATTGGGTCTAAGAAAATACAGTAATGTCAAGCAATAATCCTTTTACGGACAGACCGACACTGGCCACCATAACTGCTGACTTCAAGGTGCATTTCACTGCTCAGAAACACAGACTGATACATTAAAAACTGGAATGAAAGCTGTTTTGCTTTCCTCTTGAAATGTTACACCAGTGATGAATCATTTCCTTGTAAATGCTGACCACAATCCATTCCAGAAGAAGATTAAAAAAAAAGAAAAAGAAAGCAACCAAACATGTTTTGGTCAGTCAGATGTGCTGAACGCACAGAAATCCGCAGCGTTATCCAAACACTGGGAGTCTAACTCTGGCCAGCCTCAGCGCAGCAAACACTCAGGTACAGGGCGCCTTTTGAGCTCACACAGTGAATACTTCATCACTGCTCTAAATGATATATTAGGTGGAGCTTCTTCTGTGTTTATGAACGGATCTACACAGAGGGAGTCTGTCTGTACCAGAATGTTTAGAGCAAGCACAGCCACTACTGTATAGCCAATTCCCAGTAAACAAGTCTCCCATGGTAAATGGAAAATTACTACACTGCCGTGAGGTTTTTCTGCTATTCTGAAATAAATCATGCTCCTAATCTAAAGTAGCTTCAATTCCACAAGCAACCCTTTCATCATGATATGACTTCAAACTCCCTCAGCACTCAGAGAGCGTCATCCACACAATTCCTTCGTTTGGCTTACGTGCCTTCTCCATCACCAGTATGTTTTCTTTTTCTTCTTGCTATATTTATGCCACACAACTGTTCATGTCTGTATTCATCCTTAAGCTGCCATCAATGCCCCTCAAGGCTTCCTGTGTCTATTATGTTGGAGATGTGGCTGCTTTTCAGACATGCTATCTCAGAAGCAGCTCTTTCTTGCGGAGCCAGACCAATGAACCCAAACCTTCCAGTTCCAGCATTGTTTCTACAGGCAAGATGTCCAACAAAATAATCCTGCACACAAGACAATGTATACACTAATACAGGATATAAACATCAGGTCAGTGGATCCTGTTTGATGCTTGAAACATCCAGCCAAAAAATACAGTAGACCAACATTGTCTTACATTCATGTGCTGTCAAGCAGGGTAACACATATGGAACCAGAGGTCAAAACCCTGATATGATTCGTCTTGTGTAGTTTTGTTGCACACAACATATGACCCCCACCTGCCTTCTGCAACCTTGTGTCAGACATTCAATGTCTCTCATGGGGATAGACGCCTGGTCTGAAAGCTTCCGTGTTGGCCATAGGTAATAGCACAGGCACCCGCTTGGATTTAGAAACAGATATTTTGTGCAAAGGTCAAAAATGTCAAAGTCTCTATGAACAACATGCCTCATTCCCACCTGTCTGAACATGCCATGTTCATCACTTATGTAAATTTAAATTGCTTCTATGGTCCTATGTATTGCACCCCCAATTCACTGTGCAAAAGCAGCAGTGGACACAGGCACATTCTGATATAGTGTGCTTTATCCCAACAGTAATCCATCATCGCTTGTGTTGTGCTATTTCCAATTGTTTATCCTGGCACTGCTGGAAAGAGAAAAATGCCAGAACTGCAGCAAAATCTCAGCATCACTTTGTCTCTTGAGAGACGCCACTGTGCAGCGAAGGCAATAGGCACAGTAATACTGCTGTTGCTGCTCCACTGTAGGAGGGTGGAGGGGGTGGTTCCTGGATTTGAGCTCAGGTTTTGATATTTTTGAAACAGCAGAGTCAACGGGAGCCCTGATGTTATACTATGACCAAGGTTCAGGTAGAATCTATGAGCCCATCTCCAGCTCAGACTGTCCCTCCTGCCACACAGAGGCTGAGGTGAAGAGCCAGATTTTTTTTCCTCTGTAATTAAACTGATTTCTTATCTTACAGTGTGACCTTCTGCTATCATTATCATAAATTGGTCATTTCTATCCCATCTTCTTTCACGGTTTTCAATCTGATCTCTTCAAGGTTAGATTGTTTGCTGGCATCAGCTCTGTAACTGAACTGATACCAAAACCAGTAAAATTGACTTATCTGCAGAATTAGTTTAGTCACTGTGTAATACCGATTGTTCAGCTTTGCAAACCTCCAAAAAGGCCACAAAGCTGAACAATCAGACTATTCTGTATGGGCTTTCTGGTAAACACAGCCGTGTGAATGCTAAAACAAAAGTGAGACAACAGACAATGCGAAACCATTACCCAAACTCTGGTGTAGTTCCTGCACCTGCTGCTACCGGCTCCTTGGTTCCAATTTCAACATTCCTTGCATGGTACTTTATCTGTGAAGTGATTAGGAGCAAACAGCTCCATCAATCAGGTGGTGGCGCCCCAGAGGGTGCCAGAGCTGATCCAAAACGCCTCGCGGCTGCCAACTTTCTGCTAAATCTGCTGACACTCACAATGCTGCACCACGCTATCTTTCACATTGCTCTTCAAATGAGATGATTCTGGTACCGGCTGATCCCACTTACCTACTTAAGAGTCTCACCTGGATAAAATAAGCCAACATCAACTGCAGTACAATATGCAAACAAATGAGCTTAAACCACAGACATTAGAAGCTACAATAGCCTTATATCAGTAGTAAATGAAGACAGACCAGGCTGTACAGAAATGCTGGTAGCTCTCAAATGTGTTGCTAATCACACAGCAATCTGGCATGTTCTCTGTTCTACATGTCCAAATTCATCCACCTATCAGCTTATCTGAGGACGGATCACAGTGCAGGCTCTAGGAACAGTTCACATTTGTCATGATGATGCTGATTTATGATGTGATTATACTATAAATTGAGTTACAAACCACCTGAACAGCTGTGTTAATTTCATCCAACCTTGCAACACTCATCTTGGCCTTGGCATAGACTAGTAAAAAAAACAGATGTGTAGACTTTACACCAGCCATCCACTGTAGCTGTAGTACTACTGTGGAATTATCAGCCTGTCAAAGTAAATAGTATTCAGCCATTTGTTAATGGTGAATTGTCAAATCAGTGTTCATAGCAGCAGCTCATGAAGCATGTTGTAACATTCTGCTTCCATTGTCGTAATATTTTTCACGAAGCATGACAGGTGTAAGCAGGTACAAGTAGAGTAGAGTCAGATTCAATAATTATAATTATTCCTGTATTGAGACATATAAAGGTAGCAATTATTTTGCCTTTATGTGGCCAGACAAAGCTGAAAAACTTGGACAAAGTCAGCATGTTGGCCCAGAACTGTTGTTCGGCCCTCACCTTTTTGGCCTTCTGTGCAATCAGATGTCTATACGTGTACTTCCTTGCTTCCCTTCTGCAGTGATGTTTTTATGATGATGATTACAGCCCTTCAAAGCGTTGTGCTACCCTGTTATTTCTGTTTCAAAGACTGTAATAACACAGGTGTTTAAAACAATGACTAGAGAATGATTGCCAGCTTTTCTCCGCCAATAATTGGGCATTTTGGGTTATTTCCAATAAATCCAATCTAATTAGCAGCACTAACTATAGCAACCTCACACAATGAGAGTAAAACACAATAGAACTAGGAATAACTACAGTGGTTGTTTAAAACTGTGGATACATGGGACCACTACTCACATACAATCAAAATCTCTCACTCCTGCCACAATCAGACAGAAAAAAGCCCAACGCATTGACAAAGTTGCTAGAAGTGTAAATACAAAATGACAGCGCTCAGTGGCACAGCTGTCCTGCATGGCTAGTAATTGTGGAAAAGCATCATTATGCCCCAATTCTGTTGTCAAAGTGCCTTTCTAACAGCAACAGGAACATTTCTAACATGTCCCTACGAGCGAAAAAGAAAAAAAAAACAATTTTCCAAACAATTGCTTTTGTGGGTGTGACACATTACATCAGATGTGCATGAAGTGTTTGAATACAAGAGGGGCAAAGAAGGAATTACAAAATCATTTTGTGCCCGATAGACCTTGAACGTACATACATGTATCTTAGTGCCTTAGTCAAAGCAAAGAGATTTCCCTTCACCAGTTTCTTTTTCTACTGTACAGTAGGTAGGCACATTTTACACAACTCTAACAACATGTGAAGACAAATGCCACAGGAACAATGTTTCAATCACGAACCCCCTGAAACTAAACCTTCACAAGAAGAGGAGAGCTGCATCTCTGGTCAGGTTGCCCACTGAGAAACTGCAGCTATCAGCGCCGCATTCACACAGTTAAGATGAATTATGAAAATGTATCCTGGAGAACCAGATTTGATGATCTGCTTGTAAGTCTTTTTAGTCCTGACATATTCCTCTGATTCTGATTAAATAATTATGAATTGACTTCACACAGGCAGTGATTTTTTTTACTATTACATAAGATGTCTATGCAGATGTTTTGCTGATCATACAGAGACAACATAGTGTAACTGACAGGAATGTCATCAAGTGCATGTAGGAAGCGAAAAAAAAGCTCTGTATGTGTGCGAGTGTTTCCCAGGAAGAACCGTCAATATATCAGAATAATACAAAATGCAATGAGCCAGAAAAGTGATGGTTATGTGGAACAGTCTCCCTCCAGCAGCAGTCAGCTGATATGTATGACTGTGTAGAGAATAAACGGCAGTTTTGTGTGTTCATACGTCAGAACGGGGTGACCGAGGTTCACAGTGAAAGCCAAAAGAAGACTGCATCGCTGCCAGCAAGGCTAAATTAATAAAGATTCATTTTATAATAGGAGTGATGGCACAGGCTCCTAATGTGTGACAGGCATCATTCTCTATAAATGCCTACAGTAGCTGTGTCCTTAGCTGTGAGGAGTAAGAGAAACACAATATGCCAGCCTTGTTTACAGTGCATAGTCTCACCCTTCGGCTGCTGTCAACGGCACGGCTAAAAGATGCTTCTGGATCGGACTCGACATAAAGAGTAACTGGTAGTTACACAAGACCAAGGCACAAGAAGTTCAACAGCCAGGAGACTGCATGTCTTTCCGGGCCTTGGAGGTTCTGCTACATGATCCATAACCAGGTTACTGGAGCCACACTCAGCCTCTCAGCAGCATATCCTGTTGAATCCTCTCCTTCCAAACAGTGAGATGGCCAGCGGTACTCACAGAATGAGAGCTTCCTTCATCTCTGACTCATGTTCTCACATTTCATTATGCTGCTTTTCCCCATAGCCATTGTTGCATTGCACACATGTTGTTAGCTAAAACTCAGCTTATGTTTCCTCATTTAAAAGGGAGATGTTTTCAAAGCTGACAAATCTCTCTGCACGCTACAATATCTCACTCTACATTCAGTTTTGTTGTTAATTTAGCAATTCCACCACCATCATCCTGGGGCCACAGAGAACTCAATACAAAGCAGATATCTACTCAGTCTTTCCCTCTGTCAATCTCTCTGCATTTTTGACAGCCCCTCTCTCCTGAAGGCAATCCAACAATGTCCTGCTCATTGATCAGAGAGAGGGTCGGTGCAGTGTGGAGGTAAATGGCTGTCGCAGGGAATGATAGACCTTAACTCAAGCGTGGCTGCTCCCGAGGCCACTCAGCCCCTACTTACAGTGATGGATGCAAGGATGTCACTCATCACAGTCTTGACAGCAGGGAAGACTTTGTTCCTTCACTAAAGGAGTCAGGAAACATTATCATAAAACATCCCTTTCAGATATGACTTCATCAGCTTTTTCCCAACATGAACAACTGAAAAGCACACATATGACACTACTGTGGAAGTAATGCCGGAAAATAATGAGACAAACCGCATCCTCATTATCATATTCTGTCCAAACAACAATCCAAAAACATTTACTGGTTCCTTACTGTTTCCTAATTATTCAATCACTCACCAGAAACTTTCAGTTTAGTGTAAGAAACTGTCTGATACACAGAGTATCTGTGCCTTAAAAACGAAGGTCTGAGCTCCTCCAGCCATTTACGCCTATGAGATGTGGGGTTTGAGAGTCTGAGCGTGTTAGCGGAGCCGAAACCAGTGATGTCTCCAACACGCTCGCAGGATAGGAAATGGGATAAAGCAGCATTTTAAAGTCAAATGAGCAAAATGCATTTCAATATTTAAGGACGTAAACTAATCCTGTAATAAAGTTGGGAGGGAAGAGAAACTTTCTAAGCGCCACAAGAGTAAGAATAAAGCAAGTGAAAATATGATAAATGAGCCTTGAATGAGGCCATTAGCAAGTCAACTTGTGAGTCAGTTTAGTTCATTCGCATATAATCAGTATTTGCACTTTTTATTTTCTAGTCACTTTGCAGACATATATATTATTATAATTATATATTCAAGTATTGACCTCGGACAGCAAACGGACATTCAATACAGAAGATAAAGTAGTTAATTAACTAGCAATTAGCCCCGAACTCACCAGCTAAAGTAAGCGTGATTAATTAAGTTACAAATGTCAGTGTAATTTTTGTCTAATTATGGATTTTATTGCCTAACACACAGTGGTGCCGTTAAATTACCTACCTCTGTCCTGCAGGTGGAGGTAAACTGGCGCAGTTCCTACTGTTTTGCGGCAGGAGTCTGTTTTGGGCCTAAACACCGGGAACTTGCCGCCACACGCTAACGGCAGGGGCTCGCGACACTGACGTCATCAGTGGGGCGTTCCGGTTAGGACGTTCAAAATAGAACATGCCCTCAGTTAACACGAGTAATTTGGGCTTTAGACGGCAAATATGTGAACATGTCAGTAAACGGTAATCTGCAAATCTCTTTCCATGGTAATTGTTTAAATATATATAGTCATGTTTGTGACTATTGAAAAAACCTGTGCACTCTTAATTTGAAAGTAAGGTCAAGTATAAGTGTAAGTTTTATTATATAATGATGGTATTTATGTATTTATGTATAATCATGATTAATCTGTTATGTTTAATGATCCTCATTGGCAGCTTTTTGCATATTTTACAGCAGCATTTTACTTTAATCTCTCAACAGTGTTTATTTAGTAAAAAAATATACTACAACTTCAATACAAGCTCTCAATTATGAAAAAAACATAAAAACTATAAATTCTGATGAATAAACTTTAATAAAAATGTTTATATAATATTTGTGTTTCCCTAAACTGTGCTTTTGCCTAAGTTCTGATAAATAAACTTTAATAAAAATGTTTATATAATTTTTGTGTTTCCTTAAACTGTGCTTTTGCCTAAGTTTGTAAGAGACAGAGTTTATCACAAATGTGGAAAACAGTACTAACTTGTTCCTGTCCCTAGGGATCCATCGGTATATTGACACATACAGACAATATGCAGTTTTGGATCATGATCCTAAGTTGAGGAGAGATGAACATGAGCAGATCTCACTCATTTGCTGGTTTTCCAACATATTAGGAACAGAACAAAAGCAGAATGCAGTGTTTTTAATTGACCTATTTAGCTCGTAGACTGTGAAAGTGTGAAGGCCGGTTTTAAGGAAACACACAATAATCAAATACATTAATTTGAGCATTTCAACAGAGGTCTTTTGGGGTCTTTTAAGGCAGATTGGTGTTGTCCGTTAGGCTGCTTTTTTATCGACCCTGTCAAATTAAAGGCCATTTACAAAAAATAACTGTAAAGCTTTTCAAAGTGAAACAGCAGATAAATGCTTTGGCAACGTTTGACCCATCGTTGCCCTGTCTGAAATAGTTTTTTGTTCTGAGGTGATATCCTGCATTTACCCCTTGACACCAGTGTCTCCTTGAAAAATAATTTTGAATTACTGTCCCTTCACCCTGCAACTAGAAAGAAGGTCGGACAGATCCTAAAGTGGAACAGAATTAAGACGCACGGTACATCCATTACGGCCAGCAACCTGCTCTCATCATTGATTTTTAAACAACGTGGATGTAATTACAGAAATAAATGAGGCATCCCCTGTTCACAGAGCACTAATGGTGGCTTCTCAATCTGCAAGGCCATTTTCTGAATATGGAAATTGCATGTTTACAGCCAGTCTCTGCAGCAGTAATTACATGTCACAACAACACCACATATAAATTGCATTAAGAAGAAGCATGATGTCTGAATACATTAGAAGTCTAACTCTAGCCCTTGCAGTTTCTTTTTATTGCTCTGTACTTAATAGTTTCAAAGTAAAGTTTTTGTGCTTTTATTTGTTTTTTGTTTTACCCAACTTTGTAGCTTTAAAGTTACTGTAGAGAAATGTTTAAGAATACTTTTACTGGGAGACTATTGTATATGACCACATTGTTATCCACGTGGCCTCATAAAAAATATGCAAAGATTCCAAATTTGTACCTGTATGTGTTGCTGCATTATTGGCAGCGTGGGACATATTGTGGAATAATTAAATGAAGTCAAATGCAGCCTGAGCTGTGATGTAAGTGAGAGCTCAATTATGTCGCTGCACTGAGCTAGAGCGTTGAATGAGCCAAATTTAAACACCGGTATTGATCATTTGACGTGGATGTCACTGAGCAAGGCCAGGTGGGATTTGAGTGGGCTGACAGGAATGCATGGTTGAATGCAAGAGCTAAGTAGATCAGAGCAACGCTCGTTTTGTGTGACGTCCTGAAGCCTAAGACAATCTATTTTTATACAAAACAAACAAGAACAAGAGATGTGACATCCCCCACTGGGTGAGCATGATGTGCTTCATGCGTTGGCTGCATTGGCCTTTAGTGGTGGTGCAGGAATGTATCGTGCATGTTTCCTCAGAATAAAGGCCGTCATAAATAATCTTAATGGTTTCCACACCAAATTCAATTACCTTTGTCACCCGGTAGAAATGAATAAAAGCCAGTGTGTGCTCTTATTCTATCCAGATATCCCCAGGGGACGACGTTTGCGCTTCCACAATTCTCAGACAATGGTCTTCTCTCCGTGGTTTGCTTGGTAAGAAAATTCATTTAATCAAATGCTAATCTGACATAATATATAACACATGCAGGAGACCTTCTGTGGCTTTTATAGATAGCACTTTACATTAACAACACAACCGTCCTCTGCAGCAAAGTGAAGCTGGTGACGTGGACGTGGGGGTGTAATAAATCAAAGTAATTCCTGCCAGAACATTTCCACTTCCTGCAGAAATTAGGAAAAATTTGCAGCATAAGAGAAACATCACAGCAGCCGCCTCCCCTGTCAAGAGGCATGAGTCTGACCCATCAGCTGATTGCTCTAGAACATGGGATATTAAAGGTAACACACTGGCATCTCAGCGTAGCTTAAATATTCAGCTGTTGTCAAACACACTGTTAAACGCTGCAACCATAAAATGATGAAAGCCGCCCTGATTTGGAAAAAAAGGAAGCTTATCACAAAGCAGCTGCAGATGTGAGGTGAGTGGTGATTTGCTCTGAATGCTGCGAAGCTCAAGTAACGTCACTTGTTTTATTGTTGCACACGGCGTGATCTTTATCTCGCAGCAGGACTCCACTCTCTCTGCAGGTCTGCACTTCCTGCTGTAATCGGAGGAGACACTCGGGGTGCAGCTTCGGCGCCTCTGCATTTAGACTATGCCATGCTTCACTTAGTGCAAAGTCCAAAGCGTAGCACGATGTGATGACGATTTCATTGTAAAAACACATATTGTTGGTTACTTTGACCAAAAGAACTACTGTAAAACATGCAAGGAGCGAAACCGCCCTTCATACTGTATCTGGTGCCTCTAACTTTGAAATAAATCAGTTATGGGTCTGCGGCGCTGCCAGAAATGTGACAATGTGACATTTGAGAGTTGATGATTCTTCATTAACTCCACTGGCCTCAGATGAGTAAAATACAGAGAGCAGATGGTTGTGAACACCAGGCGTTTTTTCACCCCACATCCTCTTTCAGTCGCGCTGTCCTCGCCTGTGCCTTTGTGAAATCTGTCCCCAATGCAACACCATCATTTATTCTCATTATTTCCCATCATGTGTTCTGTGACTCCTCTCTGGATCTCCTCGGTCGTTGCTGATTAGCAGGTGATCAGTGGAACTGGGAAGGTTGAGGTGATTCTCCAGCCCATCGGAGGCACATCTCATTAAACGAGCGCCGCGTTGTCCCAGTGAACAGGTTGACATTTACTGTACCGCTCTGAATTAAGTGAAGTAATTGGAGGGGAGAAGAAGAAGTGATAGGACGGAAGATGAAGTGCTTTGTGTTTCAGGAACCTTGTCTTGAGGTCACTCGTTGTCTCAGAAAGACAAAGGAACTGGCATTTTATCAGCAGTAGCATTCTGTAAATTGGATTCCATCTGCTCTGGACTCCTCCCAGCTTGATTATCGATGCAGGGGTTTCACGTGGACTCATAATAACATCTCTTACCCTCGCCTCGTTTTTGAATGCCTGACGACAGCCCAGGCTCTAAACCCCACTCAGAGCGAGGAGGGCGCATGAAGCGAGAGGCATCGTCGCCATGGCGACGAGGGCAAGCTAAAATATTTGTTTGCAGTTAGAGTTCCCCATTAAAACGGCACAAAGATCCCGCTCCGTTGCCCAACGGGCCCGCGGCAGCGAGTGGGCGCTCGCGCTCACGCGCTCTGGCAGCTGTGTGGCGCCGCCGCGATATCTGGCACCGAGCGAGCCGTCTGTGCAGAGGAGAATCACATGCAGCACGTTGGCCGTCGGACAACACTAACACAAGTGTGACAGACATGGAGCTGGACGCGGGTGAGAGGGAACCCAAACGCTGCCTCTGGGAGGGAGATCGGGACACGTTCAGGGTCACTGGTACTTGAGGAACACTAGGTGACATCGCCATAAACAGATGGATGATCGGTGCATAGGATTCCACCCACTTCAACCCAGCGTGAGAGAGGACAGATGAAACTGTTCCTGTTAAAAAAGACCCCCCCCCCCCGTTTTCATTCCAAAGTGCCAAAATGTGAGCGTCAAACGCATCGGCTTATTTTAAAACCGCATCATCTCGTTGCTCGTGGCCCGGCTCTCGCTCCCTCTCTGGTAATTATGCGTCAGACACACTCCAGGTTCATTACCGTCACTTCGCTCCTCCTGCAACATTTAAGTGCCAGTCACAACTCGCGGTGGAGCCCAGCGAGGCATCCAAATATGACCAATCTGGCAACCCTGTGCCCTGCCCTCCACCCCTCACTCTCACCAATTAAGAGGGTGTGGTTAGTAGCCCTGAACTTGACACTTCCTGTCTCTCTGCTTTAATTATGTCTGAGTCCCTGAAGGCCACGGCGAGGACAGGGCCCAATTAGTGGACCGACACCGGGGGGCGGCGGGTGACGTCACACATGCCAGCACCCATCAGACGGCGCCAAAAGGGCAGATCTGATGAATGGAGGATGAAAAGTACGGGTAGGAAGGGGTGGAGATTAGGGGGATGGGATCAGAGCTGGGATAAATAAAGATGCTCATCATCCGTTAGCTGCAGCTTTAATCACTCTCAAGGAACTTCTTTTTGATTCTTCCTTTTCATCGGCACAATGTTTGATGGTTTCTTCTCCCTCCATGCGAGTCTAACCCCCCCTCCCCCATCGTACAATCACTTAATCTCCGCCGTGCCCACGCGTGTGAGCCTGTTATTGTTCTGTCTGGTGCTATGTGTTTTTTGAGCTGTTTCACTGAAATGTTAACTCTCCTAACAGCCTGTCATTTTCCACTCACGTTTGCAGGCCTGTAGTCACGGAGCAATAAAATAAAGAGCGAGCTCCTGGTTTTTGATCTGCGGACCGGCGGCCTTCGAATAAAGGGAAAACACTGGGTTTATTTGCATAGCTGGAATAAAAGGGGCTCCACGGTGCAGAGGTGTGTGCATTTGTGTGTGATACATGCCGGCTCCCTTTGATAAGCTGGCGCCAGGATGGACGGATACAACAAACACAACAACAAATTCTACTTCAACAATCCACCAAGACAGAGTTGAAGCAGCTGCAAGGGTTAATGTAGATGAGAGTGGGAGCCGCTCAGATCTCCTCACAGACACCGATGACAATTCACACCAACAAAATCCTCTTTGTGCTGTAAATCTGGACTATCGGCTTGTTATTGGGGAACTCGTGAGATGATAGAGGACAGAGAACAGGGAAGCGCCACACACTTTTTCTGTATCGCTACCATTTCCTTTGAATTCAATTTACAGACTATATGAACCCTGAGACTCCAATTTATCACAACGCCCACCAGTTCAAGGACTCTTAGACAAACAGCTAATAAGGGCTGCAAACAAAAAACAAGTTTACTTAGTTTTCACTGCAACCAGAGGCTCATGTGAGTCAGAGGGGCACCAGAGACACACTGTGCTGTAGAAGGAGGAAAACCAGCCCTGATGCTGCTGTGATGAGCAGAATCCTTGTATTAATGCGTCTCAATAACTGGCTGCTACAACATCCCGTCACACAACAAAGGTCCCACGTCCCACAAAACCGCGACACGCGTCCTGCTCGTCGTTGGAATTGACTGCTCAGCCGGAGTGAGAGCCGTCTCCTCGGGTTCATCGGCCGCGTCTCATCTGACGGCGCCTTGTTCTGGGTGAAATGACTGACTGGAGCGTGCAGAGAGACGTCGCCTGTCCATCACGCGCTCGCACAATCAGGGAGCAGTCGAATCTGAGCGTCACAGGTCTTTGTTTGGTTTGTGTTTATATCTCCAGCATGTGTCTTTATTACAGTATGTTTGTGCAAACAGCTGTAGCATTTCTGTGCGGTCGCTTGGTTGATCTGATCACAACGGTGTAGGAGACGCATCTTCATATCACTGTATTTGTGTCGGCGCTGAACATTAATCTTCACAGCACAACTTAACTGTGTGGGAAATCATAAACTTCTGCTGACCAGCACATCTGTTCAATTTGTCCAGCGGCTTCCCTGTTCAATCTGTCTGCTTCCCGCAGCCTCAGCATGCGGCCCATCAAACTGGTGCAGAGCAGAACGGCACAAGGCGCTAATGGTCCAGGACCAGTGATCAATAACCCTATTTCAAATGAGGCCTGTATTCAGCTCCAACACTGAGCCAGAGATGTTCAGGTGAGCAGGTAAATAATGGCCGACATCCGCTTTCAGCTAAACATCTCATGACGCGTCAACCTCATTCAATTTGACGACAGGGAAGTGATTTACAACGGGAAAACCAGAGGAGTTGAGGACACATCAGCTTTTACATCCAATAATGGAGTTGCCACCATCTTCTCGCCATAGACAGAAACATCCTTCGCTTTGGTTCCTGCAGAGTCTCGGGCTCCTCCTGACAACAGACATCCTCCAGGTGAGGAACGAGCTGGATGCTCAGCTTGACAGGCTGCATTGCAACGTTCTACGCGCTGCACTCCGTCTTAGCGAGGCGTCGCTGGAATTGTAGATTATGTGTTGGATCGTTTTGAACATCACACATTATCTGGAATGGAGCTGTGCATATGTGAAAGCAGGAGCCTTGTTTTTTAGCAGTATAGACACTTCCAGTCCATTATGTGTGTTGATAATAGCTTTTAATAGATTTAGCAGTAACTTACTGTGGAGTGTTGCTAGCGCAGAAGCACAGTCAAAGTCATTTCAGTCATTCTCAAGTCGTTCTCCTCGGACACTCCTTCCATCGTGAGGAGAGAGGAGCCGGGAACAACGCGGCGCCATGCGGCTAAAAACACTCTGAAAACACACTGTTGTGAAGTGGCAGACGCAAAAGAAACCGTTTTCTAAAAGGTAGAGCGGGATGAAAGCGAGCCATCAGCGGCCTCTATTCATCACAGACGGGATCAAGATTTGCCTTTTTGTGGCCGCACCACTAAGCCGTCCGATCTCCTCTCCTGCAAACATCCATTTAAAAGACGCCAAACGTGTGTAGCGCTCGCAAACGAAGCAAAAGAGGGCTGTGGTTCAGGTTTAAGATGCTGCATGGCTCCAATGGTGGCCTGCACCAGGTAGAACATGGAACCAGAGGAGTTTGTCACTCGCTGCATATTTACAGGAAACACTATTGATTTTCTCCTCTCAATCAGACTGAGGAGCGGTGAGTGTTAAGAGGCCAGAGAGGCGATTGAAGTGGTGATCAGAGGACCCCCTCCACCAAACCACCAGCACCAAACCACCAGCACCAAACCACCAGCACAAAACCACCAGCACAAAACCACCAGCACCAAACCACCAGCACAAAACCACCAGCACCAAACCACCAGCACCAAACCACCAGCACCAAACAACCAGCACAAAACCACCAGCACCAAACCACCAGCACCAAACCACCAGCACCAAACAACCAGCACAAAACCACCAGCACCAAACCACCAGCACCAAACCACCAGCACAAAACCACCAGCACCAAACCACCAGCACAAAACCACCAGCACCAAACCACCAGCACCAAACCACCAGCACCAAACAACCAGCACCAAACCACCAGCACCAAACCACCAGCACCAAACCACCAGCACCAAACCACCAGCACAAAACCACCAGCACCAAACCACCAGCACAAAACCACCAGCACCAAACCACCAGCACAAAACCACCAGCACCAAACCACCAGCACCAAACCACCAGCACCAAACCACCAGCAGCGCCGCGTCCCGCTTTGCTTGGCGTGCCCAGCGGCACGGCGGGGAACCAGCAACCCTGCGAGTCGCGGCTTCACCAGCGCTGAATGAGTCACAGCAGCTTCGCCAGAACCGATCCACACCACACAAGCCGCTGGCCGGGCCTCTGTTTGCGTTGTGATGAAACACCTCACCCTCCGTCAGAAGGAACTTCCTGTTGCCTTCGTACCCAGAGCCACAACGTTCGTCTGTGGCCGCTTCCTCGTCTCGAAGCAGCAAACTGGTTTGGATTCAAAGTAATTCCACACTTTTCACTGCTACTACTTGTCTTTCAGCTCACCTGCATTAACCCTTTGTGTGCCTCCTGGTAGATAAACCTCTCCAGTGTTACAGTGTCCACTCAGCAAATGTTATCGCACTGATCGTGCATCCAAGATCTGGATCCTGAGAAATAGATGAAGTCGCTCAAGACCGGTCTGAAAAGGGCGACTTTTAATCTGCGGAAGAAGGCTGCCGATGAGAGCAGTTGCTTCTTTGTTTACAGCTCCTCTTGTTCAGTGAGGCTGGAACTCTTGCTGGTCTACAGGGCCGTGGCACAGATTTATTTAGTTAATGGGTCCCCGCTGACATATTTAAGACATGACAGGCACTGTCATGCTTTCATTCGCTCAAGGAACCGGTGCCAAAAGCAGACATCTGCTTGAGAACTGGCAGAGGCTCCATGCTGCAGAGCAGATGCCCCGTCATAACAAATGGATCCCATCAAGAACACAATAACAAAGGCTGAGACTCAGGGTTTGACAACAACTCAAGCGATTCCTTTATTTAACGTGCAAAAGTCTCAAAACCAGTTCCGCTGAAAAACCGAAATGTGAGAAGACAAGAAATGTGTAAAGTCTTGGCAGAATTTAGAACGATAATTAATCCCTAGTTGAATCAGAATTTATCATTTCATTTGAACTAATTTAATTTCCAAACGCTAAATGTTTAAGAAAATGGCTGCTTGCTGAGTTTGCCATATGAAGTTACACATCATTTTATTACACACACTGGCAGTAATTCTCCCGCTCCGGTTGTTGAAAGCGACACGATCGCCTTCAGAGTTTGAGCAGGAGCAAAAACAACAGCGGGGGTTCTTCATGGGATGATTTGTGCTGATGTTCTGTGCAGATGTTGAGAGGAACCTCGGTTCTGGACTAAACGGCTCCCCTGGAGTTGGACCTGGAGAAGCGCCTCCCTCCTGTTATTTATGGGCGCGCTGGGAGCCGAACCGTCTATAGCCACATGTATTCTCTGCACCCACTTCCAGTTATTCAGACGGAGAAATCATTCCAAGCCTTTTCTCATTTTCACACATGCACATAAACATACATCACACTGAGTCGGAGGACAGATGCACTGTGGCAGCACCTGCCTGAATTCCTCTCACAAAAAAAAGATGAAGGAATAAATAGATGTCACCAACTTCAGAAGAAAAGGGAAAGTTGGAATCGTTCCTGACAAGCGGCCTGAAGTAATGAGGAAGAAAGAGAGGGGAGCAAAAAGGAGGGAAGCAGGAGGAAGCAGAGCCTGACAGCTTTGGTTTAAGTGTCTGCGCTGCAGAGTTGCATCTTGATTTCTCAGAAAGCAAAAAGGAGTCTTAATCTGGTGCCGGCGACTGCTATTATTTGCAGAGAAGGAAGCTGTCGTACAGAAGCGCGGCCTTCGTTTTAGGAGGAAACTCGCCTCGCGTCCGCGGTGGATTGTGCCTCTATTCCATTACAACCGCGCGCTTTTATTGGGAAAGGTGTGATTGGCTGCAGACGTGGTTCTGCCTCCTGCGCCACTGACCGTTGGTCAGTCAGTCATTACCTCCCTTCATTAAAGCAGGAGCCGAGAGCTCTCACTGCGGCTTCAGGCGCAGGAGGCTGCAGCTCCTCTGATGAATGCGCGTTTTCAGGCCTCGGTTCCAGTCCGGGCTGCAGAGAGGCCGATGCTCCACGCACGCGAGAGGCTCAGGCGCTAATAAAACGACAAACGAGCGGCGAAAAGGCGCCGAAGAATAAAGACGTCACCCTCTGACTTTCAGCGAGCGGCTCAGAAGCAAAGAGCAGGGCTTCCTTCAAGGCTAACGACATGCGGAAAAAACTCTCTCTTTTCTCTGCAAAGCCATTTTATCGAAGATTCACCTTAAAACGACCGGAACCGTTGTCATCGTCGCTGTGTTAATATTTGAGTGACTGTTGGTGCCGCGGACCTGAAGGACGCTAATGTTCTCCCCGCTCACCGCTTCTTTCCACTCCAAGGCCTTTAACACAGCGGCCATCGTCCGCTAATACTCTGTACAGCGACATCATATTGCGTCGCAGAATGAAAACATAACTATGAAAACATAACACGGCCGACGCACAACAGGAGCCGGCAGATAAATGCTGCAGGTTAAATGAGCGGCGGCGGCGGCGGCGGCGGCGGCGCGTTCGTAGGTGGCTTCACTCGGCTTAATCCCCACAGCGCCTGCTGCTCGCACATTAATACAGCAGCAATAATTTAATAGAATGTTTAACTGAGAGACACATTAGTGCATTAGTGGCCTGCTTCATCACGGATGCATTAAAAGCAGCGTGTAAACATTGTCTGATGCCCGGGCTGATCTGTGTTTGTTTCCCGCTCAGAACCGCCGGCGGTGAAACCATGGAGAGCTGGTTTGTAAAACGCGGTTCACACGAGACAGCGAAGATGAATCCACCTGTCACATGTGTCGGTTGTGTATTTGGTCCCTGGACAAAGGCATTAAATCCCAGCAGCCGAACTGGCTGCTCACCAGCAGCACGGAGCCTTGATTAGATGATGCGTGTGTGTAAATCCTGCCTCGCTGCTCACCTCTGTGCAGTTGTGTGTTTTGTTTTGTTTGTCAACCTCCTTTTTTCAGGAAGGTCGCCATGGCGACGGCGGCTCCGGACCCCGGCACGCGCTGCCTGATGGGGGCTAACGCTGTTGCAGGCGGCGCCTCGTACCTTGATCACAGCTCCGAGCCCCCGCGCGCCTTCAACCGGAGCCGCTCCCATTTCACCCAGAAAGCGCTCGGCGTTTGTGAACGGGCAAATTGAAACGAGCAGCCTGGATATAAGCTGAGACGCTCCTCCATGAGCTGGTGAAGGAGACGTCGCGGCTGGGTTCAGATGAAGTGGAGCCGCGGCCGCTAGCGGCGGCTGAGCTCTCTGGCTGTTTGCTCAACGCCGCCGCCGTGAGTCTGAGCGGCGAGGCCTCGCCTTTAACGTTCCCGTGTTCCTCCTCTGGCCACTTACGGTGCTGGAGCCATTCCTCCCCACACGGGCCCAGCGGCACCTTCGAGCGCAGCATAAATAATTCATGCTGGGAGGCGGACGCGGTGAATACCAATCCTCTGCTGTTGCCCGGCGCCATCATCAGGGCTGATTGCTCAATCGGAGGTTATTAGTGTTATTGGTGGCAGTATATCTGCAATATTAAGCAATCGCTTTTGCAGCGTTGACACCGAGGTGAACCAGGAACCCACAGGAAACACGTGGGTTAAAAAATTAATGAGCGCGGAGCCCATCGCATGTTGAACCTACTGTGGCAGAGTCGCTTTATCTGTGAAGTGATCGTAGAAACCAGACGTTATCTGCTGAGGGTTTGTTTTACTGGGGATGAATTTGGTACCATTCAATCCTGGAGCAGGCACACAAATAGACTCAGATGCTGCATGAGGCCAGAAGCTCAACCTGAGCCACAGTTTGACATGAAGCAGCGAGTAGAGGAGCTGGACTCAGTCCAAACAGACCTGCACCCTGCTGTCTGGCTCACCCTCTTAGCCCCGCCCACCTTCTTGTTCTATTTTCCTCTGGCTCCGCCCACTCTCTCACCTGCTCCATAAAAGCTCATCACGCTGGCTTCCTGACTCTGGTTCAGCCCTGCTCCATTTGTTCTGAGCAGCTGCCCGTGGGTTCCCCTGTTTACCCCGGGCCTTTGCCTGATCTGCCCGGTCGCATCGCTGAGCCTGTTCAAAGAACACAATTTGTTTCATGGACTTGATCTGTGTATCCGCCCCAGCTGGGTTCATTTGCCTGTGTGGTGGCTGAGCACCTGCCCCTCCTGCTGAGGAGTTTGCCCGTTCAAACCCGTCGTCTGGACGTCTCTGTTCGTCAGCTGGTGAAATGTTTGACCTCTCTCACCAGGAGTCTGTTGCTCCATAACTTCACTCAAGTTAACTGGAACTTTAATGTACTTCACTCCACTCTGCTGGTGGCCATTTTGTTGGTTTACTTTCTTCCAAACGCTTCTGTTCATCTCCGATTTAGATTTTTTTTTTCTGCATCTCTCTGCTGATCCTCATTTTGGACTCACTGGGCTTTTTTCATCAGCTTCATATTGAATGTAATGATTGGCTAAACTATTGCCTCTGCATTTACCACTTGAACTGTTAACCTGCTTTTGAGTCCTATTTGTGTAAAAACATAATTTATTGACACTATCTTGACCTCCACATCTTGACTCCCCTTGACGTCTGATTCACAGATGACTCCCTGTCTACTGAAACATCCTAACAAAGAAAATCACTTTACACACTGACATCACTCATGAGCTGCAAACCCCTGAGAGTTGGAGACGTGCGTCTACTGTACACATGGCTCAGTCGTCTAAATCAGAACCATAACAATTCCAACAACTTGTTGGCTCTTTTTCCTCCAAGTTTCACATTTTTGCACAAAATTTAATTCAATACTTTGCCAAAGAAAGAGAGATTCATGCCTCGGATTATGCGGGATGACATATACAGCCTATTATTCACAGCGACTTTGAAGCTTTCTCAAAGTAACCTCACAATCAATTGGAAAAAATCCCTCAAAAAGCCCGAAATTAAATTGGCAGTTTAAAAGACAAAGCATGAGTAATAATGGCTCGTTGCTCAAAGAGGCAAAGCTTTATGCCAGCTGCTCCACATGTGAATGCTATTTTGACTGATTCTTTTACTTTGTGAAATGAAGGGTTTCAGAATTTGATTGCGCTGATGATTGCGCTGAAATACGCCTCGGAGTGCGATGACTTATATTTGTACTAGAATTGGGAACAGTGTAACACACACTGCAAACTTTTTAAACTGCCCTGTTCATTTGGACATTCGGTCTAAACAAGTAACTCGTGTGTTGGTTGTGACATTTGCTTCTATATCCTGACAAGATAAATGATCACAACCTGCACCTCCATGTTGACGTGACATCATTCAGTATCAGGAGAATCAGGGACACGTCCTGGTGCACAAACGTCTCACACACGACGCTCTGTGCAACAACACAAACATGAAAGAGGCAGGAAGCGTGCGTGTCCCCCGAGCGAAGAGGTCAGGTGACCTTCATGCTTTAACCTAATCACCACCCTGTCCCCGTCTCCTAGAAAAGGAGAAAGGCTTGGTCTTAGATATAGTTTTATTAACATAACACTTGTTATATATAATAATAATAATAATAAGTATTTCCTTAATATTTACTCACTAAAATGCAAAAAAATCTAAGAATGAGCATCTTTTCCATGTAAAGATCAAATGAATGAGCCAGTGCAACAACTTCTTAATGAGATTCCCTCTGACAAACTGGGAGAACCCTGCTCCACTTTCCATTATTAGCATTGTAATGCATTCAAATGTGATGCAGTGATAGCACACACTGTGACTTACACAGAGCCTCTGTGGAAGCCAACTCTGAGTGAGAGGTCCTGACACGGCGCGGCTTGAACCTCTAATAAGGACACATCCATTGTTTCCTCCCAGGCGGGCGACGGAGCTGAGCGCGCTGCTCATCTGGGCCCGGCCCGGCCCGGCCCGGCACTGGGCACGGCACGGCCCGGCACGGCTAACTGATGGATTTCCCAACTCTGCATCAGCCAAAGCCATTAAGCGGTCTGCTGGAGCGAAATGGCCGCAACCGCTGCTGCAGTGCTGCGATTGGCTCAGAAACCCGCTCCTGCTATTGTCTCAGACCTTTGTGACTAACTTAATTTCTTGCCAGACAAGCACAAGCACGTATGTGCTGACGCGCACAACAAATAACACGCAAGAAATACGGCAAATCCCATTTCTGTCGCCTTTTGTTCCCTCCTCATTATCAGCGCCGGCTTCAGACACAGGAGTTGACCCAAAAATGAATGAAACTCCCCTCAGAAGAGCTTTTTGTCTCCAGCGCCGCGCCTCATGCCGTAGCACCTCCTTTTATTACCAGTCTGCCGCCGGCCTCATCCATCATGTGTTGGAAATCTCCCAGCTCATGATGTTTCTGTTGATTTTCGATTATTGTATTCCACTCCCACTTGCGGATGATAACAGTAAATCTGATTTGATGATTCGGGGGCAGCGTGCGGCTGGCTCTCTATCAAAGAGGCGTGGAAACTGTACGGCTCCGATCGCTCCTCGACGCTCCCTCCACCTGCTTCCACATTATTCATGGTCACATTTAAGTCGTAGGAGATAAAGCCCGTCTTTGCATTGGCGGTGACAGGCGGGGATCGCCCCGAGGAATTCAAGCCCTGTGTGATTTAAGTGCCTGACATGGTTGGCCAAACACAGAACTGGATTTCCCAGTCCAAAACACGCTGAATGCAGTTATTTCCCGTAAGACTTTGTACACACACGCGGGGGACCGTCAGCAACTGTGATGAGACAAAAGGACGAGTGGAAGAGAAAAGACAATTTTCTTTTATTCCCTTTAAAACGCAGGACGTTCAACGGGTGGCAACCGGAGGACAATCCCATGTTTAACCAGCGTTTTCTTTGTTCATTCTCTCACTCAAACACACACGCAGTGCAAACTGGATGCGGGAAGGATCGTAGCGGCGTGTTTGAAAGCTTCCTTTCCTCAAAAGCTCCACGAAACACAGAATCTTACACTTCTCCGTTCAGAACCTGCGAACTTCCCGCTGCCAGCTGGTGCGTTTGGGTTTTATCAGCTCGCAGACGTGTGAAACGTTGTGATTAAGAAAATAAAGTTAATTCCGACTAGAGGCATGAAATGGGCAAATGTGTCTTGAATATTTAAAGCTGCATTAAGATCTCCTCGAGTGTGAAGTTGTATTAATCTGTGTTTTATCCCGGTGAAGAGAAAACAATGGCCACGTGGAAAAGTGACGAAGCCGTCGTGATGAACCCACAGGAATCTGCTGGATTTTACTTATTTGGTTCTTTGTGGCCTTTGAGTTCCACAATTCTATCTGTTGGGCGTGTCCAGCAAAAGTAACTAATGCCCAGTAATAAAGAACGTCCACTGAGAAGTGAGAGAGCCTCCAAGTTTTTGCTGCTGAGTGACGTTCATCCCCAGAACAAAAGGTCCAAGAAAATTCCATTTTGAGAAAATGGATCGATAATGTGATATTTTGCACCATTTAACGAGCGCGGCGCGCGCCGTATATTATGGTTCGGGTCTTGGGGGAAATGGAGGCAGGTCGAGCGGGACGTGTCTGCGAGCGGAGCCCAGAACCGCCGCCGCTCCGTCCGCTCCATTGTGGAGTCCGGGCCTCCGGTCCCTGCGCTGGGCGTCTGGGGGCCTTATCTGGCTGTGGAGCCGCGTCCCACCGCTGCTGTCTCTATTGGCACCGCGATAGAGGGGAGGCCTGCCTTCCCAGATAAACACCCCCCTCCCTCCCCCCCGGTCCCCCCGCAGCCCACCGGGCTTCCTGTTTGCTGCGGGCGCTGGAGAAAATGCTCCCACAACCATTAGACATCCGCGTCTACTGGTGACAAGCCGGCCTCCGTGACTGGAGGAGATAAAGGACGGGGAGTCGAGGCAGACGAAGGCAGCAGGTGGAAGTGTACGCGAGGTGTGTGTGTGTGTGGGGGGGGTTTGAATGCAGCATCGAGGTTAAAATCCTCTTAGTCGTGACGAGGAGCTTTGGTGACTCTGTTTGTTGAAACCCAAAACTTTCTAACACAAGCACAATCAATTAGACCATATGTTGCTGTGTAAAGATCAGCCTGTTGGCGTCGGCAGAGGATGACGTTGGGCGTAAACACAGATTAACACCAGTGGCAGGTACGTGACGTCCTGCTGCTCCCCACGTTGGCTGCTTGTTGCCTGTTCGGCTCTGATTTTACGATGCTCGCGTGTTTGAGGCTCGCTGCACTTCAAGCAAGTGACGAGAACCGTTAACGGAGCGTCAACCAAACTTTAAAAAGCACAGCTGTGCTGCGGAGCAACACAGATTAGAACAAGTGTGTGTAAAAAGCACCGACGCTGCTCTGACGGCTGCTCATGGCAGCTTCATCTGTGTTAGAATCGGGGCAGATGCTAAAGGGCCCTAAAAAGTAGTTTACTCGCTGTCTTTCACTGTGCGCCCGTGATAATTGCTCGGTGGTTGTTTTTGCGCTGTTCAAATGATGGAATCGAGTTAGAGTCGGAACAATATTTTAGGACGCCATCAGTCATCAACAAATGCGGTGTAATGTGATGAGGGGGGACAGAATGAGGTGAGAAGGAACCCCCCAGAGTTCAGGGAGGAGGAGGCGAGCGGAGGAGAATCCTAATCAGCTCCTGTCGCACAAGTTCCCGCAAACTTCTGCTCCGTGCATTCATTACATCCGCCTAAGAGCCGACTACACCTCCACACAACAGGCTGGGGAACGGCTGCCGGAGTGGAGCAAACATAAAAAAACACCAAAATCTCCAGCGATCAGCGGCCGTGCAGACAAAAATAGCGAGGCCCAGGCAGCTGTAGCTCAGCAGCACTTTGAACAGCAACATTAAAGGTGCTTTCAGACGGCAAGTGCCACTACCTCAGATCCCACCAGCCTTTAAAGCACAAATTACACCCTCGTCCCACAGCCACAGCAAGAGAAGGAGGTTCAATGTGACATCATTAGGATGAGAGGTGGAATTAATATCATCAGCGAACGGAGCGGCGCCTGAAGCCTGATGAATGTGCCTCCACCCCCTGCGGTGCAGCCTGTCTATCACACGCCGCTTCATGAGACAGACATCGGAGGCCCCGAGTCGCACCCCGGCGGCACACGCGTGACCTTTATCAGGCGGAGCGCTAATCAAACAAGCGCAATCACCGGCGCAATCAATTAAAAGGTCAAAATGAACAACAGTCTGCCGCGCACGAGGAGTCTGCGGGCGTTTCCTGTCTAAGTGTTGCCTTGTCCCCGTTTTTAACCCCAGCGGGTCCCCTCCGCGTTGCATTGGAAGACCTGCTCCGTCCCGGTTTGCCAGGGAACTGAGCCATCTGTGGACAAGCTGAGGTCATTGTGAATGTGGGCAAAACATGCACTTCAGGGCCGCTGTGCTGTGCCAGGCAAAGAGGAGGACACTGAACTGGCACATTAGACCACCTGGCCCTGCCAGACTCTCACTATTTATACCCACAGCAATAATGTACACCAGCAGAGCTCCGCACCATTGACAGGGAGCTCCAGACGGGGACGGGTCAGTGAAGTTACCATGGTGAGGGGGGAACAGTGCTCTAATGTAGACTGGGATGCCCTTCTGCTGTCTTTGGCTGTTGAGGCGTTCCTGCGGGAGGAAGTCGGTGACGGCTGCTCTGCTCTGCCTGCTGTTCAGCCGTCGAGGAGGCGCTAACGACGTTTAAACGTCAAACACAGAAGCTACGAGGCCGCGGACGAACCAGTAGGAGCAGTGCGTCGTACGCCACGCTAGCGTCCGCTGCTCATCGGACACGGAGACGAATACAATGGATGTGAGCTGCAGTCGGCGTCAGGTCAGTGGAACAGTTGCTGTCGTAAAGATGGGATGATGAGCAGCACTGATACGTGCGAAAGACTGAGCTGTTTCGGCGGAAAAGCAACAAGATGCACATTTCTGCAGCAACAAAAGGAGCAGATCGAGCATCAGATCCAGCCTGTGTGGAATCTCTGTTCATGGTTCCATCTGATTCTATCAGCAGGGCCTTTATAGGAATGCATATTAGGTGCATTGGAGTAGACGTTGGGCTTTATACTGTATTGCTTCCACATTGTGTTCATTATAAAGCACAGACACGGTCACTTAATATGAAAATGAGGGAGCGAGAATGGGGGAGGATTTGGTGGAGCTGCCATTAGTCAGCCTTTTTAATTAATAGACATCCTGTCCTTTGGCTCCCCTTTGAACAGAGGAAGGGCTGGAGGTAGAGAGGAGGCAGGCGAGGCTAAAGACGCACTAATTAGTTATTGAGTGGGAGCGGAGCCGCTGCCGTGGACAGTGTCAGCAGCTGGAACGTGACGGATCCACCGGGCCGGTGACATCAGTCTGCTCGCGTTCTCCAGGCCTTCGGTGTCGGAGCGTCTCGCTTGGCGGCTCGTCACCAACATTCCTACAGAGCCCGAACGCCCCACGTTAATAAATCAGCCGCTCGTTTTCTTCCGTTCCGCAGCATCCGCTCGCGCCATAATAACTCCAGATTGCCGACAATTAATTGCGCCTGCCAAATAAAAAAGTGCAGGGCTCTGCGAGAGCAAGTCAAATACATACGGGCCCCGTGACGGAGCGGCATATGTTCCGCTGAGCGGATCTGAATAGCAGCTTTGGCAGCGGAGAGCGGCGACGGGAGCGGCGCTGAGCGGTGAGAACAGGTGGGCGGCGCTCGTGCACGGGTGCGGCGCTCGTGCACGGGTGCGGCGCAAACACGTGCGTGTGGGCCATGGCGCTCGTCCACAGGCCCCAGAGGTGCAAAGTACGTGGACGTGACTAATGCCTGGCGGCGGGACGCGGCTAAAGTTCCTGCTCAGTCCAGGACAGTGATGATCTCACACACACACACACACACACACACACACACACACACACACACACACACACACACACACACACACACACACACACACACGAACAGGTGTCTGTGTCCATGAACGAGGCCTTAAAGGAATAGTCTGACATTTTGGGAAATACAGTTATTCAGGATCCAGATGAGATAATAATCACAACCTCTGCCTCTCCTCATCTTTCCTCTCTCCAGGTCCTTGTTGTTGTTGCTCACGTCCTGCTCCATCGTCCATACAGCAGCTGCTTCATTAGCTCCCGGTGGACGTGTTGATGTGAGAATCACATGAGATCTGTCTGTTTGTTTTCCTACTGAGGTGAAGTTCGTTCTGATTTCTACATACAGTAGCTGAACACGTCGCTCTTTAAAGTCACACTTCAAACTCTCCACTTTCGGTTGCGGCTCATCTCAGTCAACAAACCCTCCGCTGCTGTGAAAGACGCCTTGGCTCAGGTTTGAGGGATGAGAGGCTCCTTTTCCAATCTTTGGGTCAATAAGAGGACCTCTAATTGAAACGCACCTGTGGCCGAGGGAGGAGCGCCACGTTATTAACTGATGTGTAGATAGACTTGTTGGCTTTTAAATGGAGGAGGAACAGAGCATACCTGATGCTGGATAAACCATTGTTCCCTCTGGTCACAGGCCTGATGTCTTGGCTTCATCCAGTATAGTTTAGCCTGGAGGCCTCGCTGGGCCCGGCTCGGCCCGGTTCGGCCCGGCTCCAGACGGCGGGCATGTGCTCACAGAGGCACCTGCAGATATCTGGTGCTAATAGGCTGAAAACATAAAGCTGTGCAGGGACTCTGCAGACCCAGACTGTCGATGTCAGACCAGCCGCCTGTGAGCTTCCCACTTTAAAGTTCTGCTAAACAAAGGAAGACCAGCAGAAACCTGCTGCACAACAATTCCTTTGACCGAGAGCCGCGTGTTTAATTTAGTGCAGCTTTAATTCCCCTCTTTGTAAAGCAATAAGTGGAGGACATCACATTGTTGTCGATATGATATTGAAATGTATCCAGGGTAAAATTAGAGTGTGGAATTAATCAGTAACAAGCCAATATCCAGGTCCCTGATTCTATTTTCTGTACATACGGCAGCATAAATCATTGTGAACCTCATTAAATGCCCAGCGCGCTTGGGGTGATTTCCCTGGGAGGCCTCTTGGCTCGATGCCCCGACGTCTACGCGGGCGTCTGGAGCCCGGCGACGGACGCGACGGAGGCAGAGGGGCGGATAGAGGCCGGATCAGATACGTGTGTGACTGCAGCCGAGCAGCGGTTCACAGCGACGGCTCCGCTTCACGTGGTGCCTCGGTCACATTTACACCTGACTATTCAGCGGCCATTTTCATTTTCCCTCAGCCGGACTTCAGCTGCAGGTGATACCAGCGACCAGCACCACCGTGACCGGAAGCCCACCTGGTCTGATGACCATAGTTGGAGACGTAGCGAACGCTTTTGACCAGAGAAGAGTCGCCGCGGTGATGACGTCAGCTCTTAGATGTCTGGAGAATAAAGAAGCGCGTGGGGGGAAACTTCCCCAGATGCGGAGCGGAAAAAAACGGTGCTCGCGCTGCATCCGGCGGTGACGCGCACGGAGCGTTTGATCACCGCTCCACCAGACACAGACTGTACCCGTTTGTGTGACACGAAAAAGCTTTTGAACAAATCCATAATCCCGTTTTTCATTACTGTGTAAATCTTGATTTGCGCTCTACTGTTTTTAATCTAAAATGTTTCTTTCTGCCTAAATCCCATTTCCCTGCTTTGCCGCCGTAATACGGAGTGTGTGCCTGGATCCGCTGCATGCGCGCGAGCGACAATTATCCAGCTACAAACAAGTTTGCCAGTTTCCTGTCTTCATCCATTCTATGAATTCGTTCCAGCTTTTGTGTGCGGAGGTTAAGACATCACCCGCGGACGCGGAAACGGGATCCTGTCTGATGATCACAAAACGCGCTCCGAACCGAGCGCTTGTTTACGGTTCAGCGGAGATCACAACGAGCCCGGGGGGCGTCGTTCGAATGGGGCCTTGCGCGTTGCAGTCACGCGGGTGAGACCCCTCTGCTGCGGTGACTCATCGGAGGCTGCAGCGGCCCACACTCACCGGAGACACAGGTCAGCGCGTGCCCACAGAGAAGCGCTGCTGCTGCTTCTTTCCACGGGTGGTGGTTACTATGAACTGCGAGTAACGAACGCCGGTCTCATGCATTTTTAACCCGCGTGCGTTTATTGGGAAAAATCTGTACTTGTCCATCAGGGTTATATATAAACTGTGCTGAGGTGTTGCTCATCTCTTGTATGTGTGGATCAAACCTGCTGTGAGGGAGTAATGAGACACGTGGTCGTGTACTGTAGCAGTAAGTCATCTTCAAACTTCATCTCTGTTTGCGTTCCTGACGAGGCCTTAACGAAACGCAGTCGTTCTCACTCAGTGTCTCATCCGCAAGGTCGTTACTTCTATACGTGTATGGGAGCGGTGGCATGTTGGCGCGTGTCAGGAGCAGGAAGCACAATGAGCCCCAGAGATCGAATGAAGGACTCGAGTTCCCAAATGACATTCACAAAGGCGCCACATCCAATTCCCCACGTGTTCATTCTGTTCCCTGTAGCAGCAGATGGATGTTTGGCTGCTCAAAGATTCACCACGTCAGTCAAGGTGAGGCTGTTCTAGACTGGCCCTGCATGACTGTCCACTTTAGAAGGACAGCTGCACACACACACACACACACACACACACACACACACACGCACACACGCACGCACACACACACACACACACACACACACACACACACACACACACACACCACCACCATCTTCAGGGTTCGCTAATGAACGAACAATCCCAGTTTTAGATCGGGTGTGTGTTGGATTAAGGCTCTGTGCGGTTGCCATGGCAGCTGATTGGCAGCCAGAGGGCGTTAGGAGCGTTACAATCCATTTTAAAGGAGCAACACACAGAATGGTAATTAGTGAGCCGCTCATACGCGCTGTCAAACCGTGGCCTTAGTGTTTATGCTGAGCTGCAACTGAGAGATTCGGCACAAAAGGTGAAAGAAAAAGACAGATTTCCAGGAATCTGAGGTGAAGTCAGGCGACTTTATTTTACTGCATGAGGTGAAGTGTGGTGTCAGACAGTTGTTGCGTGTTGTGTGCTGCTGTGCGCTCTGAGTCCAGCCTGACGGCGCTGTGGATATGTTGCTGTTGCTGCTCATTAGCTGAGTGTGCGGTGAGTCTAGCGTGAGAGCTGAGGAGGAATGAGGCTCCGTCACCTGCAGCAAACGGCTAATTCATGTTTACCATCCGCCGCGTTGGTGTTTTTACAGGCAAAGCACCTCAAGCAGTTTGTTTCACTTTAGTACGTCTGAAACCCACTTATTTATTAGACTCTTTGTACCATTGAATGAGAAAATGACTCATTGGCTTGTGGAGACACGTTTTATTAAATTACTGCCTTTGGTTTGTAATCTTTTCCATCACATTTAGGCCTTTGGTTGCTTAAACCTAGTTCTAGTTTAGTTTAGTTTTAGTTTTGACAGTTACATAAGCTGCAGTGGATGTTGTGTTTTTCTGGCGCGTGTCTCAGACCAGCAGACAGTTCACTCATCAAACCTTGGAGTTACACATAAATATTTTTGCTTTTATAGCTTCAAGGACTCTGTTAGTAATAAAAAGCTATCACCACGCAGGACGTTTCACAGTTCCTGTTTTAAACGTCACACACTGTCCAGGGTCAGGCGACTCGTCAACGCTCGCGAAGCAGAATATTCCTGTTTATTAACACGCTTGTGTTTGTCCTGTAAAACATCCAGGGTGACAGTCAGGCCACGCAGCCCATCGATTATTCAGCAGATCAAAACAGAAATACATTTGGTTTGAGTGATAATTGATGATACTCAAGGTTGTATAAAATTGCTTATTGTACAATTAAGTTAATGAATACGTTACTGATTTTCAATAGGTCTCACATCGAGACAGAGGTGATTAGTACACACATCAGCATCCATCAAGGCAAAGGTTGAATTATTAGCTTATTGATGGGGGTTGGGTGTAATGAGCACAGGTCCTTGTGAAAGACGGAGTGCCCGGCGTCTGCAGCTAATAACCACGCACAAAGGCAGGAAGGCAACGTGAAGGAGAATTAAGAGGAAACGGCCCAATCTGCCCGGTGATGAAATGCAAACGGCAGCAGGAATGCGGTCGGCGTACGGTACGATCTATTAATATACATTTGTAAAGGGGGTTTTATGGACGGGATGAGAGGTGAGGCCGGTTAAGGACACTGTTTGGCATGGCTGCCATCACTCGCACCGGGGTTCACAGGCACAGGGGAAATTAGTGCAGATAGTGGTGCCGGCGCTTCGGCTGAGCTGTTGTGAAAATACGTCGCGCTTACAGCAGGAGAGAGGCCGTCGCACTGACGGGCGCCCCTGATGACCTCCTGTGAGGACGGCAGCATCCGAAGCCCCGCCAGCGGAGGCGACGCCTGCGCCGATGCACCGAGCGAAAACACGAGACAAACTCACGGCGTTGGGCTCTTAAAAAGCTCATTTCAGCACCCGCGGCTCAGGCCGTGTGAAATATAAGGTCAAAGTTCTGTTCTGTAAAGAGTCGGGTTTAATACAGGAACGGCTGGGCCCGGCTGCGGTGGGAATTACATTCAGTGGCCTTTCAGCGTTACATTGTTGTAGGAGGGAGGATTGATTCTGGCTTTTAGAAAACCCACTGAAGCCATAATTCAGCAGATTAGCTTAAGATGCTAATGCTTTCTGTCCGTGCTTGACTTTGCTTACAACTGTGTTGATTGCAAATCTAATCTGGGCTCCGCGCTCCCCCGTGGGAAGCGTTTCCCTGCGTCCAGACGAGGCGGCGGCTGCCGGCAGCACGTACACGGGCACACCAGACGGGCCTGCTGCTTTGAAAAGCGTCACCGAACACAAACCAGGCCGCCGGAGCCGCCGCCTCCATCCGGACCCGGCCTGAACGGCAGACGGTGCTGGGACCACTCTGCACCCGCCTTCAATGTTATCACCACCATTATACTGGACCCAGTAAGCCTTTTAACATGTACCTGATGCTTGTTGTCATGATTCCGATCAGAACTACTTGTTCTAGTTCCAGTGCATTAGTGTGTGCTGGTTAAAAAAACACCTAACAACTCAACAACACTGACAATTAGCTGACTCCTGTTTCTTATACACGTGTAATATTCACCTTCTGGCTGCTGGTACTGTACTGTAGGTGCAGTTTGTCCTGCTGAAGCGTAACCATGCCCATCATAACCAGTTTAATGGTGTGCTAGCGTCAGAAACCCAGTGGTGGAGACTGCAAATTACTGAATCCTCCCTAAAGTCAACAACAGAGAATCCATGGTGAAGCAAGTTTCTCAACTAGCCACTAATTCAGCCGAGGGAGGAATGTGACACCCTGCTCCACAGCCGGAGTCGGCGAGAACCACATTACACTGCGAATACTACAGTAAATTCAAACCAGAGTGCTGCTCGCCTCCCTTTTCCCTTTAGTTAGCATATCATTGGCAACATCTCTGGGAACTGAGGGATTTGTTTGGATAATCCTACATAAATGCAAATGCAGCAGCGTCCTCATTATTGGGCGCTGGCACGTACAGTACAGCACTCGGCTTCTTGGCTGGAGTAGCTGCTGTTCGCTAGGTAATATCCAGGAGCGCCGCCTGTTGCAGCATTAAATATTACATTATATTATTGGAAGAAAAAGAGATGCTCTCCAAATCCGAAGCTGGTGCTTCTGGCTTCACACGCTCAACTAAAACCGAAGATGGAAGGCGCTGATGGGTCGATAAATCTGGAACATGCTCCAATTCAGGTAAGGCGGTGAAAAGCCGCTAACCCGCTGACCGTCATTAGCATGCTAAGCTAACGTGGCTAAAGCGCTAGCCTGTAGATGCCCAACCACAGCGTGGTTTATTCCACTGTGCAGTATTTTACACTCGATCACAGTTTGGGCTAAATAAGTTGAGATGCCAGCACATCGCAGTCTTTCAGAATAAAAATGTCTCTAGCAATGTTAAACGTGAGCACACATGAAATATTAACGAGTAGCAGATGGACTCATGAATCTTAAACTGCTTTCTAGTCCTTAAAATACTTTATATCACCATCATCTTCTACTGTACATGGATCATCAGCTGGATGCTCAGTTGTCCCAGTTTCATGCCATGAAATTCATAGATCTACAATATATTGGCTTATACATATATATATATATATATATAATATATATATATATATATATATATATATATATATATATATATATATATATATATATATATATATGTATATATGTATATATATATGTATGTATATATATATATATATGTGTGTGTGTGTGTGTGTGTGTATATATATATTAACTATATATTACTATATATTAGTTAGCCTTTGTGGAACGACGGCTCCTTTAATTTAGACAGAAGTTGACAAATTCCACTCAGCAGTTAGATCAATAAATCTGCCACTATCACCTTCATAAATTGTGCCGTATCAAGAGGTTTTACTGTCGGCGCGTGGCAGCAGAGGTCATTTCCATAATCGGACACTTTGCTTAAACACAGCGACTGAAGCGTTAGTAACGGGCCTGTCAGCATCCGTAACCCAGACAGCGCGTGTCCCAGCGACGCGCTGCTTCCTTTCCAGCCTGGCTGCGGTGCGTTTCCCGCGCTCTGCAGGGGGCCTGCTGGCGTCGACGGACGCCAGCAGGATCCAGCGCGTCTCCAGTTTGGCTCCCAGCGTTTCCAGACGCTCCAGAGCGTCCTGTTGGTCACACACGTGCACCTGCTGCCTCTCAGCAGATGACAGTCAGCGATGTGTCAATCTCTGGGCTACGCCTCAACATCCCCGCGTCTCCGAGGGATGAAAACAGGTCGAATCCTTCTGCACATTAATCCAGATGGCTGGCTGCAATTTCAAAAGCCTCATTGTCATTCCCTGACATTTCACAAGCCCCCCTCTGAGTCTTTGCTTATCTGACTCATGCTGACTGAAATGAGGATTGGAGCAATATGGAATTCAGATGCCTCGCAGGATGATCAGCCGACTTTGTCTCCTGATACAATGAGGATAATTTTTCTGTCCTGATTGTCTTTGAATGCTTAGACAGTATGTCAAACATTAACAAATGAGCAGTATAAATCAACACATTAACTGACATGACTTCTACAGAATCTAACATTGATATTTTGAGTTCATTACTAATGGAGGCGAGTGACTGAAGGCTGGTTGTGTATAACCAATCCAAGCGTCCTCAGAGCTGACTGGAAACATATTATTGTATGAGTCAGGAACTAATTTTGTTCGAGCTGTTAACCCTGGCTGCTGGAGTTCATGGCTGAAGCCAGCTGAGTCCTTGTCTGATGCCTTTTCCTCATCACGGGCACTTTAAGTGCTTGTTGAGTCACTGGATGGTCTAAAGAAATAAGTTCTATATTAATCACTAGCCTCCTGCTGCACAGGCCTGCTGGAATCTGACTGGATGCTGTTCAGAAACAGCTTCGTGGTATAGTGTCTAAAATGTCCATCATTAGGAAGAAGAAACCCAAGAGAACCATTACAGTGTAAAATGATTAACCTCAAACCAAAGCAGCCAAAGGAATTTAATGACCTGATAAATACTACACTGAGAAGATCACTAATAAAATGTCACATATAATGTTTATTTCATTAACGTTAATGTTTTTAACCGGTGTTATTCTGGTAAACATCAAAGTGCTGGAGAATTTGTCTGAAACACAAAACCCTGAAGACCTAAATTAAAAATTGATGTTAGATTACTCAATAGCAAAAGTTATTGAATATCTATAGATCAATAATCAGGAGTAAACACGCTGACAGAGCTGTACTCCTCCTGCAGTGGCCTTTTCCCTTGTGTCCTCTCAGGTTTGTGTGTTTACTGTAACTGAGATTAAAGCCACGCAATCCTGATATCACAGTCAGACATTTCTGAGAATTAAGGTGATTTACACATTTCTAATTTTAATCTCTGATCTGAACATGTAGCTTATGAGTGATGGTGCGTCCTAAACACACACTGAAGAGGCTCCAGGAAACCACCGCTGGTTTAACTGCAGTAGGAGTCCACAGATGCAGATGTTGACCGTGTGGAGTTTTTGTGTCTTTACCTCCACTGATGCACATCATAAAACCTGACATCAGAAACTGATGACACATCCATCTTTTACCCTAACGGCTCCTCCTTGGCACCAGTTAACCTGCATGTGTTTGGACTGACAGAGGAACAGAGGAACAGCGGCCCTGCGAGGAGGCGACAGCGCTAACAACTGGGTGATATAATAAAAACAACACAAACAGTAGCATAAGACAGCGTCATCTCCAAAGGAGTCACTCCGCCGAGTGACACTGTAATCATGTTTACAGATGGCCTCCCATTAACCCCGGCCGACGAGATGCCCTTAAGGTTATTTATGACCGGCAAGATTGACCCAAGGTAAGAATCCGCGATGATCACCTTGTCACTTTCTCTGGTTTATATCAAACAGCTCACGCTCCATCAGCACCACAGCTGATAGCTCTATTCCAGCAGCAAAAACACAATCACCTCCAGCATTGACTGGCTGTCGGTGTGAAAGATATGGCGTTTATGAGCGCGAAGCTCGAGCGCTCTGGGGTCTGGAGTGTCCCAGCTGAGCAGGTCAGCACCAACAGGTCAGCGTCAACAGGTCAACGCCCACAGGTCAGCACCAACAGGTCAGCACCAACAGGTCAACGCCCACAGGTCAACGCCCACAGGTCAGCACCAACAGGTCAGCACCAACAGGTCAGCGTCAACAGGTCAACGCCTCCAGGTCAGCGCCAACAGGTCAACGCCCACAGGTCAGCGCCAACAGGTCAGCGCCAACAGGTCAGCACCCACAGGTCAGCGTCAACAGGTCAACGCCTCCAGGTCAGCGCCAACAGGTCAACGCCCACAGGTCAGCGCCAACAGGTCAGCACCAACAGGTCAGCGTCAACAGGTCAACGCCTCCAGGTCAGCACCCACAGGTCAGCGCCAACAGGTCAACGCCTCCAGGTCAGCACCCACAGGTCAGCGCCAACAGGTCAGCGCCCACAGGTCAGCGTCAACAGGTCAACGCCCACAGGTCAACGCCAACAGGTCAACGCCAAGAGTCAACGCCCACAGGTCAGTGCCTACAGGTCAACGCCCACAGGTCAACGCCCACAGGTCAACGCCAACAGGTCAACGCCCACAGGTCAACGCCAACAGGTCAACGCCAAGAGTCAACGCCCACAGGTCAGTGCCTACAGGTCAACGCCCATAATCTGCCAACGGGGAAGCGACGGCGCAGTGTCTGAGCTCGTAAACACGCCCGCTCGGCGGCTTTAAACGTGTACGGCTGTGCATAACAGTGCGACGCGGCCCTCTCCTCCCGCGCGGGATTAGCATAGCACAGTCACCCACATGTCAGCCTCAATCAGAGCGACTGCTCAGTCAGAACTGAGTTTTCAGGCTTACTGGTGTATGAAATTCATTTACTTCACACCTCCTCTCAGACTTCATCTTAAATCAGCGGCCATTCAGCTCTCTGTGTGTGTGTGTGTGTGTGTGTGTGTGTGTGTGTGTGTGTGTGTGTGTGTGTGTGTGTGTGTGTGTAGGTAGGGGAGGTTGTTGTTGCACCAGGTTCCCTGCAGGAAATCCAACGGGGGGAACGTTGCGGCCGTGAAGGAAATATTGGCAGAGCCAGACGTCGGGTTAGTGCATCAGATGCGTCTGCAGTGTTGTCTTTGGAATTGAGATGTGTAATGCTACTGGTGTGTGGATGTGTGTGTTGTGCTGAACGCAGCAGGAGCGGAGGATCAAAACTATCTCCGGCTTTAGCCTTGTCAGGAACACGCTCCCACTAAAATGCTCTGCACAGAGGAGCTGTTTAATGAATATTAATGTCGTAGCACAGTTTGGTCCTTTACTTCTTGGTTCTGTGCGTTCGACCTTGCTCTGCTGCTCCGTTACGTGTTGTTCTGTTGCTTTTGTGCAGATGTTTAAATGTTTAATTAGTGCCCTTTCTTCGGCCGGGTTCATGGGTGAGAGTCTGCACCGTCACCTGACGCTCACCCAAACGGCGCCGGTGTCACTGCCAGAACCCTGCCCAGGTCCGGGCCCGGTTCGTTCTGCCGATCCGCTCCTCTCGGGCCTGATTTCACTCTGGGCGTCTGCAGATGCGCTCGTCCCCTCGCGCTCGACCGAAACTCCGATGACTCACCTCCCCCTCCTTTCAGCACCTGTTTCCCATTCTCTAATCAGTTCACGTCTCATGTCCCGGCCCCGTTCCTCCTGCCGCTCGCCAGATTGTCTGTTATTGTGTTTTGTTCTTGTGTAGCCGTCCTCCTACTGTAGTTTTCTGCTCTGATTCCTGTTGGCGGTGGCTTGTGTCCGCTGTGGTTAGCGTCTGTTTCCTCTTCAAATACAATCAGGCGAGGAAACATTTGAAGCAGGAAACTGAGAAACGCGGAGAGCGAGCGCGTCGACTGCTTACCTGAAATGAGCCTGAAACTTTTAGCCCTGCTTCACAGGTTGCCATGGCGACGCGCATCAGCCAGGCTACTTTGCGAGAGAGATTCTGACAAACGGATCCGGCGGAACAGGCAGCGAGGTCGTGGGATCACGTCCAGCCGGGGACGGAGGGACACGGGCTGCAGACAGCACGGACTCACAGACGGCTCCGTCCACAGGCCTGTTGCCTCTGAATGAGGTGCACGAGGCACCAGTGTTCCTGATTATAGCAGAGCACGGTACAGCATGTGCAGACTCTGATTGGAACCATGATGCTGGCACACCTGCTGACAATTAAAGCAAAGGCCGGGGCCGAGGCCTTTCCCAGTCGTGGAGCATTATCTTGTTTTGGTCTTGGACTTGTATCACCGCCATCTGCATTTTGTTTTTACTGTACATTTCTGCAGCTCCTCTATTTGGTCTGGTCTGGAATATTTAAACGATTCCAATCACGCGCTGACATCTCACGCGTCCTTCTTTTGGCCTAAAGGTTAGTCGGCTGCTCTGGAGACGAGGACGCAGCTGGTAAAGCTTTTACACCATCTTAATACAGTTTACCTTTAGTTATGTGACGCAGCCCCGGCTCCGGGCTGTTTTACTACTTTTTGCTATTATCAAATTTATGAGCCTGACCGTGGAAAGCAGACTCAATATGCACTCAATTTATTTGTTATGGCTTTTAATGTGAAAATATTTAATTGCTTTTGTCTTAAGTCATAAAGCATTCATAATGACTCCACTAGTAATTCAGCACACGTGTCTTATTTAAATGACGATTAAAAGAGCTTTTTTTCTCGACGGCCAGAGCTGTAATTTACTGGCTTTGCTATAATTAGGTGCCTCCTGTGGTTTATGCAGTGTAATGTGTTATCTGCTGTTTTGTTGGACTAAGGATTTCACCTTAACGCACGGTTCTAAAATGGGCGCGTTGTGGACGGTGGAACCTCTTCACAAACAGTTTCATGCAGCAGGAGTCGGTGGATGAGGCTCGTTTGAGGTTTGCTCTAAGTCCACAGTGTCAGTTTTAAACCCCTGCTACACTTGATTACAGCAGCTGCAGGTTGTGTGTATGTGTCCATTCAGTGGAATATTTTAAAATCCTTTAACAGTTTGAAGTTCCTGCTGTCATTCCAGCGCGCAGGCGTTTACCTGGATTCACTCGGGTCCAAGAGCTGTACCTTCCAGACAATTAGTCAGTCAGAGCTCCATCACCCATTCAAAAAGCTTCTATAATAACCAGTGGGATACCAATTAGAATAATGTGCTCATATCTCATATGCCAGGTTTCACTTTCCAATACCGAGGTCCATTAATAAGGTTGAGCGGCTGTCACAGACCAGCGTTCCGTCTGAAATGGGTCAGAGGTTGCGAAATCAAATGGGATGTTGAAAGTACAGGCGTGGGGATGTGAGCTGTGAGTCTGCGAACACGTCTGGGTGATGAGACCAGCGCCTGGGCTCTGATCTGCAGATAGCGCGTCATGATTCAGCCGGTGTCAGGGATGTTTTGCAGAGGGTGCATGCTGTACCGCCGCTCCTCCAACAGGCGAGAACACCCTATAAAAAGCATATTGACTGAGGAGAACGGAGCCTCCACGTCTAGATCCTTTCCCATCTAGTCACTGCCCCGGAGGGTCAACACAGTGACTGTGGTCATTGGGAATGTTACCACACCCTCATTGTGAAGAACAAACACGATTCTGGCCGCGATGGGTAATAAATGAGACCAAGTTCTTTACTAAGGCATGTGGAGCCCAAGGCGGTGGAAACGTTGCTCTATGACAAATACCTGAACCTTCGCCTGATATAAACCTGGAGGAAAAATGAAACAGCCGAGAAGCAAAACATAGAAATATGAAAATAGCCAATATCAATAACTTTGACTACGATGCGTCGTACACAATTCACCTTCAGAATATAAACAGACAATAATAAATAGAATTCCATCTCTTGTGTGGCTGCAAGTTGCTGGATTATTGCGTATTAGTGACCAAACAAGTTTCACATTTGGAGGTTAATATCCTGTCTTTTATGTCTATGCAGCTGCTGTAACTTAGTCATATATGGCTTTTGGAATCATGGGCTGGATATCAATTCAGAAGAAGTCTCAGAAAATCTTTGTTGCATTGAATAAAAAGAATTATATGAGTTTTTCACATTTATGACTAGTTTCATATTTATCATATATGAATGGCAGTGGTTTATCCTTATGACCCTATGAAACAGCAAAGACACTATTCCACTACTACAGTACTTTCTCCATATTGTTAATTAAAAGCATGTGAAAACTTAAAATGGTTGTGGAGACCTGTAGGTTCCTTTTTATTCATGCTTTATCCATTTTGCTTAGAAATACATTTCATCTTTACTTCTAATGCTCTAAGTTCTACAGTACTGCACAGATAACTGTGCTGTGCATCACTAAAAGCCTCCACATCACACAAGTAAGCGGAATTGATTTCTCCGAGGAGCTGCACTACAGAAAACATCCCGCTTGGTTGATCCTCCCCTCAACGTTTCAGTCGGCTCCAGCTTTAACTCCGAATAAAACAGCAAAGCACAGTAGCTAGATTTGTTTCAAGAAGCGATGGAGTCAGTACAGCGTGTTCAGCGTGTATTAGATCCTCGCCGTCCCTCTGCTCTGATATCTACAGGAACTTTAGTTGGTGTGTTCTTCACTTGTTCCCATTTTCACTGTTGTGCAGAACCAGGACATGGGCACAGGCCTCAGTAAATGAGAGAGGAGTTTATCTGTAATCCAGGGGCAATGATTGTAAGATTAGATTGTTTATTTAATCTTACAGTGATGGATTATATTTTGGTTTTTCAGGAGAGTGATTCTTATAATTACTTTTGTGAAATGTAGAGAAAGACGATGAGTTATCAGCTGTGCCGGAGTTTCCCCCCCCCCTTTTTTTCCCATCAGTTAAATGAAAAGCTAAGCAACGGCGTGTTATTTCTGCCAGAGAGGCTTAGTTTAATATGTGCCAAGTTGTTCAGAGGCGGGATGAAACTCGTAATCAGATACAGTCCCCTCTGGAGCTGCCGGAACGACGAGGCTAATTCATCGGGTGCGCTGTACAGCGAAGACGCTTGGGTTCAAGATCAAAACACTGATATGAGACTAAAGTTCAGAATTGGTGTAAGTGCAGCTCAAAACCAGTAGTTGTCATTTAGATGCAGTGAAAACGCCATTACAAATAAGATAATTATTATTTACCGTAATGTTTAACACATTATTCAGTCGCACTGACACGACAGAGGCCGCTGGCCTCGCACATCTGGACGCTCCTGCTGCACGTCCATACGCCGGCCCAGTCATGGCATCGCCAACAGCGGCCTGTGGCTTTAAAAACGCCCCTTTAGAGGCCGCAGGGAGCCGTGGGTGAGTGGGGGCCGCGGGAGATCTCGCTGTGAGCCGTTGAACGGCCCTGGAAATAGGGCAGCGCTGTCACTGCGCTGACGCAGAGGCTTCGAAGGATGCGGCCCCTGAATTCAGACAATGGGGGAAAGTGACGCGCAAGAACCAGTGTAATAAATATTAATAAAACCAACTGGAATACGTTGTCAGGGAACAATGTGTAGATTCACTTAGGACACAGTGTTCACCGACGATATAAAGAAGCGGAAGCCCAGAAAATACCAATATGTCCTGCTGCTCAGACATCCGATCCAGAAGGCGACGCCGCCTCTCACCTGATTTGTCCTCGCCGTCAGGAACCAGCGCGTTTCTCCAAGTGATTCGTGAGAGGAATTGTTCAGTCGCGGTCGCATCCCGCACCGCGCGTCTCCCAGTGGCTGTGGTTTCCAGTCACAGTCCTCCGGGGCAGAACCGGTCCAGAACCGGCCCGGGAGTGACGTGCGGTGGGCGTGGAGTCGTGGGGAGTTTGCCACGGCGCCCATTTTTACACGCGCCGAGACAAATTAACACCTTTTGTTGTTTGTGTCTGTCACGTTATTAGACGGTGCCGCGCGCGCTCTGCGCCCACGCACGGATAAATCAGCGCTAGGATGTGAAAAGTTGTCAGAAAAAGTTTTCTATTTTCTCATAATCACCGTAAGATTTCAGTTTTTAATTCTAAAACGCTGACACGGAACCTCTTGTGGCGCTTTTCTCCACGAAGGAAACATTCTCATTGTTATTGTGCATCGGTATTCCGCGTCTCTCGGCGGCGTCTGTCTCTATAATAACGGTGCAGAGCAAACCTGGAACGTGACGCTCAATAGTTGACCCATTGAACGCATAATGAGCCGCGGTTCGCACAGATCCCCGCGTCTGCGTGCGCGTGCGCGTGCGCGCGCCGCAGACGCCTCTCGCCTCCTCGCGAGCCCAATGCGGACGCGTAGGTAACGATCTGTCATGTTTTTGTTGAGGCGCGCGCTCCAGGCTTTGTGTCCTCATCAGAGACTCATCCTCCAGGCGTTTAGGAACGTTTCATCTTGAAACTCCTTCCATGGCGTCATTATCCGCAATTTGCCCCACGTCTTAAGGACCCAGCTGATTGATCGCTCGCTTCTCTGGGACCTTCGTGAAATAGGGTTTTCTAATTCAGTGTCACTGTATTGTGGGTGCTTTATTTGCATCTCGACACGCACGGTCCTCCCAGTGCACGTCTTGTCAGTTACAGACGCTTATATTTACGGCACAGATCAGATGTCAGGTGCAGCGCAAAATAGACCGAGAAGCAGCGTTTCGCCGTTGAAATGCGCCCGGATCCATTATGATCCGAGGAGGGAACGTTCCCGGCACCTGCGCATTTGCAGATACCGTTAGCACGTTTAAAGCAAGCAACAAAAAGCGTAATTTATTATCACCTCGGTGCAGTCGGGAAGAATGAAACGCTCTCTCTCTCTCTGTGGGGTGTGAAAGAGCAAAGCACAACCTTTCTGCTGTTTCTGTTGTGTCACTGATAGGAAGAGAGGTTTAGACGCCTTAAAACATATGCGCTTTGCTGAATCTGAAGATTCTCCATGTGCCAGGCGACGCTATCTGGAGGTTTCTTGGGTTTTGCTCACAGAACCCGTCCAACTAATGAACCGGACTCCCACGGGACCCTCCCCAGGAACGGGCGGCTAAAACAAAGCTACCTCTGCTGCAGGACACGTTCGTTAGCGTCCGCGGGCTCAGGAAACGCCAATTAACGGCTCCTCAGATTAGAACGCATATCAATGCTTCCCGGAGTTCAAAGAGGCCGACGCCTCATCTTCATGGTTGAGTTGCTGCAAAGAAACCTGCGAAACTTCAGTTTGATCGTATTAATTTTGAGATTTCCGGCTCCAGCTGCTGCGTCTCTGACTTGGCTGTGATCCACAGACATTAATATTAAAGTCCAACACACCATTCTGCCTAGATTAGTGGGACAATGACGAGTCCTTAACACCACTCATTTGATCTCTAATTATATTATTTAGCTAAAGTGAAATGCGCTCCATGCATTAAAGAGAAATGTTTATCTGTCTTGATACACTGTGTAATTACACAATTACGCAATAGGGCGAAGCACAAGCGCCACTAATGATGTGGTTGGTCACATGAAAATGATGCCATCCAGGGTGGCAAATTACTTCAAATCACCCACGAGAACAGCTGCTCTCCTCTCAGTGTATCAAATCTATGGAGAAGTAGAGCAGGGAACACGGAATCTGCGCAATATGTGGGAACCTCTAATAGGAGGACAAGCGTGAACGTCTGCGTCAGGGTCTTCAGCATTCTCTTTGACAGAAGTGGAGCATAATAAACGGGCGTAGGTCTTTACATAGCATCGCGTCTCCTGTTGTTTTGTTCTTCAGAGTGCTGATTCAAATGAACCAAAAATCTGAATGAGAGGAACGAAACCAGCTTGGAAATAGTGTTATATAACGCAAGTGAGGCTGTTTCTAAAGCCATGTACTGTATTTCTCATCAGCCTGATTTCTACTGTTATTGCCTTTGAAGTTTTCTGGCTTTCAAACAACACTTGATGAAAATTGATTCGAAAACACATCAACAAAAAACTTTGGGGCAAACTGTCTTTTCGCGCCGCATTTTTCCAATGCTTGTTTTTGCAAAACCTGGAGATCCTTATATAGAAACATGAGATAATGAATTTGTATAATGTTCAAAGACAGAACAAGAAGATCATATTTTTAAAGTCCTATCTTAAAACATTGGCTGAAAAACATTTCTCAAATTTCACAAAAAGTATATAGAAATAGCAGCCATTTCTCTATAGGCTATAAGAAGTGCATGTAATGAAACAGCTCATCTTCAGCAGCGAGCCGTGAGCTGTTATGTAAAGACGTCCAGTCCACTGAGACGCTTTCAACATTTAGGAGCTACCTCAGCTTGCTCTGCCTTTGTCTTCAGCTGGCAGTGAGGAACAAGCAGCTACTTTAATAAGGCTGCTCTGCTGCTGGAAACCAACAGACCCAAACGTTTCAAAGCCCGGTTCAAGGAGGCGCTGAAATTATGAGCTCAAGGTTTAATAAAAAGAGAATGATAGCGACTTCCTCTGACCCTCAGGACAGGCAGGAGGCAAATAAGTGTGTGTTTTAATATGAGTTTTATTCTACAGTTGTCTTGTCCTTATGCTAAATTTATATTTTATTGATATCAGATGGCGGTGACGTAAACATGACGCATAGAAATACTAATAATTTGTTGTAAATAATTGAAAAAATGGAAAGAAATCACTGAATGAGACTAAGTTTCCCTTCGTCCTGTACTGTTAATTAACATTTGAATTGAATTCAAAGCGAAGATACACTCAGCACTCGCTTGGCAGTTTTACACACTGGCGGCAGCAGTGGACAGGGAGCGGCTCTGAAAACGCCCGAATTCAATTTAGTGTGGAATCCACAAAGCACGTTTACCAACCCAGCTGGTCTGCGATGGCGTCTTCCCAGACAACACCGCAGGGAATGAAGGTGGTGGGAATTTAATTGGCGAGTCAAACTTCTTCATGGCTGCTCACTTCCTGCTTTTTTACAATTAAACTTTTACATTTTTGGAGAGCTTACGTCCTGTCTATATCTAACAGCACAATTTAATTCGGGCAAATGATGATTCCTGGGAGATTTAAAACATCATGGAAACTCTTCACTTCAATCCAGTTATGTTAACTATATTCATACTTGCGATTTTAACAATTTGTGAATGGACTAAGAGAGAATATCCAACACTTTATTTGAATCAATTACTGTCTCAGCATAAATTAAACACTGCATGCAAACAGAGAAGGAAACTAAAGTGGTACAATGTGATTTTATCATTTAGGCAAAAAAGAGTGAGTGAGTGAGATTGAAGACCGTGTTCTATCCACAAAGGACTCAAAGGAAGGTTTGCCATGAAATCGGTGTCACTCTGAACACTGACAATCAGGGCACAATCAGATCCGGTGACACTTGATGAAACCTTTCGCTGGATGTGACCCTCCAGTGTGAAAGACTGTCATCTGATTTAATTCAGCAATCACCACCCAGCTCAAACACCTGATTGGCTCTATTTTGCCTGCGCTCATGCAAAATCAGTCCTTCGGTGAGAGGGGATTACATCTACTTCAGGTCGCATTCATAGCAAGAAAAGGCAGTTTCCCTGTGGTTTGCCACAAGCTGCTGGGAATCATTAGGACCAACCTTGATTGTGTGTCTCCTGTTGTCTCTTATGATGTGATGACCATCAGTAATATCCAATCAAAGCTTTCTTTTATTGCCTGCTGCTATGGAAACTGAACTTTCCTTATGCGAATTACACTGGACATGATGAGATTTGTACAGTATTGACACTTGAATGTGTTGCATCATTCCACTTCAAAAATACTTGGGATGCATGAGGGTGGGAAGCCTAATGAGAAAAGCTGAAGAGACACAGATAGCGGCTCGGAATGAGATTGGCTGCCTGCAGGAGGGATGATACTGAATGTCCTCACATATGCTGCTTATGAGAAATGGCATGTTTTCTTTGGTCATATATTTTTCCATGTTTCTACCAGGATGTTTCAGCGTAAAAGCCCCGTAGCGTATTTATTTAGCGATGTCCTTCGTACGGCCAAATCAATATCCTCAAAATATTGCCACTGTTTGAGTAAAAAGATGCTCTTCCTCCTTCATGGCCTCAGTGCTGGAGTTTGTAGACACCTCTTGATACAAATGTATTTCAGGAGAGAAAAAATGTGACTTAACTTCAATATACAGCACTTAAAACAACAATCTGAGCTAATCGGTTTCTTCCCCTCAGGCAAAAAGATGCAGAAAAAGAAAATCCACAGTTTGAAAACTAAAGTATTGGCATCTAAATTAAAATAAAAAACAAACAAACTGATGCGTAAAAAAAAATAAAGTGAAAACCTTTTCAGCTGAACAGATCAGAGCGCCTCGGACAAAGCTCTGCTGCAGCTTTAAGGAAAGCTTCGTTTGGATAATCTGAAGGAGCTGCACATATTACAGCCACATTAAGGATCTCCAGGCTGCAGCTGGGGCATGTGCAGTAAGGATCTAAATGAAGCAACCTGCTGTGAACCAGGTAACAGTAGAGCTTTCCAGCTGTGAGAGACATGTTCACGGGGATTATAGCTCATTGGGGAATATTAACAGCTCATTAAACATTAATAGAGCTCTCAGATCAGTATTTGTACTTTGTACCACTTTCTAGCTGGAGCATATGTGACATTGAGAAGTGCAATAACTGATGTTTAGTCACATAAAAGAAACAGATGTCTGCTGCAGAGCAAAGTCATTTCCAGGTAAATAATCCAAACAGGAAAAAATCATATTGAGTTGTCAAGAAATGCCAAGCATCACCATCGGCCTGAGGGGAAGGGTGGGTGAGAAAAAAGCATTAGCAATGCTGTAATTGGCTGTAAATAGTCCAAAACACTTAATGATGTGGGAGTGGAATTCATGCTGGCACATATGATAATCCCCTTGTAATGAGAATTCACTAGATATCACTGGCTGTGTTCATGTCCCAGCATCTCTAAAAGAGCTTAGCCACTGGAACAGTAACAATAAGTCATGGAGTAGGAGATCAAACACACAGAAAGAAATAATTTATGCAATCAGAATGAAAAAAGGTGGGCTGTGATTTCAAATGTCCATTATTTCTTTAGTGTTTGATGATTAAATCAAAAGGTTTGGGAAGGAAGGACAAGTTAATGCTGTCATCCTTTAACAAGGTTTGGTTTAAGTGGCGAGAAAGGAAAAGGAATCCACTCTGAGACATTTTACTTGTCAAAGATTAGACTGCAGGAAAAGTAAGCCTCACAAATCCCAAGTCAAAGGAAGCAAATAAAGACAGAGGAGTGTGAACAAACATGTCATAAAACCTGAATGTGTACAGTATGACTTTTCCTCTCAAATCTAATGCAGTGGCTTAGAGAGAGAAGCATATCAATCTATTACAGTTCAAATGCCAGTAGAAGTGGAAACCACACTTACACTTGAGTAATTGTATTTATGCAGAGTCTAAAACTTGATATAAGCAGATACACATGTAGATACTTTTGACGATTTAAAGTAAAATTTATTAATTATTTAGTAATTTAAAGTAAAAATATAATGCAATGTTTTCTGGATGACCACAAGCAACATGATAAAACGTTTCTTCCTAATAGACCTGCATCAATTTGAATTGGAATGTGAAGGAAATCCCTAAATAACTACTGAAGAGTAATGACAGCTGTAATAGACAGTAATGAATACTGATAAATGCAGCAGATGGACATAAATTAGTCATCGGGGTCTTTAAAAACTGCTACAGTTGAGAGTAAGAAGAAAGACAGGAGCTGCCAACTCTCTGAGGTTGAAATACATTTGCGTGTCATTAATTAAAGGGACCCATCCGCTGTTTTTGCTTGAAATGAAATAAGGAATAAAATTTAAATATATCCACCTAATTCCTGCAAGGAATTCCTTTAAGGAGCTCCTGGCTCGCATTTGCTCACTAACCCTCTGTAGTGACTGACTGGTTAATAAATAAATAAATAAATGCTGTTCCAGGGGTCACTTTTTCTGGAAGAGGATGTTTTGGAATTTAGTCAGAACCTAGCTTTATTTTCAGAAACAGAAATTGTCAACATTTTTACCAGAACATAAATGTTTATTATTGCACATTCATCTGAGGGAAAAGGCAGCTTTTCAAAAACGTATAATAATTCTTTGATGTTTGATTTTCCACGCGGCATCGTGGTGTTGTGCTGAGCTCTGTTGTCTCCCAACAACAATGTCCTGCGGTCGATTCCCCCACGCGCCCCCTCCCTACGAACCCTTCGGAAACCGAACGTCAACAAACGCACGTGCCGCCCTCCCGCTTGCCGTAGTTGGCTCCGCCATTTTTTCGACGTCTCTCGTTGCTAACCGCAGCGTTTCCTGGATACCCGCTCCGCTCGACCACGCGAACGGAGCTTCCTAGTGTTGCGTGGACGTGCAGCGAAACGGTCGAGCCGCGCAAGGCGCGTGGAAGAGCACGGGGGACGTTGCCAGGTAACGTCGCTTTTCTTTGGCGCCCTCGCTTCGCCGGTGCTAACTTCCGTCAACAACGACGTTAACGTAGACGTTAGCTTCTCTCGGAGTCACGTTACGGAACTTGCAGGAAGTTTACACATGGCAAAAGTACAGTGTGTTACATTGTGTGTCACACCAGGACCTCTTTGTGCATAGTTAGCTTCATGTAGCATCCGATGTGGCCTGTTTGACGTTCACCGTAGATTTACCAACTTAATCTGTCTGCTAATGCAGCACATCCTGTAGCATGTCTGAGACGTTATACTATAAGTACAGTAGAAGTAAACTATAAAACGGTCACACTGAGGGTGAGCTGACATGATCCATTTAAAACATAAAAAAGTCCAATCTGGGGAAAATTCTATATACTTTATACAAATTAGAAAGCATACAAGGAAAGCATACAAAGACCATTAGATACAAAATCTAAATAAAACGCGAATATTTGAATAATAAAAGATCAAAAACACACCTGCCATAGAGCAGTAATTTATGAATAGATTAATCAACAGAAGAAATAAAAAATAAAGCGTAGGAACACGTTTGGAAAATTCTATTTAACTTTGAACCAATACATGTTTTACATCATGAGGACGTTGCCTCTATCAGTGAGCAACATTTACCTCAAAGCGGCTTCACCCTCTTTGGTTCTGACTCTAGCTTAACCAGCTGCCCTAAAACATCTGATAACCCAGTTATTTAGTGTTCAAAAAATTAATAATTCAGTACACAAAATGTGAGAATGCCTTGTCGTCAGATTGTCTTTTTTGTTTGTCCATCAATCTGGGCACAAAGATATTCAGTGACCAATTATACAAAAAGAAACATCATCTTATATTTGAAAAGCTCGAATCAAGGATTTTTAGGATTCTTGATGCCTTTTTAAAGATTTGATTAATTCTTTTATAAGATTTTTACTTGTCATTTATCTCTGTACTCTGAGGCACACTGCTTAAGAATTGTTTATGAACAGAGATACTTTATATTGGTTTAAATTATATCAGACATCACTCACAAGATAATAAAGTAACTCATTAGTCAAATAATCTGTGGGGTCAAGTAAATTCTTCGTAGAAGGTGTTTGCACTGAACTTATTATGATGCATTGGTAAACAAAGCTGGATGTACTTGATACAGTAAGACAGTTTTATAAGTACAGCTTTTTAAGTACAGTACTGTATTGAATCATTATTGAAGACACCTCTGCAAATACATTAAGTTCCAGAAAGGTTCATGACATGGTGCAATTCTTTGAAGAGATTGGAAGGATTACTGAATCATTAACGTTAACCTAATGATAGTGATGCATGTGGTGTCATACAGGTCAGAAGATCTGAGTCCAGTAATGATCTAAAGCATGTCTTCACAGGTTTAATCCTAAATCTTTACTCCACATTTTGCTAAGGGAGGCGCCGCTGATAGCAAAGGTTAATCCTTCTATTGATTAAAAAAGGAGGACGCCATTTGTTGTCGCCCACTCTGTGTCCCTGTTGTCAAAAATAGCATCTGCAGAAAGAAGTGACAGGTGCTTCAGGCTTTCAAAAAAAGTGAAAACATTGTTTTTTTTATCTGTTGCAGAGGTGTAGGTAATGATTTATTTTAAATTTCAGGTATTTATTTGAAAATAGTTTGTTTAGTTCCTGTTCAGTTTCAGTATACAGTCTGATGTGTGTTTGAATTAGAACTAATCAACACTGTAAGACAAGTAAAGGGTGAGTCATTACATGATTTGACAGTGGATGTACATGTGCAGCAGGAGTCTAGCAGTTCTGAACCTGAGACTCAAACCACAACAGTTCTTGGTGTCATATTATGGTTCCAGTGGACAGAAATATATTTAGAGCCAATGTCTTTATCAACATGAAGCTTGCAGCCAATCTCAGGTTGAATCAAAAGACCTGGCCTTTGCCCCTGTGTGTTGGAATAACAAGATAATGAATTCATAATCCAGTAATCTTTTAATTTAACTGCTCATTGCACCACCGATGCAATTTATGCAAAAATAATTATTTTCATTATTAGTTATTTACACTTATATTTTTCACTAGTTGGTTGAATCTGAGCTGTTCTGTTTTTAATCAGTAATTTAGACATGAAATCTACAGTGTGACTGGATATTTCAGTGTTGGTTGCTCCTATGTGCATTTAAAAAGAGAACTCTGGTTTACTTTTTTGTAAGGTTGTGACGAGGGCTAAAACCAGCACACACTAGATACATATATACATACATAGATACATACACTAGAACAGCTGAGAGACCCCCTGTCTCATGCTTCACTTAGTTTTAAACATTTAGATATAGGTTTGTTTAAAGAATCCCACACTTTCAACAACTGTGAAAAGGGATAAAGAAGTGTTTTACTGTGCCATGATGATGATGATGATGATATTATTATTATTATTATTATTATTATTATTATTATTATTATTATTATTATTATTATTATTATTATTATTATTATTATTATATTTGTTGTTTAATACATCAAGAATGAGTCTCATTTCCATTTTATTTGTTTATAGTATAATTGCTTTGCTTCCACTTGGACCTGATTTATTTAAGCAGTGTTAAGGACTGCTGGACCTAGATGTAATATGGGTGTCAATATTCGTCATGTCAGCAGGTTGTGCTTCATTAATCCGTCTGATTGATCCGGCATCCATGTGGTTCCATGACCTTGCTTTGCACAAATAAGAACTGCATCTATGCCACTGTTACCTGATCTACTGCTCCTCTGATCGATTCGAGCTTGACTTATTGAATGCACAGGACAGAGACAAATGTGACACCAGAGCTGTGAGTGCAGGGGGGGTTTACATGTCCACCACACTAGGCGGTGTATTGTTACATTATATTATATGCACACAATCGTCGGTGTCAGAGTAATCGTAGAAAAAGTGATTGCATCATTAGGCTACTGATATTATTGAGCATCAACTGCAGTCCTAGTGTTGACAAACCTGAAGGGATGAAACTAAGAAACTAAATAATTATTTAGGAAGGACACTCAGGAACTTGCATATCAGTGTGAAAATGCCAATAGTGATGTGTCATGATTTGGAGACTGGACTACCTTTTGTAGTTGTTTGCATCTGCTTTGTCAAACCCCAGATCTCAAACCAGCAGAGCTGCTCTGCAATGACATTGACACTGCGGCTGTTAAAACCAGACGTCCTTAGAAAATGGCTGAAGTGAAACAGTTCTTTAAGGAAGGAGTGTCCATTATTCCTTCTTCCTTCTTTAGTTCTAATCCAAAGCTACAGGAAGTGCTTACTTGAGGTTACTGTTGCATCCAGACATTCAAATACTGTTACCATGAGTCCCTGGCTCAGACTGAAGCAGGTCAGTTTATTTAAATGCTATATTTGAAAAATCCCTAAAGTTACTTGAAGGGTTTCTCTGTTGTCTCTCTGTTAGAACGCCACTCCACAAAGTAAGTTTTGTCAGTAGGTTTTAATATAGTCACATTTTTGTGCACAGATCACAGATTTGTCATTTCAGTTAAACATGTATGTTGGGTGACCTTGTCTGTCTGAAGCAGAACTAAGCCTGAATACGAAAACAGTAACCTTACATCTAAAGTTCTGACCTGCATTCAAATAGAAGTCACTCTTTTACTTGAGCGTAGCCTCTTCAAAGTAGGATCTTTAATAAAGGTGCCTAGTTACCAATACTTTGCTGTGGTGTTTACATGGAACAGAGAATGCAGCTGCTTTGTGACTAAAGGTAAAGGCTAAAGGCCAAAGTACCATTTAAAAAAGTCAGATTGTATAAACAAGAGCACAACAACAAAAAAGAATGCTTTTGACAAATCTGTTCTGCCGGCTTTCGTTTCTACGCATACAGTGAAAATATGGACACTTTCCACTCTCTGGTGCACATGGCTGTAAAGGAATAAGCAGCTTTACCAGTGATGTATGTAAAATAATGCTTTGTCCGTGTGACTCATCTCTGTGGGCTCAAAGCAAAATGCCTGCTAATTCCTCTTTCAGTCTTAATTGAGTTTATTAAAATGCATCCCAAGTATTGTCAATATTTATATTACTTGCTGTAATTGCTGTGAGTAGTGGGCACTTCTTCTCTTTCAGTGTCTAAGATAAGCATTGTGTAGTGCAACAGCAGAGATTCAATTAAAGTAGTATTAGGCATAAAATCACCTGTCAGTTGTGACAGCAAATAACTTAATAATATAATACAGACATTGTGCAGGTGTAACATAGCTATAGGGTGTTGCTATTGGAGACAAAAGAATCCATCAGACTTGTCTAGGTTAAGGTGTCTACCTTATCCAAATCTTCTTTTGCCCTATTTTCATGACTTTTTGGTGCTAAAGCTGCTGTTTTGAACGGTCCAGCCTTTGGGAGGTCTCCTATAGTCTTATAGTGTCTCCACCTTTAAGGGAACAAGAAATTGGGTTTCCTCATATTCTACTGTCATAAGCAAGTCCTTAAAAGCATTAGAGGCTTCTGGCATCTTCAGTCTAAATAATGTGGTAATCTGTTGGGACACTTGTTCTAGTTATTGTTTTACAGTGAAGTCCAAAGCATAAAACTATAACCCTTTATTGTGATCTGATCTGTCGATAAATATTAAGTGAATTTATTTATTTGTTTGTTATAAATTTTACACAATAAATTTAGATTGTATCTTTTCGATCTGTCTGACTAGACTTTCCTGCCTTAAGCCAATCTACTTTAACACGTCCCGTGTTCTGAACCAAAGTGCTTTTTATCCAACTTTGGATGAGGAGAGATGACATTTTTCATTGTGAGATGTTTTATTGACCCTCCAGGGAACATAGAGACAGGATGACAGAGGCAGGTAGTGAGAAGGCGGCATGACAGTGAATCTCAGTAAATCTGTTTATTATTTGTTGTCTTTTAATAATAGTAATAGTGGTAGTGCATCACTTTCCAAAAACTCAAGAGCAATTGAGTAAAACAACAGTGCAACAATGACTAAATGCTAAAAACAGGACAGAAGAGCACCACTGCAATTGAGTGGATTTGAAGACAGGATAGGAGTTGTTGTCATGTTTCTGATGAGGTTCCTGTATTAAGTAGCACAACAATATTCCTCTTTTAGAAGAAGAGTTGTTGTTATTTTTGTTGTAGATTTTCAAGATTTCTCTCTGAAATAAACAACTGTTTTTGTTGAGCACAGGCAGTATTTTCTTCTAGGCTTTGTTTTATTTACAAGGTGGGGTGATGTTAATGTGCAGATGAAGTCACTTGGCATAGTAACCTAATTATATTCACCTTCCTTGTATTCTGTTCCCTTCTGTTCCACTTCTCTGAATCAGATGTTAAAAATAAATCGGTTTTGTATCTACCTTCCAATATAAAAATAAACTAGCCTAAATGACAGTATGGGAGCAAACACTGTATTTCTCCCAGGAGGCCTAAACGTTGAATGGTGAACTCGCTGTTATTCCAAGTGTCACATAGGATGTGTTTCAGGCCTGTGTAAGTACACAGAGGATGAATGGTGTCCTTGCAGTGTGTTCCCGGGATGAATGTGAGTGCATTGCCTCAGCTGAGCTTTCAAGGCGTATCCCCCGTGTTTGAGAAGCACTTAGCCCTAAACGCAGAGCAGACCATGCTATAGAAGCTGCCCCTCTTTACCCCGGGCAGAATGAATTGCTGTTAAAATTATCTTTCTACCTTGGTACAATATGCTTCATCACTCCCTGTGGCCAGTCATTTAGGCTATCTGGCTTTTCTGCTTCAGGGTAAATCTCCTCATCAGATGTCGGTGGACGCTGATCATATGTGAAGTGTCTGAAAGGTGTGAAGTAGATTAATTTCATACTCCACTAAGTCTGGAAGCTGCTATGACATTGACTAGTCGAGGGGTGAATGGACTTTCATGTTAATCCAACAGAGGAAATTGTCTTGTTTTCATCATGCCCAAAAACCATCAGTTTTCAAACAGGTAGAACTTTTGAAATTCATGAGGTGAACAGTGCGACTTGTGCTTTAGTCTTTGTTTTGCTCTAATTACCTGATCATCTGAAGATGACCTCAGCTGGAGCCGTTGGAGCCGGGCAGTGACTTTCAGAAATGCCGTATTTTTGGTGAGGATGAAAGCGATGGAACTAAATCTCTCGCAGTAGTGATTAGCTGTGAGACTTCAAATAGAGCAAGACGTGGTAACAACATCATTACATATTTTACCCTTGGCTGTTGTGTCCCGCATGAATGACATCAACATATTTCAAGCTAAGAGGAGCTGGAATTGGATTCTGAAATGGATTTGTTCCTTGTTTACAGGATTTTAGAAGTTTGTTTATGTCCGTCTGTGTTTTCTGCTTCATAGAAGGATGGTTTACGCTGAGTAGCATGTTCACATATTTAGCTGCTTCCTCCATATCTGGTAGGAATCTGTAGCAGGCTGGCGGCTGGGCGTGTTTCACACACTGAATTTGTTTATGTGATGTCTGTAAAACACTAAAGCTTCCAACGAGCGAACAACTGAAATACAATCCTACCCCGGTAGATGTTGTAAAGATAGGCCTGGCCCTGTCACTGGGACTTGATGAAAGATACCAACTGATTAGCTGCCAAGACATTTGAAATGACTTGAGTTCTTAAGCCAGGATACAGTTCTGACAGGGCTGTGTGTCTGAAGCAGCCAGACATCTGGATTAATGTGCAAAAGGATTTGACTGGTTTTCCTCCCTCAGAGCAAGTGCTGCAGACAACCATTTAATAAGAACCAATGTCGGAATTGCTTTTTGGCCCGGTTGTACTTTAGTAAAAGTTCCTCATATGAATATAATGAAATGAATTTTACAATCATTTAATGTTGTCAGTGATCAGTGAATAGCTTAAACGTTACCTTTAGTGTCATTCAGACACTGATCACTTTTTGCCAGTGTCACTTATGTCATACCAGCGACTGTGATGTAGAGAGTTGTCGTACACGTGCAAGAAGTGGTATAAATGCCATATCATTTTAATTTCAGGGAACATAATACCAGAGCTAAAGGTCTTTTCAGTACAAGAAATAATGGATCCAGCATTAAACTCTTTCAGAACACGCATGACATCAGATTGAGAAGGCTGACCATTCCTTTAGCTGACTGGAGGGGGCCGTGCTAGTCTCGTCCTCATCATTCCTGCCGTTTGAATAAAGGTTGCAGGCTGCTCATTTAGACATGAAGCTGACACATTCAGCTGCTTTCAGATTAATGGAAATGAGTGCATGTCTGAAAGGGGGCATGAGTAGGTTATTGTTACTGTAGTGTCCATAAAGGTGATTAAGTCACCGCAGGGAGCACTGAGAAAGCGATGTCCTCCATAAGAAGGAATCCAAGCCCTGTGCAGAATCTGTATTTAGCTGATGATGAAACGTAATACATTTGGCTACGATGAAAGGATTTAAATGTGTGCTCATTTGGGGTGAGACACCAGAAGTGTGTGGAGTCCTCTTTGCTCTCAGCTGATATGGCTGCATAATTCACTGGGTGTCTTTAGTTTTTTTTTTTTAACTCTTACATAAGTATGTTCCTGAGTCTTTACCGCGTTTGTGTGAAGTGCCATGTGTGATGGCGGCCTCGGTTTACCAGGGAGGCGACTGACAGCTGTTGGAATGAAGAGAGAATGACACAGACAATTAAAGGGCTGGAGCCAGCCTGGCTTGACCTTCTGATCAATGCACTGCTATTTAGAGCTGGCAGAGCAGAGAGTAGCTCTCTTTTTCCAAACTAATAAAGATGGCATTGAGAGCAGCTTCTGGGGTGGACTGCCAATACTTTTAACACCGCCATCGATTCTCATTACTGTTAATGGTTTCTTTGCTAGTGTGAGCCGGATGTTCAAGTAGGAGTGGGTGGACATCGGCCTCGCCAGAGATTTGGCTGAGGGCAGAGTCGTCCTGTTACGACCCTGGAAGAGGAATGTCTGCCAGAGTTTAAGTTTTCACTGCGTTCACCTCTCGTCACTGCGCTGGCGACGTGTTTAACGAGATATGAAACAGGAAATGCATAAGGTGCAGTTCTTCTCAGCGACATGAAATGTTGCAGCTCTTTTAGCGGCTTTGAGACTTTCAGCTTTCTGTAGCATCTGCACGCGGCGCTTCGTTACGACCTTGAGGCTAGTGGCTGGAGGCTACAGGAGCTGCTACTAGCATAACACACATGTTTGTGGTTGGCGTGAACCGTGAGAAATGTAGACGTCAGCGTGATGCTGAGTGTGTAGGACAGACAACCGTCATCGATTTAGCATTGATTGTGACCTTTTTTGACACTGTCATGAACTGTTTTACTGTACAGTAGCAAAGCTAAAATCAAATATGTTTAGTATTGTATAAAAGAACAAACTAAGTTTCTGATTTAGTGCAAAATAACAAATGTAGTAAAACAGGCTGGTCCTTTATCAATACAACATTCATATAAATTAACATTTGAAGAAACAGCGCTTTTCTTATGGTGATTTCAGAAGTGTGATGGTGCATCCTAGAAGATTAGAGGCATGTTCCACTGAACAGGAGATTGTGTGGCTATATTTCTCCACTCTCCTCCTGCAGTAAATAGCCGTGCAGCAGTCTGGAGTTACTGAACGTTATTTTACTCTTTGCTTCTAATTAGCGAGGAGCCTGAACGGGAACATTACTTTGGAGTATGTTATGCTTATTTGCTTGTGTTTGGACACTTCTGCCTTTTGTTCTTCCTTGCTAAAATGTGGACCTTTACACTGGCACCATGAAAAAACAAAGCAAGGAAAGGTGTGACTGGTCATTTTGCCACAGGGTGTAGGTAAGCAATATGAAATATAAATGAAGGAGCTTTGTGTGAAAACTTAAAATGCAAAGACAGCGGTGCATATCCTTGTATTCCTCCGAGGTCTATTTGCACAGCTCTGGAAAGTTAATCACAATGGCAACATGCTTCTCCTCTGTGTCAGAGCTGTCTAGGGAGCTAGTAGATTAGTACAATAGTAATACAATGCTAAGGGCCAGTTTGGCAATTTTACCCGGAGGCGATCAGGGCATTTCTGGAAAAAAGAGAACAAGACAAAGGCACGTGGAGTAGGAAAACATGAGGCGCGGAACAGTCCAAAAGCAGCGGGCGAAATCCTTCACTCACTGAAAACAATTACAAAAAGCCCCTTCAGGCTGCTAAAAAGCTTTCTGATTGGGGCCTTAGGTTGCACTTTAGCATCCAAAAATAGCTGTGAGGCTGAGAATCATGAAGGAAGAGGTGACTTTCTATATTTTCTCTTCTGTTTTGCAGGCTCCAAGATGAAACCAGACTGCTGCGACATGATGTTGACCAGAGTAAGGTGGTCTGCTGCTTGAGAGGAGCTGCTCTGAGATTGCAGCATCACTGGTATGATCTCCATGACTCCATGCTGTTTGAAGCTGTCTGAGTCTTTTCTCGAAGCCAGCAATGCACACGTACATAGTCCTGTTTCTAACTTAAAACTACAACAAATTTGCATTTAAAATATTTCTAACTCTAAATTATAAAAAAATATTTTATTTTTAAGTATAATAAAATATATATATTTTTTAAATATTTCTAACTTGGGGGTGCTCCGGGAGTATGGACTCCGGGCCCTTTGCTAAGGGCTGTTCGGTCTCTGTACAAACGGAGCAGGAGCTTGGTTTGCATTGCCAGCAATAAGTCAGACCTGTTCCCGGTGCATGTTGGACTTCGGCAGGGCTGCCCTTTGTCACCGGTTCTGTTCATTATTTTTATGGACAGAATTTCTAGGCCGGAGGGGGTCTGATTTGGGGACCACAGGATAGCATCACTGCTTTTTGCAGATGATGTTGTCCTGTTGGCTTCATTGGGCCAGGACCTCCAGCGTGCGCTGGTGCGGTTTGCAGCTGAGTGTGAAGCGGCTGGGATGAGAATCAGTTCCTCCAAATCTGAGGCCATGGTTCTCGACCGGAAAAAGGTGGTTTGCTCTCTCCAGGTTGGAGAAGAGGTCCTGCCTCAAGTGGAGGAGTTTAAGTATCTTGGGGTCTTGTTCACGAGTGAGGGAAGGAAGGAGCGTGAGTTTGACAGACGGATCGGTGCGGCGGCTGCAGTAATACGGTCGGTGTATTGGTCCGTCGTGGTGAAGAGGGAGCTGAGCCGAAAGGCAAAGCTCTCAATTTACCGGTCAATCTACGTTCCTACCCTCACCTATGGTCATGAGCTTTGGGTCATGACCGAAAGGGCAAGGTCACGGATACGGGCGGCTGAAATGAGCTTCATCCGCAGGGTGGCTGGGCGCTCCCTTAGAGATAAGGTGAGGAGCTCTGTCACCTGGGAGGAGCTCGGAGTAGAGTGGCTGCTCCTCCACATCGAGAGGAGCCAGTTGAGGTGGCTCGGGCATCTGGTTCGGATGCCTCCTGGACGCCTCCCTGGGGAGGTGTTCCGGGCATGTCCCACTGGTAGGAGGCCCCGAGGAAGACCTAGGACTCGCTGGAGAGACTACGTCTCTCGGCTGGCCTGGGAACGTCTTGGGGTCCCACCGGAAGAGCTGGAGGAAGTGTCCGGGGAGAGGGAAGTCTGGAACTCTCTGCTTAGACTGCTGCCCCCGCGACCCGGCCCCGGATAAGCGGATGAAAATGGATGGATGGATATTTCTAACTCATCCGAAGAAAAAATACTATAAAGGGTTGAATACTGAGATTTACTTCCCATTTACTTATTAATGTACCATACTATTAATGACACGAATGCCTACAGGTTCAGCCATCTTTAATGTCTGGTTATTTTGACCGTTTAGTTCATTGTAAGTGTCCTTTTCTTTGTTACTGTATAGTTAAAGAGGTGTAAAACGGAGCTTTAAGTCTTTTGCTTGCCAGATATCTACTGTTCTTTATTGTCCCCGAGGCTCAGGTGCTGTTGGCGCTTAAGCTATTACCACTGGAATGTGCTTTGAGATTCAGCAGCAGATAACGGCTGCGATCTCTCCACTAATTGCCTGTTGCCTAAGAACTACTAACTACTGGAGAATGTTGGGTGCATGTCAAATAGTTTTGCTCAGCTGGAGTCTACGCCTGCATTTGGGACCATGCACAACTTATTGCTATTTTTCTGTCTTTGGCATAATTATCTGTCTTTAAATGTAGGAACTGAAGCCAAATAATCATTAAATCTTTTAAAATGATAGTCTAATTAAGGATGAGTGAAGATACACTGTGCAGATGTGTCAGAACAGGCACTGCTTTCTTGTGTCTCGTTTGTAAAGTTGAAATATAGCATATAAATATAATTTTTTCTTTTTTTTACTTGTCTTGAACATTCTTGAAACTTTTTGAAGCCACCGTTCTTCTTCTGTTACTGTCTGTGTCCCTGTGTTCCGGCCGCATTCTGTGTGTGTGTGTGTGTGTGTGTGTGTGTGTGTGTGTGTGTGTGTGTGTGTGTGTGTGTGTGTGTGTGTGTGTGTGTGTGTGTGTGTGTGTTATTACAATTTACCAAACCAACCAGTGTGTCGAGGGCAAAATAGACATTTTGGCAGCGGTTCACAGTTAATGACCATGCACCGGATGCCAATTCTCTGCTCCTCTTCTCATCCAAAACACACAATCAGGCTCATTTGCGCAGGAGATTGAAAGCTCTTGGCTGCGTGTTTGTAGCAGAACTCATTAATATGAGTTGTTACATTCATTTGTAATCATTCGACAGTATTAAATTATACAATGAGGAGTGACGATTGTCCTGATCTCTTGAGTTGACGCTTGCTCTTGGTTACTTAATAATATGCTGTAAATAATACTATTTGCATCAGTACTTTGTGGTGTGTCGTTCTCTACAGCTTTGCGTCCAGAAATATTTGTCACTGAAAGTAAAGGCATCGAGATCCTGAACTCATAATAATAATAATAATAATAATAATAATAATAATAATAATAATAATAATAATAATAATAATAATAATAATAATAATAATAATAGTTTAGCTGCTGATTAAGTCCTCATTCTAATTTTGCACACACTAGATTCCATGTGACAGCCCTAACGTCCCAGTTTCATAGGAAGTCTCATAGAAACAAATGGGCCAAATCTCCAGTTTTTACTGGTCACAGTAGGATGTCCATCACTGCGGCTTTTGGGAAAAACTTTCAAGGTGAATGGTTTGATTAGAGCAAAGACTTTCTTTATGCTGTCAAATTTATGGTTTAACATCACAGCAATAATCCTTTGTCACAGCTTTGTTGTCTTTGAAAACACCCACTAGAGCCAGCTGTGGGATGTGATAAGAGCTTTTTCTCTTTCCTTTCATCTAAATCATATTCAAAACACTGATGTCATTGTCTCAGATTTTTTGCTGAGAGCAGCTCAACTCCCAGCATCTTGACCACACACACTCAGGGTAACAGAGATACTTGCCCGAGGAATGTTCGTCAGCTTCTTACTAGTTATTACCGGGAGCAGCTATTTGACGTTTGAGAGCAACTTAGAAACGACTGTCTGTCTAAAATGGAAAGGATATTACCTGTTATTCAGTTACCAGCTCTGACGCTTTACATGCTGGAACAAATTGCTGTCAATTCCCAACTTCGCAACAGTGATGCAGCCATTTACTGTCAAGTGCTGTGTGCATTTTTGCATTATAACTATAAGTCTCCTGCAAAGTCTGCGCTTGAATATAGCGCATGAATAGGGACCCTTTGCATCAAACGTGTGCAAAACATGGGGATCTATAGTAAAAACCTGGAAGTTTCATTGGTGACCTTTAGCATTGGTTGTCTCAGTCTAACCCTGACCATACTTTAACACTCAAGCTGCTGTATGCATTTAATTGATATGTCCATTGTGTTTGTGACTTGCCATTTATACGACTAGTGAACAAGTTCTCATTATGGTAATAGAAATTATAATATGGTTGCTATTGCTTCCCCCACAACAATGCGTTTCATTTGTATAGAAACGAGAGACGTGATTTGTCAGGGACCTTCGGGGTTGAAAAGCATGACGACGCACAGAGCTACAGCTGCACGCACGCCCGGTGCGATGCCACACACAACGGAGACATTCACACAACTCATTTATTTGCAAATGTATGGCATTGTTGAGAGAGTAATAGCAGCTGAAGGGTGTAGTAAGTAGTTGCCAGGCTAATTGACTACACCTTTTTCCCCACAGCTTCAGTTTTGGTGTCATGGTAGTAGCCAGTTACAATATCTGTGTTTCATCTCCACCGCCAGGCTTTAGTGTATCTGTGTGAATGCAAGTAGAGGATCCGTAGTTTGATTCAGCATTCCTAAAACTCTGCCACTCTTTTCCTAGTGTCATGCTTGAGGATAGTTTTGCTCAGAGATCTGCACTTCAGTCAAAGAAGCACCAGACAAGAGGCTCTCTGGTTCTTGCTATTTGGTCTGTGCAACTCAAGGTACAAACTGTGTCCCCAGGCTTGTATGAACTGTGATAATGGGTCTGATGTGTAATTTCTGTGTGATTTAAATTCTTTACTTGTGTTGGATCTGTTAAACACAGTGACACATTAATTTCAGTCTGTGACATGTTCATTACTGTGTGAAATGCTCTCTGAAATGAAATATTGGTGCTACCAAATTACACACTCGTGCCTCTAATGGGAAAATGTCAGCAGCAGCAGGAGCATAAAACAGAGCCCGTTTGGGGCTTAGACTTTAAACTACTTGTTGCCTTTAATTGCAGTGTGGCAACAGCAAAACTGTAATATCACAAATATACAATTTGATAAAGGCTGTTGAGCAGATAAAAATATGTGTAGTCAGGTGAAGTTTAGGTTTCGCCAGGGTGTGTGTGTGTGCGCGCCCCACACTGTGGCTGTACTTTTGCGTGAGGTGAATCACTACAGTTTGACTGCGTCCCCTCCACTGCCTGTTGAGTGAGTGTGGGGGAGAGCAGCAGCCTGGGTGACGCAAGGATGAGCCAAAGCCATCAATCGTTTACTCCTCTTGTTTGTCTCCATAAACTTCAAATCATACACAAACTTTAGCAGCATGAACTCAAGTCTGTGTCATTAGTTATTGTTAATTGTTGATTTTTACGTTTGTGTGTGTTTTTTTCTGTTGCTGGTCATTTCCTTTTGAATTCGGGCATCTATAACAAGGCAAAACCACGTCCCTCTGGGCGTCATTGGATCTTAACGGTGGCATCTGGAGTTTTGTTTCTTCCACAGCAAAACGCTTTGCTAACTATGTGACATATTTTAATACAGATATGTGTGATTGGTGTTCTCCTATAGCTGAAGGGCCACACAGTAGCAGAGGAGGACACTTTAATTAGTGTGGGCCTTTGGGAAAGCCTTCCAGGGAACAGGGAGGCAGAAGGTCATAATTGATGCGCTCTTTTTATTTTTTTGTGAACGTCACACAGAGCTGCCTTCCTTAGGGTCTCTGTCTTCTTGCTTCTGGGCAGTAGTGGTGTAAATTATTGTCCTGGGTATAAATAGGCTGACAGTCTGTCAGGGCCAGGTGGTCTAATCTGCCAGTTTGGTGTCCTGCTCCCTGCCTGACGAGGTGGTGCAGTGCTTGTTTGTCCCCACATTAACATTGTCCTCAGTGCTCACAGATGGGCCATGAAAACGTGGCCTCAGAGATTCAATTTCACATCTTTCTTTGTTTATACCCAATATTAAGTACTTACAGTCTTAGTGTGGGGCAGTTTTTATGTTCTTCTGGGCAGTAACGTCTGATATTTAAGAATATATTCTGCAGTCACGAAAATCAATAGATCCGTGTTTGAAACACCTCTTGTCATACGTGTCAACGTGAAAACCAGCTAATTTTAGCTGTTTGTCAGACTTCTTGTGGTTCTGCATTCAATTATGCTCCCTTGTATCCAATCTCTCGCCACCTGGAAACAGTATGGCTGCTGAATATTCAGCATAACAAGATTTTTCCCTTGGTGACAGTTTTGGAGCAGCAACAACCATGATTACAGTGTAGTTGCTATAACCTTCCTGACTCTTTTTAATGTTTCGCTCCGTGCAGTCTTCCAAGCTTGACCCCCTTGTCGTTGCTTGGGAAGCCTACTTGAAATGCGTTTTTAATGAGCTTTGTTTAGTGATTAGCCTGATTAGTGCTGTGTAAAAGCCATTGTGCGTCAGCTCTTTGAAGAAGCAGATAAAATGGTAGCTTTCATTATTTCCTCGCCATCAGAGTCTGCGTTTCCCCCTCATTCTGCCTTGCCCGTTTCCATCTCGCTCAACTTTCCCCAATCTTTACTCATTTTCCATCCGAGGTGCCAACATGTCACCGGCAGCGCTAAAGTCTAATGGCTAAGGGAACATCGTCTGTGACACCTGCAGCAAACATGAAGCCTGCTGGGCTGCTGGGTGAACAGAGGGAGGTTTATCTGGGATGGCAGGCCTCGCCTCTATCATCTTGCCAATAGAGACAGCAGCACAGAGCTGGTGCTTCACAGGCTGATAAGGCCCCCAGACAAGGAGCCGCTGCAGTTAGACCTCATTTACTACAATGGAGGGCCGCAACGAAGAAATGCAACTAATATCTCTTCAGAGTTTCCTCCAGATGTAGAAACAATGGCTTATATACAGTATTTAATCATAAAATGACCAGCACATGCCGTCTGAGTTTCATGAAACATGCTGCATTAAAGGGTTGTGTTGTCAAGCAAGCTTTTATCAACTCCATAGTTGTTGCTGCTCCTAAATGTAGTGTTCTGTTTAGAACTGAGGGTTTCTGCCCATTCTGTCCCCTAATTCACAAAAAAAAGTTAGTTTACAAGAAAAAAAGTTTCTGTTAGCTGATGCACACATTTTGGCTACTGAACGACAAGAGTACCGATTAATAATTGAATCAGTTTAATCAAACCAAACATTATTGTTTATATGTTACCTGCTTACAGGTCACCCCTCAGTTTAATAGCACTGTTTCAGTAAATACCGTGTTGTAGAGGCCTCCCCAAGGAGGAAGTGCCATGTGCAGCTGGCTTCTTTATGATCCACTGCTTTCTGAATTTATGACACAGTTTAACTGGTATGTTGCTGTCTTTTAGTTTTTATGGCAGGGATTTGGAAGAAATATGTCTGTTTATATTCCCCCCCTGCATGTTTCCTATGATAGTGAAATTATTGAGGGTGAACGTAACATGAAGTACAACATAAATCAAAATATAAAAATAATTCATCTATGGGGAACGTCCACTTAGCAGCTGCCTAATTAACTGCTTCTTAATTGTAATTTCAGCCAATCACATGGCAGCGGCTGAATGCATTTACTGCAGTAATGTACACGTGGTTAAGGCAATCTGCTAACGGTCCGACAGAGCATCAACACGGGTGATTAAAGTCACTATAAAAGTGAGGCGGTTGCTGGTGCCAGCTGGTCTGAGTGTTTTAGAAGCGACCAGTCTGCGGGCGGTGGTATGCACGGCCATCTCTGCGGTTTACAGGGGAAATATCCAGTGAGAGGCAATCCTGTGGGCGTGAATGCATCGCTGCCTGAAGTCAGGAGCGCGGCCAGAATGATTCCAGCTGATTGAAAGGCCACGGCAGCTCAGATAACTGCTTATTAGACGTGAGCTATAGAAGACAGTCTTGTGAACGCACGGCACTTCAAACCTCCGAGCAGATGGCGGAGCAGCAGAAGAGCACACCTCGATGCCAATGCTGTCAGCGGCGAGCAGGACGGCCAGGCTACCATTCACGAGGGCCGTCGCACAATTGGACAATAAAGGAGTGGAAAAATGCTGCTTGGTGTGACATGGACATAGATGCTTGTATCAGCGCTGCGTGTGGCGACGGTGTAATGGTGTGGAAGTATTTTATGCCACGTCTTGGGCACATTAGTTCCAGTGAAGCAGTGTTTAAATGCCACATGCTACGCTGTGGCATGGAGTGTTGTTGGTGTCTGTCTTTTTATGAGCAGTGAACCGATCTTTTAATGGCTACTTCGCATCGTGTCACAAAGATAAACTTCAGTGTATCAGACATATACGGTTACTTCACTGTGCTTGAATAGCCTCAGTCACCAGAGCCTAATCCAATAGGGCACGTCTGGGAGCCGTGGCTGTGCAGTGGAGAAATGTGCTGCACGGATATGACACTGTCGTGTCCGCATGACGGAACGTCTGAGGAGGGTTTTCATCACATTTTTAATCTATAGAAATAAGGCAATTCAGAAGCCAAAAAGTCTCTAGAAAACTAATTCACAACCACAGTGGGTGCTCACTGCTGAAGGTGGTTCAGCCATAGACGTACAGCAGTCTGAGTTTCCTCTGTGCAGAAAAGGTCATTTAGCACCGCTGCTACTACACGACTGCTCGAAATGCTGAAATTTCACTACATTTTGTTTACTAATCAGGTAAATGCACAGCTGTATTTATGAACATTCAAATTCTGATTAAATGCTGACATTAGCAAAGATTATAGCACATTGAGGGCTTAAATAGTTAAATTACTTGTCTTTAAATAGTACTGAGTGATTGCATGAAGGCAATTATGTTAACACTGAGCCACAAATTTATTTAGTCCTTTTTTTGATATTTGCATGCAAGTTGCTTTGTTCGACTCGTGTTTGCAGCGTCTGCAGGCCGATTGATACTGTACTGCCTGCGTGTGCAGTGCACCTTCACCAGGCCCTTCACGATATAACCACAGCTAGATCTCCAGACTGGAAAATGAGTTCTGTGTTTGTCTAACCATGACAAGCAAACCTGAGTCACATAGTGCCACAGAATGCTCGGAGCGTCCCGTATGTCACCATTAATAAAGAGCGGATTCATGGCCCAACACTCCTGAACCAGGAATACGATCATGCTCACTGTTTCATATAATACAGGGGGTTTGGGTAAATTCTGCGGAGTTGAACCTAACTCAACAATGCAGTCATTGTGTTTGACCTTACTGTTACCTGTAAAAACTGTATTGTTGGACAGAATAAAAACAAACTCTTTGCTTGGTATCCTTGAAGAAAGCTCATTTAGTGTCGTCCCAAACAGAAAAATAGATGATTCTGTTTCCTGCTTTTTTGGATTTCGTTATTTATTGTGTGTGACGACACGCGTGTTTGTGCTTGTCTGGCAAGAAATTAACTTTGTCACAGCGGCCCCAGACAATAGCCGGTAGGAATTGCTGAGCCTAATGTTGCACTCTGGGAACAGTAAAGTCATTTCGCTCCAGCAGACCACTTAATAACTTTGGCTGATGCAGAGTTTGGAAATCCATCAGTCAATTGGGCCAGACAGAGATGAGCAGTCTTCAGAGTGCCCGTGTGCTTAGTATGGGAGGAAACCGGCAGCAGAACAATGGAGCTGCTCTCATTAGGAGCTGGAGTCATATAAAGACATTTAACTGGCTTTTCAACTACATGATATCGGCTAATAAAGCACCCCATCCAATAGACGTTATGTATAATGAACCGATGAGCTCCAGGTAAAACAACAGCTTGTATAATTGGGTTTTATTGCGAGTGATCTCCGTGACCAATGGCAGCATTTTACACTCATCTTACTTTGTTCAGCTTTGTGTAGCCTGAGCCTCTACACAGATCGCACTCCAATCTATTTATATTCAGGTCTCTTTAAAGCACCTGCTACACTGTCTGGCTCTGTCTTGTTGCTTCCCCTTAATAAACACGTTCAGATATTCTGTCAAGTGTTTAGACAGGGACCAGAAAAATGACAAGGACGTGTTGCTTGACAAGCTTCAAGCCTGTAGCGGCTGCCTGTGAGAGCATCCTCTTCAGAAAAACACAGCAATTGTCACATGTTGAAACATTCCCAAGGACAAATATGCTACATTATGGTCTGTTGGTGCATCTGTGTTCATGGTTGAATATTATAAACAATGAGCCAATAAAATTCAGTGGGAAGCTCTGGAACCACTATCTTCCATATGCAGCACAATATGGACCCGTGTGGTAACATCTAGTTCTAGAGAGTCGTAGCGAGTTAAATGCTTTTATAGATAGAATCAAAGAGGTGTCACTGCAGGATTAAGGGTCTGGCTAATTCAATATGTGGCAGCTGCCTTTCACTGGCTTTTTAGTGTGGACCCATCAAATTAAATGTGTTCGATTGCAACCAAACCAAGACCAACCGTTCCAGGTGGTCTTAATGAATAGTGGTATCACTAAATGAGGTTTTTGTTTTTGTAATTAAAAATGTCTAACCTCTCTTTCCATCCTGCAGACAGATGGAGGCAAGGAGAGACTGCAGACGCATTACCACCAATAACATGAATAAGCGTATAGCTCAATCAGCCGCGGTGGTGTTCTGGCCAATATGAGCATATTAGCAGGTGTAATAGTGAGTAAAAGATGCTGTTTCGGTGTAAAGGTCTAAGTAATTAGCTGAGAGGGAAGCAGCGAGCAGTTAAACAGACTTATCCGGCATTCGATCAGCCTGCTCTGTGGTCACGGCCTGGAGAGAACCCCGCACCGGCTGAATGGGGCTGCCATTCTCCTGATAACAAGCGGTCCACGGAGAACAGATAGCATTCCTTCATTATTACAAGCAGCAGAGTGGACGCCAAATTTCGTTTCTTCCCTAATTGTGGATCCTTGCAGCATAAAATACACGAGCGCAGTTTGAGCACTTGGATCTCCTTTCTTTCCTTCGCTCCGTCTTTGTTTTTAATGCAGCCAGGTCAGAGCGGTCCATATGCTGCTGGCACCGACAGAAACAGAATCCGCTAAGAGAGACAGCTGCACACAGTTAATGTAGGACATGGTTTTGTGTACTTTAATGTTAATTAGGCAACTATGAGGAAGTAACACAATGAGCAGACTGTACTCCAGGAAGTCTGGAGGTTTTGTAAAGAATCCTTTCCAGCACCTGTGGTCATCGCTTCAGACTATAGTCAGACATAGACTTGAAGTTTGTTTTTTATGTTCACTACAAAGATATTTAGCAGTTTCTAAAATGGGGCTGGTTGACTCCCTCAGATGAGCTATTGGTTACATTTGATTCCACGTGTCTTACTTGATGAGGGTCTAATATTTCATTCTGCATGTCATAGGTGTGGTGCAGACATGAGGGGAGCCTGTCTGTAGCAGCAGCAGCAGCGCAGCCTCCCTGTCTCATCGTTTCCCCTCTGTACACATGCTTTAGCCTGCCCTGCTACCTTTGTTCCCTGACTTAAGTGCTTGTGACAGGGAGTGCTGAGCTCCATCTCCCCCTTCAGATGCAACACAGCCTTTTCAAACCTTTACTTACCAGGGATTGCTGGACTCAACACCTCTGTTCTTTTCCAGCAACAGTCTCTTTTAACATTCTCCCATTTTTTAAAGACAATTTTAAAGCATAGAATGACTTTTATGTGATATAGACAAAGGATTGTTACCAAGGCATTAAAGCAGCACCATTGTTTCTCTTTATTGCCACATGTAGTAAATATTTACTCCTATTATTGTTATGTCCCCCTTTGTCATACTCGTTACAATACCATAATGAACTAATGGAAACCACTGTTCCTCCCAGTAATAATTCATCCAGCTAAATAGCTGCCGATCCGTTTGCAGCTGCTGTTAAACCCTCTTTAATTTTGTCTGTTTCGATAAAAAAACTGTTTTGGATTTTATTTTATTTGGCAGCACTAAGTGAAATCCTGCGCTGTGGCGTTGACTGTGTCTGTGAGTGAGAGGGAGAGAATGATTTCCCCAACCTCCTCGTTGGCCATGAATGCAAAGACAGCACGAGCCTATGGCTGTTAACCAGCACCGCCTGGCTTCCAGCCCACTCGCAAATTACAGAGTCAGAGTCTCTCCCACGACTGCCTTTGGAGAAAGCGTTCCGTCTGTAAGGTTGAGTCCAAGAACCACGACTACGGCTGTCAGTTACTGGAGTTGGTGGCTCAGAGACCAAAACTGTGTTTGCAAATTATAAGAAATACTTTGGCCTGGTTTATCTTCCCTGCCCAAGTTTTATTCACTACGTTTTTAGTGTGGGGAAATGTAGTGATGCATTTTTTAAATAACCATACCAAATATCTGATAAAAACTACAGGCTGCATTTACGTGGACTCTGCTGTGATGGCGTGGGCTTCATCAGGCTGCTTTAATAGAGTCCGTTTTTGTTCTATGCTTAAGTGAAAAATCCTTGAGTATAACAAGTTGTCTTTGATGGCCTCACAGTCACTGGGGAAGGGAACAGACCGGCTTCACAAGCTCACGCGCGCATTCAAACGTGTTCTGTATGACCCTCTGTCGCTGGACCAAAGCTGCACGTATGGAAGTTCAACTTATCCAAAACCTAAAATGCATTTTCATGTTTTATTCAGTGTTAAATAAGCTGAATAACACAAGGAAGGCAGCTCTTCAGCCCGTTGGGACTCTATGCAGATGACTCCTAGCACACATGCTCATTCTGTTGTACCTTATTTATCTCCCACTGCTGACAGGAGTGAATGTCACTAGTTTTCAAATCGTTTGTTATTTACACTTACTGGATCTGTTAATATGTGAAGGAAATAGATTTAACCTTCAGGACAAAAGGATTCTGTGAGCGTTTGTGCACGACGTGAGCCCAGAGGGTGTTTTTCTGTGTTTATGTCATTAACTGTATTTGTGACTGATCTGCGTTGTGGCCCCACACGCTGCACCGTCGTTGCTGCCAACTCTCCCACATGTTTCCTTGTGTGTCAGAAAGCCTGACAGATTGTCATCTCTTCGACACGTGTCTGTGGGGGCTCATTAAATGGTAGACTACATGACTGCATGTTTGTAATTGTGAAACCAGCCGTGACTAAATGTTTAGTGTATACTTTACATTTTATTTTGCCCGTCTTTAAAAATATGAATTACGTTGATTGTGGAGTCTGCACAATGTCACAGAAATAACCACATCGCTGCAGACGGTGCTTTTATCCAACAGAGCATTTTCATCCCCAAAATCCACGTGACATCTGACAACTGCAGAAATTGTCCTTGTCATATTAAATTTAACCAAGCTTAACTGGGGCGAAACAACATGTCAGCCCTCTGCAATTACCTGGTCTTCTGCACTAATTGATAATAAAATCTGATCTTAGATGATAAAGCGAAAATATTGACCACACTCTAAACATTTGAGAATATTAATGTTGGTTACAGTTCTTTGTGCGCAGTGCTGATAGTCAGGTTGTGTTACTGCATCAGACATAATCACACACAATAATGTGAAGGCTTTTTTTTTGTTGCCTCTGTGTGGGAGGTGAACTGCTTCATCACCAAGATCAGAACTCGGGCTACGAAACAACTAGAGTGCAGGAAAGAGAAGGTGCTCTGGATCTGCCTGTGAAGTTCCGACCAGTTCTTGTGAACTTGGTCTGACTAATCTGATGCCTTGAATTCTTGCAGGGCCCGATGTGGTTTGTGCGCTCCCTGACTACAGTTTTCCTGCCGTGGAGACAAAAGATGGATGGACCTATTTAGGCCATTATGGGGTATCTCCCCTCTCCATCACGACAGGGGCCAGTTGGCACGCAGAATTCTCTTTTCGCTGAGGGGATGCTCTGATCCCTGTTAGACATAGTTGGAGGCCTCAATTCCCGGGTCAAGATGACTAATGTGCTCGATTGTGTGTAAAAATACATATGGAAATACAAAATAGTTCCACAAGGTTACACATGCATCATGTCTGAGTGATGAATCTCTATAGGGCTGGATGCATAAGAATAACACGTAATAATGTGGAGCAGTAAAATTGTTGACTGGTCAACCAGTCCTCGGTAGCAATCTTGCACGATTATCTGTCCCCCAGCTTCTGTGATTACTCTGCCTCGTAAGCATCCTGGAGCCGAATCACAATTTCAGAGACTAATTTCCAAAGCCAGTGTGAAACTTCCCTCGCACTTCTCTCTCATTCACGGTCGTTAATGTAGGCATTTCCTGAAGTTAGCAACTCGAGCCCCTGCTATCTATAGAAAAATCTAAGTGTGTGGAAATGAAAAATGCCAGTAATAACAGATATAATGGGGAAAGTGGGTGCCCTAAGAGTGATGAATGTCATTCGTTGTAGTGCCCACAAAGGACTTTAAAATTGAATTTCCATTGCATCCCCCCATTAGGAAAACCCTTATTTTGCCAAATTAAAATAAGTGTCATTATTCTTCCAAAGTTTCGACTAATGTTGTTCTGATGGAGAGTAAGTGGCCTATTTTTCTGTCCTCACAGTGGGAGCATGTGCTTTTGCTTCTTGGCATTCATTTTGCTTTGGGGTTGTGGTGAACAGTGCTCACATTTTCAGGAGTTTCACTGGTCTAGATGCCCGTGAGGGCTGGAGGAGAACATCATCAGTCAAAGTACTGCTGCTACTACTAGTACTACTACACCTCCCTTAGCATTTGCCTGACTGACTTTTTTGTGATCAGCGTATTACTATTCTTACTGTATGTTGTTTTTTTTTCTTTGCTTGACAGTATAATGTTTCAGAATCACTGTGTACTTGCAGATAAAACACGGATTTAAGTAGCTGTGTAATTTGTACATCTTGGGTTTTGGTTGTGTTGGTTAAAGATGAGCACATTTGTGCAAACATGTGTTCAGTAGCGTTTTATTGCAGATCATGAGTCAGTGCACTTTTGCTTGTTAACATTGTCCTAATAAGCTATTATGGGAGATACAAAGCTGCAGACCATTATGTTTTGAAAGAGGCTTTCAGATTTATTGAAGTGAGTCTTGGGATAGTGAAGCCTTCTTGCTTTTATTTTTTTAATCTCAGTGCTTTTTGTTTGTTTGTGTTAATGTTCATGCTTTCAGAGCTGACACCCAAACACCATCCAGGGTTTGAATTCTTTCTCCCCATTCTCCAAGCATTTCGGTTACTTCCAGTCCAAATTGAAACCACATTGAAACAGCAAGCAGTTGTGCATCTACTCATAAACATTCCCTCGCCATGCTCCGTCCTCAGGGATCAGACTGTCTCCAGTGAATCGTCTTAGATCACCGAAGGTCAACGCGCCACAAACAAACGCAAGTAATATAATCCAGCCTGAGCGCAAGAACATTCTGTAGAATCGTGGGAAGGCTGAAGTACTGGGCAATATCACTGCTTGTTTCAGCTGTTTGTTCCACTGCAAGAAAGTCCTGTTGACAGACTTGAAATATGTTGCACAAGTTGGCAGAGAAGAATAAGGCTAATCTAAAACTGACACAGGTGCAAATGCCAAGTAATGACAATGACTCTGAAGTTTTTGAATTGCCAATTACACAACAACAGATATAGCTAAAAAATGTAAAGCCTTCACCCAAACCTCTGAGTTATATGATGCCCCCAAACACGAGCTGCGTATCTTGGCCGTAGCCTCACTGTTGATACACCTTTGGATTATAAAGCTATATCAGCGTAGCATCTCTGCATTTACAGTACATGGCCTCAACTGAAGCCTGTTCTCGACTTTCTTGTGCTCTTCTCACATCTCTTCCGTGCAACAAAGATGGTGCAAAATGTCATGAAAATCAAACAGTGTCGGCCAAGATATCATTGTGCCTGCCATACACAGTATGTATCAGCATAAACATGTCAGGTAGTGATAGATGAGAAGTCCTGTCACTATCGGACACGTGGGGGAAAGGATAACCTAATGATAACTGAAATTGAGTTGTACATGTTTATTGTGTTGTCATGTGTTGACCTTAAACTTGTGTCTCGGTTGACAATATAAATGTGGCAGTGATAAAACCCCAAACAGCTTAAAACCCTTCCCATAATGATACCCATAATAAAGATTATAACCCATTTTCAAAAAGGATATTTTACATTTTAAAGCAAAAGTTGACAAATGTCAACTAGTTTAGTCCTTGAACTAAAGGTGAAAAGCTGAGAATGTTCTTGTAATGTAATAATTCTGCTGAGGCTGTCAGCAGAGAGGAGCGAGGTTTGGGATGACTGTGACCTTCTCCGCGGCCTGAGAGTGTGTTGGCATGGCATGACTGATACAGATTATCATAGCTACAGAAAGCCAATTACTCTGGTCATCATGGGCCCCTCAGGGCTCCTCTTGGTGGAATGAAATGCATTACACAATTCTCTGTGCGTCCTGCTGGCAGCGTTTTGTGTTTCCTCTCTGCTGATCCCCCCCAGTCTGAGTGTTAATAGTGCAGTCAATGGGACCCTCCCGCGCCCCAGAGCCCTCTCTGGCTCGGATGAGCTTCTGCTCCACAAAGCAGAGAGGTCGTGCCTTCTGAAGAACCAGACCAATTACATTCTCCTTCGCTTGTCTTCTTTCTCTATATGTGACAAAGCCTTTTTATTTTGGCCCGTTCTGAATGACGACATGATGAGTGAAGTAAAGCTGCTTTCATAAACTGGACGACAGCTGATCAGACTTTTACTTATGTTCTTTTGTTTTATCCAACAGTTCTGATACAAGAGCGGAGAAGCTGAAATCAGCCAGAACAAGAAAGAGGCTGCAATTCAACAATGTACAAAGACTACAGACCAAGTCGAGCCACAGGTACGAGTCCTGGCTGTGTTTGTGTGCTGCTGCGACTGTTGTTAGCTGCTGCTTGCACTGTTTGCCTTCACTGCAACCCCTTAGTCTTTGCTGGGTCGGAATAATCCTTTATTAATATTTATTTATTTATTGGGATTTAGTTTTTTAGTGCAAACACCAAATCTGGCTTCTCCTGTTGGTGGTTAGTGTCAAGGTTACTGATTCAAAGTGTTACTGTTATTCAGACTTGCACATATGATTCATGCAGCACTCAGAAATTAAGAGCAATGACATTAACACTTCCACGGAACTCATTAAGAGCCTTTTATCTGGGAATTGTGATTTCCTATCGGTGCCTTATTCACGTAAAGGAGTAGCTGGAGTCAAGTTTCCTGTCCTTGTTTACCGTCAGCGAGGCCAAACCTGAGAGGACGATGCATCATTGAGATTCTGGAACAATGCTGCTTCATTTTGCCTGTTGTTACAAACAAACATGCTGGATAGGTATTGACAACAGATTGCATCAGTTTACTGCCCGCAAACTATGATACCTTATTCTAGCTTCGCCAATAAATACCCAAACCTCATGGTGATTCGCTGGCTGTTGGAAAAGACACTGCATTCCCGGTAAACAGCTTGAGATAGCTTCACTCCCAAGATTCTTTGTTTACGCACAAACCCCTTTGAACAGCATGAGATATTTAGTCTGCTTAGACCTGCTGCAAGTTTGTATCTAGCTGTACGTGTCGGTGCCAAGCAGCATCTCGAGCCGTTCGCAAGTGCTCTGCAACTTTCTCTTTCTGAGATTGGAAGTCACAGGAGTCGATGACAGTCGCTTTCTTTGACTAGCAGGTGTCGTGTCATTTTTGTTGAAGCTCAGCAATGATGAGTCTGTTGCTCTGGCATTTCTAAGTTGGGCCATGACGACCGTGAATGTATTTAAAGTCTTAACCTTTTGCCTTTTTCTCTTTTCCTGCTTCTGCCTTTGTTACAAGCTAATTGGCCAGTGTTACTGTATATTGTACATTATGTTGGTGTGCTAATGTTAACATTTAAGTCCTCTATGCACAATCTGAATACATCCCAGCTACTTTTTACTGCCATTACATGTAACTTCCAATAGAGCAAAGGGAATCAAAGCATTCATTAACTGGACGTTTAGCCGTTAAACAGCCACGTTCAGAAAAGCTGCAGCACATTAACTATTCAGTATTCAGTACATTAGGCCTGACTGTGTCCTCAGCAAGCTCTTATTGTATTGTGGAAAACAATGGGACCCTACAGTGCGATGTCCAGGAATAGAAACGAACTGAGTAAGAAAGTGACAGATTGCTTCAGAGCGAGAAAGGAGAGCAGGAATGAAAAGCTTCTTTCTTGCTGGGCTTTGGCTGATGAGCGTGTCCTCTCCCATTACGCTCACACAGCGCAATATGCAGGTCAGTCAGGTGATAATGAATGCTCTGTCTGGTACTTGGCCTTCCTCCCTCCCTCCTTGTCTGGTTTGCTCTTTCGGTTATATCTTCTCTCTTTCTTTCACGTTACACATTGCTGCGTTTTTCACAGTTTCTAGTCATTTTTTAGGAGCACTGTGCAGCTTGAGAAGGTCCTTAGTCTCCAGGTGGTTCTGGAGTTTGTTGTTTCATTCTCCATGAGTTACAGTAAATTTTGAACACGTGGCTGTGGGACCTTTTTGTCAGGTTTTTATAAACAAAACAAGCTACAGTAGAACCAATAGATCATTTGCTGTAGTCCCAGAGCACAAAGGATTGGCTGAACTAATCCAATTCTGTGCACACAAATCCCTAATGGATTAACATCTGCAGACGGAAGGGAAGGGAAGGTTCTGCTAAAATACATGAGGCTGGATACAAAGGTTTACAGAGATAGCTGTTCTGTAAATAAATTACAAAAATTATTGCAAGGGCTACTGAATCAGCACAATGTTGTATAATGTTATGTATTATCATTATGAATATTTTTAATTATGTCTTTTATATTTAGAACTATTCATGCGTGCCTGTTGTTTGTAAATCAATAAAGCATACATGTCAATTTAAAGTAGAAGATGCATTTTCTTAGTTGATTTAGTGAGTAATGAAGTTAAAAAACTTACCTTGCAAACATTAATCAGCACCACGACTACATCGCCTGAAGAATTGACTTTTACTAATGTCTGCATGAAAAAGTTTTAATGTGAAGAATGAAGCCTTTACAAGTAGCATCAGATAAGTGATGACACTCCTTTAAAGCTAGATAATGGCTTCTCTCATCTTAAGAGATCACTCGAAAGAGGCGCTGTGTGAAAAATGCCTTTTTGAAAATGTGACTGCGCTGCTGAGGAGAACGTGGGATTTAAAACCATGAGCTTTAAATAATATGCAGATGACACAGTAATATTTTCTACAAAAATGCATTATGCACTTTTTATAATCTTAGAATTTGCACATGAATGTTGTGGCGCGAACAGACAAAGCTTTTCTGTCTCAGTGCTTTAAATGAGGTTTCTCCATTTCCAAGAATTTAGAAAAAACTGTCTTTATGTGCTAGAGACAACGAATTATTCCAGAGAGACTACTGACATCACCACTGACCAACATTTATTGTTGTTTTTTTTAATGGGGATCAAAATGACATTCATATTTAACAGTTACCACCACTGGAATAGAGTTACTGTACGACTCACCTGGTAAATATTAAACCTGCTGCATGTTGAGACAGACTGTATTTTACTTACATATTTTCAGAATCATTAGAATAAAGGTCGATATTACTGAAGGTAAATGAAGTTTGGTTATAATTTAGCAGTTAAACAGCTAAACATGTGAATAAAATGAATGGCTTTTACTCAGAACACCTGCAGAAAATGCACGGAGGTGCTGCCAAAGTGCAGCCGAGCGCCCACTTCCGCTCATGAGCTGCGTTTGCTTGTAGCCGAGGACTCGCAGCGCTTTAATGCAGCGTGGTGGCGTTGTACAGCAAACACGCTGTGTCGTCGCCTCTGCGTCTGGGGGTATTGGTGGCAATGAACAAATGGCGTTTGAGTCAAGTGATTCTCCGGCGAGTCAGCGAGGTTAAGAGTTGTTTTGCACCGTTTCTATCAATATCCTTGTGGAGGGAATATTCTCTGGAGATCGGCCTGGTCTCCTTTAGGACTTAGTCTAATCCGGTTTCCTGAACAGATGCTGCACCTACAGCGCCTCCCTTCTCCCACATCATCATCTAATCTTTGGCAAACATGGATCTGAATTTCAAAACACGTTGGCTCCCGTTATATTTATGGTGGCTTGTCACTCCTACACAGCTCATTAAATATGACCAAGGAGAATACACCAGTGGGTGAATTGGGACTCGCGTAATGAGGTGTGACGACGGTTTGGGAGTCACCTCAACCTTCCCTGTCCAGATGATCATCTGCTAACCATCAGTCAGGGCCAGGATATGAATTAAGGAGGAAGGAGGGGAAGAATGAGTGGGTGATTAGGAAGGAAGATCAGAGCACAGTGACAACCACTGTAGCGAGAACCTGAACGAGCAGGACGCCCAACCCTAGGACGCATTTCTGTGCTGGCTCTATGCCTCCATCGAGGGCAGTGGAGTTAATGGCATTTTTCTCCTGAGTCTGAGCTGCAAACACAACATTCATTGATCTCAAAATGGACGATGCCAAATACCACTGCAGTCACTTTAAACTCGCAGGCTTTCTGCTGAGCAGAACCTTTTTAAATATCACCCCCTCTCACCGTCTTTGTGAAGGTCTCGTGAAGCAGCTACCTGCTCCCTGTTGTTCTGAATGCACTGGGTATATTCACAGTGTGATGCGCTCTCATCAACTGAACACAGACCTGTGTGATTGGCCAAAAAACCTGACGGAGACACTGTGCCAGCGTCTCCTCGGACAAATAGTCATAAATGTTTAGTGAAAGGGAAATATTGAATGAAACAAATCCTAATTAAGAATGCTATGCCTCCCAAAGCCCTGGTTAAGATTTTGAACATGATAACTGTGGAGGAGGCCCAGCTTTCATTTAATGTGCGGTAATTAAAATTGAATTATTCATAATATAAGATATTTTTCCCTCTTAGCTAAACTATGCATTGAGCCAAACACGTAATGGACTCGGCCGCTGTAAACATTCTGACTTTAGGTGATGGACCCATGGTTTTGTAGCCTCATCAAGTCTTCCATACTTTTTTGAAATAGTAAAATATTTCAGCTAGTCAGCATTCAAGTCAGAGTAGTGTATTTGACTAAAGGTCTCTAATGTCGCCAAACAGGCAAAATTCATCCAAAATCATGAAAGCAGACCAAGGCTGCTTTCATCTGCCTCGGCACAAAGTCAAATTAGTATTTGATTTGTCTGTTTTGCCACACTAAACAGGCCATGGAAACAACATCACTGTTAAAAAAAATCAAGACATCAGACAAACATCATTCCCTAGGGACAGTGAAATTGAATGAGAGCATGCACTGGCTGTTACTCATTACTACTGGCTGACAGGGGTAATTGAATTCTGCCTGGAAAACATTCAGTTTATTTATGACAGGTCTTTTCTGGTAGAAATGTGAACAGCGTAAAGTCCAACAAACAATCGTTTGCTTTGCTTTGCATGTTTTTATGTCCTCAATGCAGCAAACATGCACTGTAGACGAATACCCAGTCTAGTGAATAGAACCGAAGTTTAAGATTGCAAAATGTGGGAATCAGGAAATACAGCTTTGTCCGTGCAGGCTGAGCTGCAGACCAGATGTTAGAGGGCATGTGTTACTGTGTACTGTGCTACTGGCACGCTCCTAAACTAGTTCCAGGTACAGGATGTGTATTTGAATACTCCTTTCCCCAAAACAGCAGACGTTCATCTTGATTAGCCTTTGAGACAGTGTTAATAAAGGAATTGAGCCAGATTCTTGCTAAATGGACAAACAGGCAAATATTGTTTTGGATGCATGTGTCATCATTACACCCTGATCATTCGTCAGTAATGGCTGACTGTAAATATGCACTTTTTATTTTCAGACCATGTCAATACTTATTGACACTGTTGTAAAGAAACAGTTTATCCGTTTTTTTGTCCTGCAGTTTGACAAACAGCATGTATTAGGCTGAACTTCATATGGTGAGGAGCAGTATATAAATAATATATAATATGAAATCATTCAGATTGTCTTTGACAATCTATTGCTGACAGTGGATGATCAGTAGTGAGGTATTGTCATAACTGTACTTTGTATCAGTTCTTCTTTCTTTGTAGAATATGATGTTGACCTCGCTTGGAAATAAAAGTGAAAAATAATTGGAGTTTCGGAAAAAGCTGCTTTTTGTGCAGTGGAAACAGACTTATTGTTTAGGCAACGCAGAGAATAATTCAAACTGGAAACTTAGCAACCCAGACTACACAGGCTCAGTCTCTGTTTACACAGAATGAATATTTTGTTTGTTGGTGCAGTTGAATACAGTCTGTTGTAAAAATGACACCCCAGGCTAATACAACAACAGGTTGCGGCTTTCGTGAAGGTTAATGTATACTGCTGCATGATCAAACCTCCGATATCTGTGGGTGACGATACCGGGATGTTTGTCAAATCACACAAAACAATTACACACTTCTGGTGGCGTCTCTGTGCCAACGTTAAGACTCTAGATGGTAGATAGAAGATATTTACTGTCAGGAGTGTCTGCTCTAACACTAAAGCAGGTAGCTGCTATTTTCTATATTAATCTCAATGACTTGAATTAAAATTTATCCCACTGTATGATGATAAACGAGCAGGTCGTCTCCATTAGACGTTAAACACAGTCAGCGCCTTAGTTCCCGCTGACCACTGCACTCGTGCGGGTGGGAACATTCTCATGCACATTCTTTCATGTCTCTGTACACAGCTTATGTCTAATTATGGAACCATAATAGTGTTTGCTCTTCTGTTGTCCTTGGGTAATTAGTCTTTTGGCTGCTTGTTGATCAAACCAACACAGTGTTCACGCTCTCAGAAGCCTCACTTATTTTTAGCCACAGTTATTCTTGACAGAGCAAAATATTACATAAATATTTTAGGTGGAATACCTGTTAGAAAGATCAAAAACGCAGCATGAGATACTGTGGAGAGCTGGAATCAGGTGGAAACACATGCTGATCATCGCACAGCACATCATACTGTAAGTTGTACTAATTCAGAGGCGTGCGTCCAGGCCAGCTCTGAATTTCATAATTTAATTTCATATAAATAATAATTGCCGCATATGAGACAAGATCTCGCTCGCTTCATCTAAAAACAAAGCGTGTATCTTTCACCTCAAGGTGAAGAGAAATTCCCCTCATCGAGGTCTGCATGTAAAACACCGGTGAACTGATGATCTCTGTGCTTCTCCTCCTCCAACCGGCAACGCACAGAATGACACCTTCATGAAATCAATGTTGTCACAAGTTGTGCACGTTTTGCGTCGTTTGGCTCATTTAAGTCATAATTTTAATGCCAATTTAGGAAAGCGTCTCTTTTATCAGACCTAGTGTGTTTGCAGATCCCGGTTCCGTCCGGTTCGCACCGTGTGGTTGTTATGACGGCGTTGGGCTTCACGGTAGTTCTCCACGAGAACAACACCTTCTCTCGACAGTTCTGCGCCGCCGACGGCGGGTTCTAAAGGCGGAGAACAGACGCGGCAGCCTCGTCTGCGCCGGCAGCTGCTGCCGCCCGGACGCTTCGCCTGGACGCGGCGCGCACGTGAGGCGAAGCGCGCGGAGCGCGTCGCGAGGGCGGGCTCGCCCGCCGTAGCTAAAAGGTCCCGCTTCGACTGGCTGCTCTCAGTGCGGTCCGGTCTGCCGAGCGGAGCGCAGCGGACTGGCGGAGGGCGGATTTTACTTGGCTCACTTCGTCCTGCAGCCGAGGACCGACACGGAATCGCGCCTCGCCTTCCGTGGACAATGTTTCTCTTGCAGTACACAGGTACGTGCGTCAACTTAGTGCCGCTCCCGCGCTTCGCCGCCTCTCGCCTCGTTATAGACGTTCGGTCCGCGCGCGCCGAGCGAGCGAGCGAGCGAGCGAACCTGTGCCGCTGCCGCGAGCGCGGGACCCCGAACAGAAGGGAATGAATGACTTTGGCCGCATTCGGTGGCGGATCTGTGGCGTTGGGGAGAAGTTGGAGCGGCGGGGCTCGAGGCGCTCTCGCGGGGCTGGATCCGTGGTTGTCGGGCGGATACCGGCTGTTGAGACCGCAGGAGAAGCCGCCTCTCTCCGCGGCGGCACCGCTGTCGTTTTCTGCCGTGCTCTGTGCTGTGATGCGATGCGCTTCGCCGCGATACATTATGAAGCATCATTCCCTGCACCGGTCCCACACTTGCGTCTAACAGAGCCGAGTCGCAGCTATAATTTGACGGACGCCTGCTGCAGCTGTTCATGGTGGAAGTTTTCAGAATGGATCAGATCCGCGCTGACGCCGGATTCCGCCGATTCCATGCATATTTCTCACACGCTGCCCGCTCCGTGTGTTTTTTTTATTATATTTGGGTTTAATAGCCGAGCGTTGGAGCAGATGGGCCTGCGGTGCGGGAGGTTCGCGAGCGGCTCGCTTTGGGAGAAGCAAGTTGTTTGAATGACAAATTAGGATTTCCGTGTCACTTGTTTCCGAGTCGCCGATTTCAAATTGGACGTCAGTCTCCAGGCGCAGGATTTAATTAAGGAGAGGATGCTGTTTGAATCCTCACATTAACCTGCTTACTCTGCATCGCTCCGGCTCCGTGTTCACCAGCTTTCTCTCTTTATTCTCATGACAAATCCGCCTCGCATGTCCCGCAGTTAGTTGTGATGTGTGTCTTCATAACCTAATTACTCTTTTCACTTTCCGCCCCTGAAAGCAGACATTTGCGTGTTTGCATCCATTAAAGCATTACAGCACGAGAAGCGGCTGAGAAATAAAGCTGCTCCCCTGCTTTGCTGAAGTTTAATTAGTTCTGTAATAAGTGTTTATTGAGCCAAAGCATTGTCCCTGCAATAAATTCACTCTGCTTTGAAATATGACATGTACGAGACCAAAAGTGCTTTTGTCCACGGATGGAAAATGTGTTTCTTGTCCTCTGGGGCTGGAGCTTTTCATTTCTGTTACCGTTGTTTATCTTGCGCAGAGCGGACGGATCCGTTTCCTCCCTCTCCATCCCGCTCTCTTGCAGAGGCACAAACATGCTTTGACTCCAGTTGAGTGCCTCGCTGCGACCACGGGGAGAGAAAGGGTCCATCAAGCCTCGTGACAGCTATTTACCTCCACGCTGCTCGAGTCCACTCTGATCAGCCAGGGAAGCATCTTTAGATTGCCTTTAATGGCGCGAGGGAGGGGGCACTTAGCTCGGATCTGTCAGAGAGGAGAGCTTTTAAAGATCGTACGTGGAGAGCTCCAGAAGCTTAAATATTTCAGCTCTCTGGCATCGGATGATGGTTCAGCAGAACGAATTAAGGCTGAATGCAGGGTGGACTAATGTACAACACCGGGAGATTTGGCAGCTTTGGGGTGTGACAATGTGTGCTTGTGAGTCCTCAGCGCCGCGTGTGAGCCTGTGTCTGCTCAACAAAGCAAAGGCTATCCAGCAAAATGCATCAAGACCACGTTTTGTGACTCGTCTTTGTCAATGAGAAGCGCTCACACACAGACGCAGCCGTTCACTAGCGCAGGCTGCCGATTGGTATTCCATGCTAAAGCTACCTGGCTGCTCAAAGCCGAGCTGACAGACAGGTGGGAAACTGTCTAAATGTAAAACCGTGGCAACCACGCTAGTCAGGGCGGTCTCGCTGGTTCTGGAATCACTAATGAGATGGCCCGGATCACCTCTTCATTGGAGACTTTTTTCACCCCAGTAAGAGTTGGGCAAAGAGCAGAAAATTGTGTTATTCCAGCGTAGTAAAGCAAAGCTACACAGAAACATGCTAATATGTAACGCAACCTGAGTGATGCTGAACACTGGCTGGGGCTTTTGGGCCATGGACTGTGTTTACTTCAGGAGAAGCCTGCTCTGAATGGACAAAGTTACAGAGGAACCGGTGGAGACCGCAAATGCATTAAAGGAAACATTAAAACCGTGAAGAGTTTGCATTTGATCTTGGCTTTTTAACGGATTCTGCTGAGAAATCCATATAAAACTAGGGTATATTCAGTTCAGTCCAGTGCTCATCTTTTTTTAGACAGAAAGTTACTGTAAATGTGACATTATGACATGCAACAAACTGGTGCCCAACGCCCCAGACACGTTTTATCTGAAGTCGTTTAATTTGACTAACAAAGTCATTGCCCTGAACTTTGAACCTGCTTACTGTTTGTTTCACATGGTAAAAGTGTGATTCTGTGAATGGCTGGTTTGTAATGCAGTTGACTTGTTGATATTGGAAAAGAAAGTAATTCATGTTTGTGAGCACATTCATGAAAGATATTTCTAGAAACCTGCACAAAGCTTCCAGTGGGAGGAGTCTCCTCATTTAAAAGATGTTTTTCATGGCGTTATCCCCCCTCATGTGACGCTGTCACTCCACCCCACCGTCTGTTGGGCCGACTGGCTGTTGTTGCAATAAATTGATTGTTTATTCGCCTCGACGTATCCTAAATTTCTGCAGCAGAATAATGATTGTTGTTTATTGCTGCATCCATCGCTCCGGTTTCCGGCGCGTGCCCTCCAGGAAGCCCATTTGACTCGGTCTAATTGCTCAGCGTTTGAATTACAACGGCAGCATTAAAGTCTGTTCGGATTGTAGGAAAAGGTATATTGGTTTGTTTGGAAGATCCCGTTGAGGATCAGCAGTGCTGGCAGCAGCGGCGGTTCAACCTGCCATCTGGTATTGAGTAGCTGAGAGAGCTTGGCAGCCTGAAGGCAACCAACTCAGGGCCTCCAACCATATCACTGACAGCTCTTCATTTCTAATCACTTTCATGATAAGCAACCACGCAGGGAACCCTGAAATTGCAACTAAGGACTCTGCAACGGCAAGTTCAGGAGCCGCGCGAAAGACGAAGTGAGCCATCAGACTTATTCTGCATTTGCGTTGGCTGAGCGGTGTGTGCGACGGGATTGTGGAGTGTGCAGTGCTGCTGCGCTAAACCTCGCTGACAGTCCCCTTGAGCAGAGGAGAATAGAGGAGCAGTTTAAAGATGCTGGATTATGCCGCTCACCGGGGAGTTAATGCACAACTTCTCAGCGTTTCCATCGCCCCTCTCGAAAACCCATAAAGAAAACTTCAGTCTTCTACTTTGGTCTCAACATTTAGAGCATTCACTAATCCCATGTGTGTTGGGCTTGGCTGTGCATTCCACATCTGACACAGTGAAGATTTGCTGCAGTACGTTCAATGTACAGCCTTTTACTGCATATCTGTTGATTAAAGCACACTTCAGGTCAATGTGGCTAGTGAATTTCCATCAGACCTTGTGTGACTGTATTTGTGTAGGTTCCTTTAAAGATGCATTGTGCTTCTGAATGATCTACTGTTAGTTTTATAGTATAAAGTGACACCTGTAATTGTGAACCAAACTAGTTTCATCCCACTCTAAGTCAAGTTGCGTTTAACCTGCCCTGCTGATGTCTTGTGACGTGTCCGACTCTCAGCTCAGAAATGGCAGCGCGGTGTCCTGGCTAATGTGCAGCGCAGGCACCTATGCTTTAGTAATGGGAGAATCCGCAGCTGTCACTACAATGTGCAGCCGCACACTTGTAGCCGAACATTGTGAACTGGCCCACTTGAGCGTGCTGCGGCAAAGAAAAGGACTACGCTTCAGGTGAAGGAGTCACAGAAATATTGCACCTACCAGGAAGTGTGGCGTTTCCCCGGAGACGGAATGAACCCGCAGTGGCATCTTCTTCCACCAGCGCCAAGAGAAGCGATTGGAAATAGCACAAGTCGTGGCGTGATGGATGACCGGAGGGATGTAGGACACTGTTGGTGTACATCCTCGAAGTTACCTGTGTCCACTGCTGCTTCACAGATTGTATTACAATACATTTCTGCCTTCATGGCAGGTGATAAATTGAGCCACTGAGTCCAGTTTTTATGCAGCACTTCTTTTTGTATCTCTGCTTTTTTCCTATTTAAATAGAAGAATCAGCTGTTCCGTATATGTGAGGGACCTGATGTGATGACGTGCATCAAACGTCCTGGTTCATAGATACAGGGTTGCAGCTGTGTAGGTGTCACCCCCTGTACTGTATCTGAAGTGTGTTTCTCCAAACATTGATATGTTGAACATTTCCCCCAAAGAGTGCACGGAGAAAGCTGAGACCGTGCTTCAGTGCTTTTGACCAGAGAACAGGGGTGTCCAGAGATTGCTTGTCTGGAAAGCAGCCATCACTCTGCTGTAATAGAGACTGAGAGCCCAGATTTATATGGCTCGTACTTTAGGAAGGAGGAATGGCTTAAGGGGGCAAAAGGAGCATGAAAACAAAATGGTACCAGAATGGATAGAGAGAATGTAACCATGAATGCATTATTAATAGGATGGCTGAGGGCTTTTCTATGCTCTGTGTTTCGGGGCATTTTGCCTCTTAGTGGAAGATTGCTTTCATGCCTTAGTTGGTAGAATATGCCCAGATTATTAACTTTAAATTCTGCACGTGATGCGTGACGCCTCCGTTGAAATGAAGCAGGAAAACTTGAGGTAATCCAGAAGTTTTCCATCCACAAAATACACATTTTGTCATGAATTTAGTTTGTTTTCTTTACATCAGCAGAATCACGCTCACAGATCCCCACTGTCACGGCTCTGCAGGGAAAATAAACATATCCAAAATGTCATTGGAGCTGCTCCTAAAGGTTTGGTGTTTGAGCTCAAAGGAAGCCCTGTACTTGCATGTTTACTGCAGAGTCCTGCTGGAGTCAGAACCCCCGCTGTCGGATAAATGCAAGGCTTTTTCTTCCCTCAGCACATCGCACTGGCCAGTATTAGTTCTGTAGGTTGTGTTTTTTTTTTTTTTTTTTTGGAGGAAAGGAAGGTCAGCGTTTATAGAAGGATGATACAACACCAGTGTAACGTTTTGTCAAAGGAATGTGGTGTAGTTTTCAGTCGGGTTCTTTAAATTATAGCTCTGTCTATTTTGGACCATTGGAATGTCAGTCGAGGTCAGCGTTTGTTGAACTGAAAGCTCTCAGTAGCGTGGTCATGGTGAGTTGACTTAAGGACACCAAGAGCTTGAACCTGCCGTCATTCTGATCTTTATTTTCTACTACAGCGCATATGTTGATAAAATGTGATAAATTCTTTTCCTCAGAATAATTCATATGGATTGTATTGTGGTTAATACACAAAAAGTACCCAAAGCCTTTCAAAAGCTCCCCTTTGTTACTTCCACATTTCCACTGTTATCTTCCACATTTAAAAGAAACAACCACAACTGAATAGTTGTGGTTGTTTCTTTTATAATAACTGTAGTCTTAATCATTTCCACTGCATCATTGCTTCTGTCATCTGTAGTATCACCACAGCGTTCTTCATTCATTAATCCTTGCTTTGGAAAGCACCACTGGTAGTTCTGAATAAGCTCAAATTACACGGTTCCCTTCAGAGAATTGTCAACCCAAGCTTTTGGCATAATATGAAACAGGCACCGGCAGCAGACGCTGGGAAGTGAGTGCTGGAGCGAAGGAAAGCACAACTGCACCTCTCTGGCTGTTTGTCTGCAAGCGTCACACAAAGTGTTTTAAACGGAGTCAACTTCAAGCACCTGTCGCTCCAAATGGTTTCAAGTTACTTTTTTGATTTCATGTGTTTCATTTGTTAATAGTTCTGCTTAATCTGCTATTTAGGCCTCAGGAATGGGCTTAGACCTTAGTACGCAGATTAAATACGTTTGCGTAAGGAGACAGAAGGATCTTTGTTGCCACTTCTCTCAAACACTGAGACTACAGTATTGATTTGTTTAGGTTTTGTAACAACGTAAGACCTCCTTTGCCAACTGTTCCTAAAAAGAAAGAGGAAAATAACACTTAGACAGTTTCAACAAAGATTCAGATGTTCACTACTGTTTTTTCATTTTCGGTTAGAACAGCATCTACACACACTCGAGCCCACGTACTCACATTGTGTGAGGACTAGATACTGCATTTCCATTTTCACAGTTGTAATATCTGATGGGACTTTTTTTTTTAACACTTCCATTATTTAGCATTTCCAGCCTTTATGCTCTCTGACCTCTCCTCCTGTGATTTTACCTGGATCTTTTATTTTGGCGATCACCTGTCGCACTGTCAGATGGAGATGTTCAGAATGAGGCCATGGTCTTAAGGACATACTGTATGCTGACAACAGCTGACTTAACATCATAGCAGTGAACAAGCCATTACGGACATGGAGGTAATTGGATTCACAAATCAGCCATGGCTCAGAGTTTATAGTGGCACTAGGCTTTATGGGTCATATTTCAGAGAGCGCTGGCAGTTTGTCAGAGGAGGCCCGGTGGTAACGAGAAACTGGTGCAGGAGAGAGTGAAGGTGCATCCAAGCTCTCCTCATTTGTAGGAGAGACGCACAGATAAAGAGTGAATGAAAGAAGCCGTATGTTCCAAAGGAGTTGGAACGTTAGAGCCGCGTTTGCCTCTGAACCAGTCTCTCTTTACTGCTGTATCTGTTTCTCCCCTGTAGACACTAATATTCCTCCTGAGTCATGTGAAGGTGTACGACAAAGCGTGTGCTGTCAGGTTGGGTGGGATAGGAATCGTCTTCCTATTAAAAGAGCTAAAATGCACTACAAGTTCTCAGTCATGCTTCCTGTGCTGTTCCCAACAGAATTCACGGAGGTAGATCGATATGAAGATTAATTATTGTGTCCAAGTTGAGGGCTGTGCCAACAACCTGCATTTTTCAGGCCTCTAGTGAGTGTCCAAATACTTCCTTTTTTTTCTTGACGCGTCGAGCTTTTGCTTGTTAGTGTGGTCTCTGGACCGAAGCTGCGCTGAGAGAAAATTGGACCGGGCTCCAGGGGTAACACGCCGAGGCTCAGTGCAGCTCAGCTCGGCACCACCGACAGGCAAAGCGCCGGTCCCACAGCATTTCTTGGGCTTAATGGAACCCTCTGGACATTAGGTATTAGGTTAACTGTTCTCTGGAGCTTCAGAGTTAGAGGGATACCTCAGGCTACGCTTGAATGATGTTTCTACTGGGCTCCGTTCTTCAGAATGAAACATTCCTTTAGTTTGATCTGTGTTGGATTAGTTTTACGCAGCTTTACGAGTAACATCTCCAGGCTAAAATGATTTGCAGTCCATTGAATCTGTTACCTTTTGATTTGGAAAGGAGTCTGTATATATTCTTTTAGTCTGTGTGTACAGGAGTATTATTTAGAGATTTTATGCAAGTATATATCAGTGTTTTATTAAAGCATGTTGAAAAATTACGTCTAGAAATGTCCAATATGTCATGCCAATAAATCAACAGCGTGCCAGTGAATCAACAGACTGTGTCTGGGTGTAGGTCTGAACTGCTTAGGCAAGGAAAACTGGCCCAGAGCCTGAGTGAAAAATAATCCTCCCGAGGGCCAGTGGAGCCTTTCAGCCCCCTGGAAAGGTGAGGCCATTTTAGAACCATCAAATTAAGTTAAATCAGTCTTCTCATTTGTCATCAGCAGCTGTTGGCGTGAGGGATGACTGTATCACTGCTAGGTCTGGATAAACTAAACAAGGTGATAAAGGCTGTCAGAGCAGCGTGTCTTTCTAAGCGTGGATTAGATTGCGTAGGAAAGATTTACAAATTCATGCAATCTGATTTTCATACGCCCTCCTTGATTGGCACAGTTTGTTGATTAAATATGCCCACGGCATCTCCAGCTCTGCTGCTTTTTACATTATCGGCCACTCTACAGTAAGTCTTCGGTGGAGTGTTTCCTATATCACCGTTGTGATGCAGTAGAATAATGTCATCCTGGCTAAAAGGGAAGTTGTGTCCTTCTAAAGCTGCCTTGTGATCGTTTCCCCGGTGCAAAGCGTCATGCTAGTCACACCTGCTGCACAGACACGGAAAACTTTTAGACACGGCACTCATCTCTACGTGCCGCCTCTCGTACGGTCCTGCTTTCAAATGACTGCTGGAAGAAGGCTGGCAGCATTAACAAGTGGGGAACAGGTTGTGACTGAACGCTTGTGCGTACACAGTGGGTCCTTTATTTATTCTCTGGATATGGAAATATTTGCTGATGGGATTGAGAGCACACATCCCTGTTCTTGGAGGGATTCAAGTTATCTTCGCTACGCATAACAGCAAATGGTATTCTGCTGACTTTTCATGATTATTCAATTATACATTTGGTCTGGAGAGTTTCAATGTTGGTAATGTTTTTTTAACAAAGATATTAGAATTTATCATCGTAGAGAGAATAAGCTACTGTAGAAAACTCCAGCTGGGGTGATCACAAAAGCCTCATTGTCGCCTAACGTGCTCCTAAAACATTTTTAAGCAGTGTTGTATTCAGATGCCTGTAAAGGTTGAATGACATGCTGTTGACTGTGTTTTAAATAAATTAGGCCAATGAGGAAGATGATGGAGACAACACCTGATCATAAACATCCATCCATCCATCCATCTTCTTAACCGCTTACTCCCTAGTGCGGGGTCACGGGTGGTGCTGGAGCCTATCCCAGCTGGCTACGGGCGAGAGGCAGGGTACACCCTGGATGGGTCGCCAGTCCATCACAGGGCAACACATAGACAAACAACCATTCACTCACACACTCACACCTACGGGCAATGGAGAGAAGCCAATCAACCTAATGCACGTCTTTGGACTGTGGGAGGAAGCCGGAGAACCCGGAGAGAACCCACGCAGACACGGGGAGAACATGCAAACTCCACACCCTGGTGCACACAGAAAGGCACCAGGGCCGCCTCCGGGAATCGAACCCAGAACCTTCTTGCTGTGAGGCGACAGTGCTACCCACCGCACCACCGTGCCGCCCGATCATAAACATGGTTAAGCCAAAGTTTTTTGTTTTCTCCTGTTTCCATCTTGTTCTTGTCATACCCACCCGTTACCTATTCCACTTTCATCACATTAGCCATTAATAACGGAGTTACTCCAGTCCACGATCTGTCTGCGCTAATACGTGATGGATGGCTGGCGTGAAGAGACAGGAGCGTGGAGTGGAGCCAGGCACGGCCTGGATCACAGCCCCTGGAGCAATCCTCTAGTATGATCTACGGGGCTTCATTTGTTTGTGCCGCTTTAGTAATTAAACAGGGGAGGCCCACTCAGTGCAGGCTGGCTGTTGGCTTACTTTCTCTCCCCTAATCTTCCCATAAGACCAGATAATTAATGGTGGAATGGCAGGAGAGCTTGCAGTGTTTCTGTTAATGGAAGGGATTCGTCTTGTTTACTCAACTTACTGCTTGTTTTCTGACTGGGAGCTTAGCTTGGCTGTTATCTCTGCCGTGGTCAAAGATACTGTCAACTGGCACCTGCCCAGACATCTAATGAAAGATTACACTGAGTCCTAGGACAGACATGAATGTTCTCAGCTAGACTTTATCGAAATGTTTAGTTTAAGCTGCACGTAAAACATGTTGAAAGTTCAAGGATTAGAATCTATCCACCAGAGTTTATGCATTTCCCTTTTTAATGCCATGTTTTAAAAATCCTTAGATCCTTAGTTATTCTTGGTTTTCAAGCATCCTGACCTGTTAGCAAATGCTACTAAGACACAATTACGACCTGTTTGTCCTTGAAACTTAAGTATCTGCATGAGGCGGACTAGTGCTGCTCTGTCTGACAGTGATTATGAATATATTTGATTGATAAATTCATTCCCCGTTATTGACAAATGTCAGTCTGAATGTGGCTTGTCACGTACAGTCGTTGGACATGTAGCCTGCAGGTAAACGCAGCAGTGAGGAAATGAGAGATATTCACATGGTGGGAGTGTTTCTGTGGGCAACTAGCTGCTCAAATCTCCCCCGGAGCAATATTTTGACAAAGCCGTTTGAAGAGCTGAGCTGTCAGCGTCAGCCTTCTGACCAGACCCTCATTAGCCAACACCACCACCAAGAGAACATGCGAACTGGAGGCACCTCTTCAACAGCACTCAGGAGAAAATGCTTTTCTAACTGCAAATTAATTTCAGCATAAGGGATTCATAGAGCGAGAACAAGGTGGTGAGCTCATTTAGTATTGTCTGGTGAAGTGGGTTTCTCTGAGTGACATGCCACACGATTTCTCATTAACGTGAGTCCTAGGGAGAACCTAATCCCCAGGAGCGGCTTCAAAGTAAACAGAGCAGTGCACAGTTGAGATATTCCCATGGTACGACTAGTTGTTTAGGGATGTGCTTCTGAATTTTTGTACACAAAGCTCCGTACACGTTTCCCCATAGGTAAAAAAGCTCCTCGGCCTTTGTTACACGGGGGCTAAGTCGCCAGGACACTTAACAGGTTGAGGAACATTGGCAGCGCGCAGGCTCCAAACAGCGGCTGACCTTTTTAATGAATTCCGAACAGCAGATACTTGAGGGCTTGGAAATCTCGAGGGTAGTTTACCCTGGTGAAATGCCTTAAAGATCAGCGGAAGACAAGGAATGTATGAGTCACTCGCAGTTACCTTTATGCCTACGTACTGTGCTGCTCTCATTAATGAGCTTGGAGATTTGAAGACGCTTCAAGCCCCAGTTGGTGCACGACGCACGGGGCAGCATTCGTGACAGACCTGATCTGACTTCACCTATCGACAAGAGTCTGAAGCAGTTTCCTAAATAAAGAGATTATTGTTCCTGGTAAATATCTCCTCTGCTGCTTAGGAGACCCTGTTCAAATAAAGAAGAAGTTTAGTGTTTAAAGTCATCAACTAAAAGTGGAATCAGTAGTTGTTATGGACCTTTGTGATCATAACATAGAATCTGATGAGAGATATTTATTAGTAATCAGTTATATTTCAACTGGCACTGAGTTCAACTAATGCAACCCAACTAACTCCATTTGCAAGTGTTTTCTTTAGTTCCTCAAGCTTGACCTTTATCCATTAGTGATCTATACTATTAACATACTGCGGCTCTTTCTTCATTATGTGAGGCGTCCAGACCAATGGTATGGAGCCTGTTTGTGTAGCACAGACAGAAGGATTATGGTTCATCATCCACAAATAGCACTTTAATAGGTGTCTGCTCGCTGTTATCAGACAGGATGGCAATCAGAGGGCCTTAAGGTCCTTAGAGATCCCACCGTGCTGGAGGTGGACTGTAACTGGGTAACAAAGTCTAATCTGTCACCAATTCCTCCACACAGTTCATCCATCACCGGCGCATCGGCAAATTTATTTTGTGTATCCCTTTAAATCCATTTGTTACATTCCTGACATTCAAATCCCGCCTATTATTAGTTTTGTTCTATTGCACCTGTTTGACATGCCTAGAGCAAATTAATGTTCCAGACTGGAGTTCAGAAATACTCCTATCGGATTAACTCTAATTTATTATTTGCACTGTCATTTTAAGACAAAGCCACATGTGAAAACCAGCGCAAGCAAAAGGAAAGGAGGGCTGTGAGATGCGAAGGTTGGCTGTCGGTATGAATGCAATCAGTCTGACAAGGCAGTTTAGTAATTACTCAGTGTATTGTTTGATTCCTAGCATAAACAGCTGATGGCTGATGGCCCTGGCCATGCATGTTGGTGTCATACATGTTTAATTCATGAATTGCACCAGAAACGGGAGCTTTGGGAAAGAGTACAGGCCATGTAGTCCTAGCAGCTGCTTCTTCTGTTAGACAAGGACGCTATTGATTGAGAGGGAGATTGAAATTGATTGAGGAGCCTGAAATCACTGAATCACTTCAGTCAAAATGATGCACCCACCTCCCTTTTTCAATGATGATGCGTTCTCGACAGGGCTTGTGTTATTCCTCTCTGCCCCTGCACATTCATCCTCGCTGAAACAAAGCTGTTTTAAAAAGTCTCACTGGTGCAACACTAATGTTAGAGCATGAAGAGTCAATGACGCTGTTCTCACACTTGTGGCTGTGAGTATCTGTGACCAGGCTAACGTCACTGACTAATTGCCTTTGTCCTGATTGGCTTCATGACCAGAACGTTTTCTGCCTGTAAAGGTCATTAACTGTCCTATTTGTGTAGGCTCTAGCAGAGAGACTGAGGCACTTTGGGAAGTTATACAGTAGAGGATATTATAGCAATATGATTTTGAGTTTGTTTGTCAAATAATAACGACGGGTCCCATGAGGAAAGGCCTGGAATGTGCAAACAGCTGTGACTGTATAACCAATCTGGAAAAGGCCAGTGGATGTTATCTAGGCACTCAGGGCTGCCGTGCTGCATTCATATCATGCAGCTTCTGCACTGGGTCAGAATCAGAAGAGAGAGCGAAGATTAAGTGAGGAAATGGTCATTTCTCCGGCGCAGGTTGGGTTGTACATGTTAAATCAGCAGAGACAAACACTCGGTCCCTGCTATTCTCTGACGCAGTAGTCCATCGCTCCTGTCAGAACGAATCGTTGGACGGACTGACTCAACATGTGACACAAATGCGAAGTGGACATATTGTTCATCCTCCAGTTTTGAGGCACTACTAAACAGCTGAAGGGACGAGACGGTCTGAATCTAAATGGCCTCTGCTTTTGGCGATGAACAAATAAAGTAACAGATTTGTCCCTGAAGCTACAACGTTGTCTTGGGGTTATGTGAGCTGTTAAGTTGTAGTTGTAGGGCTTTGCAGGCACCGAGGGCACACATTACATAGTTACATGCTACAGTCAGATCACTTGGGTTATTTAGACTGTTTTCAGATGCATCACTTAAGACTTGTATTTCAAAACCTGGGGTCTGGCTTCTACAGAAAGACGCCAGTCACAGTGATTCCTATTCTGGCGCTGGCACCGGAGATGAGACGGGAGAGGACAGATCTGACAAAGTAAAGCTGTGATGGAACATCAGTGAGTAGATGCCAGGGCAGTGTTTTTAAGGAGCAGCCTCCACATCACGAGCCTCTTGTGACGCTTTAAAATTCTCCTAATGTTATTTAAAAGGTCTGTTCAGTCACGTAAATGTGCAGGTCCAGCTCAAAGCCAATTCTTCAAGGCAGAAGTGGAACTGCTACTCGTGATTTACCACGACCCAAGGTCTCACACTTGTCAATGTTCTGTCAAACTCCTTTCGATGGAAACTTTCCCACAGCGGGTTGATGTCTTGAAGACAGGATTGATGCATTTCTCTGCTTCCTACAGTGGCGTACTTTGTTAGTAAAGTTTGCATCAAGGGTCACATAAAAAGGATGATTCACTTTGCCCTTTGTCCCCGTGTTTCTCTATTTAAATGAGTCATAGCTTAGCTTTAGCATGCATCAGTGGAAACCCAAGGCATTTGAATAAATCAAATAAATCATTGTGTTCCTAAGTGGGTGTTTACTTGACTGAGTGCAACCTGTTGTGACCCCAACTGTTCCCAACCTCCCTGAAGTAAAACTAAGATGTTATTTTGCGCTCTTGTGCCCCACTTCGGCGGTTTGCCTTATTTATGCCTTGAATTTCAGCGTGACAGCTTTGGAATAGATTCTGCCTGCCTTGTTCTTCGGTCATTACATGAAAAGTTTCTCCTGCTTCACTGAATAATTCCTTCTGGCACAATAAAACCCTCTCTGCCACAAACACCTTGCCTTCCATTTTCTGGTCGCAAACAACAAGAGTCCAGACAACGAGCGTTAACATTTCTCTTGCCACAGGCTCCATTAGCACTTTCATGTGTGACTAAATATGATTATTCTTTTGCACACATGGCTCCAAATGCTAGCATGTCTAAATTTAGCGAATTTAGAGAAAGGCATTTTGTTAATTCAGAAAAACGCTGAGATCTGTTTGCGTAGGTACTTTGTTATTTTTGTTGAATTTGAATTGAATACTGAGTTTTCTGAGATATACTAGGCTTTAATTATAGCAGAGCAAGAGCAACTTTGAAACCTGTATCCAACACTAAAAGTTGGTAAATCTCTGGCCTCAGCCCATTGAGAAATTAATTAAACTTCTGAAGTGAAATACTAAATAGCTGTTGATTATCAGATTTAACAGCTGATTATCACCAGATCATCACAGGGCCACACATTGAGACAGACAAATCGGAGTAACCCGAGAAAACCCGCACACACACGGGGAGATGGTGCAAACTCAGCAGCTGGGCGGCACGGGAATCAAACCTAGGACCTTGTTGCTGAGGAAAGGTTTCTGACCACTGCACTCTTAGTGTTTAAGTTGTATTCTGTATTTTATTTTCTTTTGTTGCTTGATTGCCAACATTTCAGTAATATGATCATGCCACTGCATTTTAGCCATTATTAGGTTGTGTCATCATACCCAGCCAGAGTTACAGATAAAGACAAAGCACAAATCGTTCCAAAACAAAAAAAAGCCATCATTCATTAAATTGAATGTTTTGCGTGAAGGCAGCTGTAAAGTGTGTTTGGTTGCAACATCTGCTGCCGGTGCGGAAGTTAAAAGCTGCAACTAGACACAAGAGGAATCAAAGAGTGGCATCGCATGACTTAACATTGATCACACTGATGAGCAGAATCTGGAGTGGCACTGCCGTAGTGACGGCTGTCAAGGTATTTCCAAAAAGCCTGCGGTCGCTGTAACCAATCAAAGTCTGATCACCTCTATGCTAATCAGCGCTTCCATCCAGGCAGCTTCATGTGTCCCGGTTAGCGGCGTAAATCGTGATCGACGCCTGGCTCGCCGTTGAGGCCTTGAGCTCCCTGGACCAGAATTCAGAGCGCTGACTCACGGAGAATGACAAGTAGCCATCTGCTGAGTCTCGTCTCGGACCTGTACGGCTGCTAGCTCCTGAAATAGCATCAAAGGCAACACATTGTCTTTTAGAAATGGGCTGTTCCATCTACAACGCTGAGATCTCCTGCGTATTGTCACTCAGGAGTCTGATGCATTTGGATGTGGATGTAGCCACGCTCTCTCATTTACAAAGAAAAAGCTACGTCCACGAGACCAACAATGCAAACGGCTTGGGAGCAATTTTTTTACAAGTATTAATTGACACACAAGGGAATAAAGCTTCTTATCTACTCTCCTTGAAACTAAGTACAGCCTCTGGGATGTTCTGAAGTGTACTGATGAGGTGTGGGTGGGCTTTCCAAAACCAAACTGAAACGGTGTTTACAAAGAAATCTGAAGACGTGACACAAACTGAGTCAGGAAAAAAGAGTTCTAAGAGTTGATTTAGTTTAATCATGCTAATTATTTTTTCAACTGTACAACCTTTAAACATTAAACTATAAAAAGATTGAACTAATCTTCATCTCCTTGGGCTAAATGCTCTCTGAAGGCAGTTACTCAAAGAATGACCAGGTTTAGATATAAATAAGGGGGATTACTAGAAGAAATCGATGCATGTCATTCACGTGGCCTTGGCTCATGAAAATCTCTAATCCAACCACTACAGTTGCATCAGACCTTGACTGTTACTATGAATATGCAGAGTACAGTGACCCATTCACCTGAGGCACACGTGTAGTCAAATGAGGCAGATGATTAAAGTGAGGGATGAGAGACTTAGAGAGCTAATCATCAGTAGCTTTAGTACCAGACTTAGCTTTACACAATGCTGTTCTGAGACAAGTTACTGACCTTGTTTGACTTTCTTCACTGTTTCTGATGTTTTATGGACTTTATGACAATCAAGGACAGTGTTCAAAACACAGCAAATTGGTGATGTACTGTAAATATTTAATACAAATTTCCATTTTAGAATAAACACTGACCCGTGTTGTTTTTTCACCCTCCATTCTCTTGTCTGTCTAATTTGTTATTCTGTCTTTTGTTCTAAACTGTTAAATTTTAATAAGCCTAGATATTGGATATATCCTGGAGCTGGATACACCTCTGGAAGCTGTAGAGATAAAAAGCTAGAGCAGCACATCTTGGTATTTGAAAAGCTTGTGTTCGTGATGGCAACAGCTGATCATAAATCTCCTGTGTCCTCTACTTCAGTCCATTTCCTCACAAGGATAAAGTATAGGTGGTTTGAGCAAATTATAGAGTAATTGAGATTTGGGACCAGGAAGGAAATGAGAGTAAAATGAGAAAAGGATGGCAGCTAATCACTGAAGCGGAGAGAGGCATAATTAAGAGAAGCTTACAGTATGTTTGAGAGGACAGATGGGGGAGAATGAGAGGTGGTGTAAAAGGAAGTACGCGTTTATGGACACGCAGACGGTGCCAAGAGATTTTCATATACATTTGAAGCCGTAGAAGAACAGCCAGTCCCTCTGTGACCTAATCCCATTTTAATTAGCGGTGATGACTTGCACTTTACTTTAAAGACGCACCCAAGTTAGTGTCTCGCACGATTCAGAGCTTTGCACCTTATAACGGCTGCTTTTTTATTTTTTATTTTAATGACGACCCCTCAAGAGCCTGTCCTCAAACACAGGCCCGGCTCAGAACCGCCGCAGCTGGAGCCGCCACGTTCGGCCCAAAGTAAACTCGCTTCGTAATGGACAGTGCCTGAAAGTGAGCATTCACAGCTGTTCAGGGCCATACTCTAATCCACGCGGCTCAGTGCGCCGTTGTCGGAGTCTGACGGAGCCAGCGAGCTATTAGCCAGAACTCTGGACCACAAAAACACATCAACATGGGCTGGATGTCTTTATAGCAGACTGCAGATAGCCTCACCAACTACTGATGTGAAGCCATAGCCATCCCAGAGTCATTAGCATAAGAGCTTCAGTGCCAGTCGTGCTGCATGCCATGCTGTAATAATGAGACGGGGATAGCCCACATAGCCAAGATATCCTTTGTACCGCAGCCTAATTGTTGTTACCTTGATCTGACCATACACTGCTGCAGCACGGCGTCCTGTCTTTCAGCGGCTTGGACAGATGGCGAGAGCACCGGCATCCTGCTCAAAGGTGTCGTTCTCCAGGGGAAACCTATGAGCCTTATAGACTGGTTGGGACGAGGATGCTAACGAAGCTATGCTAACCGTCATCCGTGTCGTCTTAATGATGAACACACACGCACGCACGCACGCGGTCATTCGCTCCGTAGCAGAAAGGGCACAGGCCTTTGACGGGAGACGACTGAAACCCAAAGATTCTTATTGAGTTTAATGGAATCGAGATGAGTGGATCGGAGATTTAAATAAATTAACCTTCAGTGAATTCCCAGAGGCTCAGAGGAATGACAGAGGGCGGTCGGAGGGAAGTTGAACCCCCCCTCGTCACAAACGTTATAAATAGTCATGACATGATTACGGTGAGGTAGTGCTGGAGATTGTTTGAATAACAACAGTGGGGATGTTGACTAAGACGGTGGTGAATAATAAAAATTAATTGCCCTCTCTTTGCATTAATAACCCTTTGCATTTTGTATTTTGCCCTTTAGGTGTCACAGTGTGCTCCGGCTTCATATGCCAGTGTATATCATGCGAAGCGGAGAGAAATTTGTAAATGCTCAACGAGATATTCTACTGTTCGCATTGTCTGGAAATGTCATCAGAGCATCAGGGAATAGATTAACCTTTACCAAACTTCTACTGTAAGAATTTTTTTTTTTTTATACGTACTTATCATGTTATTAACCCTGATTGGTGCCGCTGGCATTTAAAGATGCAAACCGCTGCATATGCTGGATAATGTCTTTTTACTCCTCTTTCCTGGTTCTGGTGTGATTTTCCCTGTCCTTTAAACGGTTATTAATCTTTATTTATTGTGCTGGTGATTGATTGTCATCCATGCAGCAGCTGTGTTCCTCGTCCCTAGAAAGCACTGAGTCTTCCGCTGTACCACTGAGCTCACAGTTTACCCAGCACAGATCCCCAGTCTCAGTATTTGGCAGGTCCCCACGGAGCAGGTCAGGTTTAACAACAGCGTCGTCTGCCACCACCCGTGGGTGGAGGTCACCATGGGTAACGTGACTCTGCGGCCTCTGCATTTGCCATAATCAATCTACTTGTTGCTCACCACCGCGTTCACAAGCAACAACCTCTTGAAGACTTCTTCTCTTCCTGAACTGAATGGGCAACAAACCCAGCAGGGTGCTTGCGGGACAGTGCAGCTGCACATAGAAAGGCCCGTTATTGTAACAACTCTTTGTCTTTGCTATAAATACACAGGAAGTGAAAAGCTCAGCTAATAGCCTCATGAGAATGCTGCAGCTGCCTGGCATACTTTACCGTCCACCGCTAAGCCGCATCAGTCAGACACCTTGTTTATTCATCTGCTGAGGGCACTCACAGCTTCACGAGCAGCTAGCCTGTTTTGGGACGCGGGCAGCTTGTGCCCATAGTCCCGCAGCGCCCTGTCTTATGATGGACACGTCAGGCCTGGTTTTATTTTAGTGACTGATGTTTGTAGAAATTTTAGAGAGCTACAGTATCGTGGCTTGTGACTTTGACTTTGATCGGTAACCTTTCAGGTGGCCGGAGTCTAATTCGGGATCCTATTTGTAGATTTGCCAGCTGCCACCCAACGGGACCGAGACTTATCGCACTGTGACCCTCGGCACCCCGGCTTTGCAGCTAGAGCGATGCAGCGCGATTCTGGGAGGCATCAGCGTGTGACGTGTGACTGGCATTGTTGCTGTGTTAGTAATGGACGGTGTGACCTTTCCTGTTTTTATTTTAATCCATTATTGGAAGACGCTAAGGCCTCTTATACCCCAGTCACATGTTGCACACAGTGTGTAGCACTGACATCATTTGAATATGATCAACATGCACCTCAGCTAGTGATGTAGTAAATATGTAATGACATTCAAAACTGGTAAAGAAACAACAACAACTTTTAATAGTTGGTTGATGGATGGAGTCAGGTTAACTCATCAACTACAGTAAGTCTCTGTCTGTTTGGCACAATGAACCTGTAAAGCTGTATTTTGGCAAAGACATGGACTAGTCAAAGCAGCAAACTCACTTCATCGGTGGGATATGTTAATGCTGTGCCACCATCTGGCCCGTTGTCTTGTTGAGATGAATGGATGAGCAGGAGTCTACATGGCCTCTATATGCTTCTCCGTGCTATCTTAGATTAATGGTCCGTTGCTGGGGAACGTCCCCCACTTAAGCACTTACTCACAATGTTCTAGTGATGCACATGTTCTCGGCTCTGCATTATTCACCCTATTAGCAAATGAGAGTTAGATTAAGCAGTAGAGGAGACTTATAAAATGTGTTAATTAAAGAACTAACCCAGCGTAGGGCCCCTGGTTAAAGTGGTGATCTGAAGGTGACGTCTTTTCTAACCAAACACACTGACACAAATTTAGACGTGAAAAGCTGAAACGCTAAAACATTTATGCTAAAGATAACCCAGTTAATTAATTAAACCTAAAAATGGGGTCTCCAGGGGAGGCTTTAAATCTAATCCTATAGTTGAATGACCTTCTAAACCACAGGGCTCATTTGGCAGACCAGTTGTCTACCAACAGTAGAATTCATGGCTTGGGTCCCAGTTCATCCTGGCCACAGTTCTCTGAAGTGTGTGTGTGTGTGTGTGTGTGTGTGTGTGTGTGTGTGTGTGTGTGTGTGTGTGTGTGTGTGTGTGTGTGTGTGTGTGTGTGTGTGTGTGTGTGTGTGTGCGTGTGCGTGCACGTGTGTGTGTGCGTGCGTGTGTGTGTGTGTGTGTGTGTGTGTGTGTGTGTGTGTGTGTGTGTGTGTGACTTCATGTCTTGACGGTAATTCAGTCCTAGGATCCACTGTCTTCGTTTACTCTGCAGAGTCTCCACCCAGCCTCCTGGGGTTTGTTTTCCTCCCCCACCTAGTGATGCTCACTAGCAGAGCTTCTTTCTGTCCAGATGCTCCAATTTATCAGCGCCATCCATCAGGCTACACACAGCACATCTGACAGGGTCACTGACCCCACGAAGACATCATTAATGCACAGGTTTACACTGACACACACAATCACATGTTTCAGTCTTACACCTGTTCCCACCCTTTGCTGCTATTTTTGCTGTGTGTAGCCCCAGTACAGGTCCAGAGCCACTGGTGCTATTCCTCGACTCAAATCCATAGATTCAGACGTCTGATGTGAAATAAAATAATGATGTGCTGACAAAAGCTGTTTCATTGGTGAATCTGTACGAGGTGTCTCACTTTTCTGTGTTAAAGCTGTTCTTTAACATCCAGATAAGGCTGTGGATGGGTCTGACAGTGGGTCTTGTGTCGCAATTTAATCCTCCTGGTCCAATTTTGGTGCCACAACCTTTTCTCTGGAATGTACTGTGTTTGAGGAAAAGCTAAACAAAAGTAACTCGAACTTATTCTATCTGCTGTCTGAGGCTTTTCATAGTCTCTCTTCAGGCGTTTTATGACTGTCTCCTTACATCTAAACTGTTTCAGTCTATTGGCGGCAGAGTTAACATTGGCAGAGTAATGGATTTATTTCCCTCTCTTCACTATTGACAGTCATGTTTAAAGAAGTGTGACAGATGGATGCTGAGTAGGAATCAACTTGAGAGATGTGTCTGTGTGTGCGCTCAGGCAGGAGATCTATTTAGACTGTCTCCGCAGCGAATACACAGTCCCCTCTGCTTAAATCGAACAAATCTCCCACACACGGCCTTAATGTATTTTAAGGCCTTATTTCTCAGGGTGTGTTGTCTGGATTCTCCTCTGCTCCAGAATGGTTTGTTCCCAAATGGCTTTGGGTCCGTGTGAGAGGAAAAGGCCGCCGTAAGCGCCAGCGTTCGCTTTATTTGTCTAAATGACCCGTCTGCGTGAGGCTGCAGAGCAACAACACTGACCAGTTAATATCATGACAGCCCCAGATCTGTTTAGATTTGTGGAAACACAAAGTGGAAACGAGGCACCGGCACATGTTTTAATGAACATGTCCCCACATAATTGCAGTGTCTCAACACCACTTTTGTTAAGAAACGGAGATTAGCAACTGTTAAGATCCTCAATAATTATGTTGTTGACATTTCGAGCACCGCCTGAGTCTGATAATAAGTGATCTGGCTCGTCAGGCCTCTGATAAAGCCACAGTAATGTGGGGCTTTTGATCTGTTGTGCCTTAAAGTGAAAAGCAAATAGGAGCACAAAGAAATGTCTTGAATTTTTCATGACTGTGGACCACTGCTCCAATTTCTCCAAACCCTGCCCTGAATTTTAAACGCATACATTCCCTGATATCCCACAATAACAGTCGACGGTCAGCAGTTATGTAATAAATATTTTTAAGAAGAACTGATAAAGTGGCCTCGTTACAGAGTAGGTTCAAGCTTAATTAAAATGTTTTCTTGAGGCGCAGGCGACCACTAATACGAACGTTTCTGGCTTTACTCAGTCTTTTTTTATTTATTTGGCCTTGTTAAAATGTACCTGGATCAAAAACCAATAAACAGCCTTTCAGTGTGTTTAACTACAGAAATACAGATCCAAAAGCCACTCGAAGTCGAAATCACATGTAATTGTTGCACCGTCTCCAGTGATGTGATTAAATTCACAGGATCCAACATGAAAGTGCTGCAGATCTCTCGGCTCCGTTTGCTGTAACGCAGCGTTTCTGTGTGATGTGTTTCTCCCAGGACTCAACGCTTTGCCCTTTGATCCAGCAACCAACAACGACCCCCTCCAGTTCAGCAGCTCCACTGGACCGCTGGTGACCGAGTGCCCTCTGGAAAGCTCCCCCGAGAACAGCAAGAAGAGGAAGAGAGCCAGCCTGCCTCCAGGTAGGGGCTGCTTCTAGCTCGTGTGTGTGTGTGTGGGGGGGGTGGCGTCAGCTGGCTCCAGCTTGGTCCAATTTGCCCCCAGCTATGTAAAGGTCCAAACGCAAGGTGCTGTAACCTTCAATAGAAGCAGCGCCCCGTCACTCCGAGGAGCTTCGATGCAATACTCTGAGATCTGTCTCCCAACACGGGCTGTTGTTGCCTAATCCCATTATTTGCTGGCGGCATGGGCAGAAACAGTGGCTCCTTCCAGCCTGTGCTGTTTTCCATTACCTGCCGGGTCCTGAGGCCCTGCGTGGAGGCCGGGCAGCTGCAGGAGGACGCCGCTCCGCTGAGGCTGAGGACCTGACTGTTACCGCGCTGGCACCAGCTGCCAATCACAGCAGCGATGCGCCTTTAGCGTTCACACACGCTGACCCGTCGCACACACAGCAGCGCACAAAGCACCACAGCAGTGTCTGCCGTCGTTAAAGAGTCATTGGAGTTTGTGGTGGGTCGTGTGGTAATGCGTCAAAGAAAAGGGGGGTTTAATTAAAGAAATAAAGTAGAACTGACTAATTAATTGCTTTGTAAGTAATGGAAGGAAGAGGACTCTTAAGATGGAGAGTTGTTGTGCCATGTTCTTCTTTAGCAGTTCTAATTGGACTGGATTAATACTCCTCATTAACAAGGCATTAATCGACTTTTCATCTGTTTTGTTTTGTTTTGTTTCATATTCACACAGAGAACTTGACGCTTTTGCTCCCATTTGTTCCATGTTATTTCACCTGACCTCCTTCTATAATTAGATAATGGATCATACATGATGACTAAACACATGGCCAACATGTGGTTGCTTTAAAATAAAAATGCCAGAATGTGAGAATAACATTGTGCCTCTTCAGCACAGAGATAAAATGTTAGGAATACAGTCATTTTTTAAAGTTGAGCTACTGTATCTGCCATGCGCTGACTCTTAGAATGAAGATCTAGGATGAGGAGCAGCATCGCTGGTCTCATTTCTCAGTGACATTTGATCTGGATTCATTCGTTTTTGTGCATTTCCAGGAGAGACGTCATTAGTTGTGGTAAAGGAGACAAAGTGCTCAGTATTTACCCCGTTTAGAAGATTTAGGAGTAAAACGTGAAACACTTGGGTTAAAGTAAGACACGCCATGCGTGCAGCTCATCACTCAGTCACAGTGCTCACATTCCTCTGACAGCGTTTCTCTGGCTTCGTCTGTGACTCTGGCAATTTTTTGGCTGCTTGACAGCCGATTTGGACCGCGGCGCGTCTCTGCCATCGAACGCTGGGAGACGCTTTCAACTCATTTTCACTCGTCACAAATGTATTTCTTCCTCTCGTGGCAGTTAAACGCGTTTCCGAGCCCACCAGGAACCCCTGCAATTTAACGGTGAAAAATCATTTTTGTGTCAAGTGTGTTTCAACAATCCAAAACATAATAAATGTATGTGCTCTGGAAGCAGGCAGGTGTGGTGCAAATCAGTCAAAGTCTGTGCAACCACACAGATTTTTTTCTGCTGATGCACATAAAAATGGAGTTTAGTGTCGTCTAAACAAGCTGTAGCTTTAAATAGTACAAGAGGCTGACCGGCCAGTCATCAGTCTGCAGGTGGAGAATCGCTGCTCACAGTTGAGGCTTCAACAGACTTTCTGTGCATCTGTTTAACTTAGTCAATCGTTCAACACAAAGTCTTTAAAGTTACAAGTGTCAGCTGTGGAGATTCTGCCCCTGTTTGAATTGTGCTGTGTTCGGTTGACTATGCTGGCGGACGCGTTTTATCTGGGTGGCTTTAATTACACCTCGTGTCATTACTGAATGGAAGCCTATAGCTGTATAATCCCCGTGTTTCAGGTGTTAATACACAGAGTGTCGGCGGCAGCGAGCACAGATTTGCTGTGAAGGTGTGTGTGTGTTACAAAAAAGGGCACTTTAATTAGGTTTTCTTCTTTCTACTTCCTCTCCTCTCCCGGCGTCCTGCAGTTGCCAGAGCTGCTCAGCTTTTGCCGTTGTGGGTTTCGAATTGCGTGGCTGAAGGACCAGCGGCTCCGCGGTGCTGGTGAACAGCTGGAGGTTTGGCTTCTAATAACTGTAATTGGCTTAAAGGCCTGATTCTACCTGGCTCCTGAAAGTCCCCAGGTCTCCGTCGTCCCCGCGGCTCCTGATGGAGGACACATTTATTAATAGCCATCTTGATTGAACCTCATTACTGCAACCTGATGGAGGTATTTTTCTCATTATCGTTACCATTACAGCTGATAATCTACGGTAAATGTGTACAAGCGCTGATAGCAACATTTGTCTTGTTCCTCACACAGCTGCGTGGTCTTATAATAATTGACAATGAATTTAGGAAGGCAACAAACACAGACTCTTCGATGTGGCCTATGAGCGATCGCGTCATTTGAGACTTAATGTCACTCTGATGATATATTATTTACTAATGATCTTTAAACCACCACAGCAAGACCCAACAACAAGCAGCCAGATACATAATTAAGAACCCTCGCTTCTTATAAGCCGTCACCGGAAACGTTTGAAGTTCACTTTACATTCCACTCGTTCTGCCTCAAAATAGACACTGTGCATCAAGTCCACTCCCTTCACACCAAAGCTAACTGTGACTAACTTGATGTTTTTATTTTGTTGAGTATGAAATTGCTGCAAGGAAGTTAAACTTATTGGAAAATGTGCCCACACGTTGCTGCGTGTCTAGACTGAGGCATGGAAAAACTCAAACATGAACACTAACGTTGCGGCTCCCTGGTCAAACAGAGGCCAACTCATTTATACTTTACTGTGATTTGTTTAGCAATCACCACTGTCTTTATTTAACTCCCCCCTTTAAAGTCAGGAGGATTGAGTTTTTGGGCTTCATCTGTAGTTTATGTTTATTTACAGCCCGTGTTGTAGAAGTCCATAGGTGGAGCCTCAGGGCAGCAGCCGGACTGCACGGACTTCCTCTGGTTATTTATCAGTTGTACAACACAGCCGGCGACGGCTGTTCCCCTCAAGCCTCACTTTGTTCTAGCTGCAGGTGGTGAGCACAATGAGACTTTGGCACGCTGGTGTGTTTTTGTAGAGGCACGTTTAACCTTTTAAAATGGAAATCCAGATCAGTTCAGTGGAATCTGCACAAGCTGTATTTCATTATCTGGCGCTTTGTTAATGCCATAATGGTGATAATTGGGAAGCAGTTTCAAATGAAGTGAAGTGGTGAGTTATTAGTATAGTGAAATAGGGACACGTCGCAGTTGAAACTGTCCTTTTCTATACAGAAGTAATAGCTGAAATGTGTAACTGAAGCCAGTGGTAGCACGAGGCTTGAAATGGCTCTGCTCTGCTCCACCCAGCTCTCTGTTAGTCGTGACTGAATCAGTGAACGGGACGTGAGGCTCGCTGATTGCTTGGACGGGCCCAACATCCAAACTTCTACATTTGATCATGTCTGCACCGGCGTACAGTATGAAGCAAATTAAAATTTAGGAGAAGCAGCGTTGCAGTGAAATGTTAGACATTCTCGTATTTACAGCTGACGGTGAATTTCCAGGTTCGAGAACAACAGCAAAGGTCAAGTCAGCTCCTGTAATGAGGTGTTTTCACTCTGTGTCTGCAGTGCTTCCCAACTAGCAAACCTGCTGCCTTTGCGCTGCACACTGGGTCGGGGAAAGGGCAAACGTTAGCTGGACAGGGTCCCGCAGCCGTCCTGCTTAGGAAAGGTGGCCACATTACCCAAACCAGGAACGACGTGAGGACAGGCTTCACTCTGTTGGACTTGGCTCTGTGTCTGTTCCAGCCAACTAACTGTCTACGGTGGAGCACGTAGACTGGAAAGGACGTGTATGTGTTCAGAAGCAGAATGCTCTGTGTGCGCTCTTTGATTCAGAATGCCTGGCCTTTAGCTGGATGGGTTTCAAGCACCCTTAACAAGGTTGTTTGACTGGGAAAGATATTGTGTCGTGATCACAACTGAGGCATGTTTGCAAACCTAAGGCCACGTGTATGGAATTATCCAAAGCGTCACCAATGCCAGGGTTGAAGAAACGTCCTCTCTCATGTTTGTTTTTGTGCATGAATCAATTGATTGTGTTTTATCACAAAGGCCAGTTCACAGGCGTAGTTTTAGTACATAAAAGAATTGTACTCTCACCGATCCAATCTCTTGTGCATTAACCTTTAGTGTGAGCTAAGAGAAGTGTGGAATAAAATGCTATTGATTCACCAGGAGAAAAGGTTAATGTCATTGAGCTGAGGGAAAATCAGAATACATGTTGTGTAGGAAGGGAGCCGCAGTATTCCTCGACCAGGCGGAACATCATGACATGACACGTAGCAACACGCGTATTAGTACAGCGTGAAAATATCATAATGGGCATGAAAACATTTAAAGGTCTCGTGGAGTAAAGCCAGTTGTTTGTTTGTGTTACTGCTCAGGAAATATTTTTGGATTTTTCCTCAAAGCCTAAAAAACAACATGAAATACTTTCATTGATAGTTTCATTCTTCTAAACCTTCTGGCTCTGCATCATGGCCAAATCCTGTGCCTCAGCTGCTCAACCACGTCTGGTGAGTCATACATTCGAAATATATTTTTCCAAACGTTTCCCCGTTCAAATCACAGAGACCACAAGCCCTGAAATTCCAATATACTGTGTATATTTTGCAAGGAAATTGAGCAAAGTCCTAAAAATGGTTTGCACTCTTTCCACCTACATTTAAACCTGATGTGCTGACTGTTATAAGGGAGTGCTGCAGGACTTGTTGTATTCTTGTTCTTCTTGTTAGTTGGTGCTTTTACAGGGATGTGAGGCCAAGAAGTTCTCACTGACTTCATCTGTGGTCGGAGTTCATATTGGAAATCCTGAAACCGTGTTGTCAGTACAAGGTCTCTTGCGGGAGCGTGTAGTCCACACCCCGTCTTTTTCCTCTGACCTCCTTTATGATGAATGGGTTTCGGTCCGACTGCATTTTTCTATGCGGAGCCTAAAATACTAGAAATAAAGCTCACTATGGCAAACTGAATGTGCTTTTACATTTGAAAGTACTATTTAATGGGCTTCCTTATATGACATCTACCAGTATTTCTCTTTTGTGGCTTTTTTCATAGAAAAGTTATGGATTTAGGCATAAAAATGTAATGTGATGTCAACGACCCACTACTGGCAGGCAGAGAGCTGTTGGAAGGTAAATAATGTAATGGGCTACTTAAGCTGTCAGAGATGACAGTCCATTGAGATATATAGCTGGGCCATTGTCCCTGAGGTGTGTGTGTGTGTGTGTGTGTGTGTGTGTGTGTGTGTGTGTGTGTGTGTGTGTGTGTGTGTGTGTGTGTGTGTACAGTCCTGGGGTCTGTGTGCGCGCACTGGGCGGGATCTACAGTTGCATGTCAGTCTCCGAGACGCTGAGACCACACAGTGACACCGAAGATTTAGAGCGACGCTGATGGATGGAAGTCGAACTCATTAACTCGGGATCCATGGAAGCATGTAGGAGAAAGTAGAGGTTAATGACTCGGTGATTCTTGGGTATTCAGTATGGAAGGAAGTACACATGCTTCCGCAGCACTATATGTCAACGCGGTTTATGTGTTTGAGGTCTGTGGGGAAATGGTTATTAAAATGCACAAGCCTCTCCTGATTCACCAGGGACCAGTCACAACATAACAGTCCACTTGTCTCTACTGCTGCTGTGAGACATAAAGACTTCACAGTGTCTCTGTGGTTGCATGAGCAGCACGTGATGACATCAGCGATTTTAGGCCTGTGTCTTTACTTGGCAAAAGGCCATATACTGTTGCTCAAGCTGCTCTGGGGCCAGAGTGGACGTGTTGCATCCATCGTTGTGCGGCCCTTTCACCGGCGATCACCAGAGCAGGAGCTCATCCTTCACCCGTTTTCCCATTTCTCTCTCTTTATGGCGCCGTCCCGTCGCCCTGACACCCTTCTGTACACCTCGCTTGTCTGGGATTTAGTGGCGCTTCACCCCATCCTGCAAAGCCTACAAACACACAGGACCTAAATAATTCCTGATGCCAGGAGGCGCTGTGCTCAGTTTTCTCATTAGACTTGACTTCAACTAAGACTTCAACCCTTGAAATGCATCAAAACAGGAATCTTCACCTGACCTTGAGTGGGATCAACCGTGCTGGCTTGTTCTGCTCATGGCCTCAGTCTCAGTCAGTGATGATGCATATGTTTGCTCTGTGTTCTTCTGCCTTAGGGACGTGGACAAACAAGCTCTCCTTAGCAGCGTTTTCAATAAATTCTTACTGGTTCATTTCTGCTTATTATATTTGCAACTTTGCCAAATTGACTTATGGTCTGGAATGGCCTACAGACTGGAGTTCTTCCAAATGATCTTTCTCTTCAGCACTTTCTCAATAAGAATGAATTAAGATGTTTATTTAGATACTGAACTAAAGTAGGTGATGTAATTGGCCAACAGAGAAAGAACCTTATGTAACAACCAACCTCTAATGGGTCAGACTTTCTGCTGATCTGGTTTCAGTCGAGCTGCTTAAATTACCATATGAATCCATTAAAGTATGATTTGGACACATTGAGCCCATTTTACAGTATCCCATAACTGGAAATGGACAGGTTAATGTAACGTGACTAAGGCCAACGCACCACCTCCACTCAGCTGCAGGTATTTCATATACTGTAAACTCTTGAAGGTCGTGGGCCAGTGTTGCAGGGGCTGGTTGCAAGTTCTGCTGCCAGTTATTATTGCATCATTAAAAATCACAATAGGAAAAGCAACATGATTTTTACATGGCCTGAATAAATATCATCTTTACAGTACAGGTGCACAGGGCTTGAGCAGAAGCAGATATAAAGCTGTTGATCCAGTTTTCATGTTCTCCTTCCTTCCTTGTTATCATCTGCGCTTCCCAACATCACTCACCTCGGGGAGAATCTGCGGGATCCGCTGTGTTTTTACCCAGCACTATGCTCACAGCAGCATGTTCATCACAGCAACCCTGTGGCTCCTCTCCTCTTCTATCAACACCTCCCGCTCCATCCATCCCTCCTCTCGTCCGTCCTTCTGTCTTCTCCCGCAGCCTCCAGCTGGGTTAACTGATCCACACCAGCTGCCTCTCACTGCCTGACGTTAGTGCCCCGAGCCAACGCGCTGCAGCTCTCCCCTGCCTCAACTCTCGCCCGCCGCCGTTTTCCAGCACCCTCATTACACACGGCTCTGCGAGAGGCCGCGGCGCTAATGGCAGTGCCAACAAGATCTGTGGTGATGAGCCCATTTTAAAACATTTGTGTTGCTGAACTGTCAGCGGATGCATGAAGCGATTCAGTCAAGAAAGAGTGACATTGTTATTGGGCCGTATCCAAGAAAGTGATGGTAATGCAACTTAAGCTGCTTGGTAACTGTCAAAAGCATGATTGTTTACCCTGTAGATGCTTCTACATGACCCATAACATAATCACTCAGACTGAACTGAACTGAGAGACAGGCGTCAACCGCTCCATGAGCCATCTGCTGCATGCGTAGCCACTTGGTGATGAAATTAGCCGGCAACAGGGAGCTCCGCGGCTAATGCCAGCGTAACATTAGCATCCCTTTATACAGTGGCGGGCCGTGGGTAGCTGCTTCCATTCACCGCTCGCTGGCGGAGTTGGAGGTGGCAGAAGTCGAGCTTACTCACGCTTCCTTGAAGAGACGTATAGATTTAAACTTCAAAACCCGGTTGGATGCGTTTGATCCACCTCCTGACAGAACACTTTAAGGGTCTGTGTAAGGAAAGTATAAATGGGATCTAATCCATGCAGGAGGATGAAGACGAGCGCGTCACCCAGCCTTAATGTTGATACAGTACACTGCCCAGGTAGCGCACCTGCTTATGTCAGAGCTATTCAGCAGAGGGCTAGTCGGAAATCAATACAAAGTTACACAACCTCACATCAGAGTGAAGAAGCAGAAGCAGGCTCACATTTTGAGAGACAGTACAAAGTGGACCTTATTATGTTTGAGCAGAGGCTTTAAACCCCAGAATGTCATGGAGCTGCTGCTCTGTGGCCGGCCATTCTGCACTTCTCCGAGCAAACACGTACGGCGTGTAGGTGAGGAGGAAGTGTGTACGCTGAGCTGCACTCGGCTTGTGTAAAGGGCACACCAAATGTCTGGGCGCTGCCATGATGGACAGCGTTTCATTAAAACAGTCCACGCCGCCTGATGTTTGCTTTTCATCGGAAGCTGTTTGTAAGTTTGTGGCTTTTACATCTTGAGTAACATTTTAAAAAAATGTACTTACTGTATCTGGTCAAATGCCCAAACCACAACATGATGTATTTCAGACTCATCAGTTTTTGAATTGCTAGCACACAAGAGACAGTCAAATATAAACAAATGTGACTGACAAGTTGGACTCAGTGAAGTGTTGTTTACATACAGTACCATAATACCACATCTGTCTCTTTACCACAAGCAGATACTGTAAGAGAAGGGAGGACTGTGCTGAGTAGAAATCACATGTCAGGTCACTAACTCTATTTATGTTTACTCTTTACTGAAAATGAGATTTTAGCAGCAGAAGATATTCCTACTAAGTTTCTGCCAGGTCTAATGTAAAAACTGAAACTGGAGCATCAGTTGTGTAATACAGCTACAGAAGCCTCCAGTCGTTATTACAAGGCCTGCGTGATCACTGGGGGAACCTGTCTGTAACGGTATGTTAGTTATCTCCTGCTTCCCGTTAAATAACATTCCTTTCAGATTGTTTATCCTGAACACACTAATCCCCCGCTTGGCTTCATTCATCTCCTCCCGCTCACAGCCGTCGGTAAAGACAAGCAGTCTCTCTTCAAGTCCGACCGGGGCTTACGTCACGCAGGTACCTTTTTGTCTGCAGTCTGAGAAGCGCGGAGGATTAAAAGAAAGCCTGCTACAACCCTGCACGCCGTTCGCTCGCAGTGTCGCCAAGACACGTAAGAGCTACAGATGTTGTCTCTGCGTCGCAGAAGTCTAATTATATGCTAAACAAGGCCCTTCTCTACCAGTGCTGCTGTGGATCAGCAGCACTGGTAGAGTGGATTTGTGCCCGTCCGTTATCCAGGATCCTCTTCCGCGCCTGCTTCTCGTCTGATTGGGGATGTTGCTGTCACGTGCGGGCGGAGGAGTGAGATGGCAGTTCATTAGACTGCCCCCACGTAGTAGAACTGTGTGCACACGTTGGACAACAGCAACCCAAGCAGCACGTAGGTTTTCTGAGATGTGACCAATTTATTACAGCCAGCAGTGGTTCATTTGAACGGTAAGTGGAGAGAGGGGGAAATCAATAGTGACATCTCAGCTATGGGAAGACTTGAAGGGCATCAATAAAAATAATTACTGGACGAAGCGATTTCTTGTTTCACCGTCGGATTTTTAATGCACTTGCTAATTAAAGTGTTCAGAGCAGCAAGTTGAGGCGCGCGCCGACTTCACCGTTTGCTTCCTGAAGTGCCGCTTCCTGTAAACTATGAGTCAGATTCTGTCCCACTTTGCTTCAGGTGTTGTATAAGGGGGGCTAATAGGTTTAATCTAAAGTCAGCACACCACATGATTAGTGTCATTAAATCCCAAAGTTTGTTACAGGAGCATTGACCAGAAAGTGGTGGAACCATTTGTCAAAGCCAGTGGGACAAAAGTGAAGTTTCTTTCCCTAATAACTTGAGACTTTCTATCCGCTCCTCCATCATATTGTGTATTGGGTCTCACGGTGCTGTCAGGCAAAGGTCTAGCTGATGATGAAGTAGTTGAGTATACAGTAGCTAATGGCGTGTTTCTGTGCGTGTATGTGCACATACAATAAGGGTATGAATAGAAATATCCAGCTGCTTGAGTCTAAACGCAGATTAATAGTAAAAGCAGCGCAAGCGTTTAATGTTTATTACAATGTTAACACAATTTGGTAAGTAATATGGAAGTTCGCCCTGACAGACTTGAGATAAAAGCAAATATACCAATGACTCAGTCACGTGGACAGAAATCACATGTGTGATTCACATCTGTTCGTCACACATGATGAACAGTAACAACACAGCCTGGTTTAATACACAGTCATAGTTCAGCGTTCATATTGTGGGTCAGTAGTCGCTCTGCTGGGATGTTGTGTGTTGCTATTCTAAGGCTGTGTGAGGGGAAAAGGAGGTTTGTAGGCATCAGGTGTTTTTGTCCGCCTTAAGCTCTGTGTTGCTGCCACTGCAGGTATCTCTCACGGCGGCAGTCAACCATGGCGCCATTAGAGAAAAGATGAACCATAGAAATGACTGCAATGACCTCCATCCTGAAAGCCTTACGAGAGGAGGCATCAGACCATGATCTATTCAGTGCTCCGTGACTTTGTGGAGGTCGCTGTGTGTGTGTGTGTGTGTGTGTGTGTGTGTGTGTGTGTGTGTGTGTGTGTGTGTGTGTGTGTGTGTGTGTGCGTGTGTGCGTGCGTGCGTGCGTGCGTGTGTGCGTGCGTGCGTGCGTGCGTGCGTGCGTGCGTGCGTGCGTGTGTGCGTGCGTGCGTGCGTGCGTGCGTGCGTGCGTGCGTGCGCGCGCGCGCACGCCTTAAAGCCAAACCACACTCTTGTGTGTCTCCATTAAGTTTCATGAGCATTATTACAGCTGACGATGACACGCTGAATAAATGCGGCCCACATTTGCAGCCGCTACGCCGCCGTCCTTCCTTATTTATTGTACGGCTCGTGTCGAGTTTGACCGGTCGTGAATCCAGAAATCTCAATCCTCCAAAAAGACTAACTACTGGTGGAGAAGCGTTTATCAAGACCAAAAAACCGAAACGAGGCATTTTTGTTTACGAGACGACAGTTGCTGTGGAAAACAGCAGCGTGTCATCGATTCCCCGATGGAAACGGGTGAGCAGATGTTGAAGCAGAAATAATGCATCCTGCCCGTCATTCACATCAAGGGGCCGTGAAGGAGGGGAAGTTAATCTGTCTCCTCTTTTGTACAGTATGTGTCTGAGAAGCCTCCTATACACGTCTCACTCAGTTTAATCATACCGCGTAAGCTGCCCAGTTCAGATTGAGCAGACCCAAGTGGGACCACGTGAGTGGTTTCTACTTCCCATCCGCTGTCAGAAACTCGGGAAAACGTTGCATTTTTCAGAGAGTGCAGTCTTTCCTGGAGGCCGGCTCTTTTGAAAACGTGCCATTGCTCCAGCCCTCCTTGTCACAACAGCGCGCTGGCAGTCGTCACGGTTACAGTAGACTCGGAGAACGCCGCCTGGATGAGGAGGCGTGGCCAGATAACAGCCCTGGCAGGTTCACTGAGCTGTTGACATTTCCCCACAACAACTCCCCTGGTTCTAATTGGCTACTGCTGATAAGATTCCCATGTTGTAATTGGCAGCTGCTGATAAGATGCTGTCATCTCCTGCTCCATTCAGCCGTGTGGTGAGATGACAACACCTCAGGAGCTGGTGGGCGGACGGGGCTAAATCCAGGCCCTGAACCTTGTTTTCCACAGATACTGTTCCATCCTGGCTTTGACTTTTAGACCTGCCTGAGGACCTGAACTCATCGTTTTATCAAACATGTGCTCTGGGTCCTCCCTGAACAAAGCGTCTTGTGGGCAAAGTTATACCAGTCGCATGAAATATTTCTGCCTTGCTGAACTGCTTTGTGTGTGATGTACAGTGGGAGATGTTTGAATATCAGATGGGTTCTTAACCGTTAGTTTCTGCAAGAATTGCAACACATTGTTAATTTTTTTTATCTATACATGTAGTACTTGCAGAGGATTAGCTTTAATTAGCAGCCATGTTGTTGACTCCCTGCTGAGACTGTTTGAGACTCTACTAACCTCACTGAATGTTTGCACCTTTTTGCTATTAATTGCTAATTGATTGTTTGGAATTGATCGTTTATAGCTGGTTATTGCTGTCTGTTGTAGGACAGGGTCATTTGAATGTCTTCATATTTGTTTACATTAGATTAGGTTTTATAAACAAACTAAAGCCCATATAACATTAAAACCACAAAGGTATAAAACCTGTCTCTTTGTGGCCTTTAACAATAGAACAAATGGAAAAGCGTGAGCATTGCTGTGGGAGCACTTCTTTTTCTTACAGAGATAGTCAATGGATTTTTTTTATTTATACTCATGTTATTCTAATACTTAAAGCAGTGGGGAGACCCTGAACGTGACCCATAGCACACATCTGCTAGTGCCATATTCATAAGAGCAGCTCTCTTATGAGGTCACATTTAGAAGATCCTGTGAAAGGATCTGACCCGCTTTAGCTGACATTGTGCTGAATGGTTTCCATAGCAACGAGGCACCCGTCATGTCCCCCATTAACGGAGGTCAGGAACAGGCGTCTACAGTGCGTGTGAGTTACAGATGCAATGTTTAAGTGATCCATTCTTTGGTTAACTACCTGCCGTACCTCGTGTCAGAGTCGTAGTGGCACCGGGCTCGTCCTGTCACCAAGATTAATTTTCCTCAGCTGAGTCTGCTAAATCCGAGCCGCCCGTTTTAAAAAGTAGTCCACTTGGTCATGTTTCAGGCCATACACATAGATTTAGCAGATGTTTTTGCTGGCAGAACTATACCGAAGTCTCCAGGGTTTGAGGTGGAAGTGCTGATGAGGAGATTTCTGTTCTATTGTGTCCTTAGCCTGGATCTCAGTGTAATTAATAGGCTCAAAATCCCTACTTCTCTCCCAATCTAACTTCCTGTCCTCCGTGAACTGCAGGCAATTACTACTTATTGTATGTACTGTATCATGCACTCGAGCGCACAGGCAGGCTCCCTGATTGATCTTAAGGAAGTAATTATGCTTCTGTTTTTAGTTAATGGAATGCACGAGAATCTTTTCCTGGCGGACAAACGACTTCATGGGAAATCTCGCCACGGTCCCTGGAGTCTGTGTAATGGCAGGGTACGTGGGAGCACGTGTGACTACTAACTGTGGGTGAAGGCATTTGTCTCGGGTCATTTCAGTCCAAGTGAGGCTTAGGAAGACAAATCCTCGTGTTCTTAGGGGAAAGAGTGTCCAGACGTCTCCAGAAACGTACAGGGGCATTCTAACATGAGTTATACTTGTGCCTTATGGTCTCAAGGGGGAACCATATTGTGGCGTAGGACTCGCAGCTAAAGAGGAGAAACAAGAGCAGGGCGGACGATTGGCTGAAGAATGTTGGTCTGTGTTGTTGTTTAGTGAAAGTGGGTTTGGATGCGTCTGCATTTCCACCACTACTTCTACCCATCCACTGGTTTCAGCCATCTGCTTTGACTCCTCTGCTCACTCACTAACTAGGTTTCATGCATACTAAGTAGCAGCGTGTGGTGTTGTGGTGTCACAACGCAGCATACTGTCGGTGGGAGGTATAGTCGCTTCTTTTTCCCAAGTCACTCGAGGTTCTCCATAGTCATAGTCCATGTGGCGCAGTGCGTTCTGTGGAACGTACTGTACCTGCAGCCATTTTGGACCAAACCCACTGATTGTGTCACTTTCAACCATAACAGGAGATAATTCGCAGTTATATGCACACACAAAGCACTAATCACTAATTACAGCTCTGTGTTATAACGCGGGTGTGTCTTCTACCATCGTCTCTGGTTTGGATCAGCCTGAGTTCCTTTTATCTATTTTTACTGTGAACTGGCTCCTGACTTTGAACTGCAGCTACCAGCCAAAAGATAAAAATATTAGTTGGTGGACATTCACCTTATTTTTAGGAAGCTGGCTTGTGAAGAAAAAGCAGCATCTGTCAGACTTGTAACTTTGGGACTTTTTCAGCTGTTGATTAACCATGACCATCAAAGATGTTTTCTCTCCAAGCATGGCATAATATAACAAGCTACGAGGACTTAAAGCGCTGTTATTCCCTTTACCGCAACAAAGAGTGACAGTCCCACAGGTTTTTTTTTTCTGAGGCCCCGGTCTCTTGTTCTGACAGTTTAAACTTCAAAGCAGAGAGAAAACAGATTTAAAGAAGCGCAGCAGCTCTTTTCCCTCGTAGGCAGTGTCAAGCTGTCCTTCAGGCATCAATACACTCACTGGGTTTATGTGCCGTGTACTAAACAAGAGTTTGGCTGTGTAGTAACGACACTTGTTAAGCAGCAAACTCAGACTGGACACAGGCTTTTTGGGCACTAAGGGGCTTATACAACTCAATTATTCTCTCATGTAATAGCGAGTTTCGAGCAGTGTGATTGAAATGTAAAACGCAGGTTTGCTTTTCAATATTCACCTTTTTTAAACGGCGTCACCTCAGGGGACAGGTTTAATAGGCATTGCTCCGATTGTCCACGTTCCCATGCACCGTCTGACTTAACCTTCAGTCACCTGATGGAGGCCTCTGGCTGCCTGGCGTGTTCTCGGAATTAAAAGAAATATATAAATATGTATGCTTTTAATGTGCAAATGTGTTACATATTCATTTTTCCATCTCCTCTGGGGAACTGTGGAGAATGTATGGACCGGCAGCAGGGAAGAAATAATTAATCGGACTCTTAGAACCTCACACAACTGTTCAATTCAAGCGTAGGGCCGTGGAGGTAAACCCCTCCTCTTGTGTAAGAGGTGCTTTGTTGACGCTATGGTTTTGATGTTGGGTTTTTGTAATGTGATGTGTTATTTGATAGAAGAAAGGGTGGTAGACAAAAAATGCTTATTTGAAGCGTTGGAAAAGCTCATGACTGTGATATTTGGGGCACTAAAGTGGAAATTCACAATACGAGGACAGCGTTTGGATTGTATCAGGGTTGTGAATTTCACCTCCTTCGTTGAGTTGCCTGTTTTCATTTAACAGTATAAAAGGTTTCAGCTGTTTAAACTCTTCATCTGGACACTGGAGCTTATTTGTAAAACAAAATGGTAGTATCTTTAAAGTAAGTAAAGTTTTCAATTGTTGAGTAACCGCTCAGAACTGTTTCAGGAACCAGTCTGCTGCTTGGTCCATGGGTTGTGCGCTTCACACCACATTTGGGATCAATTATATCGCACAGCTGCTGAGTTTCCCCTCAGATTCATCCAGCTCTGTAGTGCGGTTAGGATCTGTTGCTTTTTCACCCTAAACCTGGAGGCTTTCCATGTCCTCCACACATCTAAATCACCGTCTGATCCATCCTCAGTTGGCCGGCAGAGCGCTCAGATTTTTTAATTGATCCTCCGTCTTTGTTTTCTGTTGGGTTGGATCATTATTTCAGATAAGTTGGAACGTTGCCTGCTGCAGGGACTTGCACAGGTCCAGCTGTTTCCCAACCTGATCTTCATCCCCCCCCCCCCCCCAGCCCCCGCACTAAGTGCTGCTGATTAATGGATCTGGTACTAGAAGATAACACAAACTCTAAATTAAGGGCATTTTGTGGAGTTTACTTTCAAACCAAACGGATGCAAAGGTGTTTGAAAAAAGCATTGACCTTTCTTGAATTACAGCTATTTTCATACAGACAATCGCACTATTGCTGTTGGGCGCTGACTCTCTCTACATGAAGGTGGCCTGTTCAAGCAGATTTCAGTTTTTAGAGTCGTCAGTACAACAGGTTGAAGCATTCTGTAAATTAAAGAGGGGCAGAACGAGCCACAGGCAGGCAGCAGCTGAATGTAAGGCCTGTGTCTATGTTTGTAAATCTGTTTTAAGCCTCACATGCCTTAATAAACATACCAGCGATCCATTATTAACGGACTCAACTGTAATTGAATAGGATTATATATATTTAACCAAATCTCCCATCATATGCTCGTCATTATTTTCTTCCCAAATGGATTCAGTCTTCATTCACCGTCATCAACAGAAGCAGCATATTTATTATTTTTATATTCTGACCTCAGAATTTATTCACCTTCAATCACACCGTACCTTAGCGAGCTTTTGATTAGTTGTTGTTTCCATCTGCCTGGAGCCCAGCTCTGTGGGTCATGTGCATTTCTTCTAAGTCACGTTCTCACATAATGCATAATGGATGAGCGAGCCTTAAATGAATTTAGCATATACGTGAGCCTAGCTGTCCTATTTCATTTAGCTCCATGTTTATTTATATTCACTGCCATGAAATTTGGTGCAGCAGTCAGGTTTGAGGTCTAAATAGATTAGCTCATAAACATTAGTGCCCTGTGAAGTTATAATTTTTATTACAGCATACCAGTGTCACTCCCTGCTGTCACGCAGCCGTGGAATTATTCACTTTGTGAAAACGTCGCTGGAATTTTAGCAGTTATTCCTTGTGATGGACTCAAATACTTTACAATTCTAATCAATAAAAAGTTGGAATAAATTTTAATAGTACATCAAAAAGAATTTTTTGTGAACATTATGAAGAGATTTTTTGATAGAATCAAATCTAGACAGTAGGTTATCTGAGGCTTCACACAGAACCAGTGTCAACAGTGGCCTTTCAAAGCGGCTCTGAAGCGTTCCTGCAGCCTCTTTCTATAGGAAATGAACTGACTCCTGTTGGACAACATGAGTGAGAGTTTGTATGAGCTTGTGTTCGGTGTATGAAGTCTGGCTGGTGATGTTCTCTGCTAAAGACAGTCTCAGACTCATTAATTCAACCTGTCTAATTAAAGAAGCTACTTTTATTTATCCTTGACTGCTTGTACAGTAAATGCACACAGGCCTAGGTCTAGTACGGTCATAGCAATTTATTTTTATGCCCCATCTCTGTATCATAAAGAGGTGACTCACGTCTTGCAAGATACAAAGACAGTTTATTATATTTTTTCCTTCTGCGCGACTGACTTTAAATGAACCAATTGCCTGTTCCATATCTCCCATTCAGATCGCGGGTGTGTGTTTTTTTTGCTGAATATTAGATGGCCTACTCACAAATCCGTACTTGCTGATGTGACAGCTTGGCCATCGGAACAATCCAGATTCATATTCTCGGCCCCCTCCAGTGCAGCGCAATAGATGCTGTACGTCATTTGCACATTAAAATGAGAAACCACCTCTCCTGCTCAGTAATGAGATGTGTAGGCCCTTTTTTCTGTAAGCGGCTACAGTGTAAATGTAATGTAGGTATTTAGAATAAAATGCACATCACACGCATTGCTTATGGCAGAGGAAGAATATTTTGTGTCAAGCTTAATACAGTTTCATGTTCTGCTTCACTGCTTCATTGTGCATGTTTGAGTTAATACACCAGCCAGCGACAACAGTTTTGTCATATAATGCTTCAGTGATTCATTGTGCATGTTCCAATAGGCCAACAAATGGAAAAGCTTCCTCCTCTGCTTACGGGTTTATTTCCCACAACCCCCCTCTGGGTTGCATCTTTCCCCCAGGTGAGAGTCATACAGGGCGGGAATCAACCTTCCCGTAACTAGCCGAATCCTCTCTGCTGCTGCGGACAGGTAGACGTCTGCAGGCGTCTCGCTAAACTTCTTCATTAAAGTCACTTCCTGTCTGTTCGTACTCATGACTAGCAGCTGTTTTGTTGCATTATTAGAATCAATGCTGCAGTCAGTGGGCTCCTGCATCCTGCCAGGCATCCATTCTCTCACTTGTACATGTCAGCGTCTTACTTATTGAGGTATAGATGATTAAATTAGAGGGGTTCAGATTGATTTGTAAACGATTTAACAATAGGAGGAGCCCTGGCAGTCAGGCACAAACATTGACAGGATGGCATATGCAGGAGAGATTTATACAAGCTGAGAGAAGTCATTGTCCCTATTAATTATGAATTACATACAATAAATCATTGATACACATATAATTAGCCTGCATATATTATACTGTACATGGATCGTATATCCACAAATGATAATATCACAACATGATCTATACTGTACTTGGTGCCTTTGAAGCTGCAGTGAGCTCTCAGTGCCTTTGCATCCTGATTTGGTTGCCATGGAGACGGTTTAGTTATGGCACCTAAGTGTGTAATCATGATCATGTGATAATAAGTAGTCATTAGATCAGTGATTAGAGGGTTCTGATTAGCTTAGATCACGCTGGTTAGCCTTGTCTATGCTCCTACTGTACATAAAACCCTATTAAGAGTCTGTCGCATCAAGGTCTTGTACTGTATAATATTTATTATTGAATGTTTTCATGGTAAGTCGGAGGTGCATGATCAGTCTTGCAGCATGAGGTGGGTTATTGACTGTGGCCCCTCGGTTGCTCCAATCATGAAGGCATTCATCAATGTCGCCTCCATTTACTACTTGACTTGTTCTGGGCAATCAAAAATGTCACAATCTGGTAGCAGTGTTTTTTGGGGCAGTGAGTCAATTCAACAACAGGAATTAGGTTTGGTGCTCACAACGTGAACGGCGTCGAACCTGAAGCGTTGGACTGTTTGAGGCAGTTTTCTTTGTTTTCGCCTCCAGCCGCCAGGTTTCCTGCTGCAGACAACCTTCGCATTATGTTGAGTGCTTTGATAGTAAGGTTACCGTTCTCTTTGAAAATGGCTCCCTCTCTTCTTTTTAAATCTCTGATCTCAGATACGGGAGTAATCTGTTCTTGTCTGTCACCTCTCTGGGCCGATAAGGGAGGGGAGGAGCCACGCTGCTGTCCAAGAGCTGTGGCTCCTTGACAACACTGACACAAGTGCCTTTTGCTGTATTTGTGCAAAAATAGCTGGTGATAAGGCAACAGGAGCGGGCTGTTTACGGCGGCTAATCTGCCCAGGGAGGTCTTCAGTGAGACTTCCTCCTCAGCGAAGCAGACACTGATGTCCCCTCTGCTGCCTGTTTAAGACAGTAAATTCAGATTTCAACTAAGTTGCTGTCATATTATGGGTTTTATGGCTCCGCGGCTCTTGATGTGAAATAGTGTCGCATCTGTCTTTACTTCATAGCTAAGTCTAATCATGGCATTTCAGACCCAACTCTGAAACTCATTTAGGGAATTCAAATTAGCCACTTAGTTGTACTTGCTGAGCAAAGATTATTTGAGTTATGCCAGAGCAGCTTTACTTTTTAGTTTTATATTATTTAATCCCTTTCACTGTCAAGGATTTGCTGGGATGAATGAGCATAGATATCGTTTAATAATGTTTAATGCAAATATTGTATGTAAGTGCATAATATAAGATCAGGACTGGACCGCAGGATTGTAATTAGTGCGTCATCGCACCATAATATAGAAAATGAAGAGCTTAATCACAGCACGGGCACTTTGAGCGTCGCTATCCTTCTTACTTGACTCGCTGTTTGATGGCAGTCACTCGCTTGGTGGTGATCGATGTGTTTGGCCGTGATGTTCGGCCCGCATCCATTGATCAGATGGTCTGACAGGCCTGACACATGTGTGGATCCATATCAGCTTATGTGCAATCTGCTGCAATGACTTTATTAATGACGTCAACCAGGTAATTGATCATATCGCAGTGAAGGTCTCTGTGGGTCAGATGAGCGACGGAATAAATTATTTTGATGCGTTCATGTGATTCTTCTATCGATAGCTTTGCTGCTGGTCCTGGTCAGAGTCACCAGGGGCTGGAGCCTAGCTGGTATTGGGCACACAGATCAGGTCACAGTCTGACAGGGCTGCACTAAGTGATGACTGCTGTAAATAGCAGCATATAATTAGATCTGCGTACGGTCTGAGTTGGAGGTTCAGTAGCTTCTGCTGTAGATTTACTGCGTTATCTCCTCCAATCCAATTCTGGACCCGGTAATTTGATGTGGCAACCTCTGCTGCCTCCACTTCTCTAAAGCCGCGGTCACCTGTTAGAAAGCGATGTTACATAGACCTCACGGACCCTCGGGTTTCCGCTGTCTGTGGGCAGACATGCGGGGACTCACTGATCAGGTCTTTAATGCGGCACAGACGTGACGAAGAAATGGACCTAGATTTCCAGCCGTCCCATTTATAGTTTAAACTACTAAACATGAATGCTTTTATCTAATTCTCTAAAGGTATAAATTATGAAGCTTGGTGTTTATTAAGAAAAAATTCACAATTTGTTGTGGCCCTGAATGTGAAAAACCTACTTATTTTCTGCAGTAAACAACCCCATACAACATTCCACCACTCACTGCCCCATCACCCATTTGTACTGAGATAAAGAGATTTGCCAGTCAAAAGCGCACTGTGCCAGGGCCGCTTTGCTCTCTTTGTGGCCTGTGCGGTTGTCATTTTTAAAGTGCGTATGCGTTATTTTTCATCTCCACCCAAGTAATAACACAGCCGCAATTACCTACTGCCTGTGTCTTCACGCGCTGGTCCTTCTGTAATTAAAATAGCTTCCAGTGTTCTTTTGTCCTGATGTAGGAGCCGGCATCGCGTTTCCAACGGCTTGTCCTTGAACTCAACCGTTAACCAGTTTCTTTAATAGAATATCTCACCATGATTGATTGAGAAAGCAGGATAAAGTTTCCCCCATGAGGCCAGGCTGCCTCCAGGCCTCCTCTGCCATCTATTCACTGCATCTTCATTTTTTTGTTTTTTTTTTTCCCCTCTCTGGTCCTAAATGAGCCGGGCGGTAGCATCCCACTCTGGGCCTTCACTGTGCCGTCACTAATCACCAGACCCCTACTAGCTTTATCATAATTAACAGATCAAAGAAGTGAAGAAAAGGGCAGTCATACATTATTAAACAGACCGTGTGTGTGTGTGTGTGTGTGTGTGTGTGTGTGTGTGTGTGTGTGTGTGTGTGTGTGTGTGTGTGTGTGTGTGTGTGTGTGTGTGTGTGTGTGTGTGTGTGTGTGTGTGTGTGTAAAACAATATAGTGATCTTTCCCAACGTGCTATAATTCTGTCTTTTCGCTGACGGCGTCCTCCACCGTGCTCCACTGTTGCATCCATTTTATCTTGCAGTTGTTTTTTTCTCTGCTCACATCCCCTCTTTCCCAGCCGACCCTGACGCCGGCCCTTTTGACCCCTGCCCCTCACTACGAAGTGCTCAGACGAACACCGGCCTGTGCTCAGGAGGAAGTCAGAGGCCTCTGCTCTGAGAGCATTTCTACACTGTTCACATTATTTGTCCTGGACGTTGACACAGACACTTCACACATCCTATTAAATGTAAAATGCCAGGCATCTCCTCCACCTTTGAACGCTACTCTTTTCTTGTTCCTTCTGGTTGAAAGGTACTGTATGCGCTGGAACTTAATTACTGTTACTGTTCGCTGTGATAATGATGAATGATAATCATCAGCTCTGCTGCTTTTTTTGTTGCTGTAATGTTCAAAGTTCAGTTTGAGGCAGCTTCTGTTTTTCAGCTCACTATTGTTTCTGATCTTGTCTTATCAGCATCACATTGTTTCAGGAAAAGTGACCCCTTCTTTCCCTTTTAGTCGTTGTCCTTCTTCTTTTGGGCTCCTTCTGAAACTCATCCTCTTCAGGCTGTAATAAACCTGTAGTTAGCTGTTAAAGCCATGTGCATTTTACACTAAATGGCCCCTGGCGTCTTCCTGCCTGCTGTTGGGGCTTACGACCAATGGGCCTTAAAATGACTTAATTTCCTATCTGCCTCCTGGGGGAGCTTTTAGGGAAGCTAAAAGCTGGTCACAGCCCACAGAGAGTGAGTATCAGAAAGGCCTTGGGCTGCGGTGGCTCCCAGCTGAATCAAAATTGCCATCGCTTTAATTGCCATGGGCTGTATCTACACGAAAAAATATCACGCTGATGCTGGTATGAAGCATCAGGGACGCTTCCCAGTAGCGCCAGTTATCGTCCCTGACTTATTATTTTTATGCAATACTTACTTGCACTTGAAATGTGCCATATACAGTCACAAGTACAACATATTTTTCAGCTAGTTTCATCCCTATAAACTACTTTTGCTGTACAGTAGCTTTGCCTCAATTCTTCTCATGACACTGGGGGTTTTGTTTGTTTGTTTCCCCTGGCTTTAATTATCATTACTTTTTATTAGCCAGGCTGTCTCGGATGAAGACGTCACCTGTCGAACTCTGTGCGTATCCATCCACGCTACGCTGCAACCCTTTAATGAACTATAATAAAACCATAATCAAGCGGTCATAAAGCAGCTCAGCGCCCCGCCTCTCCCCCTTCGTTTCAAGCCCTCGACGTGTCCTTGGTTAATAGGGTTGTGTTAGTTAACAAGCCTGCGAAGCCGCCGTCAGCAGCATTATCGCTGCGACACGCGGACCCGGCGCCGTTATCGGGCCTCTCCGTGGCAGCGACGGCAGACAGCTCGGAAATTAGCAGCTCGGCGAGGGAGTCGAGGAGGCGAACAGCATTATTACACACCGCCAGCTGTGTCTGGATACCAGGGACGCCAACGCAGGGCCGCACGCGTCCATGCACGCGGGGCCCAGAGTGCTGCATCCACAGCCCCGTGAGGTGCGAAGCGCATGCAGGGCGCAGCGCGTCTCATTATTAGCAGCAGCGGCGGCGGCGGCGGCGGCATCAGGAGAGACGAGGGCAGCGCGGCTCAGCCAGCAGTCACAGCAATTTACAGGTCTGTCAGAGAGAAAGAGGTGGAGCACAAGAGAGAATTAGAGAGCATTTAGAGCTGTGAAATAGACTGGAGACGGGCAGAACGAGCTGCTGGTGAGTGTGAGATGTGCACGTGTTGACTTTACCGCAGGCTTTTCCAGTGGGGATCCGCGCGCCTTTGCTTTATTGCACAACACTTGGCAAAAGAGTGTGGGGTTGTGGATTTCAGATTTAATTCAAAGTTGGAGATTTTTCAGAGTTTTCCAAGGTTTAGTAGCGTAACGCCTGCCAAGCGCCTGATAGCATCAGAATTTATGCTTAGTGGCACGATAATCCCGTTTTACGCAGCATTATTTTCTGTCTCTGGCTCGAAAATGAATGCTTCGAATTGAGCGAAGTGCTCGCTGCAGTATGTTTTGTGTAGGTATGTATATATTTTCTGTCATGAGCAGGAGTCTCATGTATGTGATTGACTCATGCAGAAGGATTCTAGTGGCTACTTTAGCTCAGAAACCGGCAGGAAGTCAACAAGCAGCAACATCACGATGAGTTAAAAATAACTTTGTGGAGATCAATGTTTGAGGCTGTCTGCAGGATCACACTGGGCTCCCCTCGCTTCCTGAGACACACACACACAAACAATCTTCCCCTTAAACTGTGACATGATTCCTCTTCGGCCGTGACCTGTGGAGTAATGATACAGGGAGGTCAGAGGAATGATGCTGACTCCTGTCTGCTCCTTTCTGTGTCTGTCTGCAGAGGGGATTTGTAACATGACAATGGACTCCAACTCCATCACCATGCCGATGTCAGACCCCAACGCCTGGGCGACAGCCATGAACAACCTGGGGATGCCTCCCATGGGTCTGACTGGACAGCCACTCATGCCAGGTAGCGAATCACCTGCACCTCACAGCAGAACACCAGAAGCACTAGGTTAGATCGCACATGTGTTTAAGTCTTGATGAACAGTCAAGAGTTTGTAGCTTATTTACCTTTTTACCCGCAGACAGAACTGTATTTGAAATAGTAGTGATGAATTCATGTATAAAAAGTATACTGTGCCTAAATATGGCAGCTGTTACCATGATACAGGGTGATCGGGACTCATGAAGCGTCAAGGTTATTTAAAATAAGTGTTATGGAATAAAACTAAGCCGCGTTGCCAAGGTTAATAGAGAATCAAGTTGTGTTTGGCACAAGTTGGACATTTTGAATCATTTAGAAGCTGCAGGTTTTTTTGTCAATCCTTTTTAAAGCTGCCTTTTACTGTTTGTGCCATGCAAATCTCTGTGGTTGTTGTCTGTACATGTTATCACCTCCTTTGTCTCCCTCTATTTTCCCATAAAGGGTGAATCAAAGGCAGATGCACAGGTTTGCATGTGCGTGGATGTGCTGACCGCTGCATATTTCGTGTACAGTGCGAGTCGTTCCCGCGCTGAATTTCCAAGCATCAGTGAGAGCTGTACAAAGCTTTAGTGAGTTGATCAGCACACGGTTTGCTGGTTATGCTGTTACCACTCTACCCTCACCCATAGCTGCACCGTCTCCTCCATCAGTTTTTTTTGCTGTGTCTTTTCTCTCTCCTCTTTTTCCTAAAGCCTTTTATAAATCACTTCCCTCGTCTTAGATGTAATGCACTTTCAAATTTGGCACCAGGCCTGTTCTGGACGTCACACATTTTATCCTGCTTGCAAATGCACAGGTGCAAGTGAGCACATTAATAACGGGCCCGGTGTATTTTACATATGTTATGAGGCAATGTGCTGGATCAGAGCGACAACATTTTACCCAAATGGAATGCAAAGTTATCAGCTGCACCTGCGTCGGGAAAGTTAAAATGTTGGACACTTCATCAGATCGCGTGTTTGTGCCTGAGTTTTAAACCCTGGTCACTGCAGGAGATGGGACGTTTTCCCATTCTGTCTTCACAAGGCTCCGCGTTCACAAGACGGATGTATGATAACAGAGGCGGTCGGACGTGGGGGAAGCTAATCTGGAAGCTGCTGTATCCAAATCCCCTTTAACGAGGCGCGGCGGTGGAAGGAGGGAGAAGGCCGTGATGGAGCGGGAGGGGACAGCTGCGTCTCCCCCTTTAGATCACCTGGAAAAGCAGCTGGTGCTCCTCTCATCTTCCTCCCTTTCCTCCGTTTCCCTCCCTCGCCAGCACAAATTACCCAACATCTCATTTATGTGTCATTAGAGCTGAGTCAGCCCCTGCAGCCCAGGAGCCCGTTGTAACGCATTCTGTCTCATCCTGCGCTGAGCCGGGCTCCGTTACAAACCCGGCCGCGTCACGCTGCAACCCAGAGCGCGGCCGCTCCAATAATCCGCAACTAATAATAATGAGACTGACTTACTGTCATTTAAAGTTTCTCTTGGCCACATGATCAGACGTCCTCCCTCTCACATTTACATTTCAGAAACATGCTACTTGAACGTCTCTCAGTCCAGATGAATGCTTCGTTTCTCAAAGGCAGATATTTTCCATTCATGTAATTTTCACTTCACTCAAGTCAAAAGAACTTTTCTAGTCGAACCCCAAGAGAAATATGCGAGTGGAGCGAGATCTGCTTAAGCACTTCCCTTCTGGTTTTCTTTGTTGACAACTTGTGAGAATAGAATAAAAACCCAAGGTTGGCCGCAACCTTGTGAAATGTCTGGTGTAAATGCAGGTATTTGTGCTGTTTGCACATTAAGTCTTGATGAAGTCTCTGAGCTCAGAGCTCCAACTACACGCACAGTTACATGTCTTCCTTTAATGTCATCCCACACTTGTTACCAGAGCACCTTGTGCCTTTCAACTAATCCAGGTGGATTTGTTATTGATTCTCCATCGCGCCTCAACATCATTGTCTCCTTCTGGCTTCACCTCCAAACGACAGAGGAGAATTCACTGTTGGTCCATCATTTCCTTCATGTAAGCTGCTTGGGGTTTTTTTAAGTGTTGCTTTCAGGCTCATCTGTTAAGAGGCGTCCTGTGCTGCCACGCCTATTAGCCCGCCTCGCCTCCATCCACCGCATGTCCCCCGCCTCCGGCCAGCAGCCTTTGTCCCGACAGTCAGACCACTGTGGGCAGAGCCTTCCACACTCTGCAGCTCCACAAAAGCTGGCGCGTGTCCCCAGCGATGAGTTTTATTTCACCAGGTGGACTGAGCTGCGGCTGTGTGTGTGAGAAAGTCATTACGCCTTTCTATTAGATGTGTTGGGAAGGAGGAAGAGCTTGAATTCAAGCCACTGGGAAAAGTTTATGTTCTGGAGAGAAACCAAGGTGCTGGATATTTTCTCTGATTCATTTGTCGTATTAGTGTTTTCCTCCGTCCACTCCACATTTATGACACCTACTGTATTTCCTGGCTGTCTTCATGCTCCCTCGCTGTTCCTGTGATTTATCCCTGTTAAGTTTGGTCACTGTTTGTGTTGAGTTGAACCTTTAAATGATGGGTCTGGGCACAGATTCTGACTCCAGGAGTGTCTTCAAGTGCAGCCCAGGAAGGTCCAGATGTCACATCCAAAGCCTGCAGAAAATCACCAGGATTGAACTGTGGAACGTTATTACAGCTGCAACTATTCAAACACTTCACCTACTCGGAGTCTGAGATTCAGTTTTTTATTGTTATCATAGTGGATATTTTCAGTCTCGCCTCTGTACAGTCGACTTACAGTAGTTGGCAACCTGGAACAGCGCTTACAGTTTTACATCAGTACGACGACGATGTGTTTGTTTGGACAGAGAGAGAGAGAAAGATTCTGATTCTGATGATCACCAAACATCCAGATTAGTGTGCAGGACATTCAGCTACTTCCTCGTCTGACCTGTTACAGTTAGTAGGACCAAAGTCTGCTGAGTGTGGTCACATACTGTACAGTATTGTTTGGACTCTGAGAAATGAGGAAAAACTGCAACAGTAACCACATGAATCAACATCTGGTTTCTACATCTTTGACGAGAAAGGGACAGAGAGAATATCCTATTTCATGAGAGTTCTGTATCTATTTCCCTTCATTCATCAGCGTTCTCTCCAGAACGTCCAGAATAAGTAGAACCAGATGTGCAGCCGAACAGAACCTCCTTTAGAGTTCTCTCAACATAAAGATCCTCCAAGACGGCTGTTGTTGTGCGTTAAGAGACTTTGACAGATCTGCCTCCACATGTGCATACACTGCTTCCTTTGTGACACATAGATGAAAGAAAAACACACAATCTGTTGAGTCTGATTTTGAATTACAGTGGATTCTACTGGTGACCACTGGTCTGTCTGCCTCACAGCAGAGGCCTCCCTAATAACAGGAGATGGCTGTCTTCAGAGGAGTGACAGGTTTGATCAGGCGGTTTTGAATTTCTCACGTTTTAAATCAAGTGTGTGGAATTGGCAAAAGGTGCTAGCGCCACACACACACACACACACACACACACAAGGAGGTACCAGATTTTACACACGTATTTCACAGAATGAATTTTGATGCACACGAGTAAACACACTAACTAAGACGCTCTGGAGAATAGATAAACAGGCTGCTCCCTGCTCCTTTGTTGCCACGTCCCCTCCACCACTGTGCACAGACCCGCCTGCAGACGCGCATGTAGACAGAAAACCACAGCTGTTTTGCGATGACTCAGGATCGTCTCATTCTCCCATATTAGCTCATCTGGATTAACATTAGAAAATGCCTCAGAAGACAGTCATTCCTCCGCTGTAAGCGCTTTCCCGGCCTTGTCCGCGGCTGCTGACTGCCTGGGATCACCCTTGGTGTGACGCCAGCGATGTCTGGCTGTGTAGGCGAACACACAGGCAAAATGAAGACTCCTTCCTTCAGATACACTGTGTTGGGTAAATAAATACACTGGTGGATGAGGTTACTGAGACGGAAGTTGATGACAGTTATTCCTCTCCGTGGCAGAAATCCTGCATTTTAAGCTACATATTGTTAAAAGGTAGATTTCTGGTGGAGGTGTGAGTATGGAGATGTCAGATAAAGAAGACTGATTTTAGCGGGCGCCATAAAGAAGCCGAGTCTTGCAATAACTTTCTTTCTTTTTTAAAGACGAGAGAGCTTTTATGTCTATCCTGCAGGTGGAGTAATGTACCAGGAAGAAAATGAAGTTGGTGAGGTTCATATGAAAATGGAAAGCGTGCGGCTGCTGGCAGAGATGGGCCGAGGCAGATTTCAGCCACTGGTTGGGTTCCAGGTGGCGAAGCTAGCTCGCCTCATTAGAGAATATTATCCAGCATGCCTCACGGCAGCCACCTTTATCCTCCCCCGACCCCTCCCCCACCACGGACTGCTGGGAGGGACATTTACTCTGGAAATGGGAGATGAGAACGGAGGAGAGGAGGACGACATTAATAGCCAAGGGCTTCACACAATCAAATGTCAGTTTTTTTAATTTGTCCCTCCAACCCGTGATTGATGGGCAGCGCAGAATGTAATTACTTTAGACAGTCCTTCAGGAGATTGTTTAACATCAAAAGGACATAATGGAGAGGAAGGAGAATGCAGTCAGAGACCAACTGTGCACGAGGGCTGCAGAGTACGTCAGCGCCGGGGAAGCTTTACAGCTTCCAGACAGCGTGGTGAAAGGGATCGGACAGATGTGGCCACATGTGGGTGGACCCGGCCCCAGGTTTCTTCTGCTCATTCTCTGTGGAGTTTGTACCGAGTGAAAGGAGCCCACTCCCTCTCATTAAGCGAGCAGCGCTCCGGCTTGCAGTCCGGCCTCCATCTGAACTGAAGGGTTTATTGTGCGTGACTTGTTACCTGTGAGTGACGTGAACCTGCCGCGTGTGTTGCTCCGTGTTGCTACACGGCATCGACAGCTTGCCGGAGGAATCCCGCCTCAGCTTCCTGCCTGAGTTCAGGCAGTGAAGATAGGAGTTGTTCTGTGCTGCTCGTCCCCTGAGGCAAGTTTGCAATTTGATGCTGAGCTACACAAAAGCATTTTGAGTTAGGTTGTTAGAAATTAGGAACAGAACCAACAAGACATTCAAGCAAACCTGCTAAAATAAACCTGTAAACTCAGGGAAGATCAGGATTCAGGTAGAACAAAAGTAGAACTGGAGTCTGAATGAGCTCTGACTCATGGGTTCTTCTGTAATGCTGGTGAAGAACTGGACCTCTTCAGTGTTGGACCGTTGGTTTGCTATTGCCTCATTGCCTCACACCCAGATCATGCAATCTTATATATGTGATATATAATAGTGATATATAATATTATCATATATTTCACAGAGACTTGACAAAGTAGTTTTCATTCTTTCAGCTGCTGGAATCTTTTTTTAGTCATTCGTATATTTTCACCAGCTCCTCTTTTCACACCTGGCTCTTGTTTTAGGATTTAATCGGGTCCAGGCTAATCACTGAATTACCAGTGGTTGAATAAATTAAACCTAAGTAATGGCCTCTTCCAGCCATTGTGTCCAATCATTATGTCCCCATTATGTAAACTGTGCAAACCTCCAGCGTTTCAGCATCATTTTATTCCCTGTATAATAAATACACCCACTGTACTTCAAAGCATTCAGGGCAGAATGTCTTTTCATTCGCTGAAACTAAACTCATATTTTTCTGAATATATATAAAAACGCATAATTTTTGTCTTTGACTCCTACAGCTTTTCTTTCCAGGCGTTCTTACTCTTATTGTAGCTGTCTCTTTTTAAATGGATGTGCGTAATAGTTTTATATCCATAGCTCGTTAATATTCGTACCAGTTCCCTTTTCTGAGAACTTAGTTGACGTATGAAACTGGCCCCTTTGTGTCGCCAGTTGTCAGGTTCCAAAGAATGTAAGTATTTTAAAGAAGCAGGAGCCCAGTAACCGTCATTTCAGACCCTGATGTTTTATCACGTGTCCAGATGATGTCCACATGATATCAACCAGTGGCATTGCTGCAAAAGTTGTTAATACTTTGTTCTGATATTTGGTAGGAACTGTAAAAACAGTACACACTAAAATACACACACTGAACCTGTGTCTCTGCGACTTGACATTTGGTGTTTAGTCACTAAAGCTATTTTTTTAGCATTGTGATTTAGATCTTGTGGCGATGAATGTCTCCTCTCTAAGGTAGTGACTGTGTCTGCAGACGGCGACCACCTCCCTGTGATTAAAAAGGACACGCGGCTTATTAACCGCTGGAGCGAGCGGCTGCTCAGTGTGTTCAGCTCTGCTTAAGTTTTATTCCGGGGATGTCTCTTGGAAAGCTATTTTTCTCCTGCGATGGTGTACTGCAGGAAATTGAAATTCTATCCTCTTAAAGCTGCAGCTGTGATGGACAGATAATGATTGGGTAGGAGAGTTGTTTTCTTCCTGTCAGTATCCCATAAACTTCGGGTGATGGGATGAAATCAGGTGGCTAAGTCAACTTCCTTCATTTAAGGACATGCCACATTGTTTAGGAAAGCTCTGGATTCAACTAATTACTGTCATTGAGTGAGACACGATTGGATGAATGTGAACGTCAGGTGAAGTTCCCTGATGTTGATCTTTTTGGACCTGAAGCTCATGTTGTAATGAGCAGCACCGATGGATGGAGCTTGTCTCTGTCGGGTGAAAGTGAAAACACTTAAACTGATACTGTGAACGTCTGTCTCTGTCTCTGTCTCACCACAATACTTTCCACAAATTCGGCAGAAAATACTTTCATGTTAAATAGTTATCTTGCGTTCCACCTTTTTCCTTATCTTCTTTCTTGCGATCCATTTTCTTTTATTTCACCTTAATGTGCAGAAGAAGTCATCCATCGCCTGAGACCTAGGATTCCTCTTATCACCTGTTTCCACTCACTGACACCTGTTGAAAGACCGATGGTGAGGTCAGGGACAGATGTATAGTTTCACGCATTTGCCTTTTAAAATATCGTACCCAGCTCATCTTTTTTGTTTTCCTTATCTGGCCTCTATTTCTCCTTTTATTATTTTTGTCCTTCAGACAGTTTTATCAGTATAACATATTTATTACTCCTGCTCCTATTCCTTCACTGGAAGCCATTTAATTCATCTATTTTCTCCCTATCACAGAGTTCATTTATGAGTAGATGTGCCAGTAATGCTTTATGCACTTGAACAGTAAATATTATTCCTGCTTTACTGCTTTTATAGCTGTTGAAGATCACAATGTTTGTCATTAGGACCTTGCAGCTGCTGCAGCTTCACGCGTAGACTCACATCTGCATCTTCTACTTTAGTTCCGCAGTAAAACCTGTCGAACAGTAAATATCGTTTGGCCTAATATTTGTCTAATTATATTTGTCGTCATTATGCGTGTTTGTTTACTAAGACGTGATTATCTTTTAATCTGCTGTGTTGTACAGTCCACCAGCAGCGGCTTCTGTAAAATTGTTCTAACCAGCGTGTCACATTGATTTTGTTACGTGTCTGGTGCGTTACAGTCGGGGTGTAATTTATGGTGAAGGATTTGTTTGTCTAAGCGCTGCTCTGCCGCACACACACACACACACACACACACACACACACACACACACACACAGGTGCATAAACATTACACAGCCCGCGGCATAATTGTCAGCTCCGAATCCTTTGCAGGTGATTTTGTGGCACCGCGTCGCCTGCGAAGGAGAGGCTGTGTCATTTCCATTTCAAAATGCTCCGCGCGGGGCCCGATGTGCACATAAAAGCACGTGTGGTGATTATGTGCATGTGTTTGTGTATGTTTGTTTTTCCCAACTGCAACAGATTAATTTAGAAAATATTTTTTCCCCCAACTGTGTACATGATCTATAAGGTCATTCTTCAAGCAGGAGTCAGAAAGAAAAGGACACTCAGTAAAAACATCCTAAAATATGCATGTTATTCACGAGATGATTTATTCATGCAGGGCTGCATTTTCTGCTACGCGTGGCCACTTATGTGTCAGTGTTGTTGACAGAAGAATCACTCCAAGAATAAGCACACAACATGAACCGGACCTTAAACATTTAGTATGTGCTGAAATGATACCTGACTAAATGGACGCTGCTGGATCCCACGGCGCCTGAACGCCGCTTTGTTCCCCAGGAACTAACTGCTGTGTGGTGTCGTTCCAGATTTTGACCCCAGCCTCGGCATGATGGCTGGAATCACCCCCATCAACCCCATGATGCCCGGCCTCGGCATGGTGCCGGCGCCGCTCTCCCAGGATTTACCCGTTGTCAAAGAGATCATCCACTGCAAGAGCTGCACCCTGTTCCCCCCGAACCCCAGTGAGTAATAAACCTCCCCACCAACACCGACTTCGCCACGTTTTCTTGTCTTCTGGTCTGAAAAAATAAACGGTTTATGGAGCATTTAATAGCAGCTGCTGTGTAATATTCTTTGCATCAACAAATCACTCCAGCTCCAAAACTTTTACAACTTTCCCCAGAAGGATGGGCTTGTTTTTAAGCGTGGTCGTACCGTACGTCAGAGTGTGTTTGGATGATTCATTACCACAAGATTATGCTTTTGTAACATGTCACACCCCAGAGTCTTATTAAAAGTGACTTGAGACTTTGTTTTCTATATGGGAAACATCAATCAGCCGTGGCAGAGGGAGAATGGATGGTGTTTGTTGCTCCTCTTTGATTTCCCTGTCCTCATTTTCCTGCCTCACATTTAACCTGATCACCCTGATGCATTTATATGCACAAGGAACTGTGGGAATTTTTAGGGCAAGTGGCTTTTCATAATCAGACGCGCCGTGTTCTGTACAAGCTGTTGTTTATATTTATCTCCTGCCTCTACTTTCCAATTATCCAGAGATAGACAAAAGGTGGTGGGGGGTCCCGTGATTGATCCCGACTTGACTTTTCAGATTTTCCGTCGACAGAAAACTTTCTGCCTGGGGACGCGTTTCAAAGGCGTCTCGCATGTCATCTTCAAGGTGAACCCAAACAACAGCTCCTCTCCGCAGCAGCAGCGCTTGGGAGCTCGCAATATTTTCACAAAACAAAACAAACACTCCAGCATTCTGTTAGGTAAATGAAGCAGCTTTTTTTCCCTGCCTATAAGTCTGTGTTTCTGTAGTGTGCATTATGGCTCTGCATAAACTGTTACTGTCACAATGCGGTGCAGAGGGAAAAGCTGATTAAAAGTTTAACTTCACAGAGAAGCGGCTCCCTCTCAGCAGCAGAGGAATGAAGTGCGATACCCTGCGCGTGCTACATAAACCCTGAGGCTGACTGAGGCTTCTGCTCGCCGCCGTGGAGCCTGTCACTCACTCACGACCGCAAACTTTCTACGTGCCGCCTGTTGGTCGCTGTCAGCCGTTGACGTCGTGGCCTAATGGCCCTGAAGTGGTCACTGCACCAAATCTGAAGCTGTTCCAGTCTCCAGTGAAGCGTGGGCGCAGCACTTGCCCGGGGAGCTTCATCATTGTCATTTTCTACTTTTCCTCCTTTCTTCTTTGTCCAAACATCACCTGATCCAGGGAGGAGTCGGCTCAAAGTCACGTCTGACATCCTGCAGCAATGAAAGTAGACGTCCAAACATCAGCTTGACAGATTTGGATTAGTAAATGTCTAATTTAAAACTCGAATCCTTTAGTCTTAGTGAAAACACGTTTTAACATATCTGTAACACATCAGTTTTAGTTTAACACCTGTCTCAAGCTTGAGATGTTATTTAAAAAAGGGAGTCGATTATTATCTAGGTTTATTCACGGCATAAAGTTTATTGTCTTGACTTGACGGATCATTTGACCCGTTCTCCTTTGAGGCTTTTGGTAAATATCCAGGCAACAAGGTTGCATATGGTGTCCGTCACAAGTGGTCATTACCCTCTAGCCGCACACGCTCCACCTGACACCACATGACACCACATGCAGCATCCGCTCTCCCTGACCTTTAGCTCCTCCAGCTCCCGTGCCTCCCGCCTCTCCCGTCTCCTGTGTGCGTAACCTTGCCGTCGGTGCATCCTTGTCCGGCTCTTTCCCTTCTCTCTTTCCTCCAGTCAGACGCTGGCCTCTCTTCCAGTACCAACGCCGTTGACGACTGCTTTTCTTTTTTCTCCAAGTTGTTTGCAGCGACTCTGTGCTTAACGTCCGACCTGTGGACTTCAGACCTTGTGCTATTTGTGTCCATTCTTTCACATTTCTGAAGATGGTCTAAGAGCTGTACTATTAAAGGGAAGATGAGGCTTTGAAGATGCAGTATAGCTTTGAGGTACAGTTTGTACCAGTGTTGCATAAGACAGCTTGTATACAGTCCTTGGAGCCAAATTTAAAGTAAAGCTGTACGTTTCTGTTTTCTACTACTGACACATGATGCACTGAAGGACGTCCTTGACGAAATTACAGGAGCGCTCCAAAAATAGCAGAGAGTGAGGATGAGCTGATAATGGTGTCTGCTAATGTCTGTTTGGCCCTTTTAATAAGGCGCTTAGCTTAGCAAGTCACTGTGATGGATGGTGATGACCTATGCTAGTGTAGCAGACCAGTGAGAGTGGACTGACTGACAATCAGCAGCCATGTGTGTCCACCTGGAACAGAAACCGTCGCTGATTCCCCAGTATTTGAGAAAATGGAACATAGTGGTTCACTATAAAATCTTTATTATATGTTAGAAGTGTGCAATCTTGTGCTCTGTTTTCAGTGCAACCGCCTCCTCCTCCCTCCTTTTCCACCCTGGACTCTGCATCTGCCCGCTTCACCACCACCTCGCCTGTTTGTGTCTAGTCTACATTTTAAAACTCTTTCTCTGAAACTTTGCCTTCACAATAACCAAAAGAGGAACATATTAGAATTCAAATTATAGCAAAATAAAGCTTTTTCCTGGGAGGGGTCAGTTCTGCTGCCTCTGCCCTGTAGAAAAATCCAATTGCTTGGACTTGTTTGCAAATACTTTTATAAATTGCATATTATTGCAAATAATAATAATATGTTTAGTGTAATTCAGTCTGGAAAACTGGAAACTGTTTTTCAGAGTTTTGTCAACTGAGCAGCGATTCTTTTTTTCTTGTGCTGCCACATTGCTGCGCTGCACCCATTCTCTTCTCTGTCCTGTCTCCCCATCATCACCACCACCACCACCATCAGACAGGAAAGGTCAGACAGTTTGGAAGCCTTTTCTTGCATCTGTCAACAAGGTCTTTTTTCTTGCTATCGCAAGCTTTTTCTTCGCCACCATTTTCTTCCTTTCTGACCATTTCAAGTTGTTTCAACTAGTTTAATCTGCCAGCTCTGGAGGTCAAGGAACCAGTCTCATAGCGGTCAATACAACAGTCGCCTCTGAAGCTAAGAGGAAGCAGACGGGCCGATATGTGGCAGCCTTTGTGTGTCTGCGCGAGAGTTCAAAGAAAACGATGGCTCTGGCCTGGACTCAGGGAAAGTTTTGTTGCAGCTAAGTTCTGTCTGAGTACAAGGGGTTCTGACAGAAGGGGGGATTATGAGCTGACGGCTCCTTCCAGCCAGAAATGAATCTGTGGAATGTTTTTTCACAGCTTGACATCCCCACAATCTTTCATGCTTTTTGGATTACGTCTTTCAGCGCATTTCTTTATTTATTATGCTGTTAGCAGTTTTAGCAGAAGGGGCCAGGAGTCGCATACATCCTGCTTAGAGTCTGACTTTGCCCCACACAACATTAGTTCAGTGTGAGGCAGCAATTTCATCGGCGTCTGAGCATCTTACTACGTGTTGTAGATGAAAATGAGCCGTCCTGCTGAGTTATTTTTATTACTACAGGTGAGCGTTTGAAAGACCTTCGAGCAGCAAATATAAGTCTTTCTGTACAGCTCGTCCTCTGTTTACCACAACAATCGATGGGTCACTTTATTTGTATTAGACAGATGTGGCTGTGCAGCAGTAAAGCAGATGAAAAGCCAAAATTAAAACGAGAAACCCAGCATCAGTGGTCTCCCTGTTTAAAATGGTTTTCTGCTTGACTGTGAAATCCCATGCCAAGTCTGTAACCCAACCAGTATCCAGTGTTGAAATGCTTTTGATCACACTTCAGTCAGACCCCAGGATGTCTCCATTGCTCCAGTGCACCGGGCCTTCGCGGTGCACCTGAGACACCCAGCCGAGTTCAGCGCGAGTTCCCCTCGCTGCGTCGATATCTGCAACAGTGGGATCACTTTCTATCATCTAGCATCCCGTAACGCAGCATCCTAAGAGTTCTGATTAGCTGGTTCACTCCTCCTAGACCCCGCTAATCACATTCATCACGGATGGAAACCCCTATCTGTTGGAGATTAGATCAGTCAACACTCATCTGTGTAGAATAAGTGATTTTCGCAATGCAAGGGACCTTCCACATGAGAGGATTTGCAATCGCTTTGTAGCCAAAAGGATTTCATTTCCATGCGTGGAATGGTTTGATATTAACATTTATCAAACACAAAACTTTCTGAGCATATTGCTTCCAGTTATCATTATTCATGCATTAGGCTTAATCATTTTTTTACATCGTAAGTGCAATGTTTTAAAAACGACTTAATTGAATTTCGCTCCATCCAGCTCAGAATGTGATCTGGTTTTCAAAGTGCGCGATCATGTGGGTGTGACGTGGTCTTTAGTCTCAGCCGCTTCTTAACATTTTGGATTTATTTGTCATTTATGCCTTCTGGGTATTAAGCATTTGCTTTAAGTAGCAGCGGATTAGAAGTCTTGTCATTATACTTTTTTCCCCTTCAAACTCTTCCCCTTGTTTTTTTAGGCCATTGGCACAAACCCACGGCCTCGATGTAATATCTAATACACCCGGTAGGAAGTACAGTACCCACCCATCCATGTTGAAGATATTGAAATCAGTTCCTATTTAACACTAGGACTACCACATTTTTTGTGGTATCTGTTTTTGTAAATACACGTGTGCAGCTGCTTCTTTCCTTCGTTTCCTTCTACTTTTCTATTGACTATAAATAGTGGTACAGATTTCTGCTGCAGTAAAAGCCAATGACAAGAAATCAAAGCTGCTCCTCAGGTCTGCCAAAGTGATTTGAAGCAATGGTGTAATCAAAACACTGGGAGCCTGCCGTTGCGTATATTGTCTTCTGCTCCTCAAAGAGCATAATTCATACTCAAAATTGAGTTTCATTGTTCTGGGACAGCTGAATCATTTATTGAGCTGTTTATTGCACTTGTATTATCTCTACACAGATGCAATTCCATCACTTTTTCAGTCAAGTGTTTTTTGACACATTGTTGTGTCTCTCCCACTTTTTTACCCAGATCTTCCGCCTCCGGCTACGAGGGATCGCCCCCCGGGGTGCAAGACGGTGTTTGTGGGCGGTCTGCCGGAGAACGCCACCGAGCAGCTCATCATGGAGGTGTTTGGGCAGTGTGGCGACATCACCGCCATACGCAAGAGCAAGAAGAACTTCTGCCACATCCGCTTCGCTGAGGAGTTCACGGTGGACAAGGCTCTTTTCCTGTCAGGTGATCTGCCCTTTCAGAGTTAACCCACTAGTTTCAAAGTTCCTAAAAGTTAGGTTTTCAAGAAATAGCTTTATTACAAATTACAGAGCTGAACGAATGAATTTAGTGTGAATGGGTAATTTAGGTATTAGGTAATAAGTATTTTGCAGAACACAAAAGGTTTGATTTCTCAGGAGAAATATAGAAATAATTAAAACTGTAAATTACGCAACAAACCTTCAAATGATCATTTAATTATTCAGGATCCTCTTTTTTAGATTAAAGATTTTAGAGCTATAGATAAATACGTACAGAACCAGAGGCTGAGCCGCTCTGGATCAGGACTGTTAGTTCACTGATGTTGGCTGAAATCTCTAATAGACTGGGGTATAAATGACTGTTTAGGAGAAGCATCTCTACTAACCATGCCAAACCAAATGATGGCACTCGTCTTCATTTTCTAGACGTCGTAATCTGCCGGCAAGTTATTCACACTTAGTTAACCTGGGAGCCGGCGCAGTCGTCTTCCCAGCGTCATTAAGACGTGTGTTCGTGTGCAAATGAGATGTTGTGTTTGTGCTTCCCTCTGTTCTCGCAGCTGGATGCAGAGCTGAGCTCCATGTATTAGCCAGATGACAGAGCTTTGTAGTTTCCCCCATAAATAATACTTCACCCAAGCGCCCACATACAAACACACACCCTGTGCAAACAGCCAGCAATGACGCACCCGCAGCAGCCCCAGCACTCGGAGATCTCCTCATATGAAATATTGAAGTAGTGGTAGATTGGGCGCCTGAAGCGGCGAGAACGAGCTGAAGCAGAAACCTCCCAAGCTCACACTCATTTCTTTTCCTGTTTGCGCTGACATGACACACCACACACCCCCCCCCCCCCCCCCCCCCCCCCCCCCCCCCCCCCCCCCCCCCCCCCCCCAACACACACCCACACACCCCCGCTCTACGATGAGAGTGTGTCGGGCCTCTCGGTGCGTCACGCTGGGCATCATTACGACGTCCGGCAGAAGCGCACGTACGCGCTTCCAAGAGCGCGCCGTGAACGCGCTCTCTGAACATTTCAACCAATTAAATCACAAAATGATCACGATCTCACTTCAAATTCGCAACTGGCCATTAGTGGAAATTGAGTAAGGAGGAGAGTGGGGATAAGAGGGAAGTAGTAGGGAGAAGAGGGGTAATGAGGGATATTGTGGTCTTTCAGTGCCACTAGAGAAGTAATTGCCCTTCCGAAGTCTCTCTCATGTATTGACAAAAGGATACAGATCTCCTGACTCCCCAGAAGCCAACAACTGAACTATGGTGTCTCAAACAAAGAGTTCAACAAAGACCGGTCCAAATTGGTCACGGTGCTGATGAGAGTTTATAGCAGACTTCAGTAACCGTTTGACCGGGGTTTTTCTTTCTTGTGTAAAAATGTGGACGTGATGGGAAGTAACTCGCTGTTGGCCACAGACAGAAACCAGCATCCTGTAGACTAAAGCTCATTTGGATCCTGCTTCAGTCTCATGATCCGTTTTCCTACAGTATGTTGCTGCTCGGTTTCATCAAATTCACACCTCCAGGCCTGTTTTCCATTTGCATTAGAAAGAGACGTGCTGCCCCTAATTCAACTGATCTGTCTTTTTATTTATATCTTTTTTTAGTTTGTGAAAAGCCTTGAAGCTGTTTGACTGCAGATTCTCATATGGATTTGACAAATCACTGAGAAATGAGCATAGATTAATGGCAGAGTGACTGATGTGAAACCGCAGAACCATGACTCGCTCAGTCTGAGTCGGATCTCGCTGCAGAGGCTGCGATCGAAACTGGTGTTGGGCTGTAATTCAGTGTTTAGGACAAACAGATTGACACTGACGTGACGTGTGTATGTGGACAAACCTTCGGTACAGTCCGAGCTGGTTCAGATGGGTCTCATACAACATAATAGGGGAATTACGGAAAAGTCGCGAGGGTCGACAACATCAGGAGGCTCCATTAACAGAGAAGCAGGTAATGGCCACAGAGATTCACAGCAATCTGCTCGGTAAATGCTGAGATGTGTATGTGGAGCAGGGTGGTGGACCGACGCAGACGGCCTGTTTTATGTGCACACACCTGCAGTAAGCGCCACACACTGTGAGAATTGCATCAAACTGTCTGAGCAGACAGACTAGCTCATTTTAATTTGTGCGTGTCATGCTGTGCCATCTGCTTCTCCTTGTTACATTTACTCCTCATTCCCGCTCCCCGTTTATTCTTCCGCGTCCTTTTAGGTCTTTTTGCACTTTTAACTCCCGCTCTCTCTTCTCCTCAGGGTACCGCGTCCGTCTGGGCTCCAGCACAGACAAGAAGGACACGGGCCGCCTGCACGTGGACTTCGCCCAGGCCCGGGACGACCTGTACGAGTGGGAGTGTCGCCAGCGCATGCTGGCCCGGGAGGAGCGGCACCGGCGCAAGATGGAGGAGGACCGTCTGCGGCCGCCGTCGCCGCCCCCCATCGTCCACTACTCGGAGCACGAGTGCGGCCAGCTGGGCGACAAGATCAAAGGTTAGGCCACGGACGGCACTCAGCGGGTCTAATGGCACAAACCTTTACACCCGTTTAATCCTGCGCAAATAGAGCCCGGCCTCACCGTTAATGAGCCGGCGCGAGGGAGAATGGCTTTGGATCCGGTTCACGAAAACCATAAACGTTTGGTGGCAGAAAGCGGAGGATCAGTGTTTGCGTGCCTGGATCAGGACGGCAGCAGGCGTCCATTAATACGACGGTGAAGCTGGCAGGGCAATTATCTGCCTGTTCTCCTCTCGCCGGTTCCCCCGCGTTCCCCTCTCATGGGTTCTCCTGCTCCTCGCCGTTCTCTTCTCATGGGTTCTCATCAGTTCCCCCCTCATCGGTTCCCCCACCCTCGCATGTTCACCTCTCATCGGTTCCCCTGCCCCTCACACGCTCCACTGTTGTCGGTTCCCCTGCCCTCCTCCGCTCCTCCGCTCGTCCTCTGCTCCTCGTAGTTTTGCGTCCGACTCCCCTCTTTCTCCCTGGTCTCAGATTGCTGCCGCGTTTCTGGCTGAATGAGCTTGTTTCACTAATGAGCAATGACACTTCCAGGTCTCAGTCACAGTTGCCTGATACCAAAATGGCTGTGACTTTGTGTGTGTGTCTTCCATCTGTGAGTCTTTTCCTGGTCTCCCTTCACTGCCTCGGTGGAAGGAGCTGTTCTGTCCCACGCTGCTGCTTTTCCACACTGTTGTTGCAGACATTTTCATTGTTTCTTTCTCTTCCATGTCAGGAAGAACATTTACATGCTCTGACTATAAATGGGTTTCATCCCCACCTTATTTCCAGTGCCCGTCATTTATACCTTCCTCTCTCCTTTCCTTCTAGAAGCTTTCTCTTTTAACCCTGTGTCATTTCAGTGTCATCTTGTTCCTCTTAACCCTGACTGTGTCTTACTTTAACATCTGAGGCAGATGTGGAGTCAGTTAAAGACACATGAAAAGTACAGTTCTAATTCATTAATTGGAGCCCTGCTGCAACAAACCAACGCTGGTGGTTCTCTGGTTCTGCCTGGGCTTTTTCTTACCTGCGGACGTATAGTTCACAGCCTTTTTTTAAGTTGGTATTTTATAATAATGGTTGGTCTGAAAGGTGATTTCTCTTTCATTTCTTTGTTCCTGGAATATTCTCACAGGCCTCGGTAAGAATGATGGATAGCTTTTGAGGATTTCTGTGGCTGCAAAGCAAAACATCCATTACAAAATTCCCTCTCCAGAGGAATCCTCCCACCATTGTCCTTTTTTACAAATAAAATTTATCAGTTCCATGGAAAAACTGACTTTTACTGCGACTTCAAAAGGACCAGGGGAGGAAATATTGAGAAATAAAACTGCTGCAATTACACACACATTAAGTCATGTATGCCTTGTCTTTGAGTCAACACAGACTGAGGACAGGCGTCATCAGTCAAACATGCTGCGTGCTAGTAGATCTAATAAACCTACAGTATATTTGCTGTGTCTTACATTTCTCAGATAGATTCTGACTGGTCTCTTTCCTCTCTTAACCAGACGATGGCAAGTTCCCGGAGGCGGTGCGCGTGCTTTTAACCTGGCTCGAGCGAGGTGAGGTCAACCGCAGGAACGCCAACAACTTCTACTCGATGATCCAGTCCTCAAACAGCCACATCCGCCGGCTGATGAGCGAGAAGAGTCAGCACGAGAAGGACATGGAGGAGGCCAAAGAGAAGTTCAAGACCGCTCTGGCTGGAATCCTCGCCCAATGTGAGTTTGACCTCCACACACTGACTCTTAATTAGCCCAGATACAGGCTCAGGATCACACTGGTGCTGTGCCCTGTTTGCATCCTCCTGCTTGTGAAGCATATGTCTAGGAGGAGAATGAGAAGGAGTCCAGTTCTTTTTTGGCTGGTTGTCTGTTCCAGATTTCCTCTTTTAGCACCACACACAGCACATTCAGACCGTATAGATTACAGCATTGTGCAGTTTGGCAGAGACAAAAACCGAGGCGCGGTTTTGGGCCTGGAGAGCTCAAATCCACCACAAAGTAAGTATGAACCGTCCCCAGCTTCTCACACAGTGTGTGTACAGTACAGTAGCTGAAACGGAAAGGCTGCCTTTAAAAGCCTCACTGAAGCCACTGTTTGCTTTATTAATTTGCGGTTAGGACGATGACTCAAAGGTAAGTTAATGCCGATAAGTATCACTCTGAACCATTAGCAGTTCAGTGCCGTACTCTCTTCAAATAGTCAGGAGTAAAAACACTGGTGGCACCGATGAGGCGACTGTGGGATGTTATTCCTGTTGCCTTTGGATGAAAGCAGCGAATAGTGCAGCGCATTCTTTGCATGAATACAGAGTGGGCCCAACATATAGAGTAAATGCATGCTGGGCACAGATGAAAGGCAGAGCAGACTATGCACACACACATAAGACACAGCCTGCGGCACTTTGTCTGCACATATCCAACTAAAAGCATGGTAAATATAATGTAAACATCCCTGAATACAAATTAAAAGTCTTTGTTACCGCGCGAAGCCGCTGGTGCAGGTCTGATTCAGAAGCAGGAGGGAGACGAGGGCTCTGGCCTTCACCTGGAGACCAGAGTTTGGAGGTTTCACTGTTTCTCCCTGAATGAAGATGTCATGGTCTAAACACGGAAGGCATGTTATTAAAGTATAAATACATTTTTACACACAAACACTCACAGCCTCCAAAGTCGGCCTGCAGCCGTTCTTCTCTGCCCTCACCATTGATCTGCTCTATCAAATTACAGGATGCTGGGAAGATGCTATTGATCCCAGTACTGCTCTCTCCTCCACACACACACTCACACACACACGCGCACACACACTTAGACGATGGTCTTATTGACTCCCCCGTCGTGTACATTAGGAGCCCTGTGAGGCCCAGAACACCCGCCCTGCATAACCTCACATCACAGCACAGATGTAACTGAGAGGGGAGTGACTGTTCGCACAGAGTAGCTTTTGTCACACGCATCACATGCAGCAATAGTGGAGGCCCAAGAGTTGGAGGTCGAATGCTAACATGATCAGAAGGAGTTCATTTAGTTCAGTCCAGCAAGGGTTTTCCTTCAGTCTCTCACAGCTTCACATTTCAAGGGTGCTTCTGTTGTTCCTTTTTTTAAAATAGAAAATGTGCAAAGCAAAGTAAATCAGGAAGCTATTTCTGCCGTCCTTGAGCCGTCGCGGTTTAGTGGAGCTGGGGGTGGTCAAAAACAGCAGAGGTAAAGCAGATTAATTTTGCAGCCGCCTGTTGCTTAGCAAAATCGTCGCTGTTAAATAAATCTTAAACAAAACAAAGTATTTCGCCACAGAAACAACTGCGTGAGCCCATAATTAGACGCGGCAGGCCTTTGACAGCTTAGTGAGGTTTAGCAGGTAAAATGTCAGCAGCCACAGACTGAACGACCCACATATATCTGTCATTTAAATACCAAGAGTATCACTATTCTATTCATACTTTAACCTTCTCATTAACGAGCATGTGTCGGTGTTTTGTGACATGTTATAGACAAAGACAGGCCCTGAGAAAATAAGAGTAGCTGCAGCTCTGATGCAGTGAAAGTGTGGCTGATGATGGGCCCTAATAAAACTCTGAGGATCAGTCTGTGCCACAGAGGGACGTGACATTTTGTTTCATTTTTCAGGACGGCACACCAAGCTCACGATGCCCCCGCTGTAAGATAAATGTCGCGTGATCCGTGTTCTTTGTTCATGGTCTTAACACGGGTAAACGTGCATATATTCAATGTGTCCAAATCAAAGGGAAGGCAGCGAGTCCTTCCTGCTGTAAATGCACAGAATGTATGTTTTATGTAGCTTTTGCTAAGGAGAAATAACGACCCAGCCATCTACAGGATGATGCATTAGCATCAGGTGGTAAGACACACACTCGCACACACACCCATGCGTGCACACACATACGCACAAACACACACATGGACACACACACGCACACACATACGCACAAACACACACATGATCACACACACGCATGCACGCACAAACACATACGCACACGCATGGACATACCTGTAAACACACACACATGCAGGTGCAGACGCACACACACATAAACACATAAACACACACACAGTTCTTTACATCCCTAGTTGACTCCACTTTCTCACTCCTCTGCTCCTCCCCACCTGCCCTCTGTCTCTCTCTCTCTTTCTGGATGGTCTCTGGTCCTTCCCTGCATCCCGCCACAGTTGAACAGATTGTGTCTGTATTCCAAGCCGCTTCCAAACAAAAGGCATGGGACCATTTCTCCAAAGCTCAGCGCAAGAACCTGGACATGTGGCGCAAACAAGCAGAGGTTGGTGCTCTTTGATTTTATTCTGTTGTTCACATTATTTATGGGAAATTAGACGTGATCCTGTTTCTTTTTACTTTTTTTACACTCGTTCTCATGATAAGAATTGCTTTTGCTACTGATAATTTGAAGGCGTAGGTTACATCAGGGCTACATAATGACACTTATGTAGAGCGTAGGTGAAAAGAGCAGACCTCTGGTCACAGTAAGTACAGTGAGTGAATGCAGCGCTCAGAACAGGTGGCTGCTCGCTCTAGCCAGTCAGACCCACTTACTCCCAGGGCCGACCCCCTGTAGTGCCTCCCCTTCCTCCCCCTCCCCCCACCACCGTCCTCCCTTTTTGAAGGACACAAGCTGCTGGGTGAGTTTCCATCTCTAAGGGTGTCCAGAACAAAGGTAAATCTGTACAAACTTTCTCCCCCTGCTTTAGCAAAGCTGAAGTTTTCCTTTCCAGCAGATAATTAAGGAGGAACATCTTCAAAGCATATTCATTTCCAAATGTAACAGCATTTCTTCTCATCCACTGTCTGCTCCCTATTTCTCCTCTGCTAAATGGATCATTAATTAGCATGATGACAGGTTGCATTTAACGAAGGGTCAGGAGTGTGTTGCAGTCCTGGGTCTAATGGACCATATATGATCAGGTCTGATTGGTAAGTTTCTTTGAACCTCAGCATGAAAAAAGCGACTGATGTAAGAAATTTAGACACAAATTCAGACACGAAAAAACATGCAGAGAACCCGAATCTGACACAGCAGAAGCAGCAATCACTGCACAAAAAGCGTCTCATTAAAAGGTAGGTGTTGCAAAGCGTAATTGTTGCTCTAATGTCCCAATTTGCAGCGTATCCATGAAAATAGTCACAAATTAATTGAAAACCCAACCAGTCTGCAAGTGTGGTTAGAACTTCCACGGCACTGCCTTTGTAACAGCCTGTGTAGAGCTTATTAACCCACAGCTGATGAGTGAGTGGGCCAGTCGTCGATGCGACTGTGTGCATTACAGTAGATTCAGGGGGGTTTCGGTTTTCAGCAGGGAGCTCAGCGAGAACCCAGATCCAGAGAAGCAGTGGTGAATGCTGTGCGTCTTCATTCGGGACTTTGCTGTGGAAACTCCTTTGAATGAACACCTTGTCGCTTGTTTTCTTCCAAATGGTTCGCTCTTAATAACCGCTGTGAGGATAAACAGCGCCGCTCCACAGTGTGTGTCTGTGTGTCAGTGAACCGAACTGAGCCCGTGTGTCTCTGCTGCCTTGGGGTTTAGGTACATTTATACTGAGCAGAGATTGAGCCCCAATCACTCTGATTCTTAGAATATTCTCTGTAGCCCCTTTATTGAATGTTGTAAAATATTAACTTATAGGTTAACAAAGTAAGACTCAGTTAATCACACAGTTAATACTTCACTGTCAGTCATTAGTCCAAATGACTACTAGCTTATAAAAGGGCCCATTTGTACCAATGAACCCCCTGATTGTTGCCTGATTCTGCAATTACACTAAACTAAACTGTTATTAGCACAAATGTCATCCCACCAATTCGGTACATTAGGTCTTAATGTTGTATTTACAGCTGCTGCCCCCAGGTGGCCGAACTTTAGCTACTGAGTGCTGAGCTGCACTCTACTTCACACACAAGCCTTCAGCGTCCACGTGTGCAGATCAGCATGGCAATCCCATCATGAATCATGGTCCAGTATTCACTTACTCTGCTCTTGTTGACACCAATGAAAACATATCTGAAGCCGTTTGCTGCTGAATTGTGAACTTCCTTACTGCTGACTTGTTTGCTTCATCTCTCTCTCTCTCTCTCTCTCTCTCTCTCTCTCTCTCTCTCTCTCTCTCCTGTCATTTATTGCTGTGGTAGGAAAGTGCACTTAGCTTGTGTTGGAAACCACTGTGTTGTGTTGTATATGTAGGGGGTAATAAGAGCTCTTACACGCAGCCATACATTCTGTGTGAAGGTCAGGGAACCAAAATAATAGGCTTGAAGTGTCAAAAAGCTTCTTAGGGGAGCGGTGGCGGCTGCGCAACCAGTAATTCTCCCGCATTGCGTGAAGCGAATTGATTCGAAATGAAAGCGGATGTTTTAATGTACACGTTTTCACATTGATCATATTGACCTGCCTCCGAGGTGGCATTGTGTAGGGCTAGCGAAAGCATAGGTAAGTAAGTGCAGTTGCTCAGAGGTAATTTATCATCACATGGGCAGCAAGGTTCTCTCCGTCATGTTGTATATTCAGTGTGATTCTCTTGCCCCGAGGTGAAATATGGAGGAGCGAGCCGCGGTGTGGAGTAGCAGCAGCTCCCAGGCAGAATCAAACAACAGCTGCCTCCTTCTATCAGTGTGTGTGTGTGTGTGTGTGTGTGTGTGTGTGTGTGTGTGTGTGTGTGTGTGTGTGTGTGTGTGTGTGTGTGTGTGTGTGTGTGTACCTGTTTGACCTGTGTCATGGGCCGCGGCCGATAACGTCGGCCGACAGGCGGTTCTGGCTTCATTTATTGGTCCTTTCAGCTTCTCGTGGCTCTTTTTCTGTGTTGTTGTGGGTTCTTTTACTGATCTGTTGTTAACAAGGCTGTGATGCAGTCGGTTCTTAGGGTTCTGAGGGTTGACTGAGTCATTTTCTATCCTCTCTACTAAAATACGAATCAGGCGAGATTTAAATGAGCCCCTGAGCACAAATCCCCTGGTCTCCCACAGCAGAGCTGGTTGTTCTCTGGTACGAGTCCGTGAGCGTCTCCAGTGACGTCTCACATTCACAGGAAACGCAAACTCTCTCTGACCTCACGCCATGGTTTGGTGTTTGTGTGATGCATCACAGAATTCCATTTGTTAACTTTGCTCATGACAAAGACCAGAGGAGTTTGCTCTTATCCGTCATGGGTTTACCTGGTGACCGTTCTGCAGACACGAGCGCATTACACAGTCTGTCTGCGAGGAAAACAGAGGCCTGATGTTTTACTGTTACTGCTGCCCGGTGTCCTGCTCTCTCCCACTTCAACACCAGGGGAGTGTAGAACTGTGGGATCCGGCCGTGTTTGTGCAGAATTCTTCCCGGCTGCGGCGCCAAAGTGGGACTTGATCTCCAGCCTGGAGCCCATCCTTCGTCCTCATCTCCTCATCTGCACTCCTTTGTTCTGAACAGGTCCGCTGAAGCGCGTGGCCCAGCCGGGTCTGACCCACTCCTCGTTCCGCTGTGTGTTTTGCAGGAGATTAGGAACATGCACAACGAGCAGCTGATGGGCATCAGACGAGAGGAGGAGATGGAGATGTCGGACGACGACATGGAGGACGTGCCCGACACCAAGGACTCGGAGGACTCGGGTGAGCAAGCAACAAGTCGGCGTCACAATCAGAGTTCATAAAGACTGTGAAAGCACCCGTGCTCGGTGGGTTGATGTGGAAGCGTAGCTGCTAAATGACACCCACCCCTGTGAATGTACACGGCTCCATATGTTTGTGAATCTGCCCGCGCCCACCAGCTGCCGCCTCATTTCAGATTTGGGCGCCGCTGAAGTGCCATATTTGTGTGTTTCCCCTCAAAGCAGCCTCTTTGTGTTTGCTGAAGCAACAAAAACTAATGGTGCAGCTAATCTCTCCACCCCCATTAAATTACCCATAAGTCTAGAGTAGTCACCAGGGCGACATGCCATAACCAGCACCGCCGCATGTGAGGCCGCCTCATTGTGTTGGGAAGCTTCCTGCTCGTTGGGTTGCTCTGCTCTTTGGCTCCTTCCTTCCTTTTAATCATCCTGATCTCTGCCATTTTCTAATATGACAGCGTCTCTAATCAGCATGCAAATATATGTAAATGCCGTTGTCAACTCAGCCCCTTCGCTTTTTTGCAACCTTGCTATTTAGCTATCAGTAATTAGCATCGCTGCGGAGGACCTGTCATGTGGCTGGATACGGCAGGATTGGCTGTGGGGAGTTGATGTGTTAATGTGACAGTTCTGGGTGTTTGTGTTAACGCGCTGCCAGTTACAGCCCCTTTACCCACTAACCTTTAAGCATGTTTACGCGTCGGCCCGCCGCGCTAAAAACACCTGTGTTATGACTGCAGCCGCTAAAAAGGCGAATCGATGCTCGGCGTCTGACTCATGTGCCCGAAACAGAAAGTAAAAGACCCGCTGGTGTGTGTGTGTGTGTGTGTGTGTGTGTGTGTGTGTGTGTGTACTGTATGTGCGCGTGCGTGCGGGTCGATGGCTCCGGCTCTTATGTAACAGAAGGGGAATTGCTCAGAATCTTACCAAACGGTTGACACCTCCTCGCGCCGCGCTGATGAGGCTCTTAGATCAATACTCGTCTCACCTCAAACCTTCATTTTGCTGGGAGAAAAGTACACATACTGTAGGCAAGACCGGATGCACACAGACACACACGCGCACTCTCTCTCTCTCTCTCTCTCTCTCTCTCTCTCTCTCTCTCTCTCTCTCTCTCTCTCGCCCAGCAAGAGTTCATTAACGCCGCCAATGGTCCTTCATGATAGACTGCGGGCTGCACTCGTGAACACCTACACAAAACCCAGGCAGACACGCTTCCGTGGGCACAGACGCACCGGACGGGGCTTATCTCCCAGGTCCAGTCGGTGTATTGCACTTTCCCAAAGCGCTTCCCCTTAAGGCCCACAGGAGCAGAGCAGAGCTGATAATACTGGACATCTCTGGAGCGCGGCAGGTCTCGTATAATAACTCCTACTGTCTCCTCTCTTCGCACAATAGGTCGGGTCAGACATTCAGCTGAAAGCTGTTGGACAGACGCTCTGAGATAAACAAGGCTTTCAGGAGTCTATGTTAATTTCATACTGGGCAGTGGCACGATGGCGTTGGCAGATTTTAATACACGATGCCATGAAAACCTGAAGTAAACAATGGTCCTGCATGATAATCTGCTGGTCTGAGCTCCTCTCAGTGCTTCCCGGTGGGCTGAAGTGGCTCGAATGATGCAGCACATGTCTGATGAATCCTGTAAAGAACTTCAAAAAAAAGTACAACGTTCCTACATGATGTGATATGGTTTATATTTATTTCTTTTAACCCGCTCCCACAGCTGCTAGAGTCTTCCATAGTTGTAGCCTGTGATCTGGAGCTTTCCCACACCTTATTCAGCCACATGACAGACTAATTAACCCCCAGACGAGACAGGTTTGATAAGTCATAGTCAACTTCTACCAAGGAAAATATGAATCCACATGAAAAGCAGCAGATGCCGTAATGTAGCTGTTAATCATTTAGATTGAAGGGTTTTATGCCAGTTTACAGCAGGTTTATTTCAGAAAGAATGTGTTAATATATGTTTATATAAATGGAAGCCTGTGTATCTGCATATTTATCTGTGTATCTATCACAACCAGGATTTCAACATGCAGATCATACATTCTGCAAATGTTCGGTCGCAGACGAGCAGGCGGAGATGATTTTATCGACAGACATCTATGAAGAGGACATTTTCATTTCAATAGGCTTAGAATTAGCATAAAGCGAAACGAAGCTCTGCTCGTCGGCCATTAGTCTCAGACTCTTAATGTTTTCGCGTGAATATTCTCACTCTCCTTCGTTTTGTGGCTCTTTAGCCAGATTGAATCAGGTGAAAATATAAGGTTATATATATTGTATTGTTTATTATGACTGTATGTACAGGTGTTACGTCATCCTTCTACCCTGAAGTGCAAGCGTTCGTCTCAGACCCGTCTGGACAGTAGTTTAGTGTGATGGATGATACTCACTCTGCTCCGCTGTGTTCTTCGTATGAACCTGCAGGCGTCTCCCAAGCGGAGGCCTTGCGGGAGGAGAACGACTCCCTGCGCTGCCAGCTGGACGCCTACAGGAACGAGATGGAGCTGCTCAGGCAGGAGCAGGGCAAGAACCAGCCCATGAGGAGCGAGGAGGACAACACGCACTCCCAGCAGCTCAGCTTCCTGCAGCAGGCCCTGCAGGGCATGCAGAAGGTACCGGGCCGCGCCTTCCAGCCGCTCAGCCGGCGGCGGTGCTCGTTCCAGTTACGGGCCGCATTCTTTCCACGGACGAGGTCGCTCGCGTTGACCCACTGAAATTCTGGGCGCGGCGGAGACCTCGACCGTCATTCATTCGCGAGGAAACCGAGCATTATCTAGGAACACGTGAAAAAGCACAGCTGCCTGTAGCAGCTGCAAGGTTTTGAGGAGCTGCTAAAAAGTAATATTTTCAGACTTAGTTTGCTTATGGAGAGCGGAATGGGCTTTATTTAGGATTGGACTGTGCTGTGATTTGAAAAGTGCACAGATACTTGGAACAAGCCCAAACCCAGGGCTATTAGCACTATTTCAGACCATTTATTTGGAGATAATAAAAAGTATTAGTCATTTATTCTTAGAAGATGTGCCTTGAATGTCCTTCACAAGACGTTATTCAAATTGAGCCTGTCTCAGTGCTGCTATAACTTTTTGTATAAATGTTTGTTGTTTGTACTTAAAGTACAACACACTAAGTATTTAGACACAGAACGAGGCATTTATTGTTAATAGTTTTTATACAGGAAAACCAACATCAGCTTTACCAATCTAGATCAATATAATATAGATTTCCAGAAACCCAGTGCTGAAGTGTTTTCTATTGTAAGTGTTTGCCCTTGTTAGCGTCGCTTGGACGCTGGAGCTAATCCCAGCTGTTACGCCGTAGACATGCGTGTCATGAAGCCAGTATATTATAGTTTGAGTTGCACAGATGCAGCAGATTCCCTGAATCTTTGTACATGTTTGCTGCAATTCCACAGATGCTAAATGAACACAGACACTGTTTTTTACACAAAATGTGAATTACCTCCTTCACTACTGTCACTAATAACACAGATATACAGTAAAGCTGACTCAACTTCAGGGCACCTTTTTAAATGCCACAGCTCTAGATGGAGTCATCTTAGCCTGTGCCAAGTGTCCGTACCTACATGTAGCGACTGTAGCTGTCACGCGTAATGGAAATGATGATCGATTCGTGTTTAGAAGAAGAGAATCCATTAAGGCCCCGCTGCTCATTTGTGCTTGCAGAGAGCAATTACCTTTCCATCGTACGTCTCTCATGGTGTGTTTATGAAAAGATTAGGTGAATGGATTAAATGAGTTGGAAGACATCGCGACAAGACGCCTCTCTTTGACGGGGTCCGCGTGTTGTATTAGCCAAACACACAAACCCCAGCATGTGAACTGGAGGCATGTAATGATAGCTTTACAGATCACATTTCCTGGCTGCCAGGACCCACCTGAGAGTTACCAGCCGTCCTGTTGGAGCTCACGCAGCAGGAAACGCAGCGTTCGTCGGTGTCTGGCAGATAAATATAGCCGACAGCAATCACAGCTTTTAAAAAGCAATGATAAATCTCAAATGAATGTTAATTTTCTCACAATGCTTTTCATTTACACGTGATTTCGCGTCTGTAAACAATTTCCCAAGACACACATTGGATCTACAACACAGCAGAATGAGATAAAACTAAAGAGACTTTAGTCTTTTTGAAGTATTTTAAAGAGATATAATTCATGTCACTGTGTAATTACTTTTTGGAGCAGGCTGAAGCACTAATTAGTGAAGCAGGGATTACAAAATAATGAACAAACGGCTGCACGTTGCCTTGTTTTCAGTTTGAGTGTGAGCATCGTCACGGTTGGCTCACTGCTCTCCCTTCGCTTTGCAGCAACTCTTAAAAATGAGAGAAGAATTAAAACAGCGGGAGGCCGAGCTGGAGAAGAGTCTGGACGACAAGCTGCAGCTGAAGAACCAAGTCCAGACCCTGAAAGAAGGTCTCCATAACCTGCAAAGCTCGCGCCTCGTGCAGGTTAGTGTCAGAACATCATGTGTGATGGGTTTGAATGGAGACCGTGAGAGACTACCGTGGTTCATTCTGGGTTTCCCTGCTTCAAAGTAAGCAGATCTAATTTACACTTTAATAAGGACGCAATGAGTTTAAATGCACGGAAGCAACTGGAGAAATAAATCATCACTGAACAAAAAAAGAGCTGAATCTGCGAAAATGACTCAATAATTCAAACAGATTTCAGAAGTTATATCTGCAAAAGAAGGATCTGCATACAAAACAGCTATTTGGATGCATCCAATAATATCAACACTGCAGGAGAAGGATGCGACCGAGCCACAGACAATTTCTGACTTCAATCAGTGTTTTGGTTTTTCCCGTTTTCCTCCCCAGGAGTTTAATTTGTTTCCCTTTGACACAAAGTTTAATCGTTCTCTTTAATTTCTAATTTCCTTCCAAAACAGATAATACTGCAGCTTTATAGTTGCTCTGTATATTCATCAGTGTATAGCTCCCCTTCATTTACAATAATTTGAGCCTCCCAAGCCATTTTGACGCCCTACTTATTTGAAGTTGTCTCATCATTTCTCAAGCGTTTTTATTCCTTTCTTCTTCTCCTGTGTCAGTTTCAGTGACACCAACCAGCAGGTTACTGTCATGTTGGCTCAACAACGGCTTCTAATAGTGCTCGTGAACATATCGGCTACCAACAGTACTGATTCTGAGCAGACTCCTCGTATGTTCAGGCTAATTAAGCATAATTATTACTTCATGGTCCAAATTAAAAGGAGCTTAATGAGAACGTTTGCTCCTACAGGATGTTTTTCAGATCTCTTCCCTCCTCAGAACTGAATGTTCTCTCTGTATGACATCGACTCATTTCCTAACTAGAAACATATGGCGCAGGGCTGATCCGAATCAGAACCCAGTCACACGATGTACTCTCAGACGTGAGCGTCTTATGCTTTGGGTGATATCGGCTCAGAAACGTTTAGTTTGAACCAGAAGCCCGAAACGGAGAGCTCGAACATGTAACGTCCATTTACAGTAAAAGAGGCTGGAGTTCAGCCGCCTCTGTGCTGCGTGATCCTTCAAATGAGGCTCCTCGTCCGTGTGAGGTCTGCTGGCTCTGCGGCGCAGGAGGCGGCAGCTTCACGTTAATGCGGAGGTGAATTTCTCATTTGCCGGGTCTCTTCTTTGGATCAAACCCACTGACAGACTTGTCAATGGGAGTTTGATTACAAATGTGTCACCGCAGCTCGGAGCTCCGGGAAATATGCTAATTAAATTCCTGCATTTGGGTAAACATGAATCATGAGAGGCAGTCTCATTAAAAGGAGAAGAAGAAATCAATTTTTGGGTGTGGGTTTCTCCGCCGTTGTGCGGCGATTCGTCACGTCAGAGCCGTTCTCCTCCACTTCACTGTTCCTACTGTCGCACAACTAAATCAACACAGCGCAGGTCACGGAGGCTATTAACCTTCAGCTATTATTTACCTTTTTGACTGATCTCTTGGTTATTTTTCTAGACCCCAGTCACTCGGGCTTTTCCAGAAGTCTATGTGTGAGATTCATAGTATAAAAGACTTTCGACCTTCTATCACGCATTCGGTTTTTGGTAAGAAAATCCTTTAAAAGACGCTGGAGCTCTTGACCCCGATTATGTTTTGTTTTTCAAAACATCACTGACGCAAATTCCCCAAAAGATCATGCAACACAGACACTTCAAGTCTTTGTGTCACTTTTGCCTCCATGAGAGTTAATTCTATCCTGGTGGTTTTCATCATGAGCACAAGTTTGAGCTAAACGTTTGTATTTATGAGCATCCGTGTGACCACCATCAAGCATCTGTCTGCATTAGTGCTCCGCTTGTTTCTCGGTGACTTTGGCTCATGTGTTTCTAATGTGCCGCAGCTGGAGATGTCAAAGCAAGATGACAGTGGCAGCGAGGAGAGCCCTAATCAAAGCAGCGTAAGTGGACCCCCCCCCACACACACACACACACACACACACACTCCTCTCCAGTATCTTGGTGTCTGCTAACGTCTTCCACTGACGTCCGATCCACTTCATTTGTCATCAAATAAATCAACCAGACACAACTGGGCTACGAAATAAAGCAGTTATGAAGCCGAAATGGTTTGCACATGTGCATGTCTGCACACACACACACACACACACACACACACACACACACACACACACACACACACACACACACACACACACACAGAGTCAAGCCATAAAGGGGTGACGAGGCATCTCACAGTCTAAGGGGAGCTGGAACACACAACGCTGTGTAAGACAACAAACAGACACACTGCCTGATGCTGTTACTGTCTTTTTTTCTGCCACCTGTCTTGAGATCTGAAACCAGCAGCTTGATCACACACCTTCCCTTTGCCTCCCCGCTCTCTCAATTTGTACTCCCTTACTGTGTGTGTGTGTGTGTGTGTGTGTGTGTGTGTGTGTGTGTGTGTGTGTGTGTGTGTGTGTGTGTGTGTGTGTGTGTGTGTGTGTGTGTGTGTGTGTGTGTGTCAGAACTCTATCCTGGCTGAATATTCTCCCGCGCCTCATTATCCCCGTTCTTATTGTCTCCCCTTATTGATGTGTTGCTGATGGAACTTTGCGTTTCTGCACTTACTGTATTTGTGTTTCTACGCATCAGCTTAAATTTTGACTTGTTAACTTCACGTCGGCTGCGATCAGGCGGCGTCTGCCTGCAGACTGCTCTCAGTAAGCGTCTCTGTTTGTGTGCGTAGGAAGCCAAAGGATCGACGGGGATGTCGTGCAGTCAGGAGAAGGAAGGTCCTACAGAGAAGAGTCCACAGAGCCCGGTCCACTCTGAGAGGGAGGCTCTGCTAGTTGGTGAGAACACACGTGTTCTGGAAGCGTCTGAGCACTGGATCCACCTGTAAATCAAGGATTCATGATCATCCGCTCCTAGTAAAACATTTCCTGATGCTCAGCCTCTGACACACAGTGAGTGGGTGCATGTGGATGGAGCAAATGTCTGCACTGCCAGTCAGGGAACGTGTTCACTGGAAAGGAAGCCCAGTGGAAAACCTTCCTGTGGGTGTATTCACGCGAGTAAATCAAAGCATAATTCCCCTCGTATATAAATGCGCCAGCACTCCCCCAATCTGTGACTCTAATTGTCAGAGTGGTGCAGGTCCAGGTGTCGCGTGGTTTGTGTTCCAGCATCGAACGCGACCTCCTGCAGGCGGCGAAATGAAAGTCTGGCTGAGGCGCTTCTTCTGCAGCGCTCGCTCCGGTGTGGAGCTTAATGACTTGAACATTGTGTGGGTTTGTTTCAGCCGCTGGTCCCTTAATGCTGGATAGGCGGTTCGTAAGCAGAGGTGGAGGATTAGCTCCCTCCTGAACCCCTATCTGTGAGCTGATAGCAGATGGTTTGTCTGAGCTGAGGGAGAGTGTGGCTTTGAAGAGAGACAACGGCATCAAAGCCATCATTAAACGCTCTCTCTAATCTGGAGCCACAATATACAAGAGACACTTAACAGTGCTGGGACTCTGGGAGCAGCCTGTGCTGCTCTCAGGCTAAACTAACTGTTTGTCATCACGCTGGACGTGCGTGTGTTGTGTTGGTGAACTGTCCTGTTGGTTTCGCCTGCAGGGATCATCTCCACCTTCCTGCACGTGCACCCGTTCGGCGCCAGCATAGAGTACATCTGCTCCTACCTGCAGCGGCTGGACACCAAGGTAACACACACACACACACACACACACGCACACACACACACACACACACACACACACACACACACACACACACACACACGCACACACACGACATATGGACCCGCTGTGCAGCGCTCCTTAACGCCTCCCCAGCTGCTCCCTGTGTTCCCACACAACCGTTTGGGTGCAGCCAGAGCTCTAACTGGGACCAGTTTAGCATTTTAGTGTGTGTTTCAGTAGCGCCAGAAACTCTGAGTTGAACCGAAAATACTTCAAACACATCTCCCAGTAAAAGTTAAACTTTGAGGACTTTCTTTCTTTATTTTTTCTGTGCTGAAGTGTCAGCGCTCCATATTTAGCCACCTCTGGCGCCTTCTATTAAAACCAGTTCCTTCATCTTGATACTTGGAGCGAAACAGCACCTTCAGTCCTCAGTTCCCACTCTATTGGACGTAGCGCAGCTATTTTATCCCCATCGCTCTGAGGAGACATTTCAGACGTGTTATAAGTCTTCATCGCCACTTAAATGAGGCTTTAAAGTGCCATCATCACCGCGGCCAGACGCTAAGTCTTAGATTAACGGCCAGTTCTTTCACCACCAATAAATAGACCCTCAGCTAAAGTGGCAGATGCCAGTGTTTCCTTTACAGCGCACATAGAAAACAGTAAATGTTGGATTAAAGCATTACATTTTAATGGAGCTGCTTAAAGTAAACTTTGTCCACAGTGTTGCCTAAAGAATTCAACATTCGCACTTCCTCATGTAAAGCACCGCGTGACACTTTTCACCCGTGCTTTTTGGGTTTGGGGTTTTGGTCACGTGTTGATCCGCGTGCACGTGACCCGCCCTCGTCTGTCCCGGCGCGGCGGAGTCTGACTGCGGTCTGCTGTTTTCCCACCAACACGCATCAAGCAGCCCGCTGCTTTGTCAATACCACCGTCCCCAGTCGCCATCATGGGCCGGGCCTCCCTGCTTTTCTAGCAGCTCCACTCACAGGCCCACTGTGGGCGTCGCCCCGCTGCTGTCTCCGTGACGGACGCGATGCATCCTGAAATCAGCGCGGGGCTGGAACAGTCACGTTCGTAGTGCGGGACAGCGGCTCGTACGGCGCCAGGCTGACTGTAAATTCACCTCGACTGCGATTCAGCAGGTGCAGTGAGGATGCGGCGAGTGTGGGACAGAGCGTGAGCAGAGCGAGATGGAAGCAGACGCGTGAGCAGCGGCCGTTAGCTCAGGAGGCGCCCGAGTCAAGAGAGCAGAGGCTTTACATAAACATTTCTCATCATGCCCTTATAAATATTTTCTGCCCACAGTGTGTTTTAAAGATTTTAAAATTAATAAGCAGCGTAGGTGCAGGGCCTTGAGTAACGCCTGCACGCTGGCTTCCAGCCACAGCTCCATGTCAGCTGGACCTTCTGTTTAATCTAATATGCACCAAGTCATTCTGCCCTGGAATGCAAGCCAGACAATGAGCAGATGAAGAGTCGGACAAATACCCGCCTCCAGATGTGAGTGTGACTCTGCGCTGCGCCCTCTCTCCGCAGATTAACCCCAGCGAGGTGGAGGCGCTGCTTTCACGGCTGCCGTGCACCTTCAGACAGGAGCTGACCGGCGTCGGCGCCAGTCTGGAGAAGCGCTGGAACTTCTGCGGCTTCCAGGGCATCAAGAGCACGTAGGCTCCGCTCCAGAGGTGGCAGGAAGACAAGCCAACACAGGGACCCTGTGGAGATGTGAGGGAAACGCCATGACGCCTGCAGACATCAGAGCGGGTGGACTGGAGCCGAGCGCACGAGGACAGCGAGCACGAGCGCGACTCTGGCTTCAGCAGGAGCGGAATGAGCGTTTCAGGGCCTCGTGTAGGCGGCAGACACACAAACAGACCATTTCTACGGTTGCGTGAATGTTGACACCAAACCACAGCGAAGTCTCCACGAGGTTGAACTCGGATTCTCTCTGTCGCGGAAACATTTTTCAACGGACGAGCACTGATTGCTACAGTCACTGGACCATTATGTAGTCACGACCCACGCGGGCAGGTCTGTGTCGGCCTGAGCTGCGTCAGGGTCCAACCGAACTCCTCAAACCTCCAGAACCCTGACTTCTCTTTTTGCTGTTCCTGGTTTGTAACATAGATCAAATGGATATATTTCTTCATGTTCTGTAAAGCCTGTTAACAGTTGCATAGAATCATTTGTTGTAATACACTGTAAATGCCCAATGATATTTTTGAATATAAAAAAGACATTTGATTATATAAAGAGCTTTGACTTCATTTCTGTGCGGCTGTTTGGAGAGTGACACAGCAAAACAAGTGTGTGACCTCCACGCTCGCAGGTCTGTGTCCACTCTTGCTTAAAGGCCTTTGCTTTTCCACGTCTGTCTTTCTTTCTTTCTTTCCTTCTGTCTTACAGTAGCCGTGCTGGAGGCTGGGTTTGAGACCTTAAGGGCCTTTGTGTCTCCGTAAAGCCAATTAAGCCTCGCTGAAGGAACAGTGCGGCAGCGTCGCATTTAAGCAGGAAACACACCTAGGGGATCGTGTTAATGATGTTTAATTGGTGAGACAGTTGGTGTGTGCACAGCTCCTGGCGCCGTGTTTGTGCGCCGCTCGCCTGGATCCATATATTAAGCGCTTACATAACCCTCTGCACAGGGACTTTTCCTCTCCACCTTCGCAGGGTACGAGCTCCCGCTGTCGGGACCGGAGGTTCCTCCCGAAAGCCCAGTCGAGAACCGCTAACGCGCCTCCGCTGGGCTGTTTGGCGGCGCTCTCTCCTCGTTGCTCTGGGAAACCAGCCTTTATTATTACACATGATTTGCTCTCATCAGCCTCTTCTGTCTCCTGCAGACGCTCCCTTTTGAAAAATCAGCGCTCACGCACTCGTCACTGCACCCAGTCAATGAAAGGGAATGAGGGTGTTTTGTCAATAGACGTGATCCATTGTGCGTCGCATTGTGGGGTCGGCGGACTCTGAGGGCGCGTTCAGTCAACCAGGCCGAACCAGTACCAGAACCAGAGTTCACAGTCGGCCTCATTGGACTAATCCTGTCCGCTCTTTATCACTGGGAACACTTTGTAAAAGCTACCGATTCAGAGAGTCACATTTTGCCCTTTTGTCAAATCAAACGAAGCTCGTCCGGCGCTTCTTCGCTTTTAGGACATGATGCTCTAAGTATAATTCTGGGCTCTGCCTGCCTGATCACACACTTGGCTGTTTGCGCTGCGCTTCGCTTCCCCTCCGCGCTTTCAGACTCAATCTCGGCACCACATCCCCGATCGCAGGCGCCTCACCTCTCAATCATTAGGTCTCCCCCTTTCTCTCTCTGACACGAACAAAACTCTAATACGCTGCCTTCTTTTCTTTCAGAAGCGGCTTTCTGTCGAGCGCTTCCTCCCGACTGAGTTGCCATTTCTTCACACTGATAGACCGGAGGCAGACGCAATTTATCTCCTTTACAGCTGTTAGTGTGCGAGCGTGCGCGCGTGCGATGCTGCATCGGGTTCTCCGGCATCACACGAGGAGGTAAACACAGACTAATTAAATCCACCAACAGTCCCTGCTGAACGCTCCCTGCTCTCCGCTCACTGTTGTCTTCTCGGCGCTGGCACTCGCTGAGAAGCCTCTTCATTAAATCAAGGTGGAGGCAAGTGAAAGCTAGTCAAGGGTGCGATTCGCCTCCAATGCGGTGACGGTGACGAGTCGTATGATGTCAAGACGTGACGTCAAGCCTGAGCAAATACTTAATAATACTACGCTCATGGGATTAGTGGGAATGATTTCCTCACGCCTAGGATATAATTAGATGTGAGGCGGTGCCCTGGTTCTTTTGGGTCATATCATGACACTAAGATGTAAGTAATTACCTTTTCTGCTCATGTTGTGTCCTGAAGGCATCCTCATCTACCCAATTATGGTTCTGGCCTCTCCTGAGTGAGCAGGTTCTGGTTGTGTATGCAGCAAATTTAGTGTTGGAGAAGCAGAGGGTCCGGTCCACGTAGTTCATGGGCCGACACCAGAACAACCAGATATCCGGATGCAAAAGGCCTGTTGACAGCAGGCAGCGAGTCAACAGCTCCTCCTATCGAGCGCGAGGGCAGCTACAGCTCCGAAGGGGATGTTTCAGCCCGTGGCCCGTCACCGGGGGACGTGTCCATGCAGGTGTCTCTCTGACTAAAAGCTCCACGGTCTCATTCATTTACGTTTGCATAAAAGCGGCTAAAAGTGCAGAGATGCAGCTCCGCTCCCGAGGGAACCGCCTGCAGGCCTTTGGAATGACATGCTGGAAGCCAAAAACGATGCAATATTAAAGCCTGAACTAAAGACTTAGTGATTTCCTGGAGGATTGTTAGTCTGGCAGATGCTCATCATATTTCGTACAGTACTTTTTGTCCGTGTTCAGCTTTCAGCCTGTATGAATGGCATATGTTGGAATAATTGCCCTGCGCTGAGTCTGCTGGTGAACGCCCAGCAGGTGTGTGCACACGCTCCAACGCCGCCGCATCAAACCCCACCCTCCCACAGGTGAAGAGGTGGAAGACTCTGCTTTGGCAAAACCACTCGCGGGATCTTCAAATGTTTGCTGTTTAGCACCAGTCAGAACAGTGGGGCTCAGCAGAGCTTCGTCAGCGAGAGGGCGGAACCCATGAGTCCAATCACGGCGTTTGATCGGAACAGCTCGCGCCAGGTTCGATGGGCCGGCGAGAGGCTCTCCTAATGAGCGCTGGCCTCTCCTCACGCTGTTATGAGTCGAGTGACCTTTAACAAAGAAGAATTGCTTTGCACCAGCGGCAATTATCTGCACAGTGGAAACTTATTTCAGAGAATCTGATTTTTTCGATAGTGAACCAGAAGTGATCGTGGCTCTGCCCCAGACGCTGATGTTAAGTATCTGTGAGGTGGCAGCAGGCAGAGCTTCCTCCTGTGGTGTTTCCTATTAAACGATTTTCATTAGGTTCTTGTTAAAGTGCAGATGCCCGAGTGTCTGCAGGGATGCCCTGCACCGTACGACTCTGGCAGCTCTACTTTGTGCTTCAGCCTAAAGGGAAAATCCATATCAAGGTCGGGCAGCAGCAAATAATATGCTGTATGTTTTCATAAGGACTGATGGTGATGGACAGTTGGTTGATTGGTTGTTTAGACAGCACCATTGTTAGGGAAATTGTTAGTTCCCTTTGTAAATCTGAAATAAAGCAGACACAATCAGTTGAGACCTTCTTCATGATTTTACTTGCAAGGAGTGAGCAGTTTACAGCAAAGGCAACTTCCTCTCACTGAAGAGAAGACAAGGATTCAGCTCATAATATGTATTGCATTCTGGGAGGTGCATAGTCACACAGTACGTGGGAAATATTCTCTGCACAAAGCAAGCATTGGGCTCATCAGATAAGGATGCTACACACCGGTACTCCCTATTTCTTGCAGAGCAAAAGGGAGGAAACTTCAAAGCTATTTTGGCTTCACCAAAATGTGTTTCAATGATTAAATGCAGTATTTTTCCAAAATTTCCCTTAGGTTTAACATTGAAACATTCATTAAACAATCATGCATGCTTCAGAACAGCACAACGTCTTTTGATTTTCAGTGCAGTCGTCATAAAGCATGGAATACATGTTACAACATCAGAGGCATCAAGCTTTAAAGGTGTATAGTGCATTTGCACACCCTGAGAAGGCCTTGATTCACCAGCCTAATGATCATGGCCCTCAAACAAGAAATTACGCACAACACAATCAGCATCAGAACCAGGAGAATCACAAGAACCGGTCCAAAGATCTTCAGGATGTCAGTCCTTGTGCCAGCATAAACCAATCAAACCAGGATTTGTCCTTCATTACGTCAGCCGCCTGCACATAGGACATGTGCTGTAGGTCACAGATTGCCTGTTGGGTCATTCACTAATTTATGGTTTCAACTCTTAGCATGATTGTTCCTACCCCCAACCTTGGAAATAGAGATAGTGTCACTTTTCTGGCCTTTAGTCCAGAGCTTTTTGTCCATGGGAACGTCTGATCCCCAGATCCGATCACTTTCCCTCAGGTCGATCTCTTGCTGTCCGTTGGAAGTCCTCTGCTGTGGTGTTATCACGTAGGAGCCATCTGAAACATAAACAGGAGCACAGCAACCTGCCCAATTGGGTGGAAGATGCACATGGATTGTGTGCCCACAAACATAGATGATATCAGACTGTGGGAGAGTCCCCATAAATCAGGACCATCATAATAAGGGACACACTGAACCCCCTTTGGTGCCTCAGAAGTGTTGAAATGGGTGGCACTGCATCTTCACAGTCTGGCAGTGTTTCAGGGGAACTTCCCCTACTGAGACGGCTACATCCTTATTCTTTAAAAAGGAAAAGCTGCTGCTCTGGAAATAGTGTCCCTTCAACTGAGGAGGAAAAGGAACACGATCAAATAAGATGTCTGCGGAGAAGTTGGAACTCAAAAACCGTGTATAATTACGACCCTGGTTTGGTGGACGACGTGGAACTAGTCCTTTCGTTTGACCTCAAAGAGGCACAGAAAGCATCAGGTGACACCAGTGAACGTAAAGTGTCAGGATACAATCGCTCTCGCTGTGGGTCCACACTGGCTGAATTTGTACATCAGGGTTTGCGACAGACTTTGGCATGTTTCCACACACATAGCAGACACTTTCAGTAAAGTTATGAGTGCTCTGTTTAGCGAGAAACTTCATGTAATGATACCACGAGTTAGTGTGATACTGGTCAGGAGGTCTCTCCTCATCCTCCATGAGGTCAGGGAGCGGATTAGCATCAATCAACAGTACAAGGGCAGTTAGTACAAGTCCTGTGGCCGGACAGTGTCCCCTCATAGTCTCTCCTTATGAGAATGTCCGCTAAGTGAGAGAAGCTACCGCTGGTTTCTTCACTGCCGTTGGGACGACCAGTGCTCTAAAAGCTGCTGACCCCCTTTGTAGGCAGACTTTTCCCCTCCCTCGGTTGGGTTTTTTCTCATGGACAGTGCTACTCGGTTGCCTGTACCTGTTGTTTTTTGCAGTGTGCGTTGTGTATCCACCGGGAGATGCCTTCGACTTTGCAGGCTGTAGGTGTTGCCAGCGTCACTCTGTGTGGGCCGTTTACACTACAAATTCCATCTAGTATCGCAAATCGTCAAACGTAATAATAACTGTACAGTTTGTCCTTTGAGTCCATTTTTTTTCACTTTTGAGAGTGCAGTGCATCAAATGGCTATTTTTGCTGTTAGTTGTACTGCTTTTAACAAAGTTTTCATTAAATCAGACTGGTAAATACATGAATAGTTCATTGTGCATATTTGCTATCAGTATAGATGGTAACTATCTGACCTGAGTCTGCATGTCTCAGTCAGTGCAATTATTTCTGCTGCTTGTGCTCTGTAGTGTGGGGGTAGCGGTTCTGCTTTCAAGGTCTCACTATCAGTCAGAACCGCACAGCCACTCTGCGTTTTTCCAGTTTCAGACTTTGTGCTTGGTCCATCCACAAAGACAAATACAGAACCAGGTATTGGGTCGTCTGCATAGCAAGCATTCTTCCTTGCTGTTAGCTGTTCACTGGTACTGGAACCCCACCGGCCCATCACTTTGCCCCAGCAGAATCATTCTGTGGACAGTCAGCTGGTCTATGTCCGCAGTCTGGGCTGTCCAGTTCAGAGCTATTCTCTTCCACACCGTCATTAAGCTGTATTCACACTTTTGTTTTGGATTCCAATCATACACTCTGTTAACAACCTCATCTGCAGGTTTTCCTTTTTGACAAATAGGCTTAGGGTAATTTGTGGGTAATCATGCAGTCTTTCACATAAGTCAGTGTCAATAGCGTTCTTCACTGTCTACAACAAACATTGTTGCTTTTGCTTCATTCAATTGATTTGTGTTCAATATCTGTTCATGTTTCACATATATCACATAAAGTATTATAATAGTAAGGAATTATAACAGAATGTTAATATTTTTGCACCACTTCCACAATGTTCCATCTAATTAATCAATGAGCTTTTTCTTTCCTATATTTTAAATGACTGATGCCTTTATATTAAAGCACATCAATTATATTATCATTGTTCTATTATAGGTTATTTTTTATATTGATATAAAACAATTATTAAATTATATCTATTATATATTTTCTATTCTATTTCTATAATTCCATTAATATTTTTTATGTCTTCACTTAATTTATTCCATAGTTTTACACCACTTTAGTGTTTATTTTTAATTCAAAATCTTGTTGTGCATATAGCATGAATTTTAACTGGTCCCTTGAATTATATTCCCCATCTCTTTCTTTAAACAGTTTCAGTTATGAAAGTTATTTTATCCATCAATTTTTTTTATTTTTTAAATTTCCATCAAATCCAAATTTCTTTTTCCACTGTGGTAAGGATTATATATATTATTATAGTCGACTGATAATGTCTTTTAGACATTATCAGTCCTGGATTGAGATCAACGATCAGTCACCGTGTTCACAGAGATCATCGACTGTGCCAAGCTTCTACAGGAACTAGTTTCCTGCGGACACAGCTGTCTGAGCAAACCAACCTCTCAAATACTAGTTTACGCTAGTTGATACAGACAGTAGCTGTGGCTGTAGAACAGCTGACGCTAACCTTCAGATTCTTCCTACTGTATCTGCAGTCGCCCTGGATGAACCGTGGAGCCCAGTCTCCGTGTCATTAATACTGCATCAGTCTTGCGTTAATGTCTTCTGATTCCCTGCTGCACAGCTCAGTCCGGCTCCCAAGGCTACCCCGGTGCACAATCAACAACGACGGCCCCCTGCGTTGTCACGCGGTGCACGGCTGACCTCTTATTAGGCCCGATTGATCGTCAGCTCGTACGTTCTGTTCCCAAAGTTGGCGCGTGGCTCCAGAGAAGCAGACGCGGGACAGAGAGGAAACACGCCGACCTGAAAGGCATGAAAAACAGCCTGCCCAGATTGGGTGTGATTTCATTATTATTGCTGTTCAGCAGGAAGCTGAAAGTCACAGCTTTGGACATAAAATGTCTGGGACTCGGCCTGTTTTTCCTGTTCGCAGCAAAGGAAAGAGAAAGCAAGAGACCGATGGAATGATCATGAAATGATGATAAACTGAGCTAAAGACTGAGTCTCTGACAAGCTGCAGTAATGCAGTACCTGTGGGTTTTTAACAGTCCTCTCGCAGTGACACATTCATAAACACGGACAGTATGACCTCCTGCTTCAACTCCCCTTTCGGTCGATTCCGTTTCTAATGACATGACAGGTCTGCTTTATTCCAGTGTCTTCCTATAGTCAAACCTTGCAGCGTTTGCAGCACCCTCCTTCTGCTGCATTATGAAAATGACACCAAAATAAAACGATGGATTTATGAATACGAATGAAATTCACCAGGTCTCCTGCATTTCTCTGCTTGAATATGTAGCGCATCATCGTGCGATAAGGTATTTACAGAGAACAGCCAGCGTTCTTCTGAAATACGATCAACCATCATCAACGCTTCAGTAAACTACACACAGACCAGCTGCAGTTTGATGTGTCTGTCCCAACGAACAATAAAGCAGCTGCTCGTGGATACGTGGGGATCTGTGTCGTGGTTTCTCAGAAATTGATCTTCTTTTTTTTTCACCTTTTTGCACATTCAAAATAGCAGAGAGAAACCAATTTCTTTTGTACGGTCGCCTCAATAGACCATAAACAGCAGAAATGTCCTCCCCGGAGCGAAGTTCAGAGCACGGTGCGCGACCACGTGACCACATTGTGCAAAGCCTGTGCAAACGTCTGAATAAGTGTGGCCAGAGCGTGTCTGAACATCGGTCGCCTCGGTGTAAATGACCGGAGTTTCCGATAAAAACCGTCTCCACCTGTGAAAATGTGCTGCATACAGATTTGTGAGAATCGGCCCGTCGAGGACAGCGCGGCCCTTCTTCAACCACGGAACACTGGTGCAAACGCAGACGGAGAGCCTGCGCCGTGCTCCCGACTCCACCCGAGGCTCTGCAGTTATCTTAATGTCCCAGGAGGTTGATGGCGGAGTCCAGATTCAGAGCATTGATTGCAGAAGTCCCGCAAATTTCCCAGCTCAGTAAATTGAGACCCTGTCGATGATTTTGTCACTTTTACTTGTATTGCGTTTTTCTGCCTGTCAGGGGTGCAGAGACGGCTGCTAGACCGATTGCATCACTGTATTAAGTCATACAGATGCTGCAAGTGAAGTAGAGGCACAAGCTAGAAGTTAAGATTCTCTGCATTTACTGACTCCACAGCAGCTGCTGTTCATAGAACTTGGCTGCTTGCATGTCTCGGTCTTGCTTGTGTGTGTTATTCTTTTGAATGCTTTTAAGATAATTACAGGAGGTCGCGGGGTCATCATGAGGCCGAAGTCTGAAAGGTGAGTCGTGACGACTGGGTGTCTTTCCTCTAGGGTCGAAACCGACAGGAAACGGGAGACGCTGCTGTGACTGTAATGAGGACGAGGTGAACTTGTTACCGTGGCTGCAGCTGAGTCAGATCAACTGTTAGCACTTAATTCAAAGTGCTGGAAAGGAAGAAGTCCAATTGACATGACTCACCTTCAGGCTTGAAGCAAGTGAATACCAGGAAGTCTCCCAGTGTCCATCAGTGACAGCATTGGATTGTTTTTTTGTGTGATCATCAGCAAGGACGGTCAAATGAGCCTCTGAGGAGTCTCTGACTGTCGCTGTGTTTTGAATGTAGATGCAAATGTGGAGCAGGTGGAACTTACTGAGTGTCTGTGCTGGTGTCAGGTGAGCAGCATAGTTGTTGATACAGAGCCGACTTTGTTGTGACGCTAAATAAACCCAATATTAGTGGGTATTTGTTTGAATAACATGTTGACTTTCCTAATACACTCACTAAAGATGATTTGATTCTAAACATTAGCAGATTTATGCTCCGCAAACACATGATAACAAGTACAGTTCACTTAAAGACACGATTAACCTCGCTGCTTTTTGCTACAACACTGATGTGAACAGCTGGAGCTGACTGAACAGTTTGTCTGCTGCTTCAGCCTCATGCCGATGTGGTGAACACCCACATGTAGGATGTATGTCGTCGTCAGGCGTAGCACAGTGTCCGTATGAGACGCTCTGTTCTGCTGTCACACCCACTAATGGTAAAAGCATCATGTTTATTTACATCCTGTTGGGATTTAACAACACTACAATTATCTGTTTTAGTCCAGAAACATTGTAAGTAGTAGATTGTGTCCTCATAGTGCCAAGATACACTACTCATGATATTATTATATTCAAATTCATAAAGGTATCCGGATGTCCAGCACGTTTGAGCTTATAAAAGTGGACTTTCTTACCAGAAATGCTGTTTCTTTACATTTTGCCTCTATGCAGGGTGCTGGGATGAGCCCACTTAGGTTGCTGCTCTGCTCTCTGCTGTTTTGAATGTGTTCGGATGTCTCTGTGTGTACGTCCAGGGCTTGTAAATTACCGCTGTTAGGCTGCTTCGGCCCATCAGGACGTCTCCGTGTAGCTGTTATTTGGATAGCCAGCTGGGCCTGAGGTCTTTATCGTTTACGTGAGGACAACTTCAAGTCGCTTGCTATTTATCTGGCAGAGATTCCTTCAATCTATAACTCATCCGTGCTGCTGTCTACAGAGTAAACAAAGCCTGATTAGGATGGTGAAAGTCTCTGCAGCGGAGACAGCGTTTTATTAGCAGCAGCACAGCTTGATAATTGCACACTTTCACAATGTCCAAGGGCCCTCTGTTGCTTCAGTGCTTCTACTATTTGTTTATGGCCCTCAAAATCAAATCCTGACCTCTGTTTGATATTGTGTGGCAGCGGAGATGGTAACTAACATTAAAAATGAAATAACAGAGGCATTGTTCATATGGGCCGTCGACACAACTTTCATATATACCTGAATTTTATTTTGGCAAGTATGTACTGTATGAAGTAGTACATAGTAATAAGCAAACATACCCACAGTCACTCATTCAGATACCCGCGCTTGGCTTTTTGTAAAATTAAAGACAAATATTATGTGTAGAAGCCGTTAACTAAATGTTAACAGAACTTTTCTCTGATAGGATTGTGAGCATAATTTATGTTCTCCATGTTCAGGTAAAGTGTGGGAAACGTCTTACATAGTCAACATTCATTACAAAAGTTTGTTAATATGAGGTAATATAGGTGTGGTAATGTGGGGGGGTGGGTGTTGTGAAAACAAGTAAATGAGACACATAAACATAAAACGTATTAAGCAACTGAATATCAACAAGCCTGTGCAAAAAAAACAAGTTTAAAGTTTTTTTCCTCTTTATTTCCTGTTGTTTGCATTTTATTAAAGTGAATATTGTTTTGTTTTTGCAGCTTTTATTGCAGTCATGACAGCGGTGGTACAGACATTTGTTTTGAAGGAGAAATTCAATTCACTTCTACTTCTGCTTTAAAAATGATGTACTTTTGTTCTCTTTACATATCTTTTAAAAAATACATATATACGTGAGAGTTTGTTGAATAAGCCTCGACTAGACATGCGCATTTAAATGCTGGTTAAATACCCGTTTAGAGGAGGGTATGTTTATGCACTTAGTAAAAAAATGATGTATTTTAGTCAGGCACTTCATTGGGCCTTGTACCCTCTCTGTAATGCGATGCCTTTGATACTTCTCTAAATGAGGGTAAAGGTCACGTTACTTCAGAAGTATTACTGTAACTGTTACTTTAAGTATTACTGTAACTGTTACTTTAAGTATTACTGTAACTGTTACTTAAGCGCTCAGACCACCGACCAATCAGCTTCTAGCGGACCCGCCCTTGTCTTGACCAAACATTTCCTGGTTATTAATGCGTTGCCACGGTGACGGCGCTGCACCGTCACCGGTTGGCAGAGCCGCTGTGACGTCACATCAACAACGGGAATTCCTCTCCCTGTAGGGACTCCGTGCGATGACAAACGCGAGCCTGCTCTCCGGGAGGAAGCGACACGCTAGGAATACACGTGAGGCGCTAAGTTCACCGTGAGTCTTTTCCGTGTTTGACTCTGAGGCTGCGCTGCGGAAAAACATGTCTGTGCGGACGCAGGAGGGACGTTTCGCTCAAATGACAAAACTTGTGTGAGAGATGCTATGATCGGCCGCTTTTCCGTTTGCATTTCCTGGTCGTAAACGCATCATCTGAGACTCGCTACTAAGGTGACCCGAACGTAAGTGTGAATGAAAACGAAAGTGTGATAAAGTAAGTGAGCGGCGCTTCACCTGCGAACGGCGATGAGAACTGTATAGATTTTTTGTTATAGTGGTGAGACGAACGGAGAAGTTACAGCAAACTAAGCAGGCAAAACAGTCGGCCACTAAAGTATACAAATAAATTAGAATATTTGAATTGCTGCTACATGACATGTTTAGGTAACACAGGAAGTGAAACTTTTTACATCTTGCATTTGTGGCTTTTTTTTTGCAGTAGTTGCTCTTGTTTACTTTATCTGCACTAGTTTCTGTTTTTGATGTTATTAATATTTGCCCAGTGATGATATGAGTGCACACTAGTTAACAGCAGCCTGAGCGATCTGTGTTGTAGTAGTTAATATACTTGTAAGTCAGAATGTGACCAGTGTATAATTAGTAGCAGTGGTAAAGGTTCACAGTCATGTTTTAAACTTCACGTGATGGAGGATCGGACCTGTTTTCACGTCTTTCTCGTGTCAACAGAGACTATTTGTTTTGGTGTGTTCCTCAGATTCAGTTATGTGACCCTGGGCCGCTCCCGCTGCTCTATCGGTGTTGTATCTCACTGTTGTCGGCTCCGGCTGCACCCCGCACTCTCTGTGGCTGACCTTGTCACGGCGCTTGGCCGCAGAAGGGCTCAGTGACAGGGTACAGACGTACGGCAGCTCCCGGGACTGCCGGCGAGTCACCTTTAAATAGATAAGCACATTATCGTGCGCCGGAGAGGGGCCGCGACCTGTCAGCGGGCGATCCCCGAGTGCGCGTAAACGGTGACTCAGCAAAACACCACCTTTCCCATGGTTGTCTGAGCTGCAGGGAGACAGGACAAGCAGATTACAGTGCTCTGCTCATTCATTTCCCTCGGAGGCCGCCGTCAACACGTGCTTTTATGATCGTCCAGCGTAGTCAAATGAATGAATGAACTTAATTCACAGCTGTAAACTTTCAGGTTGTCCAAGTTGTCGTTGTTGTTAAAACCCGACTCTCCTTCCAGAGGCCTCGCCATGTTCCCCGACGCCCTCGAAGCAGGCGATCGGCTGGAGGCCCTTGAACTGCCGGAGCTGGAGGAGGAGGACGCCGAGGCGCCGGCAGCGGCGGGGCCGAAGAGGCGAGGGCGCTACCGGCAGAGCCTGCAGCTCCTGAAGCCCTTCAGGATAACTCACAAGTAAACAAACCTGCGTTTGAGCTGAGCTGGGACCTCTCCAACAGCGAGGCAGATAAAACGGCCGCCCCCGTTAGAGAGGCGAAGGTGTAGCTTTGACGGACAGGTGTCTATTTCAACGCATTCATACAGAGAGATGTTTACGTTGGTCGCCTGTCTGATAGGTGGGAGCAGCGGGGGGCCGTGATAAGGCCTTGGAAGTTATCCCCTAGCAACAGACAGCAGCAGCTTTAAACATATGCCGGCTGATAAACCGCCCCAAACGTTTTTGTTTTTTTTCCTCGCTTCTCTCTTCGATTTCTGTGAAGCGCGTGCAAATAACTGCTCAGACACCGCGGCGGCCATGATCCACCCTCCCTCCGCTACGGCGCTACGCTAACGCGGCGCCTCCGTGGTTGCCTGCATTTGTCGACGTCTCACCCGTCTCCTGCCTTTTCCCCCCGTTTCAGGCACCAGCACCCGGTCGATAACGCCGGCCTCTTCTCCTTCCTGACGTTCCACTGGCTGTCGCCGCTGGCGCTGAAGGCCTACAGGGCGTCCAGCCTGTCTCTGGACGACGTGTGGGGGCTGTCCTACCACGAGGCCTCCGAAATCAACTGCCAAAGGTGAAGTGGTCCGCGAAGGCGGGGTCGCGTGTCTGGGCGTCCGCATCACTTGGCCCGTTTTGCCGTTTCATCCAAAGCTCCCAGTCAAGAGCCAGTCCGATGACGCTCTATATTTATCTCCTTGTTCAAAACAAACCCCATTAAAGAGCAGAACCAGCTCTGAACCGATTCTATTGACCGCCATTGTGTGCGTAGCCAAAGCCTGATATATGTTATTGCTCTGCGCCTCAGAGCCCCATTGTCCTACTAGCTACTTTAAACCACACCGTTGTACTGGGCGACATGCTCCGTCATTACAACGAACAGAGACACTGGAGCTTATTGTGAGTCACGGGCATTGTGCTGCCGAGATAAATACACTCTAGCTTTGCATCAAATTGACACACAACAATGGTCCAAACGTGTTCACGGCTTCTTCCTGTCCTCACTGTATAACCGTTAAAACATATATAGTGTACAGTCGTGATAGCGTTATAGGAGCTGGTGGGTGTGAGGCTAAGAACTCAGAGACAAACTAATATAAAGTTTGTTTGTATTTTTTTCTGGGTATTTGTTGACGTTAAGGACATACAGTATATTGCCAGAGTTAACTTTAAATATAGAAAACAGCAGACTGCACACGGACTCTTTATTACCAGCTAGTAATCATATTCTGAAATGGCTTCTTTTCTATGCGTCGTCTCTGCTTGATATTTGAAACTCTTGACTCGTGGCTTTTGTGTTGCGGTATGAACGTTCCCGCATCAAAGTCCAAAAAATTAAATTGCTAATTAACATGCGGTGAGTCTTTGGGGGAAGGTCAGGCAGTCGGACCCTCTGCCTCGTGATCCACAGGAACCTGTTCTCCCGGATTCTCACCTGACTCAGCGCCAGTGAACGCGGAACACGCAAGTCTTTCCCGGCAACGCGGGGTGCTCCGCTCTCATGAGGCCGCTAATAATAGCAGGGATTAGAGATTAGAGATTACAGGGCCCGAGTTGGGCGGTTATATCATTAACTCCCGCAGCCGCGGTGCACCGTCCCCCTGCCACGCTCATTAGCCGTCACTGCGCGTGGCCCGGCCCGTGAGAGCGGCGCCTGCGTTCGCCAGGTTGGGAGGCGCGAGCCGCAGCAACGCGGCGCCCCCGCCAAGGAACAATGACTTACAATAAGCGTATTACTGCTCGCTGAAAAGGGAGCCGAGGCTTTTCCCGCCGCTCACGCGCACCGTTGAGTCACGGCGCCGTGACTCGGCAGAACAGAACAGGCTGCTTGAGGAAGTCCAGCCTTGTATCTGGTGACAGCTGTGGGGGCCGTGAATGACTCGCTCTGTTCAAAGGCTCTGGCTCGAGGCCCGGAGCCTTTAGTGCCGCGTTCCCGTCCATGTGTAGGAACACAGACGAGCGGAGCGCAGAGCTCTCGCTCAGGGGACGGAGAGGGCGACGGTGCGCGTGAGCCCGCGCGCAGGCTTTTATGTTGTGTTTACGTAGCGGGGACGGTTACGCAACGGCGAGGACGGGCCGCGGGCGGCGGGAAAGGTGCCCTGGGATAGTTGACACGTGCTGGTGCCCAGACAGGTGTAAACCCTGAGTGTGCGCGCGCGCGCTCCGTGAATATGGGCTTTATTTGCCATTTGGCAACCGGAGCCGCTGCGACTTCACAGGCGCCTCCAAAAGCAAACAGCTCGTCTCTTTTTTCCATTTCCCGGCGTTACTCAGATCGTTAAAGGGTGCGTCGGAGTGACCCGCGCCTCCACCGGCTCGACGCGCCGTCAAAGGAGGTGCAAATTGAGTCGACCGTTCGCCGCTTCTTAATTGCTCCGTTGATGAGCGTCGGAGGCACAAAAAAAAACCCGCTTCCGCTCGCACCGATCCCTGGTTCCCGCTGTGCTCTCTGCAGCTACTGGGCCGCAATTAATTGTAATTTCTCAGATTCAATACCGTTTGACTTCAAGTAGTAATTATCAGGCTGTGTGAGAGCCTGGTTGGTTTAATGTTCTGTCTGTCTCTGATACGTTTTTAATAAAGTCATTAGGGTGTAAATTACTTTCTGCAGCTGCTCTGATGCTGCTTTATGGACTCATTAGCCATGATGCATTTGGCCAACGAGATATTTTACCCTGTTCAAGGTGTATTATACTGCAATGAAAGTGTATTAGCAGCTTTATCATGTTGGGTCATATTGTGTAATGTATCAGTCCTGTGTTAGGTCATCCCTACAGTGTTAGCACCCAAGCTGCCTTGTATAAATATTCAAACTGTTTTACAGTTCGTAGGAAAAGGTGCAAAATCCTAAAATAGTCCTGCCCTTCAAAAATGGCAAGTTTCACATCAAGTTGATCCCAGCTCTTGGTGTTTATGTGTCGGAGACAAAATGTTCGTCCATTTGTTGAGACCCATCGTTGTGTAAATGCTGTCCAGTGATGATTTTTCTGAGCTGCGCGTTCAAACAGCTCTTGTTCTGCTTCCAGACTCGAATCTCTGTGGCACGACGAGCTGAAGAGCACAGGGCGAGACGGGGCGTCGCTGAGGAGAGTGTTCTGGAGGTTCTGCCGGACCCGCGTGCTGGTGGCCGTCTTCTGCCTCCTCCTCACCATGGTGGCGTGCTTCGTCGGGCCCGTGAGTGTCGCCCCGGTCCCGTCGCCTCCTGCGTTCTGCTGATTCGGCCCGGGCGCCGCTCAGCGAAAGTCGCTGAGTCCCGAGTCTGAGTGTGTTTTCTTAAAATCGCTTCATCCCGTTTCACGCTGGTCTGGAAATTGAAATGACAGCCTAGTGGGAGATTACAAAGACTTAGATTCAAAACCCGCACTAATACCACAGATGAGCCGGTCTGTGCCAAGTCACACTTTGGATTTCATATTAGATTTCTGGGGAAAGTGTTGAGCTGGAACTCAGGGTTAATTACTAAACTTGTTTTTCTCCAGTTTTGTATAAACCGTGTTTGCTGCTTCATCACTCTCATTATTTAGCCCACTGCCTGACTCAGCGATGTTGTTAATGTTCACTCTGTGACCTTGTTTTGGCCGTGTATGATCCAGTCTATTGCCCTTGACCTGCTTCTTCACCTTCTCCTGCTATTTTACATCTCGTCTGTGCTCCTGAATTGTTTTGCCTGTGTTCACCTCATTTTTCCGCTCTCATCCTTTTCTCCACTTTGTCCTCGTTCCCCTACTCCTGCCCAGCTCCCTTCAGAGAGCTGACTCTTGCACTGAAATACAATCCTTGGATGTGATGTCCTGACTAACACACTTTTGCGACATCAGCTTTGCCAGACGATCGCTGTCATCGTTAGGGCGATGGTGCCCGTTGCCCTGAGCGTCGGAGAACTTAAAGATCTGCCGATGAAGGAGACGAAGCTCATTATTTGCGGGTTCTGTCGCTTTGTTTCGCGCTCAGCTCGGTTAATTACGTTCGTCTCCTTTCCTCCCCGTTAGGCCGTCCTGATCCGAACTCTGCTGGAGTACTCCCAGAGCTCGGAGACCCGCGTGGGCCGCGGCCTGGCTCTGGTCGCTGGGATCTTCCTGGTGGAGCTGGTGCGGTCCTGGTCGCTGGGGCTCATGTGGGCCATCAACTACCGCACTGCGGCACGCCTGCGCGCCGCCGCGCTCACGTTCGCCTTCCAGAAGATCCTCCGCCTGCGCAACACTAAAGACATCAGTCCGGGCGAGGTAGGTGGCGTCGCCCTGGAGGAAACCCGTGTCCAAATTAAATAAATCATGCCTCACTACAGGGCACCACACGCAGATCACTGCGACGGATAACATTATTTCTCTTAGACCACTGCTGCTTAATTCTCGACAAATCCCACAGCCTGAGGGAGGAGAGGCTGTCTAAGATTAGTCATTACACAGCTTAAGAGGAATCATTGTCCGAGGAGGAAAATGTGGGAATTGGGACACCTGCGTTAATATAATTGCTTTTATAGTCTTAGAGGTTAAGTTTTAGCATAGTTTTAGTTTATGATTCACTTTATGGTAACTTGTAGCTCATCCCTCTGTGCTTTCAGCTGATCAACATCTGCTCCAACGACGGCCAGCGTGTCTATGAGGCCGTGTCCGTGGGCAGCCTGCTGGCCGGGGGGCCCCTGGTGGGAGTCCTGGGCCTGTCCTACACCGTGTACTTCCTGGGCCCCACCGCCCTGGTGGGCTCATCGGTCTTCCTCATGTTCTACCCTACAATGGTACGACGCCTGCCAGAGCGTTTCTCGAAGAAGCTTAATAGAGAAATAAACCTGGGAATTTAGGTTGGCTGATCTGGGCTGAAACCTTTTAGAAAGAGTTGGTAGAATAATTAATGGTGTGTGGTTTGAATCTTGGCCACAAATAGCATTTTAAAAGCATCTACACTTCAGTCGAACCCCGAGAGCCGGAGACCCTGGTGTTTATGGGATTTATCACTGTGGCCCCACACAGTGGCCTACAGCACGGCTTATGTGACTGCGTCTGCTTTCATTTCCTCCTCTGCCACTTATTTCTCTTGTCATCATTTCCCCTGTTCCTGTCTGGACAGATGCTCGCGTCGAGGCTGACGGCGTATTTCCGCAAGAAGTGTGTGGCAGTGACTGACCGGCGCGTGAGGCTGATGAACGAGATCTTGGCCTGTATAAAGTTCATCAAGATGTACTGCTGGGAAGATGCTTTTGCGCAGAATGTTCACAGTGAGTGTTTGTCATGTCGTCAGACCCTTATTATGTGCGTTTATTAGGCTTTTTATTCCCAATACACTCAGAATAAGGGGTCACCTTATTTCCGAAACCTGTCACCGCTGCAAATTAGTTACGAAGGGGTTAGTTTATCTTCTGAAATTAGACTTACACTCCTATTAAACTGGTAAGATAACCCTGACCCTAAATCCATTTTCATTAACTTGCTCTGCCTAATTTTTCCTCATGCCACCCTCCATAATCAAGGCCAGTTTGAATGCCTTGGCTTCAAGGTTAATTTGCAAGCTGGAGGCCTTATGATACCTGGAATGACTGTCAAGGCTGCTCTACTTACCTATGAATTATCTATGGCCTTTTCTCACGAGGCCTGTGCTTTAGGTGGTGGACAGAACTCATTGTTCCTTTTTAATCATGCTTCAAATTAGCCAGGTGAGGCCTGGTTACCCCTCTCCTCTGTGATCGCTTATTGTAATGATAATTAATTGGCGCTCAGCTTAATGGCCGGCGTATGTCATCTCTTTCGGTGACCGTTGTTGTTCAACGGGTTGATCGCAGCGTTTCGCTCCAGAGCGCCTGACTTTTGCTTCGTAATTCGCACGGAGCGTCCGAAGGGAGTCCAGACGGGGCCGGCGTGTACCAACACGAGGAGGGGGTTGTTGTGTTTCACACATGCTGTGCCACTGTGGCAGAATCACAGGCGCCTTTTGTTTCTGCCCTGTGAACCGGGTTAACAAAGCAGCTCGCGTGGGCACTGGGGAGATGCGAACATGGAGGAAGGGGGGCAGGATTCGGGTATTAGGCTTGGAAAGTTGTCAAAGTTGACCAGGTTCCGAGTCCCCTCTCGTAGCCATGTACGGTCGTGAGGCTTGTGCCTATTTCTGTTCACCCACTGTGCCGGTTGGTTCACTGGAGAACCCTGAGACGTGCCCACTCAAGCCTGTCCTTTTTGCTCCTCGCTCCGCTTGTGTCTGCATTTAACCACCTCTGTCTTTCTTATCTCCTCCGCAGAAGCCCGTTCAGAGGAGAGGAGGATTCTGGAGAGGGCCGGGGTCCTCCAGAGCCTCACCATGGGCGTGTCTCCCATTGTGGTGGTGATCGCCAGCGTGTGCACTTTCACCCTGCACATGGCTCTGGGCTACGACCTCACTGCAGCCGAGGTATTTAAGGCTGTGCTTTGCTTTGATCCCACATGGAGAGTCGGGGGCAGGCTGCGCATATCTAGCGTTAGCGGCTCCTAGAACTCTGGAGAAACCAGCAGCTGCAGTTTAGCCAACATCAGTGCAACACATGCATGAACTTTAACGCGTTCTGCGGGGTTTTCAGATGAAAAAAGGCCTACAAACCTACAGTACTCGAGCAAGAAAACGTTACCGAGTTGCTGAAACGGTGAGGTGTGACTGGCTCCAGATCAGCCAGTAGGTCCACTGGGCAGATGCTGTGTTTTTCCTCCATGGTTCCAAATATATAAACGTGCGGCGAACACGCGTTGCCGCGCTCCTTTCATTTCCCCCGTCCCTCCTGGCCTAAATAACGGCAGCCATCTGTGCTCAGGCAGATTGCACCTGCCATTCAAACGTATCCAATACAGATACAATCACAGCTACCGCAATCACGCCCAGGTTTGATAAATCACCCTGGTAGAATGCTCCCGTTAAGTGGTCGCACTTTCTCCCGCCTGTTTATTGCCCACTTGGACAAAAACACCCCACTATGTGCAATTACTAAGGCAAAGGTGCAAAATCTGGTGCACTATTTCACATTTACTCTATGAAAGTTTGCAGTTATTGCAGGTTATATCAAGTTTACTCATGTTTTGTTCATACACATGTCCTCTTGCCGTGGATTGATTTATAATAGAATTATTTGATGTGATTCTTTTTGTTCAGTTGAGTCTATATTAATGTTTGGTGTTAGTTTATGCTCACCTTGAGCATTGGAGCAAATTGAATTTCATGACACCAACGGCTCCGTCTGCATCTTGCTTCCAGGCTTTCACCGTGGTGGCGCTTTTCAACTCCATGACGTTTGCCCTGAAAGTCACCCCGCTGGCTGTGAGAGCGCTGTCGGAGGGGGCTGTGGCGGTCACAAGATTTCAGGTGAGATCAGGAAAGAAGGCTGATGTGACATCTTCCTGGTCAAAATGCACATACAGTGTCTAAATGTCTAGAGCAATATGCATTCTAAGCACTTAAAATGCTCCTGCTTTTTCTGCCCACGTTGCATAATGTCATTTTTGACATATTACATTTCATGCACATGGTAGAAGTCACATGTTGGTGGGAGATAGTTTCATGGAGCCAACTAGAGCTAAGCAAACAAACACTTCTGCCTGGGATCCTCCTAACGGCTCCAGATGAGCTGTGTTTGATGTGAGCTCAAGGAATAATGAAGTAACGTTGTATTAAAGGCAAGATCAGACAGATTAGACCTCACGTCTACAGATCCTCATTCAATCACATCTGTCTTAGTATCTCATCTCATGACTGGTGTTCATACATGTGTTTTCCCGGTGCCCAAACCTGCTGTGTCCACAGAGGCTCTTCACCATGGACGACAGAGAGGCCGTTGTGGTCAAGACAGAAGATCCCAGCAACGCGGTGGAGTTCCAGGACGCGACCCTGGCTTGGGAAAAGGCGCGCGCTCCGGCTGCGAGGGCCAAGCCGGCGGCGAGGAAGCACGGCGGGATGAGGCGCGTGCTGCGACGGGAGAAGCTCAGCCTGTACATCCCCACGGAGGACGGCAAAGGAGACAAGGAGGGCCCCAACGCGCAGAGCCTCCTCACCAACATGGAGCAGGAGAGCCCCCAGAGCACCATCTCCTCCACGCAAAGCATGCGGCCGCCGCTGCACAAGACCCTGCACCGCGTGGACCTGCGCGTCAAGAAGGTAGCAGCTCCTACGTTAACGAGTCGCCGGCTCTGTTTGGGCCTGTGGAAAACCAGCGCTGTTGCTTTTCCAGGGCTCGCTGGTTGGGATCTGCGGAGGTGTCGGCAGCGGGAAGAGCTCCCTCCTCTCTGCTCTGCTCGGACAGGTTTGAATCGGCTGCTCTTTAATTGTGACCTTGGACAATGACAGCCTTCGTTCTCATGCATTCGTGTGGTGATGCGATGCAGATGACCCTGTTGGAAGGCAACGTCGCTGTGAACGGTGGCTTTGCTTACGCGTCGCAACAAGCCTGGATCCTCAACGACACCCTGAGGGAGAACATCCTGTTTGGAAACGATTACGACCAAGAGAGGTACGATCGCCTGCTTTATGCGGCTTTGAAAAGACGTGCAAATGTAGTTGTATTCCTGATCGTACGTTGTTGTTTCCTGCTCAGATATCATCATGTGTTGGAAGCCTGCTGTCTGCTCCCAGATCTCGCAGAGCTCCCATATGGAGACATGACAGAGGTATCTGTAGCAATCTATTTATCTTAACAGAGCGCTCAGCCTGCTTTTGTTCTTAGATCTGTTTTCTGAAATAACACCCACACAGTTTTAGATTATGCAGCAGATTTAGTGAGTGCAATGAGAGAGGATTTTTTGTGGAGCTTTGTTTTTCTTCCTTCTTCGCTCCAGATCGGCGAGAGAGGGGCCAACCTGAGCGGAGGCCAGCGCCAGAGAGTGAGCCTGGCCCGCGCCATCTACAGCCAGCGCGCCGTCCTCCTCCTGGACGACCCGCTGAGCGCCGTCGATGCCTGCGTCGGCTCCCACGTCTTCCACAAAGCCATTAAGGGCGCCGCCAAAGGCAGGACCGTGCTCTTTGTGACCCATCAGCTGCAGGTGAGAAGACAGTTTAAAGCCCCGAACGTCGACAGGGCGCCCGCAACGCTGACGCGCCTCCGTCGTGTGTGCCTTTTTCATTTCCAGTATCTGTCGGAGTGCGACGACATCGTCCTGATGAGGGACGGGCAGATTGCAGAACACGGCACCCATGCGCAGCTAATGAGTAAAGAGCGTGACTATGCCACCCTATTCAGCAGCATGCAACAGGAGGTGAGGCCAGAGGCACCGGGCACCGGGCCAGCTCCTTTGAATAAGGCATCTTTGCCCCACTACACAATAACATTGAACATCACAAGCTGAATAATTTATAATTGGAGGAAGGCAGGCTAGGTAGCTGGGAAATGTTAATGCATACAAGGTCTTTCATTATTTATGCATGCAGTGATTTACTGGTGCACAGTTAAACACGCTGTCAAGAAGATCTCTTTTTAATTGACTTGTGGGGTGTTTCTTTGCGGCTGCCATGATTTGTGGTGGGCTTTTAAAGCTCGCCCTCTTCCTGTACTGTACCTTCTTGTTGCCATAGAATTTGGTGAAAGAGAATTTGAAAAACAAACGCAAGCGGACGAGCGCCGACGGCGCAGACGGCGCCGGTGGCGCGGCCGTGGTCGGACCCGTAGCTGAAGGCAAGAGAGGAGGTGAGAAACGCCGTCGCCCGTCGACCGTCACGCGTGAAACGAAAGAAAAATTCACACCTGGCTTCTTTTTGCTCTTTTTTTATGATTTTCAACTTGACTTTAGAGCAACTGATGAAAGCCGAGGAGAAGGGCTCTGGTTCCGTCGCCTGGTCTGTGTATGGCGCCTACATCGAAGCAGCAGGGGGTCCACTCGTCCTCATCATCAACGTCTTCTTCTTCCTGGCCACCACGGGCAGCATAGCCTTCAGCAACTGGTGGCTGAGCCACTGGATCAGACAGGGCAGCGGGGTGAGCTCGGAGACAATCCTGCTCTACTGTAACTGATGCCTTGACTGTGTATTTAGCCCCGGAGAGGAAAATAACTATTGTGATTCCGTGAGTTGTGGCAGCCAAGTGAGCATTAATCAGATTAAAAAAGTAACAGCAGCGCGGTAAACTTAATTAAAGCTTGCGCGGAGGAGAAACGGATGTGCAGCAAAGCAGACAGGGGCTGCTTGGAATAGTAAACGTCTCGGAGCTGACTGATTCTCACGAAGCTCCGCGTGCCACAGCTGTTCTCTGTTTCATTAGAGGCTCAGCTCCGACATGGGGGAAGAATTTCATTTTTTTATTTTTTTCCGCAGCCTTTGTAATTTGTTGCTCCATCTGCCCTCAGAACACGTCGTTAATCTTGGTGAATGGAACGATGGCGAGTAACAGCATGAGACTCAACCCTCACATTAAGTACTACTCCACCGTTTATGTGGCGTCCATGGGAGTTGTCCTGCTGCTGAAGACGACGAGGGGACTGGTGTTCGTGAAGGTAAGCCAGTCACTACGGATGTTTGAAACCATATATTCTTGTGCGTCCTCCCTTTCCTTGTCTTTCTTGTCTTTCGCTCATGCTCTTGTGGTTTCAGTGCTAAATTGAAAATGCCCGCGGGCCAAATCCATTTGTCTGTCCACCGCCGCGTCTGTCTGCATGCGTGTTTGCGCTGGTTTGTCTCAGAGCTGGAAATTAAGGCACGGGGGAGGAAGGATGGATGTGTGCTCGCGCGTCAGTGGCCCTGGGTGTGCGTCCTCTTTTTTTTAGAACCTAACCCATCCTGACACCGCGTTGCAGAGGTCGGGTCCCCGCGTTAATGTGTGCCACATGAAATTGCTAATTTTTCAAACGCACTTAATCTTTTTTTACCCCTAGCTGTGATGAGATCTTTGGGAGTGTTGAATATTCCATTAATAGAATTAATTTGTTCGCTGCTGCCACATGTAATTTCAGTCCAGTCGGTGAAATGTCTCTTGCGCATTAGGTCGCGACCTTTTTGTCAGCTCCCACAAACTCACATTAAATGAAGGCTTGACAGCTTGCTGGAGGAAAAACATAACTACCCACGGTGCACATGCTTAGCATACGATGAGCCAGTTTGTGTTACTCTGCACGGAACATGTGAGCCCCGCTGAATTCATCCATTGTGTGCTTTTCTTGTGTGCTCAGAGCTCAGCACGTCAACAGACAATTTCCCTCCAACCGTTTTTTCCCGAGCCGCGATTGTTTCCATATGTCTCCAAGTTGTTTGTTTACATGTGTCACGCCTGGCGCTCAGACGCGGCTGTTGTTTGTGTTGACAGTGCACGGTGAAGGCTGCCTCCGCGCTCCACGACAAGCTGTTCCGCCGGATCCTCCGTAGCCCCATGCGGTTTTTCGACACGACGCCCCTGGGTCGCATCCTGACCCGTTTCTCCAGGGACATGGACGAGGGTAAGGCTTGATTTGTCTTGTGAAACGCTCCCCCAAGGCAGCGCTTAGCCGCTGAAGTCACCCTGGTTGACAAGGTGTGCTTCCAAGACACAGAGTGATTTGACATTGACTGTTTTTCCTAGTGAGTGGCTTCTCTAGTGTCTTTGTTCGGCGTATTGATTTGCGTTGTGCCGTGTCTCTTTTCTTTCGGTTGGTTTGTACGTTTAGTACACATTACTTTTGTGAACTAAACACAAAGATAAAGTTTAGTGTCTGACGTATGATTCCTCTCCACAGTGGATGTGCGTCTGTCTATGCAGGCCGAAATGCTGCTGCAGAACTTGACGCTGGTGCTGTTCTGCTTAATAATGGTTGGCATAGTTTTTCCGTGGTTCCTGACCTCCATCGTGCCCATGGGAGCCTTCCTCTTTATTGTCAACCGTTTGTCCAGGTTAGTTTATGCAATGTTAATGTTGTGGTTTTGACCAACGGGACGCCATAGACTTGATTTTGGCCCTTTAACAGGCTGGAAGACTTCCACAAAAGCTTTTAGGACTGTTCAGATGTGTTCTCTAACTGCTACATCTATGGCTTCCTTGATGTTTTGCTCTAAACTCTGGCTTCCTACTATGAGGAAGCTCACAGTTCATTTATAAGGTGATGTTGACAATAGCAGCTTGCCTCACCTGTAGCCATGGTTGAGAGTGATCCTACTGACCAGCAAAGGAATCTTTTTATTATTCTTTATTATTATTATTATTATTATTCTTTTTATTATTAAAGGGAATTATTTTCAATATAACCACATTATAACCACCAAAACTGTACAGATGAGCGATCACCTGCTTTAATACAGTTTGAAGTCAAACTTAATCGTACCACAACTCACTGCACTCACAGGTATAACTAAAACATAAATACTGCACCGCAGCCCAGAATAAAAACTGAACTAAAATCACTGCAAATGCAAGAGACAAAATACAAAACTAAACATTAACTACATGCACTGTACACTAGGGTCCTCTAAAACTGAACAAGAAGCACAAGACAAGACACTGGTTATAGTTATTACTTAGCTCTGACCTAGAACGAACTGTGCACAACAGGCATTAATAACTAACTAATGGCGTTGTGCTAAAAATTAACATGGCTGACATGGTACAAAAAAAGAACCAGGCACATGACTTCCATAAAACAAAAACAAAACGCCTTCATACTGTTAGAACAACAACACTCAGCAACTCGTGCAACTCCAATGGCACAGAAACAGCAGAACTGACCAGGGTTTAGGGACACATAATCCCAGGTGTGTCAAATTATAATCAGTGGCTGCACACAGGAAATGAGGAACAACAAGAGGGATGTGGACCCAAAACTCAAAAGCGCCTCTAGTGTCATAAAGGGCCAATTGCTACAGTTAATCCTTAGCTGCCGCCGTGCAGTGTGTTATCAGTCACTGATTGAATTTCTCACAGCTCCTGTTCTGTGGTAGATGTTGCAGGAGTACCTTAGATAATCTGATGACTCTGCATCATTTATGGTTTGGCAGCACTTGTGCAATAAAGGTAAATCCACCGAGGGGAGAAGCAGATCGCGGGTGTCTTGGGAAATAACCGTCTTGTTATTTCCTCCATCTGACAGATAAGAAGGAACGTGACCAGTATAATGTCTGCTGCAAAATGCGTATGAATGTTACTCAACTAGATTAAGAATGACGTACACACTAAATGTGTGATTTCAGCATTGTATCATTAAGTGTTCACCAATAGAACATTAAATATGACATGATATATGAGTTAAATTTAAGATGTGGAAAATGTGAAAGGAAACAGCTTTGGGGGGTTTTCTCTCCCCCTTCGCCTGCTGCAGACACACAACACTGCAAACCTCCATTTCCTTTGTGTCAGATGTGATGCCAGTTTGTTTCAGTTCCCTTGCATTGTCTTTCCATTTATCTTAGGATGAAACTTTGATATTGATATAGTGAACCTGCTGAAACCAGGAGGACAGGATGATTCCCACTCATTACCAAAGGTGCTGATCACCCCGAGCAATGCATTTGAAAAAAATGTATAGGCGTTACTTCAGACTGGATCTCCCCTTGAAATTTCCTATTCTAAAGCAGCCTTTATTGAATTCTGAAATGAAAGCGCCCAGGGCGTAAACATGTTTGTCTGGATCACAGCCCCAAAGCAAGGAAGTGTCATGTTCTGTCTCTCCCTTCTCCGCTTTTATGAGAAAACGAAATGATTCATGGGAGACTCGTAATTCACATGCGCCATCCATTCGTCCTGGCTCCTGAAGTAGACGGCCCTCCTTTGTCAATAAAGCGCTCTCGCCCGCAGCCTTGTGGGCAGCGAGTGCTCCGCGTCGCCCTGCGGCTGCCGAGCGCCGCCGTCGCCCGAGCACGTGATCCGACCGCTGCTGTCGGCGCCGCGGACCGCGTGGCCATTACAGCTTTAATGATGCTGCATCATTAGAGCTGCAATGCATTCTTCATTCCACAGCAGTGATTTGCTATAAAGACGTAATGTGCTCTTTCTGAGGTCTCACGCGCTGCAGAAGAGCTTGATTACTGTAAAGTCTGCATGACACGCTGTACCTGCTTTGGTTATTCAAAACGCACCAAAGCCCCTTCACGCAGGAGACATATAATATTCATGATATGTTCCCATTGAAGGCAATTTATTTAAATGTTCACTATTCTCATGCTGGAGCCTATTTGCAAACAAAATTCTGCCAATTTCATCCAAATCGGGCAAATCTGAACGGATACGTTCAAATTGCCTTAATAGGGTTTTAGTTTAAAATTTAAAAAGCACAATTAAGGCTTATTGCACTTGTGGAGTTTCTTCATATCGTGCATGAGGAGTCAGTGAAACAAGTTAAAACAACCCCATCAGGAACAATTACCAAACATTCCCTTTGTAATGATCAGATATTTTTAGGCGTTTTACATTATATCTGCTTACATGCAGGGTTCTGATTCGGGAACTGAAGCGCCTGGAGAACATCAGCCAGTCGCCGTTCACCTCTCACATCACCAGCAGCCTTCAGGGACTCTCCACCATCCACGCATATGGAAGAGGTCACGACTTCCTTCAAAGGTGAGGATAATGGTGCCTGTGAAAGATGGAGGTCATTAAACTTTCATTTCATTTCACCTCTCCTTGTGCTTCCACACATTCCTCCACAGTTGGCAAATACAACAAACCTCGTGCCCGGAGATTTGCTTCAGACCTTAGGGAGGATGCATTTCTTCCTGCGTTTGCTCCGGCTCAAATCTGTTTCTTTTCGTCAGGTATCAAGAGCTGCTGGACACCAACCAGGCCTCCAACTACCTCTTCAACTGTGCGATGCGATGGCTGGCCATTCGCCTGGACATCATCAGCATCACTCTTATCACTGCAGTGGCACTCTTCATTGTCTTCATGCACAACCAGATACCGCCAGCGTACGCGGGCTTAGCCATATCCTACGCCGTGCAGGTTCGTGGACGAACGCGGGACGTGTGAGGGTGAAACGCAGACAGTTTAAAGCTTGAGAGAGGGTTTAAAAGGGAGCAAAGCCAATATCATCGTTCATTGTCTTATTGTTAAACCATCAGCACTCTGTGCTTTAGCGTATGTCATAATCGACACAGTCATGACAGCCATGGCCGAAAATTGAAATCGATTGGCCACACTGTGAAGAAGCCGTATCAGCGAATCTGTGAATTAGTAGAAACTTGATGTGTTTACTGCTCATCTGTCGCATGTAAATATCAAGAGCTTGAGTTGTAAAGAGCAGCGTTGATCATTAACGTGCACCCCTTCTTTTCTTTGGCCCGCAGCTGAACGGCCTGTTTCAGTTCACGGTGCGGCTGCTCACAGAGACCGAAGCTCGGTTCACATCAGTTGAGAGGATCAATCATTATATAAAGGTAAAAGTCTTCATTAGAGCGTCAGTGTCGCTGGATTATCTGCCTCTTACGCGCTCACTGTACAAGGTCACATAGAGCGAGACCAGTGTGAACCACAGATGAATTCAGGGCTGTTGTTCAGACGTGTGACTGCATGTTTGCTGCGCGCATGTGATTGCGTGTGTGTGTGTGTGTGTGTGTGTGTGTGTGTGTCACGCAGCAGGAAGCAGATAGAAACCAAGGGTTTGGTCTTTACACACTCCAGAGCACATGACAGGGCTTGTGTCGCACAACAGCCGTCCAAGCACAGATATGAATACCAACCCAGCTGTTTCTCCTCTGTCTCGAGTGCAAAGAGAAGCTCAGCGAGAGAAAATCACTGCAATTCAGTTCGGGGGCTTGCACCTCCACGGAGATTTAGAGATTAACGCTAGATGCTATCGCTGTTCCTCCTCTCAGAGTGTGGAGAGCGAGGCGCCGAGGCGCAGGCTGGAGGCGGCCGCTCCTGCCCCCTCCTGGCCCCAGCGGGGAAAGATCAGCTTCCAGGATGTGCAGATGCGCTATCGCCATGATCTGCCGCTGGTGCTTAAGAGCCTGTCCTTCACCATCATGCCCGAGGAGACCATCGGCATCGTGGGCCGCACAGGTTCAGGTATGGGCGACCCCTCGCGGCGCCCGGCCGGCAGCTCTCCGAGCCCGTGTTCAGCTCCGCTGCCCGTTTGCTTCCACACACTGTTGTTCACACCGTGTCTTTCCATATGTGCTCGCAGGAAAGTCCTCCCTCGGCGTGGCTCTGTTCAGACTCGTGGAGTTGACAGGAGGCTCAGTTATAATTGACGAGATCGATATTGCGCAGATTGGCTTGGACGACCTGCGGAGAAAACTCGCCATCATTCCTCAGGAGCCCGTGCTCTTTATTGGCACCGTCAGGTAATTAGAATGTGTTTCTAATGCTTTGTTCTGCATAAAGCGGCGGAATATGACATTTACGGTGACATGCTGCATTACACGCGATCAATCTGTGTCTGTTATCCTAAAGTCCCCGGTTTTCCTGAAACGGCCTCGTTAAGTGTTTGACGTATTTGCTGTGATTGAGGCGCAGCAGCGATCTGGGCGGTGTCTGTTAGTGAGCGCGCGACCACCCCAGAGGGAAATCATAGCAAAGAAATGTAGCTGAGCAGCAAGAAGTGAAACAGTATTTGACAAGGAAATTAGATTTTTCCTGAAACTGACATATGGAGGATATATGGATGCTGTTTACCGCAGTCACAGCCAAATTCTGCATCTCATGAAATGCAATGAAATAAAATGAAATCTCAACCATGTTTTTATATTCACTAGGACTAATTTAGATCCATGGGATCAATACTCTGATGCTGAGATATGGGAAGCTCTAGAGAAGACGCATATCAAGGAAATGGTAACTGACTGCTGATCACAGATCATCTCCGACATCTTCATTGGTTGACTAGAGGGGCCTCTAACATCTGTCCTCATTCCTCCATCCGCCTTTGACCTCTCTCAGGTCAGCCAGCTGCCTCACTCGCTGCACTCAGAGGTGACGGAGAACGGAGAGAACTTCTCGGTGGGGGAGCGCCAGCTACTCTGTGTGGCCCGAGCCCTGCTGAGAAACAGCAAGGTGCTGATTGTATTATTCTGCAATTTCATATTTATATGTGGAACATTGTTTGGTATGGGGGATGATTGTGGCACCCGAAGTGAGATCTTTGTAATGCGAAAAAAACCAACCTCTCCGTTTCACACACTGTGGTGTAACACTGCCCCCTGGTGGTTTGGATAGTACCTGCATCTCATGGACTCATCTTGACCAGCTTTGAATCTGGAGTCCTGTTAGATTATATATATTGTGTTTATAATATTCTGATATCGTAGACAACTTCTTTATTTCATGGACTCTCGTGTTGTTGTTTCAAGATCCTTATACTGGATGAGGCAACAGCAGCCATCGACACTGAGACAGATCGTCTCATCCAAGACACCATTCGCAGTGCGTTTGGCAGCTGCACTACTCTCATCATCGCCCACCGCCTCAACACAGTGATGAGCTGCAACAGGGTCATGGTCATGGACAAAGGCCAGGTGTGTATGAATGTAACATGACCGCACAATCGAACAATTCGGTCCCTTGGCTCGAAGTCATTCACAACTTCAGACTGTGCTGATGTATTGTGTGAATATTGGTGAAAGATAGGCCTGTGGATATTAGTAGCAGTACAGTATATGATTGTAATAGATAGTAGACTGAGGAAATTTTTTTCCAGATATTTGCTGCCCATGTGAAATGACTTTCAATATTCACAGAAAGATAACTTTGGCTGGTTATTCTCTTTCTACACAGTTCCTCCTGTGATTTCTATATGCTGGTGGTGATTTTGTTTTATCCTCCTCATTCTCAGATTTTGGAGTTTGACAGTCCTGCTGCCCTGCTGGCAGATGAGAACTCAAGATTCAGAGCCATGATAGAAGCATCAGAAAACCAAAGCAGATAAAACATGCAGGAGCTGAGCCTTGGGCGTGAGCTCTGAGGCCACAGGTTTTCAGTGGAATACCTGAATTACACAAAAAGACAGGATTAACAAAATCCCAGAACAGTATGATAGAGGCGCATTCTTGTAATGGGTGTTTTCCAAACCAAAAAGGCAGGGATCACGTTACAGAAGGAAACATCAATCTCATTAAACACAAGATGCTGCCTGCTATAACAAACTATAGGAGAAACTCTGACACTGCACTTTATGTTTTATAAGGGCATATTTACTGTACGAACATGTGATGATTCCTTGGTGAGACTTAATTAGTTTCAGTCACTTTATTTTTGTAATCATCACCTCATGTTCAGAAACAGTTTATAAACAATATATATACATATTCATATGATCAACTCCATGATAGTAGTACTTCATAATAATAATAATAATAATATAATAAAAAAAAAATAATAAACTAGTACACTGTGACCTGTTTGAAACATGATTCAAATATTTATTGTTTTGTCTGTTGATGCGTTTAGTTGAACGATCCTATGTTATGTCAGTAAGCTGTTAAAGATGCAAAATGTGCCTAGAGCTGTTGACATTTTCAGGTTAAACAGTGGAGTTAGCCATGATTCAAACATGTTAAGCACCTTTTGAAATAAAGCTAATATTTCCTCTATATCCAAAAGCTGGAGTTTAAACTTGCACACTTGAAACCGTTGTATTGTTTTGACCAGTTGAGTAACACTGGTACTGCTGTGTGTCATTCTGTTACAATTTAGGTTTCAAACCATGGTTAATAATGTTACTTGCAACAGAGCTGAGACTTATCAACATTGCGATGTGTTCTGAAATAGAGTGTGTGATCTGGGATTGTTAAGGTCTGCCTTATAATCAAGTGTGTGCTGAACAATCATCAAGTGCAATGTCATCCTATTGCATTGATTGCCTTTGTACACTTGAGAATTTAAAGTTGCAATATCTATTTTTTGTAAAGGTTTGATTTTTATTATACAGGTTTTAATTCAATAAAGTGTTTTTCAATTTGCACATGTTGTTCTTTGACATTCACGTGTTCGAGTGTAACCATGTTACATATCATGATATTATCTATTAGTATTAGTATTATTATGTCATGGTAAAGTAAGATGCGAAAAATATTTAAAACAGTCCTTGTTGCTCTGTGAAGCTCCATGAACTGTTTTACTGCCTCCTACCTCTGGTGAATCTACAGTACATTAGTCAATATTACTGCAACATAATGCACCAGTAGTTGAAATCAAGCATAAATGCCAGGAAAGTAATAATTGTAATAAAGAGAAACCTATTGAATGAGCGCAATGCTACAGTGGGGAGATGTGGAAATTTATTTAATAAAGCCTAAGAAGGGAATTATGATTATGATCACTCTAGAAGATAATGGTTTACCATAAGTGTCATAAAGTTGTCATAGCAGCTCAGCAGCACTTTATAACTGTGACAACTACTGTAAGTATTCCTCCCTGCCTTGTGTTAACACTGCTTACATGTGTGTGCCCTAAGGCTTGATGTGTCATATGTTGCTTTGTTTACACGTTTTAGGCTTCGAGCTCCCATGTTGCGGCTGCATAATAGGATGCATTTAAATTCAGCAGAGACTAAAGAAACCCACTAGTTTTAGAGTCTTAGATCAACATCTGATAAAAAAGTACTTTCTGTCAATACTCCTTGCTTCACAACTGCCACTGATGTTCACTGTGGGATTTTTTTAAAGCAGAACTTTTATTAATTTCTTTTATAACCATTCTTCTTTACTTACATCAGCTTTCTGTGTTCCTTTTGGCAAAAAAATGTTCATTATAAAAGAGTACTATTACTATTACTTTAACTATTTCCTATTGCTTTACTATTACTATCTTAACAACTAAATTAAATACATACTCAGATTGTTTACATGGTTAAAAAAACAGCAACACTACAGTGTAGAAAACCTCCTATTGCAGATCAGTCTTGTGCTCATTCATTAATATTCCTTAAGCAAAATTATAAAAGAATTAGTTAGGAGATGCCATGTGTGTCTTTCTTGGTTCCCAGCCATACCTACTATTGGATACATGAATCAAGTGATTTCAGACTATATGAACCAGTTGGCCATCTCCTTAGTAGTTCAGAAAATACTTACAAGTGCAAAAAGCAAACATAGTCCTCATTTCACATCTTTGAATTACCACTGTATTAAACACTAATGTTGTCATGGGGGAGAGTATTGTGTGACTTTGTGAGACTCATGCTTGTGTTTTTAGTCTAATGCATTATATTTATACATTCTTTATATGTTTCTGCTATGTTATGGTTATATTGTATGTTGTGTTATTAATTAGACCCTGAAAAGTTAATTAGTAACAAGTGATAATAAAATAACTTAGAGAAAGAAAAACTACGATGGACCTCGTCCATCGTGGATGGACCTTATTTTGCTTTTGACATTGCTCTTGTAGCTGTGATTTTATCTATGTTTTAACTTTATTATTCGCAACTCATCAACATTTTCATTCCCACTGATTCACGTTTGAAGGCCGTCGTGTGGAACTTTTATTTTGTAGTCCGGGGCCGAAGCCGCGCCGGAAGTGCGATTGTTTCTTGTGGCTCGGCTCAGGCTGCTGGGGACTGGAGGAGCAAAGCACTGGCTGTGATGCCGCTGGATGATGGCTGCTTTCGGAATCTTAAGTTACGAACACAGGCCATTAAAAAAGCCCCGACTCGGCCCTCCGGACGTCTACCCCCAAGATCCAAAGCAGAAAGAGGTCAGGATTTACGATGCGTACCGTTTAAACCCACGAGCGACGGTTTTCGGAGGAAATTTGCCAGCAGAGGAGCTGTGCGAGCTAACAGTGGCTAACGCTAGCCTGGTTAGGAAGCCCTCCAGACGACTGGGGCCTAGCAATAACAATGAACGGCACCTAGTGCTGCTTGTCAGTTAGTTAGCTAGCTCGGCAGCTTAGTTGGAGAACAACCGATTGGTCGAAAAGCGGAGATGTCAGCGCTAGCTTAACGCTTGACGGATGCTAATTAATGCGGGGTTTATTGCCACCCGTGCGTAGCTTTGTGACGGAAAGCAGCCTGCGTTCTGGATTGTGCGTGAGCAGTAATTGTTTGTTAGCTCGGTGTTTTGGTCCAACGACTTAACATTAGCCAACCTTCAGCATCCACAAGCTGCGGTTAAACGCCGGAGTTCGGCCTCGGTGACGAGCGCTCGTGCCTCCAACGAGCCTTGGATCATTTGTTAATGTAGATGAATTATTGGCTGCCCCGTTCTTAAGCCGCCCTGTCGGCGTTGCTGCAAATAAATGGAATATTGAAAAATAAATTTTTGGCATCTTGATGTGTAGCACATATTCTGAAAACCAGTAAAAGCTTAATGGCCAAGTTGGTTTTAAACTGGGTCAGAAACTTTAAACACTGCACTCACAATGAACGTGGTTGAATGTTTACTTTTTAAAAGGACGCTGGAAACAAATTAGAATAAATTGTGCAAAATTAAATTTCATTCACCCAACAAGAGAAGCGATGGGGCAAATTTGACTATTCCTGTTGTTCGTTCCAGGATGAGTTGACTGCTCTAAATGTGAAGCAAGGATTCAACAACCAACCCGCTGTGTCTGGTGATGAACATGGCAGCGCCAGAAATGTCAACTTCAACCCCTCTAAGGTAGTGAGCACCTTCACCCTGACTGCTACTTGTTGAATTGTTGTGTGAGCCTGTGTGTTTGATTTGGCCTCCTCATGATTTACAGATCAGTTCAAACTTTAGCAGCATCATTGCGGAGAAGCTGCGCTGCTGCACCCTCCCAGACACAGGCAGGCGTAAACCACAGGTCAACCAGAAGGACCATTTTTATCTCGTCACAGCCAGGTCACAGAACGCCATCAATAACTTTTTTACGGATTTAGCTGAAACTAAACCTCTAACACAGCTTGCAAAAAAGGTAAGATGTTTTTTATCGGTAAATGTTGCTGTTTGTGTATTTGCCTCATTTTATTGTAGCTTGTTGAATAATTGCTAGAGCAATCTGCTGCTGCTGCTGCTGCTGCTCTCGTAGCCTTTGAACTGTGCTTAGCGTTGTTGTGTTTGTTTCTTTGCACGTTGGTCTCCTGGTCATTTTTTTTATTCATCATTTCTTTTTAGACTGTGATCATTTATGTTAGAATCTTCTTTCCTTACCCTTCCACAATTTAAATTCAGAAAGCAGTGGTATGGATTTTTTTTCTGTTGCACACAACCCAAATTGTTTCACTCATATTCACCAAAGACAATTGATTTCACAAAAATTTCAAGCAATTTCCTTTGTTACAGTGTAAAAGTTAAAATCCTTTTATTTTTACAACATGGTTAACTGTGTGTGTATTGATTGCCCCAGTTTTTCTCCAGGCGTTGCATTTAATATAAGTGCTGTTTTATCTTAGGACAAACACTGATTTAAAAAAAAAAAGGCTCCGTCAACATCAGCTTGCTATTATGCGAACATGTCAGTTTATGTATTAACACTACCAGTCGACATTGTTTGTCATCAAACATATTCTTTGGCGGTTACTATGGCCTCGCAGGCCTTGATTTATGTATTAGGTGATAATGCTTGGCATTTCATTAAGCAGTTTTGACTTTTTTGTCAACATAATTTAAATAATGTCAAACATTTTTTGTTTTACTGTGCAAATTGAACCGACCGGCAAATTTCATATTAATTAGTCCTTTTTTGACGTTTAAAATGTCTTTAACAGGTTCCAATTTTTAGCAAAAAGGAAGAGGTCTTTGGGTACTTTGCTAAGTATTCAGTACCTGTCATGCGTTCAGCATGGATGATCAAGATGACCTGCGCGTATCATTTAGCTATCACAGAAACTAAAGTGAAGAAGAGGCATGCAATCGATCCTTGTATAGGTAAGGCAGTTGATAGTGATCACCTGATTAGGAAACTAGATTACAAAATCCGTACATGATCATTTTGCCATCAGATTTCTATGTGACTTTATAATGACTTACTGTATTTTGTGTGTAGAATGGACCCAGATTATTACTAAGTACCTGTGGGAGCAGCTTCAGAAGGTGGCAGAATTTTACAGACAGTTTCCGAATCAAGGTTGTAGCTCACCCCCACCAGCCACTCCTGCGGATGTGGACACAGCCATGAAGCAGTGGGAGTACAATGAGAAGTTGGCCATGTTCATGTTTCAGGTCAGTTCAGTCTCTGATGCCGACCTCTGAACGTGTGTGAGTTTGAATAGTTCAATATGTTACTGTAATCACTGTGTATATTACAGTTATTCTTCCTAAATTACGGATTATTTGGTATTATGTTGCTGATAATTTTTGATAATAATATATATACTGTTTGCTTTTTTCAGGATGGTATGCTCGACAGACATGAGTTCCTGACGTGGGTGCTGGAGTGTTTTGAGAAGGTCCGACCTGGTGAAGATGAGCTTCTCAGGCTTCTTCTTCCCCTTTTACTACAGGTATTTTCTTCTTTTCTGTTTCTACTACTATAGTTTTTTAAATTGACATTATTTATTTTTAATGCATCGATGGCTTACATTTGGGAACATCTTAGTAATATTCACTTAACTGTACACAGTTCCAACACTAGCTGCTCAATGTTATGACAGGTTTCTTTAGCTGACCACAGTCTGTCACAGCACTTAAGCAGCATTGACCTTTTGCTGACAGCGACCTCTGGGACCTGCAGCTTCTCATTTGGTTTCTATTCCCAACGCTAACCATTATTAATGAGCTTTAAGTACTGTTGGTAAAGCTCCACTGGTCTCTTCTTTTCTTTAGTACTCAGGTGAATTTGTACAATCGGCTTACTTGTCACGAAGACTGGCTTACTTCTGCACACGTCGGCTCAACCTGATGCTAAGTGATGGGAGTCTGGGCCCCAGCACCGGGGGGCATCCAGCCCATGGCATCCTGGCACAGCAAGGTAATGCCCTGCCCCCCACACCGACCTCCCAGCCAGCTGGAGGGAACCAACCTCAGACCCCCTTCACGGATTTTTACATCTGCCCTCAGCACAGGCCTCTGGTGTTTGGCCTCAGCTGTATGTTACAGGTACTATGGTTTTCTTTTAAACATACACTTTTTTCTTCTGATATATATTTAACAAAATGTAAGTTACTGTTTTAGTAATTTGAGTTTTCTCTTTCCCTTTTAATCTTTGTCACGTTATTGTCGCATCAGAGCATAGTTTTGTGCTGTCCCAGTGCTCTGGTGTGGCATTACTCTCTAACAGATAGCAGAAACAAGACTGGTTCCCCACTCGACCTTCTTCCCATTGCCCCTTCCAGCCTGCCAATGCCAGGAGGCAATACTGCATTTACACAGCAGGTATGTAAATGTGTGTGTGTGTGTGTGTGTGTGTGTGTGTGTGTGTGTGCAGCAGCTTTTTGGTTAATTTTTATTTTCAAGTTACATTTCATTAACTTTTAAAATACATGTCAAATAGTTTGGGCACATTGATGCTGGATGTTACAGATAAAATATAACAATCCAGTAATCTCAGGTACCCTGGACCCTTCTTTCGCTGTAGGTCCGTGCAAAGCTGAGAGAAATTGAGGAGCAAGTTAAGGAGCGAGGCCAGGCAGTCGAGTTCAGGTGGTCATTTGATAAGTGCCAGGAGACAACAGCAGGTAAGAACAATGTGCCTTTATCTCTGCAGACACCTGTTTGCTGCTTATGAACACCGGTTTGGTGCAGCTTTGATTTTTTTCTGTACTGTGTTGCCAGGGTTCACCATTGGAAGAGTACTTCACACCCTGGAAGTTTTAGACAACCACAGCTTTGAGAAGTCTGACTTCAACAACTCACTGGATTCACTCTACAACCGAATATTTGGTTCAGGCCAGAGTAAAGATGGTCATGAGGTGAGAATTGATTTATTTGTTTTTGTATAAGAAATTATTATAGATTAGAAATGGTTTGCTTGCCTCTGTGGTGTGGAGAACCATTACTACTGTAATCACTAATGGCAGATTATAAAATGTGGCACCAAGTCTATTTTTGGCTGCAATTGTCCCTTGCATGTGTCTGTCCAGATGTCACCAGATGATGATGCAGTGGTGACCTTGCTTTGTGAATGGGCGGTGTGCTGTAAGCGTTCGGGTAGGCACAGGGCCATGGTGGTGGCCAAGCTGCTGGAAAAGAGACAGGCTGAAATAGAATTAGAGGTAAGATGAACCCAAATCCCCAGCTGATGTCTGTTCCAGGGTTCTATCTTTTCTAGTAATAAACATCAGTATATGTTGTATGTGTATTTAGCATTATACCATTTAAATTGTTCTTTTTTACATCTCCATTGAAATGTGTTGTGTGTGTGTATGTGTGTGCTTTGTGTTTTTTTGCAGAGGTGTGGTGAATCAGAGGTGGTGGATGAAAAGGGCTCTGTATCATCTGGCTCCCTCTCAGCTGCTACGCTACCAGTTTTTCAAGATGTACTGCTGCAGTTCCTTGATACTCAGGCACCCACACTGAGTAAGTCTTTTCTTGTGATTCTCTTTATATCAAACATGATCTCTGACAAATAATGAATGCCCTTGCTAGACTACAGACTAGTATGTCACTGTTGTTTCCCTACCCCTAAGTGAAAACCCTTTGTTAAAGAACTCTAATCTGTTGCCCCTTTGCAGCGGAGCCTGGGAATGAAAGTGAACGAGTGGAGTTCTCCAATCTGGTCCTGCTCTTCTGTGAGCTCATCCGTCATGATGTCTTCTCGCATAACATCTACATCTGCACACTAATTTCCCGTGGTGACCTGGCTTCCGACTCCCACCTGCCGCGCCCGCGTTCTCCTAGCGACGAGCCCTCCGATGAATCAGAACGCAAGGAGCAGGACGCGGGCAGCAGTGTCAAGATGGAGGCACGTTGGAGGCATCTGTTGTTGAGCGTTATGAGTCATTTGTGCAGCATTTCAACTGCTATAAAGGTGTAATGTGAGGTTATTGTGTGTTTAACAGGACACTGGTCTGTCGGAGTCAATGGAAATTGATCACAACTCCAGTGCTAATTTTGATGAGGTAAAAATCATTAATTCATACTAGAATGTGGTTTGAAAGTTTGTTTGGTAGCATTTGATTACGTTTATAGCCAGCGTTATTTAATTTCCATTTCTCACATTGTGCCCTGCAGATGTTCAGTCCTCCGATGCACTGCGAGTCCAAGGGCACCCCCTCACCTGAGAAGCCTGCCGCTGAGCAGGACAGCAAAGCCGGCATTAAGGACAAGGGCATGGACCCTGCCTTCCCTCAGCTCTATGATCAGCCCCGCCACATTCAGTATGCCACCCACTTCCCTATCCCCCAGGTACGGACACTCGCAGTGTGACATTTACAAAGAAAGCCCATCATATTATACTTCTGAGTAGTTTTTAGTACGTTATTGTTTTCAGACTGAAGAACTCATGTGTATCAGACATTTCTATGAGGCAAATATTGCTTTCAAAGCATTCGTCTGCCCTTTAGTTGCCAGGCATCAGGACTGTGTTGATCAGAGGTTCTCAAACCAAGTCCTCAAGGACCCCTGCCCTGCTACCCATGCCCCACCATCTGCTCATTATCTTGTTCTTGTGTGTTTAGTCAGAAGCTGGAAGAGAACTGATCTAGACCGCTGACAATGATAATTAGCACAAATGTAATTGAGCCAAACTGGTTCACAGCAAATATTACTAATAAAAAATGTTTATTACAGTTTATTGCAATAGGTACTTGTTTGCTGGAGTTCAGCTACTTTTACAATATATTTTGGCATCTTCAGAAAATTCTGAAATTGTATGATGCAATATCAGTTAAAACGTTAAGGACTTTTCATCAGTCCGTTTTGTTGTTATCGCTAGGAGGAGAGTGCCAGCCACGAGTGCAACCAGCGGTTAGTGGTCCTGTACGGTGTGGGCAAACTGAGAGATGAGGCGCGACACACCATCAAGAAAATTACCAAAGACATCTTGAAGGTCCTCAACCGCAAAAGCACGGCAGAAACAGGTATCAGTTCGTCAGTTGTATCAGCTGTTGACTAATGGTCAACATCGCTGTATCTGTATGTGTAGTGTGTCTGCTGTTTAAGATTTTATTATTCTTTAACTACCTTTCATGTTTAGGTGATGAAAGTGAAGTCGGTGAAATTGCCTGGGAATTTTTCTGCATCATGCAATTTATTGGCTGCATCTGTTGTGTAGAATAATGATGTGCATCTTTATAAAAGATGATGTTTTGCCAGGTGGCAGTGAAAAACATTCTTCACCTGCAGAATGACTGCTTGCAGCTGTTATGCTCCTTTTTCTATGGCTGTTTTTTTTTTTTTTAATACTCTATGTGCATCCATTCCTCTTGCCATTCTCAAAAGAACTGTTCTGTTCTTTTTCAACCCTAGGGGGTTACATCACTCAATCTTCTATTCCACCCAATTTCTATGCTAATAGCTCTCATCTGTTCATAGCCACTTTATCTCAGATGCGTGTGACATTTTTAAGACGATTTAAGGTTTTAAAGTTATAATTGCATTGATTGGAGTGTTCTGTTGGGCCTTAGCACAGTTCTGCGAGCTCATGATGACCTTCAGCAGAGTATTGTCTCTCCTAAATGAGAAGAACCATTTTCCTTTACTTTACATTTTTTTAGCCATGGCTTTGGTACTGAAGCTTCAAATCAAATGAGTCTGGAAGTGAGATAACAGATCATTGGCCTAACTTGATTTCATGGTTGGCCTGTCCGGCAGGCTTTAAAGAATACAGCTGACTTGTTTTAAGGTGTTTTTTATCCTCTCGTTCTTTTTCTTACCCTAATTTTTCACGTACATAGGAGGGGAGGAAGGACAAAAGAGAAAGAGGAGTAAGCCAGAAGCCTTTCCCACTGCAGAAGATATTTTCTCCAAATTCCAGCACCTCTCCCACTTCGACCAGCACCAGGTCACCTCCCAGGTTAGACCAAGCAACCTCATTACTTCACGTTCCTGTGGCTCATGTCACAGAGTATGCAGGGATCTGAGAGGTGGGGGGGACTATCTACAGAGTTTATTAATGCTAATTCTTAAGCAGCTGAAAAAACTCTGAAGGTGTAACATGAATGTAATTTGATTTCCCTTGTGAGATGTCTGAATAACAGTTTAATGGGTAATGCACTTAGGTGGCTGTAACTCAGAGACCCAGCAGATTTTTTTTTTTAATTTATATAGCAAAGGTTATAATTGACATTGTACTTGATTGTGAACACTGGTGATGGAGTTAAGTATAGCCCATGGATTGTTAATTATAAACATAATAAGATGCTAATCAAAGGGCAAGCATGAGCATGAACTAATACGGATAGAAAATGTTTAGGGTCAAACTGTTAATTATGTTCAGGGTTGTTCTGTTGAGTTATAATAGTTTCCTATGTACAAACACATTTCCAATAGCATTATGGATGTGCTTGTATAAAACAAATGACCTTTTGGAAACAAGCTTATCTGCTTTCTCCCTCAGTCTTAGATGAGAAGATCGATCTAAGTCTCATCTATTTGCTGAGACAGTTTTTTTTATTTGGCAGGAACAGCTTGTTTCCTCCTGCTTCTACTCAGCAATAAACTAAGCTGAACGACCGCTTATCTGCAGTTTTATATTTGATTGAGAGATGCATGGGGGGGTGTGGATCATTGTGTTTGCAGTTCTATAATAATAGATTGTTGTTTTTCATGTGCATTACGTCTGATATCTTCTGTTTGTGTGCAGGTTTCCAGAAACGTGCTGGAACAGATCACCAGCTTTGCCTTAGGGATGTCTTACCACCTGCCTCTTGTCCAGCACATTCAGTTCATCTTTGACCTCATGGAGTATTCGCTCAACATTAGTGGCCTCATAGACTTTGCTATTCAGGTACGGTCAACTTTATCACTAATGCTTTTCCAATTTACATGCTTCTTCTTTCATTCACCACAATGTGTAACCTCTATTTATGGTGTGTGTCTCGTAGCTTCTGAATGAGTTGAGCCTGGTGGAAGCCGAGCTGCTGCTGAAGTCGTCCAGTTTGGTCGGCAGCTACACCACCAGCCTGTGTCTGTGTATTGTAGCTGTACTAAGGAGGTACCACTCCTGCCTCATTCTCAATCCGGAGCAGACAGCGCAGGTTTTTGATGGGTATGCACAAACTCTATGTGTTTTCACATTACATTTCATAGAGTCTGGATTGTTTGGTTTGTTTAGTTTGTAAATCAACCAAAACAGAAATTGGATCCTACAATTAAAAGGATGTTTGCAACATTAAGAAATCAGTAGGACGTGTAATTAAAGTAATAAAATGGATGTTTGTGGTTACAGCACCAAGTTAAAGATTCTTAACTTCTGTTTTTAATGAGTTTTTATTGTCGCAGGAATGCTGACAGGACAGTTAGTTTCTGATGCTGGTTTTGGGTTGTTTGTGATGCCGGTACTTACGGAAATGTAGCTGATATTGCAGTCGCTCTTGTATAAAGTAATTATGAGGTAAATTGCTAAAGAGAAAGATGGCTCAAATAAAACCTTTAATTAAAACGAATGCAATTATAGACGGCGGTTTTTCCGCTACACGACCCTCTTAAAGCTGGTGTAACGTCGTAGCGCATCTCACTTGAGCAAACACTGCTGAGTAAAAACACGAGTTTGTGGTTTTATTGGGATTTTGTGCCAAGCTTGTTGTTGGGGGTGTTAGTTACACCAGGACAACAAATTATCTGGCAAATGGAAAATGGCAAATTGTTATTTTAGCGCCGTCTTGGATGCATTAAGTATAAAAGTAAAGCGATTTAATTAGGGGGCTTGACAGTTACTTGATATTGAAGTGTGTTTTGTGAGCAGTCATAATGGAAAGTGAGGCAACTTTTAGTTGGTAACTGACCGAGCTGTTGATTCATAGGTGTAATCTTCTGTTTCATAGGTTGCGTATTGTAGTGAAATCAGGCGTGAACCCAGCCGAGTGTTCCTCCGCTGAGCGGTGCATCTTGGCCTACCTGTATGACCTCTACACTTCCTGTAGTCACCTCAAGAACAAGTTTGGCGAGATCTTCAGGTAAAATGGGGGGAAAAAAGTTTTTGTTACTTTATCAAACATGCATATTTAGCTCTGTGTACCAAAACAGCTGTTTATTCCGTTGCTTCTCCTTATCTTACAGTGAATTCTGCTCCAAAGTGAAAAACTCCATCTACTGCAACATTGACCCATCAGACTCCAACATGCTTTGGGATCCTGTGTTCATGATGGAGGCCATCGCCAACCCCTCAGCCCACAACTTCAACCACTCCATGGTGGGCAAAATTCTCAACGACAGCCCCGCCAATCGCTACAGCTTTGTCTGTAACGTGCTCATGGACGTCTGTGTGGATCACCGGGATCCCGAGAGGTGTGTTTCTCCCCGCAACACGATGATAAAAGGCTGAGCTGCGAAGTCTGTGTTGGCCTGTTTTATATCTTTATAATGTGCTTTCAGAGTGAACGACATCGGGATCCTGTGTGCAGAGTTGACAGCCTACTGTCGTTCCCTGAGCGCTGAGTGGCTTGGCATCCTCAAAGCTCTCTGCTGTTCTTCTAACAATGGCAACTGTGGCTTCAATGACTTGCTGTGTAACGTGGACGTAAGTTGTTTATTTTTACCTGTTCCTGTTTGGTTTTTGCCCTCATATGTCTTCTCTTATTTAAAACATTTAATTCTTGATCTCATTTTTAATCATTAAATGTTTATCACCACCTTGTGTCCTTCAGGTTAGCGATTTGTCCTTTCATGATTCCCTGGCCACCTTTGTAGCCATTCTTATTGCGAGACAGTGCCTACTCCTAGAAGACCTGGTTCGATGTGTGGCCATTCCTTCCCTCCTCAATGCAGGTAAGGATCACTCCAAATTAAAAGTCCCGTGTTATGAGTGGGTGCAAGGAATTAAGTCTGTCTGTTTACAACCTCTTTGTTGTCTGCTTTGACTGTCAGTCATTTTTTTAACACTTCTTATTTAGACCTCTGCTGGTTAAGAACATTTCACACTCTCGACTGCAGCTTGTAGCATGCAGGTGTTAAAGTTAACAGTTAATGTATTAAACTATATTACATTTTGTGAAATTAGCTGGCCTGCATGTTCTTCCTAAGTACCCTCTCTACATAAGTGCCACCTGGGGTACATGAACACCACTCAAAAAACCTTTTGAAGTGGGTCCATTTGCTCACCAAGACTTCCACTTCTATTGTTCCTCTGTGTAATACAGCTTTTCCGAGGGTTCTTTGTGCTGTTTCACCCTTTCTGTATATGTATATATAATCCATTAGGCGTTAGCCATTAGGCACTCTGTAAATGAGCGAACTGTGCATTGCAGCTAGACTCCTAGGGAGGAATGCCAAAGCCTTATAAAATGCATTACTTCTATCTGAGAGTAGCACTTTTGATCTGGGTCCATGAAGCACTGGTGCACTTTGTACACAAGCCAACAAAGTGCCTCTCATTCCCCAACTTGGACTCAAAGTCCCATTTGCGGCTTGGTTTGGTTTGGTTTGGCTCCTTTCACTTTGTACACACACGAAACGCCAGCTACTCTTGCTGGTGGTAAATGCTTTGTTCTCACTTTCTCTGTTAAAAATTCCCCTTCATCCTGCCTAATGAGAAGTCTATCTAGGACAAAGTTTAAATTTAGATGTGTGACTTTGATGTGGTAATTTATGTAGGCATAGACATGTGGAAACTTTAATCAATGCATCTGTGTCCAAACTTGCTTTCAGCCTGCAGCGAGCAGGACTCTGAGCCAGGAGCCAGACTCACCTGCCGGATTCTGTTGCACCTTTTTAAGACGCCGCAACGCAACCCTTTCCCCCAAGACGGAGTGAAGTCAGGTAGCAAACACAAGTGGAACAGTATTGTTTGAGTTAACCTGGGATAATACTGTGACTTGTTTCTTATAACGTTGTAACGATTTTGCAGATAAATCTTCAGTCGGTATCCGGTCGTCTTGCGATCGTCATCTTCTCGCTGCTTCTCAGAACAGCATAGTTGTTGGAGCAGTATTTGCTGTTCTCAAAGCTGTCTTCATGCTGGGTAACAGCCTTTGCACACCTGTGTATTTATGTTTTGGATAATATCATATGAAAGCGCAATTACTAAGAGTTTTTACTGGTTTTCTCATGTTAAGGCGATGCTGAGCTAAGAGGCTCCGGACTGTCGCACCCCGCTGGCCTCGATGACATATCTGAAGGGCGAAATGTCTCCATAGAAACAGCCAGCTTAGATGTTTATGCAAAGTATGTTCTGAAGACGATCTGCCAACAGGTGAGGAACTGAGTTACAATGAGTTGGACAGTAGGAAAGCCATAATGTGAATTGAATAAAAAATCTGATTTACTGACTTACTTGCTGCCTATTCACACAGGAGTGGGTTGGAGAGCGCTGCCTCAAGTCTCTGTCTGAGGACAGCAGTGCCCTCCAAGACCCTGTGCTGGTGAACATTCAGGCCCAGCGGCTGCTGCAGCTTATTTGCTATCCTCACCGTCAGCTGGACAGTGATGATGGTGACAACCCTCAGAGGCAGCGCATTAAACGCATCCTGCAGGTCTAGTACACAAACAAAATAGCGTTTTTCCTTTTTGCATGTTAATCCTTATGTTGGTACACTGAGTTTGAGAGACTGAGTGAGCCAGACTGTGTCATGATTATAATTTGTTATAGCGGGCTGCCATTTTAAATCAGATCTACAAGGTATTACTGCCATCTCCTGGTTGTATCAAAGATAGAGGAGCTGTACTGATCCTTTTCACAGCTGTAGAAAATGTCTATGACTCATAGTGACATTTTCTGTTTTACAGAACATGGATCAATGGACGATGAGGCAATCGTCTCTGGAGCTGCAGTTGATGATCAAGCAGAGCACAAACAATGTCAGTGGAGACGGTGTTTGTCTTTGAAGTGTAAATTTTAAACAGGCAGTTTTTGTTAAATTGATATTATTGTTTATTTTTATACAGGAGCTTTACTCACTTTTGGAGAACATAGCCAAGGCCACTATTGAGGTGTTTCAAAAATCAGCTGAGATGAATTCCAGTAATCTATCAGGGAATGGAGCAGCAGCTCAGGGTGGTTCAGCATCCAACAACAGCAGCATCCCAAGCAAAATGAAACCTATTTTAAGGTGTGTCCTGCTTGTTTACTCACAGTAATTGATTTATTTTTATAAACTCAGCTTAGTTTTGACTTTATTCTCATTTGCATTCAGTGATATTTTTTTTAGTCTAATATTTGGGTTCAATCTGCAGTTCATCGGAGCGGTCAGGGGTTTGGTTGGTGGCTCCGTTGATAGCCAAGCTGCCCACGTCAGTACAGGGCCATGTTCTGAAGGCAGCAGGTGAGGAGCTGGAGAAAGGACAGCATGTGGGCTCTTCATCACGAAAAGAGAGAGACAGACAAAAACAGAAAAGGTAGGTTGCTTTTTATGTAATACTAGAAAGTATTATTTCATTTAATATGGCTGTTAAAAAAATATTGAATGGACAATTTTATTTTGTGTCACTCATGTCAAACCGTCAAAGATACGATACATAAAAGTGAGCCACGTGGTAAATAACATCATCTCCTCCTCAGCATGTCACTGCTGAGCCAGCAGCCGTTCTTGTCTTTGGTGCTGACCTGCTTGAAAGGACAGGATGAACAGAGGGAAGGCCTCCTCACCTCTCTCTACAGCCAAGTTCAGCAGATTGCTACCAACTGGAGAGAAGACCAGTACCAGGATGACTGCAAGGCAAAGCAGATGATGCACGAGGCTCTGAAGTTGCGCCTGAATCTTGTAAGAACCTGACTGTCTAGAATTAGTTCAGTTTTTTTTTCCAATCAGTTTCCTATCAAAGGAATTGGAAGCACTGCTATTGTTGCTGCTGCTATTAAGTACATTTTTAAGTGACCAGATTTTCACGATCGTTCTCTTCCCCGCCGACAGGTGGGTGGCATGTTTGACACGGTGCAGCGCAGCACCCAGCAGACCACTGAGTGGGCAGTGCTACTGCTTGACATCATCAGCAGTGGCACAGTGGACATGCAGTCCAATAAGTGAGTGTTGACTACTACTGCCATCCACACATCACTCACACACAGCTCTTATGCCAGAACAATTAGCATGATGAGCCTTACTCGTGTTTGTTTCTCTCCAACAGTGAGCTCTTCACAACAGTCTTAGACATGTTGAGTGTGCTGATTAATGGCACATTGGCTGCTGATATGTCCAGTATCTCTCAGGGAAGCATGGAGGAGAATAAGAGAGCTTATATGAACCTGGTCAAAAAGCTCAGGGTAAGAACATCACACCATTCCTAATTTATGACCTGGGCAACTGTGTGCTTTAAATCCTTAGTCGGAGTTTAGTTCGAAGGACAAAGTGAATTGTGAAGAAATAAAAGGTCACATTGTCATAATTTCCACAATGTGCCAAATTTTTTTCCACAGAAAGAGCTTGGAGATCGGCAGTCAGAAAGTTTGGAAAAGGTTCGTCAGCTTTTGCCACTGCCAAAGCAAACCCGTGATGTCATAACCTGTGAGCCTCAGGGCTCTTTAATAGACACAAAGGGTAACAAGATTGCTGGCTTTGAGAAGGAGGTAAGATGTTTATCACATGCTTGCGACGACTACCTGCAAGTAGGAAATCCTGTCAGATTCTTGAGTTTAAGACTGCTGCGTCTCCCATCAGGGCCTTCAAGTGTCCACCAAACAGAAGATTTCTCCCTGGGATGTTTTTGAGGGGCTCAAACACTCCGCCCCTCTCTCCTGGGGCTGGTTTGGTATGGTGCGGATGGACCGCAAGGTGGCTAAATTTGAGGAGCAGCAGCGTTTTTTGCTCTACCACACCCACCTGAAGCCCAAACCTCGAAGCTACTATCTGGAGCCACTTCCCCTGCCCCCTGAGGAGGAGGAGCCCCTCACACCTGTCTCCCAGGAACCAGAGAAGAAAATAATGGAAGCAGTGAAACCAGAGAAGAATGTACCTAATGTGCCCACAGACACAAACAAGAAGAAACCCAACAAGAAGAAAAAGACTTCCACATCCGCCAAGACAGAGGTCACTAACGTCAGTTTGTGAAATTAAGTGGTTTCAATGAGATTTTTGGTGTATTGTTGTGTGAACACGTGGCAACAATCAGGTTTATAAAGAGACACATTTTACTTGTTCTTCTCAGCAGGACTACATGAACCGTAACCCAGGTGCTGTGAGTTATGCGACTAACATGCCACCTGAGCTGATGCAGAACCACCCCTATGGCAGGATGCCCTACAGCCAGCAAAGCGTCATTTACACACAGAATCAGCCTCTACCTCCAGGTAAGAGCTCAGGAGAAACACTAACCTATACATGTCATGTCACTGTGGTTTATGTCCGTCCACCTGTTTCCCCCACAGGTGGTCCAGGTCTAGAACCTCCTTACAGACCTCCCCGCAACCAGCAGATCAAAGTGATGCCCACTCGACCCACCTATCCTGGCATGATGCCCAGCATGCCCGGCATGATTGGACTGGACAATAAATACCCAGTGGGTTACAAACCCCAGCCTAGCAACCCTATACCACAGGGTCAGATGCTGCGTCATCAGCTACAGGTCAGACTGGTGAGTCAATCTGTCCTGAGACATCCAGCACGTAGATTTGGACAAATGGGTGGTTACTTAACTGGGCCAGATTCATGATGATTTGTTTAACTGTTGCTTAGTGTTTGATTACATTGGGAATATAATTTAGATGTTTTTGCAAATTACATTCATAAAATCAGCTTTTAACCCTTGCATTGAATCTGTTTTTTGTGTTTTTAGAATCAGAGCATAATAGCGATGAGACAACCACCCAACCAACAATACACGCCTATGCAGGCATCTCAGGTAAATCTATTTTGAGACATGCACAACTCATTTGATACATATTTTAATAGATAGGTTATGTGTAAACCTCATTTGTGAAACGATTAAGAAAAGGAGTCACATGCTGATGTTCAGTGCATCAATAATCCTGTCTTGAAATAAATATTTTTTTCAATATTATGTTCATTTAAAACATATCTCAGGGCTATACCACATATGGAACTCCATTGGGGATGCAGCAGCATCAACCCCAAGGTAGTGGTATAGTTTCTTCCTCCTATGGGAACCAAAGCTTCCAGGGCACCCATCCTGGAGCCAACCTGGCTGTGGTGGATCCTCTTAGGCAAATGCAGCCCAGGCCCAGTGGTTACGTTCACCAGCAGGCCCCAGGCTATGTACACAACATGCAGAACACACCGAGGTCAGTCGAGTTCAATATAGAACTATTGTTTTCTGCTCGGTAGCACTTGTGTTCAATTTTTGTCACAGTTTATATTCAAGGCATCACTACATCCCGATTGTTCTTTTGTGTTCTACCCTGTAAACCTTAGGTTTGCCCACCAGCCCCCCCAGCAGACTCCAATCATGCATGGTCTTGGTCACATTGGAGGCCAGGGCATCCACCCAGGCATGAGGCCCAACCAGATGCTGGCAGAACAACAACAGCAGCAGCAACAACAACAAGCAGCACAGCAGCAGCAACAGCAACAGCAACAACAACAGCAACAGCAGCAGCAGCAGCAGTACCTCAGACAGCAAGCAGCAATCAGAGTACATGACTTGATTTATATTAGTTTATACTGACCCTGACTATCAAGGGCTGTGGTCCAGTATGTCTACAGTCTTGCTGCAGGACAATCTGAAAATTAAAAACTGCAAGACATTATCTCTAACTAAACTAATTTCTTTTTCAGCAGCAGCAACAAGTTCAGCAACAGCAGCAACAGCAGCAACAGCAACAGGTCCAGTCACAGCAGGTTCCTCCTCAGCAGCAGGTTACACAACAACAGCAGCAACAGGTCTCAGCAGTGCCACCACCAGGTCAGGCACAGAACCAAGGCCTGGGCATGCAGCCACTGCCCCCACAGCAACCCATGGTACGTCCCATGAACCTTCAGGCGTTCAGTCCTAACAACGTTCTGGGGTTTGAGCGTAAGGAGACATGGAGTTAGTAGCAACTACTTGGATAAGCACCTTCTATTTAAGCTTTATTTTTTTTAAAGTTATGTAATCAGACATTTTCCTCTGAAATGAATTCATTTAATTTATGGTGTCCAGAGAGACCCTAGTCAGTAGGACTAGGTAAATAAACCTATAAAATCATTCTAATAAAGTGTTCATATCTCAGTTTCCACGACAGGGAATGCAGCAGACTCAGCAGCAGCAGCAGACAGCAGCTCTAGTCAGGCAGCTGCAACAGCAACTTTCAAGTAAGTAACAGGTTTAGTCTGATTTACTTATTCATTTTCCTTCCTAATATATATTGTGTTGCAGCAGATAGCTATAACAAACCCTTTCTATATTTTTCAGATCAACAACCAGGACAAGGCACCAACTCATATTTCTGATTGTGATTGTTGTGGTGGTAGTATGCAGAGAATTAGACCCTCATTATGTGTGAAGGCTCGGCTCTGTAGATTGAACGTATGCAGCCTTGTTTAAGATGGTAAAAAGGAAACCTGTTCAAGGCACAAAGGACCACAAAACAGATGAACTTAACTCCATGTCGACCACTAAGGCAACAATCAGAAAACATTGTCAGTTGTATAATTATGGATTATTAAACGCTAGATCCTGCTCTAAAGCAGACAGATAATGATTAATTATGGGAAAATTCTATGTAAGAAAAGTACCAGAAACTATAAGAATAATGCAATTTTTTATTTTATTTCAATTTGTACAATTTTTTCAGTTTCGTGTATTTCTCATTAAAAAAATCATGTCATTTTTGTATTGCTTGTCTAAATACCAGGTTTATAAATGTCTTAATGTAATTTTATTTGCTTTATTATAACTCCTGCTGCAGGACTAGATTGGAGTTTAAACAGCAATTTATTATGACTGTGTTGATACACTTTTCAGTCTGTGCTTCAGTGTAGCCTGTTGATGTCACAGGCACTTGTTGATACTAATGAACTTTGTTCTAGTAGCCACAGTAAACTGCTATAGTGAACCACTATGCAGAATGTCATGAACCAGGAAATATGTGAAAAGGCTTTGAGCAGTTTCTAAGTAAAAAGATGTAAACAATACTTCAGTTGTCTGTAAACGGTCTAAAAATAAGAAAACTGATACTGTGGTAGTGTATTTAGCAATACATTATAAAAATAACAATTCTCTCAATTTATAGAGCAAGAGTTCCCTTTATACACAAAATTAAGCTGACAACATAAACTTTCAATAATGGCAACTTTCCTTGCAGTCTCTCCTCTGAGAGGTTAATTACACAAGTCAAAAGTGAACATGAAACATTTTTAATTTGCTGACTTTTTTGTTGTCTTTGGTTTTTGTTTATCTACATTTGGACTGTCCAAGCGCCTGAAAAGCACCCCGGAGTCGCACCCTAGTGCTCTCCCCTCAAAGGGACAGTCTAGTCCCTGATACCTTGGTAGAAAGTTCAGCGCCGCCCAGCCCCTCTCACCTGGTCGCACCCCGAGTCTGGACAAGAGCTTGTTAGAAATGTCTGGCACCACGGGTTGAAGGAGTGTGCCATAAATCCTCAAGCATTCAAGTGAGACATGGATAATTGTGCTTATCCACTGCTGGTCTTTACTATCCTTTCTGTCCAGCTTCCAAGGTGCGTGGCGCTGAACAAAACCATTGGTCTGCCTCACGCAGGCTGTGATGGCCTCCAGAGCTTTGTAGACATGCATGTTCTCATAGTACCGCTCTACCAAAGCAGGAAGTTTTCCAACAGCATCCAACATGTAATAGTCTTCAACGACAGCCCTGCCCCCCTGTTGACTTGGAAAGGACTGAGCGCAGAAAGAAGGGTAGACCTGAGCTGGATTAAGTGCTGGAGCTGTGCAGCGGTTAAGCAAACCACCAAGAGAGTCAGTAAGCTCTGCGTGCAACAGCTTCATAACTTTGTCATCGGTGTAGTCGCAATCCGAGTCCGGGACACCCTGTCGCAGAAGAAAGTACCTCATACCATCAGTGGTAAACACCTGTGATCGTTCAAGGGGATCTACAACATTACCTAAACTTTTAGACATTTTCTTTCCTCCAACTGTCCAGTGTGAGTGCACATATATTGTTTGTGGCAGTGGGAGTCCAGCTCCCAGAAGAAAGGCTGGCCAGTAGATGGCATGAAATTTTAAAATGTCCTTTCCTACAATGTGATGGGCAACATTCCACCACTGCTCATGGCTATTTGGATAGCCAGCTACGGTGAGGTAGTTCACCAGAGCATCTAACCAGACATAGATGGTTTGTTCTGCATCACCAGGGACTGGAATGCCCCAGTGAAGACGACTTCTCTGACGTGACACCGAGAGGTCAGGAAGATCCTCTTGTAGCCAGTGGAGAACAGCCTGGTAGAAACGCTCAGGCTGCACAGCCCCTGGGTTCCCTCTGAGCCAGCTAAGAAGCTGAGACCGAAATGCAGACAGGCGGAACATGTAGTTCTCCTCTTTCATCCACTCCACCTGCAAAGATTCACTAATGTGAATGGCAGCTGCACCACCCATACACTCCCAATGACATCAAGCTTACATTGTGTTCTTAATATCACATATCTTACCTTGTGTCCACTCTCAAGTGATACTTTGATATCCTTCCCTGATGAGTCCATAGCGTCGCCCACCTGTGATGGCATGAGGAAACTCTCATCCTGTGTTGAATACCAGCCCTCATAGCTACCTTTGTAGATAAGCCCTTTGTTCCGGAGCACTGACCAGAAATGCTCAACGGCACTACGATGCCTCTGTTCAGTGGTTCGTATGTAGTCTGTATATGAAATGTTGCAGCTACTGAAGAGATTTTTGAATCGCTCTGACACATCAGTGCAAAAGGTCAAGGGATCTTTTCCAGCAGCTTCAGCAGCTTGTTGGATTTTCAAACCATGCTCATCTGTGCCTGAAATTCAAGGTAAAAAGGATTGAAGCATTTCATCATGAATTATTTTAACAAATGAAAAATACTTAGCAACAGAGATAAATGGAAATGCTGTCACAATTAAAAAAGGCAACACGCACTTATACATTCTGGTCAGCTGAACACTTACCAGTTGCAAACTTTGATCTGAATCCCTGAAGTAGCTTGTACCTGTGCAAGCAGTCAGCTATCACAGCTGAATACAAGTGTCCCAAATGAGGAGACGCGTTGACATAGAAGATCGGAGTGGTTACATAATGGTTTCTGTTGTCCTTGCACTGATGGCTACTGGCATATCTTAAAAAGTGGACTCTCTTGTATCTAGATAAAACTGAAATTGGTGATAAACACGGACTTTGTTGCAGTCTGTGGACAGCCCTAGAGCCTCTAGTGGCAAACAGAAAAGGCAGGCTCATAGTTGAACAGCAGACAACGCCAAAATGAAGTCTACTAAATGACAGCTATTTCGGCATGTGTAGAAATTATGCTGTAACCAATAACCATTCATTTGCGGCGGCTAGCAAAAATATAGTTTAGCGTAGTTTTCGCACTAAAAACAAGATGACAAAGAAAAGAGGGTACCTTCAAAAAATGTAGCGTTATGTTTTTCTTCAAAATACTCTTGAATATATTAAGAGCATGTTATAACATTTTAGGTCTTTGTCTTAGCGTAAAGTACATGTGTTTGCTTGCTTGTCAAGGTTAGCCCTTCTTCCGGTTACTATTGCCAAGCGAATACCTCGACCAATCAAAGTGCAGCATAGTAGGGCACGAGAAGCAAGCACCAATAGGAGCTCGACGACTTTATTCGTTTTAGATCTGTCCAGATATCAGAATAATACATTTTAAGTGGAAAAAATATGGAATATATTAGGCATTTACAGGTGAAGAATTTACAGGAGCAATTGATAGATGAAAATAATAATAAAAAAAACTTTACTGGCAAGCTCTTGACTTTTAACTAACAGTATAATATTTTATATTTGACTTGTGTCTAGTCTTCTTTCTAGTTTAGTTTTAAGTTAAACTGATTTTTTATTAGACGTAGTATATGAAATGATATCTGATCCTAAAACTAGCTTTTTATGACGCTTAAGCACACAATCCAAGGTTTCCAACGCAACCAGGAAGAAACGGGTTGACAGCCCGCCAATCAGCTGCTGCTTTACTTCCTGGATGGAGTTGACTTGAAAACAAAGGTAACATTCTACAGAATGAAGCGTTTATCGGCGGTGAAATTGTGATTTACTTTAAACTCATCGAGATGAAGTTTGAGGAACTTTTAGTTGCGGTTGTTCGGTATCTGTAGTCAATTGACACGCAGAGAGAGAGAGAGAGAGAGAGAAATGGTCAGGCGCTGCATTGGACTCTGGCTCTAGTCTCGTGCTAGCCTGCGTGCTTCTCGTAAAAGTTATGGCAGCTGATCTTATTTTACAAACCCCGTGTTGTATTACCCGTTATTTCAGATGGAAGCGAACCGCGTGGACTTTTTTATCGGCCTGTCTTTGGCCATGAGCTCCAGTGTGTTCATCGGTTCGAGTTTCATCCTGAAGAAGAAGGGCCTACTGAGACTGGCCAGCAAGGGTTCGATGCGAGCAGGTACCGTGAGAACCCGGGTTGTGATGGACGGCTGTCAAATATCAAATTCCTTTACAGATGTTTAGTTTACACCTTTCAAATGTGAACATGGAAACAGAACAGACATTTAAGTGTGCAATGAATGAAGAATACTGTATGTCTCAACTGGGTGAAATTCTGTCTGCACACATTTAAATGAGACAATTATTAATTAAATTAATTCAAATGTATTCATTTGTTTAGTGATCGTTATGTATTATAACAGGATTATATAAAAACATAATTTTAACTGCATTACATTTCAGTGGTTAGAATAACCTACAACAATGTGCCAAATTTTCAAGATGTTTTTATAGATTAATATAACCAAAGGAAAGTCTAAATATTTGACTGTTAAACGTGTGTATAAAAGTTAAATGGTTAGCTGTATGGTTAAACATCACTCTTTATTCATAACTGGATAAGAAGGTGAGAGAACGTTGCTATTAATCTTTGTGATCTGTTCAGAAATATTGACACAGTTCCTGAAGTTTTGACTCCTGTGTCTCACAGGTCAAGGCGGGTACGCTTACCTGAAGGAATGGCTGTGGTGGGCTGGACTTATTTCAAGTACGTTAATGATTAACAGACTTCGTTCGAGAACCACACTGTTATCGTAGGTGGCAGGTTTTTTAACTTGGCTATCATGCTTACCAGCCATGCTTTGAAACATTGTGGTCTTTGTTTTTGCATGCTGTGGGTTTGGTATTCTTGCTTGTGATGTAGCAGTAGATGCAGCACCCACACCTTCACTGAAGTACACATTCCCCCAAAGAGCACATTTGCACATGTGGGTTGGAAAAGAATGATTTTTCAGTGCTTAACCAGCTGCAGCGGCTTTGAATGTGCGCACACTGATGGTGATGTTGATATGTTCTAGTGGGAGTTGGAGAGGTGGCGAACTTCGCTGCGTATGCATTTGCCCCCGCCACACTTGTGACGCCTCTTGGTGCATTGAGCGTACTTGTGAGGTAATTAGACTACTTAGTCTGGTACATTTTATAGCCAGTGTTACAGAGTGTGTTATGTTATGTGTGATATGTAAACTTTCAGCTACAATGTATGTAGTTGCTTGTGCCTTTTTTTTTCAGAAGTTTCCTTTAGTGTGTGTGTGTGTGTGTGTGTGTGTGTGTGTGTGTGTGTGTGTGTGTGTTTTCATTCCTCTCTCAAGTGGTTGAATTAGTGATACTTTACGGCGGACAACTTTACATCAATATAAAAGGCAAAGAAGTATATAAACATAAAAACAATTGTTTTCTACATAGTACCATGCTATTTTTTCTACAAATAAAACTATGATATTAAAAACCAACAGCTTTATGAACAATCAAATTTTCATTGATGGGTAGAGTTTCTTCTTGTGACTCATTTAAAACACATGCCACCCTGGTCATGAGTTGATGCCCTGGGAAGGGTGATGTCGGACTGTTTAGAACAAGCAGGATGTCAGCTAGTCTTAAGGTGTCCAGCATTTCTTTTCAAAATAAGTCTATTTACAATTCCTAGGCTGAGAACCACAGACAGGCTGCAATAAAACATCAGTTTTCTGTGGATAATTATTCATAATGGGAACAAAGCATCTGTCCTAACACTGCGTTTTATATGTCCTTCTCTTCTTCCCAGTGCTGTACTCTCCTCGTACTTCTTGAATGAGAGGTTAAATGTGCATGGAAAGATTGGGTGCCTGCTGTGCATTTTGGGCTCCACGGTGATGGTGATCCATGCACCGCAGGAAGAGGAGGTTGCTTCTCTCAGTGCCATGGCTGAGAAGCTCAAAGACCCAGGTAGATGCAAAGCGCTAACATTGAACGTACTTGTCTAATCTCGTTAACCATGCTGTGAAAACTAAATCCCAGATAACGCTGGATGAATGTCTTTTTCAAGTTACTAACTCGTTTCTAATGCTCCCACTAGGTTTCATTGCATTTGCTGCATGCGTTGTGGGAAGCAGCCTGCTCCTTATCCTTGCTGTGGCACCCCGGTTTGGACAGAAGAATGTGTTGGTCTACATCTTGATCTGCTCTGTGATTGGCTCCTTGTCTGTGTCTTGTGTCAAGGGCCTGGGCATTGGCATTAAGGAGCTGATTTCTGGGACAGCAGTGCTGAAGGATCCCCTGTTCTGGTCCTTAGTCGTCTGCCTGGTAATCTGCATCAGCATCCAAATAAGTTACCTGAACAAAGCACTGGACATCTTTAACACCTCCATAGTCACACCCATTTACTACGTCTTCTTCACCACCTCCGTCATGGCATGCTCAGCTATTCTATTTAAGGAATGGCTGAAAATGACTACAGATGGAATATTGGGAACAATTAGTGGGTTCCTCACCATCATTTTAGGGATTTTCCTTCTCCATGCATTCAAGGACATAACCTTTAGCTGGGATTCCCTCCCACTCTACCTGAGAAAGGCTCCAGAGAGCCTTTCGTGGAGCCACCAGCCCTACGTCGCTCTTCCCAGCCATGATTTGCAGGAGGATCAAACCAAGTTTCCCAGAGAGGGAAGCTCCCCTTCCCTCTCCTTAAGGTCCCCTGTGTGGGGAACACACAGGGGACCTTAAGGAAAAATACATGTTTTCTGATACTTCAAATTTATGATATATAAATCCAAATGTATCTTGCACATTGTCTCAAGTGACCATAGTGTTGCTAATGTCACACTGGAATTTAGACCAAATGTACATGGTTGGTAATATAATGTATGTGAAGGTGTTGCACTGCAAAACATTTAATATTGTCTGCATAAACCAGACTGTGCCTTTACTGTTACTGAAAGATAACTGAGTATTTTGCACTTTCAACTTTGACAATAATCTGTAGATGTTTGATTTTAATACTACTTTTTTAACACAAAAACTTCTGCCTGATGCCTTTAACCATTTTGAACATGTTTGAATAGTTCCACTGGTTACTTTAATACCTCATAAAAAACGCCAAAGAAGGTTACTGTAAGTTTCCAACATGTGCTAAGTTGAAACATTTATGTGTTGGATAATGAAAATTAAAGTTATACTAGAAACAGTGAGGCTTTTTGTTTTTTATTGTGTATGTACAATATGGACTCTTGAGCTGTTGATAAAGCCTATTCAGGTAAGACACTGTTCATTTGTTTAAATTAGAGCAGTGCCTGTGTTGATGTTGTATTAGTGGTCAAACTGCTGGCAGGTTGAAAGTCCCAGATGCAGATGTGTCCATCTAGTCGCAGTCTCTTCCACTGGTGTTGCAGATATCAACAGTCTATCCAGTAAACCACCCAACCAACATAAGGTCATGACTATAATACCAGCATCTTAGGGTTTTGCAAGACTCATACCATTAAACTGGTGGACAATTAAAACCCTGTCTGCATGAATTCCCATAATCTTAATCTCAGGCACTTGTATATTTAGCAACACTAAGTTGATCAGACAGTTCTGCAACGTACTGTACAAACACTTGCGAGGACGCAGCCTCCGTTAAGAGTAGGGACCACGTGTCTGGTCAGTCTTTTCAGTGCAAGTCGTCAGTCTAACAGGCTCTCAGAGAATGATCCTCTGCTCCTCTGAGTCTGCTCCAGTCTGTTCAGGATAAACTGGCTGGTGTCAATAAATCGCTCCACACAGTTAACGAAGCACGTTTCTGTCCTGGAGTCCAGCTTGGGCCCAGGTTTGTCCATACATTTCTCCTGGAGATGGAGATGGAGACGTTAGTAAGTTTGAGTCTGATGATAAAACTGCAGTTAAGGTAAATACAAGCTTACTCTTCAATTACGCTCTGAATTTAGATTATTTAGTTGTATTTATTGTGTATTATGTAGTTGTATAAAAACCAATAAGGAAAATAATCAGAATATAGATTAAAAATGACTAAATGCATGTTAAATTATATATTATCCTTTTTTTTATATGACTGCTGTTATTCTAGTACATTTTGCGTAAAAATGAACTAATAACGGAGTAACAGTCAGCGTAAGACTACTCAAGTCACAAATGTCAAATATCTAGACATAGTTATTTAATTACAGCTAGCCAGACACACGTCTGTGGCTCTGACTGAATGAAAAAACTAGTAAACTACTGCTGTGGACACGTCTGTAAAGAGCAAACCGCTGCTGCTAACGCTACTAGCTTAAAGCTCCACTTACCCAGCAAACCTCAGTCATTTGGTGCACCAGCTGCTGAAACCTTTGCTTTTGAGACTCGATTTCGATAAAGTGCTGCAGCTGAGGGTCGGCGGTAGCTCCCTGGCCGTCCATGCTTCACTAAACAGAGCTAAGAGTTTTAATTGTGTGATTTTGAACGTCTTGCGGCTCTAGTACTGACCTTCACGTGTGTGAATAGACGACAGGAAACAGGAAGAAGTTCAGCCAATCAGAGAGCGCCTTCTTGTGACGTAGATGCTCGTCATAACATGGGTTTTATGGTGGATTTCTTTTGGTGTCCTCTTACTTTTTGCCATCTTTTCTTTAACTTCACAAAAACTATTGTAAACAACGTCAGTCCTCCCGTATTTATTATCACATTAAAAATAATTTCATTATTATTTTCCTTTACAATTTTACATCCCACAAAATTATGTTGTAGATAAAAAAAATTGTTGTCACCAACAAATGTGTTTTGAAATAAATGTTTAGAGAAAACTTATTTTTTTCCAATGTTATAAATCATTAAAAAACAAACTCTATTTATTACTGAGTAACAAATTGCAGTCTCTTAACTAATCACTTATAAATATGTTTATTCTACTCTATGCACACACATCACATTAAAATACTTTATTTGTGTACAAGTCATTTTCGTTTCACATCTTATTTTAAGCAACGTTAAAGCCTATGATACTTGGCTGTAACCCACACACCCTTACAAAGCTTCTTTCTAAACCCACATTGACCCACACTAATTCCACTGAACACAACACACAGGGACACAATTTTATTTAATTCAGTAACATATCGACATATTCATTTTCTGCTGCTTGTCATTGTGGCTGCAGGAGCAGCGTGTAAGTCCAGACTTCCCTGTAAACCAGCTTCTTCTCCACATAGGGGTCCTTAGACATTCATTCATATCCTGTTTATCCCAATAATATATCCACACTTTAAATGGTAGACTGTAGGACAGTGCCTATGTGATATTAAGCCTATTCTAAATGTATTCACATTGCAGAGGACCTCGGTGTGATTGCATAGTCCCATATATCCGATATTTTACTTTGCAGGACCAGTGAGCGAAGCTGCTCTGTGGGTTTGTGTGTATGTTGCTGTTACTGGAGCTCATACAGCAGATCCTGAACGGTTACAGCCAGATCCTGGAAGTTGGGTCGCTCATCTGGTTTCTGAAACAAAGCAGAGACGAGTTGTGAGACTTTATACGCTTTCTTAAATAAGTAGAGGGCCACACTGTAGCTTAATGATGCTGTGATGTGCATTAAATAAGGTGTGCGCTGTCATTTTCAGTGATTTGTATTTTTAGTCATTTGTAAACATATGGATATGAACCGTGCAGCGGCTGCGGCAGTGGGCGCTGCACAAAATGCACTCACTTCGTTCCAGCAGCTGGTCATGATGCTGTAGACCCTCTCATTAGCTAGCTGAGGCCGGTAGAGGCGCATGCCCCGGGAGACCTGTTCCACGATTTCCGTGTTGTTGAGGCGCTCATATGGAAGTCGCCCTAAAGTGTACACTTCCCACATCAGCACCCCTGAGTATCAACACAAAATGAGGTTACGAGGCTTCATATCGATACTGGTGAAACGTCTTGTGTCCACTCACCGTACGCCCAGATGTCCGACTTGCTGCTGAACCTGCAGTAGAGAAGAACCTCGGGTGGTGACCAGCGAACTGGGAACTTGGAGCCTGCTGAACTTGTGTATTCATCGTCTAAGACGTACCTAAGTGGTCAAATGGAAGTGGTTAAGTAGAAGAAAAAAAAATTTTTTTTAAAGTCTGGCAGCCTAAATACAGAAGAGGATGTTCACAAATATCATTGTCAACCCATTCTAATTAAAGTCTGACTCTGAATATTATATTTTGCTTAAGAGGACAGAATCTATTCTCAATGTATTGAAAATGTCAAATATCTACCTCGACAGTCCAAAATCAGTCACCTTCACCGTCCCGTTGCTGTCCACCAGGCAGTTCCTGGCAGCCTGCGATAAAGCAGAGTGTCATTACACCCATGGTCTGACTGAATGCAGGCTGCAGCGCGACGTGCTCCCACCAGGTCTCTGTGGATGTACTGCTGCGACTCCAGGTAGGCCATGCCCTCAGACACGTCTTTGCACATCTCCAGGAGCTGCACGGCCGTGGGGTGCTGCTTCAGGCCCTCCTTCAGGTACGTCAGCAGGCAGCCGTTGGAGAGGAACTCGGTCACTATGTAGAGGGGTTTCTGTTTGGTGCACACGCCGTACAGCTGGACCAGGTTCTCATGGCGGAGCTTCCTGATTTGAGCGAAAGGAGAAGGAAGTGAAGCATTTATTACTGTTTTTCCTCATGTTACAGGGGCACTTCCTAGTTGAGTGACGCATCAGTTCTTATGCCAGTCAGACCCAATATTAGCGCAGAGTTGCGGTGCCGTCTTTGTGTTTCTTACATCATGATTTTAGCCTCTTCGATGAAATCATCCTCAGACATGGAGCCCTCCTTAATCATCTTAATGGCCACGTCATGCTGGCCCTGCCACTTCCCGTACTTCACCATTCCGAACTGACCGCTGCCCAGCTCCTTGATGAACGTGAGGTGATGGGGGTCAATCTCCCAAATACCTGGAGCCAAGCGACAAAACCAGAGCAGCTCAGCTTCTGTGGAGGCCTATCCTTAAGCTGTGCATCAGGCCACACTGAGGCGGTTACCGTAGCCAAGCCCTGCTGTAGATGGAGGCAGTGCCCGGTTAGACACGATGTACTTCAGCCTGCTGACCATACCTGGAGATGCAGGGGGGGAGAGACCACGTCAGTCCAGCCGCATTTTAATCTTATTAAGACTCCAGAGAGAGAGAGTGCGACAACCTGCTGCGTTGTGCTGGTGGTAGGTGATCAGCTCTGGGATGGTGCTGAAATTGTGCTTTTCTGCCAGATAAAACTGTCCCGGCGCGGTGGTGCAGATGTTATAGTGTCTGCAGCTTCCACCGGCTTCCCTGCGGGGGAGGTTTACAAAAGCAAAAGCTGAAGTGGATGCACTGAACGGGTTTTTGATCAACACAGGAACCCGCCGTCCGTCACGCACGCACGCACGCACGCATGACGAGGCCGTCCTCGGCCTCGGAGTCAAACATTCTGCAGGGAGATTAGTCTGTGTTTTGCATGAATAATTTACATCTCTGTCCCTGTGTCGCCCACTGTTTCCGCTTTCATTGCACACAGTTCTTCTTTTGATACGTTCACACATGAGTGGACCCAGTGCTGTAGAAGCAGCTCGCCAGAACTTACCCGCCGCCTTTGGTGAACAACGACACCGTGTATTTCCCGGCTTTGCTGGAGTCCCGCACCAAGAAGCCGCCATCTTTGTTCTGAGGATGAAAGCCACGTGTCAAATCACTTCATACACATTAACAAAGTCCGTGTCAGTGAAAGCTTCCTGTACCTCGGTCTTCAACAGCTTCTCTGCTTGGCTACGGTTCATATTCTTGCAATACCAGCTGTAGGAAAATGTGTGAATGTCATTATTTGTAAACAAAACTGCTTTGCCAAATGGGGATTATTACATATATGATTCAGAACTCATACTCACTCGAATCTTTCTAGCCCACTCGCTGCCTCCACAACATAATTACTAGGTATGTAGCCTTCTTTTCTGCAGAAAAAGACCAGCCTTATGTTCCCACCACACCTTAATACTCGAAGGTCCACCCACTGACCCGACCTACGTGCTCCTTACCCGTACTGGTCTCGGGCCTTCCACCAGTTGGTGTCGGACTTATCCATGATGGTGTACTCCTCATCCTTCCTCAGCTCCAGGTCCTGGTCCGTCATGGGCGTGTAGTTGTACTCAGCTATGACAGTTATGGATCCAGGGGGGGCGGGGGGCTCGTTTGGCTGCGGAGGCAACGGCCGGACGGATTTCTCCTGAAGCAACACAGGATTAGAACATTAGTCTGTTTATTGGGTGAATGGGACGTGGGGGGGTCGTGTGTTTACCTCTGTGGGGGTGGGAGGAAGAGGTTTCCTGGATCCCCTTCTGTTGGAGGTTTTGGATGTAAATCCTACAAGCAGCATTTATTATGTGAGCGGAGGCATTTCAAGGTTGCATTGCAGGTTTGGGGACAAAAGGCCGCCGCTCACCGTTCTTATTGTCCAGCACTTTGCAGCCCATGGCTTGTTTGACTTCCTGGTGGCAGCACAGCCACACCCCGTCCACCCAGAAACACGGGTGGTACTTCTGCATCAGATCCTTGTTGAAGCGCACCACTGTGGACCAAAGGACGGCGACACGTGGCATTTACATTCCAATCGCATTTGCATTCGCGGCAGCTCATAATGATACGACGTGCGCGAGATACAGCGGCTGACAAGACACGCGAACATGAGATTCAGCAGCAGATCTGAGCGGACACTCACTCTCTTTGAGCTTCTTTATCCAGTGAGCCCGAACGTCTTCGGTCTTTGCAAAGATGTACAGAGGCCCTTCATCGTAGATGATCTGCACAGGTTGGAAAGGATGCATGAACGTGTAGTTCTGCTACATCGTGCACCTGCATGGTCACTAAAAGTCCCAGACTCAGCTAAGTGTGAGAGACGGTTTCACTTCTTAACGACCTTCTGGAGGATCACACGCGTCTGCTAAGTCAACACCTGTCAACGCTGTGTTTTAAAGCTTTTACATTGTGTGGTATTGGAAGACGAGAAAAGGGAAATGCTGTCAAATGGAAAGTATCTTCCACTGGTTGAAGCTATTGTTCTGCAGCTGCACCAAACTGAACTGGGATTTGTAGTTTTGGCGAGGGTGTGGCGTCGCTGTGAGGAGCCGAGTGGGAGAACGCGGTACCTGGAAGGCGTACAGGCGCTCCGGCGGGGCGTTGGGATCCTGCTGGACCGTCTCCACACACTTGATCTTTTCCAGGTCAACGGATCCTTTCAAGCCTTTTCGCTTCTGCTTAACAGATGAGGAAACGGTCAGCAGGTAAACAGACCAGGCTCCAGCAAACGTTCGGCGGAGACAAAGGCTGAATTCCACATGTAAATGACAGCGAAGTTGCCGCTTCACGGAAGGATCCGCTGCAGTTCCACGCACGGTACGCACCCGCTTCTCAGGGTCAAAGTCGTAGTAGGCGATTTTGTCCTGGGTGAGGACGAACCATCGCTCCTTGAAGTTCAGCGGGGACGTCTTCTTCTTCTGCTGAGATCGTTTGATGAAGATTTCTTCCAGGACGCTTTCAGACATTATTCAGCCAACATCAATCTAGACAAGAAGAAGACAATGACGGGCGCATGGCACAACACTGAGCAGATTCACACCTCCACCACGCGCCATAACGAGGCCCCGAGCAGCGTCGTCCCTACACATATTTATAGTTTTCATATATATTTTAAGCTATGTTAGCAGTATTTGAACCCGAGCCCATCGTGTCATCACACGCACATCAGAGGCTGACGAGCTGTCGTTTGCATAAACCCTGCACATCGTGCTGGCAACATCCTCTGTTTTCAAAATTCCCCCATGGCACATCTGTTTCCCTTAGACATTACATCCTGCTCATCACAGGGACCCAAAATCTGCTTTTGTACCAGGTTACGAGGTAAAATATGGCAAAATATAAAATCCATGGAAGATACTAAATTGTACAATTTTATACATAAACTAATTTCTGTCTCACACAGTCGTCTGTTAAACACACACCCGCAGACCTAACTATTTGACCTCATTGTAAGATAAGGATGCAAACATAACATCTTATCTAGTTTAGTTTATGACAGCTGTCTGTGTCTTGTTTTCAGCGGCCGATAACCAGCAGCGCTAAAATGAAACCTGCGCCTCGGTAGCGAATCGAAGCATCGACGGGCTCAACCGCTCAGTGACGCAGAGCTGGACAGAGAAATGATCAGAAACACACGAGAATAAAAGCTTTGAAGTCACTTTACCCTAAAATACAGCTGACAGACAAAAATCGAGATTCTGGACACCTGGTATAATGAAGCCAAAGCTGCTGTTTCACTGGCCCAACATTCGATACTGGCGCTCACCCTTCACACAGCTGAATGCTCATTGTCTGCTGGCCTGTCAGATGTGTTTGCTTCAGCTTCAGCTCGGCCTATTTTCAGCTTGCGAGCACTTCCTTCTATCATCTGAGCTGTAACTCTACCGGAGGCCTTCTGCCTCTCGCCGCTCACCAGGACTGTGAGTCCACGGCGGCAGTACCTGCTGGCTTGTTTGTGTCGCTGTGTTCCCCATTCTGCGAAACAACCTTTACTCATTTCTCACCCGCCGCAGCCCGGACTGCTCTCACATCACTAACCCGAGCGGAGCTCAACGCGTGGCACAGGCAACCGATGCCGGACTCCCTCTCCCCAATCGATGTGTGTTTCAGTGCATCGCACTGTGAGTGGGTGATTTGCTTTGCTGTCTTGTGAAGGGAGTTGACTCATGGTGGCTGACACAGACAAACTAATGGGGAAGTTGCATCAATATTGTACTGCAATATGAAGGGAGAAGAAACCCAGTGGCCTGTAACTGTAGCCCGTCAACCTGACATGATCTCTTTGTAGTTAGTTATGCAGATGCTGCTCCACGTCCACACTTTCCTTTCACACTTTACAGATCTCACCACTTTAGTTCGTGTATTGGCTCAGCGTTCTGTAATAACTGCAAGTGTAACGTGGTTGAAGTGCGAATCCAAACGTAAACGTCCTAGTGAGCCTGAAAATAAGTGAACACAAGTGAACACAACACAGCACACAGGCTGCAGTTAAGCAAGTCACTATGGCTTTTAAAGGGTTGCATTACAGTTGTTTTTTTGCGTGTGTGATATCCGCTATGTGTGACACAACTAACACAACTAACAGCCATATCATCAAAAAAATGGTTTAACAGGATGCTGTCTTTCCTGATGTGCTCCTGATAGATAAGTGGTCAATGCAACAGATGTGTGTGTGTGTGTGTGTGTGTGTGTGTGTGTGTGTGTGTGTGTGTGTGTGTGTGTGTGTGTGTGTGTGTGTGAGCCTTCTCTGTGCTAGTTGTAGAAGTTAACCACAAAGACTACACTCCCACACAGATCCCACATCAGGTTAACGATGCGATCTACAGGTAGGAGAGGACGGGGATTCATATTGTCAACAGTGTTTGTAACCAAAGGTCATTTTTTGGAAAACATCTTAATCTTAACTTACAATTTGTAAACGTATTCACATACTCAGAGATAAGAAACTATGCGTGTTGCACACAGATAACACATCTAACCACATGAAACTGGCGTCTGATTATAACTTCACCAAAAGAATGTCAGTAACAGTCGAAGAGAACATGCAACACATTTTATCACTTTGAGTTACTGCAGGTTCAAGCACAGTCAACAAAACAGGGGTTGAGACGTGACTGCATAAAAACATACACATTTGCTATGATTACGATGTTGACACCTGTATTTATAATTGTGCAGCGAGGAAATACTTTATTTAAAGGTTGCACTACGTAGGTTTCGGTAAAGTATAAATATAAGCAATGTTTCCTGCTGCTTTTGATTGCAAGGTCTCAAGTATGGTTCAATAAGTTACTTAAACATTTGTTTCAACACTGACTAAAATTCTTGAGCTTTGCAGCCTATGTATAAGGAGCTGTAACTTACCCAGACAGCCAAAGAATTTCAAACATCAGACCGACAGCTACAGATGCTGGGGCTCGAGGCAATGGCATGAACCTTTCCCTCAGTCGCTTGCCTTCCATAAAATGTGTTAGTCTGTGATGCAAGACGCTTAGACCCACCCACAGAGAGGAATTGACTCCGCTTACTTCCCCTTTTTCTTCCTGCTCATTTTCATATCAGCCCTCAGGACAGTTTTCGCGATAAGTGGAGGCCGGCTAAACATTAACAAAAGACCATATTTGGCTACTGGCAATTTTATTGATTTATTCTTTCTTTTCATTGTGTTGCTACTTTGGTAAACACGTATTTCAAAGTTAAAAAGTCAGTGTTTAACAATGATTGGATGTCCATCTACCCGCACTGTCCCCGCACTCGCGTTCAAACTGTATTTTGTCGTTCTGACCTCCCACCGCTAGGGGGCGGACCGGTCGCATGACTCGTGCTTAACGCTGAGCTCTACTTTAAGAAGTGCTTCCGGCTACAGCCTTCCTCTTTTCCTCAGCATCGGGTCGGAGCCATGGTATGAAATTATTGCACGAATACAATTTATAGAATCGGGCACAATCTTGCCTATTGAAGCATCAGATTGAAACGCTGCTATCTCAGATGGTTTAGTAAGATTCTGATACACTCGTAGATGTGTGTATTATCCATATAGTTGTCATTTTGTTGTCGTATAATGTGGTTAAAGTTCACCCTGTATATGACAACGCTTTGACTGCCCGGCTTTAGTTTATTGAAAATCTAAAAGAACTGTTTGTCACTGTAAACACATCATCCACGTGAAGTTGCTAATGTACCCAATATTTGCAAATTTATTAGGCTGCGACGTAACATGGTGTTTTAAAATGCTAACACGTTAGCATGTGCTAATACCGGGCGTTAGACCTCAAGTCTATATGTAACAGAAATACGTTAGCTAGCTAAAAGATCAGCTGTTATTGTCATTTGTACGGGTTAAGGTAACTGTTCGAAACGTGATTCCTCGGTGAGGTTTATTGCGTATTCGCTCACAGTCTCTCTGTTGTAGGTGAACGTCCCGAAGACCCGCAGGACCTACTGCAAAAAGTGCAAGAAGCACCAGCCACACAAAGTGACCCAGTACAAGAAGGGGAAGGATTCCCTCTATGCACAGGGTAAACACGCCACTCAAACGTTCTGCTCTGAAATAAATCTGATCAAGAAATGTAGCTGAACTATACATGTTCTGCAGGTAAGAGGCGATACGACAGAAAGCAGAGTGGTTACGGTGGCCAAACAAAGCCTATTTTCCGGAAAAAGGTAAAGCACTCTGCGATTTTGCATGGTTTCTGCATTTTATGTATTGTTAAACATCATCGGAACCCTAATCTGCACTCTAGGAAACTGGTTTAATGTGTTTTTTTTCTTCAATTCATATTAATAAGTGGCTGGAATTTTTCATGTTTTGTTTAGGCTAAGACTACAAAGAAAATTGTGTTGAGGCTTGAGTGTGTGGAGCCCAACTGCAGATCCAAGAGAATGCTGGCCATCAAGAGATGCAAGCACTTCGAGTTGGGTGGTGACAAGAAGAGAAAGGTAAGCGTTGGTGTTTGGATTGTGGTTTATACCGTACTCATTTGTTGTGCCTGTCATTGTTCTCAAATAATTAGATTTGTAGTGTGTTGCCTTTCATCTACATTGGTGCAAACTCTAAAATCCCAGTTTTCAGCTTGAGTTATATTGAACTTGGTAGTATTTATTTGAATTTCTATTTGCTGTTCAGGGTGATTTACATTTTTCGCATTTAATTCACATGCAATTTTAGATTTTAGCTCTACAACTGACAGCAATCAAAATGTGTAAAAGTTGTTAGTTTTTTTTTATTTTTTTTATCTTAAGTCTTTAGGTGCATCTTAACAGGCCAGGTAATGGAAGATGATGCTTTCCCTAAGTGATAGAGTATTAAACCTTTTTGTTACACTGCTCATTTAGCTAAGATAGATAGCAGAGGTATAAAGGTGGTTAATGTAAATATTTTTTTATTTAGAATTTTACATTGTATGCACTGGTACAGATGACATGAGACCAAGTAGTAAAACAATCATCAATGTTTGTAGTGATCAGCGAGTGGTAGACTGGTCCAATGATAAAGTCAAATATAAAACTTTCCTAAGTTTATAACAGCAATTAGTCCTTGTAATTATGCACAGTGTGACAGAACTTGTTGTTTGACTTGTATATTTCAACAGATTGTTGAGAATCTGGTCAAGCCAAATATTTTACCATGTTTTTAGTTGTCAAAATTCAGTGGGCTGCATCTATTCTTAATGATTCATTTTGTTTGTTTTCTTACAGGGCCAGGTCATCCAGTTCTAAACTGGGTCCACTCTTCTGGATCAAAATTTTCAATAAAGATGTTAAGATTTACTCTGGAGTTTGGCCCTTCCTTCACCTCAAGACAGTTTTGGGATAATTAGAATACAATTTATTAAGCTAAGAAAGACAACCATCAGTCCCTTTTTCAAGTATTTAAACAAATGAATAACATTTTTAAAATCTTTATAAAAGAATGAGCTGTGCAGAGAAATGCACAAGCACCTGAAGACTACAAAATAGTGACACGTCGTCTTTGGCCAGATGTATCCTGCCAGTGCGATTTGTGCATGTCAACCCTTTTACCGATGGGCGTGATGGTCAGCAGAGCAGTGCCTGATGGGTTGACCGACAGAACTAGTTTGCTCAATAGAGGCTGAACACCCATCTCTTTGTATTCAGGCAGGATCTGTGTGACGTTGCATTGTGGGTTGCAGATCTTCCAGCCGGGAATAGCTATGGCGACCAAACCTCGGGGACCACCCATCTCCTGTCTGTTCAGCACAGCAACTGCCAGGCGGTTGTTTGAAAGGGGCCTCTCCCATACTTCAAAGCTGTCAAACTGGGCACAAAGTTCCAAAGATTTGTCTTGATAATCCCCATATTTATTTTTTTTTACCGAAACTGCAAGCATAAAAAATGCTGACATCTATTAAGGGAAGCTATGCCTACCTTTCCTGTGCAGGACCCCTGTTTGCCCAGTGGGTCCTGGCTGATGTCTATAATGAGTTTGTTCTGCAGCAGCTTCTTGGAGCGAGGGCAAATGTTCCTCAGATCATTGGACATGAGCAGAGGCGCAGCCATAATGGCCCAAAATGCCATCTGAGACTCCTGCTGGTCATGACTGAGGCCATAGTTCCCAATTACCAGCTAGAGAAATGTGTAAATAAACAAGGCAATTAGGTTTATTGACAGTCTGCAGAGCACCAACAATGTAGAACTAAATTGTGACTTCTCAGAGTTTCAACTGTCATGAATCAACGAAAGCATAGACAATATTAAGCAAATTGTTTCCAAAGAATGTATTTAGGACTGATCAATATGCAGCTGCTCTAACACTGGTTTCCAAATACCTCCATTAAAAAAAATCTGTAAAAATGACTATGGAATTGCTTGAGTAGAGCATAATACCATATCGGGGTCGTTCCAGCCCCCAGGCCCAGCCACGGGGAGGATGATGTCTTGATGAGAGGAAGTCCAGTCCAAGATGGACTTGATAGAGCTCCAGGAGTCGAATACGTCATCAAAGTTGCGCCAGTGGTTGCATGTCTCACGAATGGCTGTGTAGTTGGGCTGTGGGCAAAAAAATGCTCTTTTGTAGCATAATGTAAGGCATCGGAACAATACTAATAGGCAGCATTTGTTGTCACTGACCTTGTGATAAGCCCACTCGTACAAAGGCCACTCGCAGGAGTACAGGATACTTTTCCCAGTTTTGTTCAGTGCTCTTGACATGTTTATGTAGCCTTAGTCAGAAGGAAAATAAAATCCCATTTAACTACTTGCCTAATATTAAACCTCAAACTACATTGCAGGGATCGGAGACTAACTAAATTCTGATTCCGAACTAGAAACGCACCTTCTCCCAGCATCGTCCAGTTCATGTAACAGCCATCAAATTTTAGCAGATCCACTCCCCAGTCAGCAAATGTCTTGGCATCTGTCTCATAGTAACCCTGACTCCCAGGGTATCCAGCACACGTTTTCTTTCCAACATCTCCGTAGATCCCCAGCTTCAGACCCTTAGAATGAACCTGGAAACAGAACGTACTTATAACTGCAGATATTTCAGATATCGATGGTTGCCTGTAGGTGGCGATGTTGCACAGCTGTAAACTTGTCTGTGAGCATTTCTATTCCTTTCCTGGTGAGTGCCACTTATTAGCTGGCTGTGCAGGAAGGATGTCAGATGTCTCAAAGTCAGGAAACTCCTCTGTGCTGCAATTGTCTACAACAAAGAGGATGAATACTGGCATCCTGCTACCTGTGCCCACAGAGCTCTCATGGCCCCAGCAGCTAAGGTTATACCAGTGTAAATATCACAGTCTTGGCTTCTACTTGCTTTCTGTAAATAGATCAGTAGGTAATCCTTTATGTTAAATTGTTAAATCTTTTTTTTTTAGATTTTCAAAATAAGATGCACTGCACTGATTTAGTAAGAATCCACCCAGTGGAAACCTGTGGGAAAATGTATGAAATATCATTTTAATGCAGCCCAGGGACTGGACACCATATCCAGCCTGCATTAACTTAATGCACCCACTCATTTGCTCCTTTCATCCTGTGAAACAGCCGTCTCTATACGAAGCCCTCGCCTTTTTGATGACATTAATACTCACGTAGTCGGCTAGTTTCTTGATGCCCCCCGGGAATCTTTGGGGGTCTGCCTGCAGGCGGCCCTGGGCGTCGCGCTGATAGGATGGCCAACAGTCATCAATGCAGACATACTCATAACCTGCGTCCTTCCAGCCCTCCTTCACCATCACATCTGCCATCTGCATGTACAGCTGCTCACTGCCAGGGCACCAGGAGGAGACAGGCAGGGATGACAGTACCTGTTAGATGCTACAGTGTTGATAGAATAACTGGCTAATTGATAAAGTAATTAAAAACATACGATGTTTGCTCTGTATTTTTAAAACTTAAAAGATAATGAGATTAATCAATAAAGAATATAGTTATTGGATTAATTAGTAATGAAAATAATTGGTTGTTGCAACTTGGGTGACTTTGAAGTGCAGATGTTTTCCATTAATATAACAAATTAGAGAGTGTAGACACTAGTAATGTTGGAAATGAGTATCACAGCTGGACACAGACGTATTTAATATCCACGCGGGTGCACAGAGGCACATTAATAGAGCTGCTGTTGGAGCATGCTTAGAATGCCGAAGGTGTTTGGTAACTGCTGGAACTTTTTCACTCGCTAAATTACCGAACCACAGAGCAGAGACTGGCCCCAATTCCTATTTAAACGGAAGTGTTTTTAAAGGAAGTACGTCCAGAGTAAAGCTGTGCCACAAGTGGACATATTTCCTTGTATGCATTTCTCTGGTGACTTGTTACTTATTCTATTTGTTGGGAGCCTGATTATTCCTGTCTGCCACGTTGTTCTTTGAAAATGACCTTTATGCTTTAGTTTAATGATTTTACTCACCAACGTACAGTTCATTCCCTGCTTCTATTTCCAAGCAACACTGAAGCTGATACAGGTCCTACTGTATCTATATTGGTTAAAACCTGTGATTCTTTAAGACATGGTTCAAATTCAAGGTGGGGCCGTATTTCGTGAAGTCGTTCTGACGCTTTGTTCGGCTGCCGGTCGCTGCGGTTCTTACCTGATGCAGTTCTCGGGGTCGCGGTCACAGTTTATGTTACACATGAATCTCTCCCAGTGCAGCCAGCCCATTGTGGGTTTCAGCGCCAGGCCATTGTCTAAAGCCTCCGCAGCGGGACCGAGGGCGCTCACAACAGCGAGGAGCAACACAACTCTGTCCATGTTGACGTTCTACACTCTGTAGCACCTAAAACACAACAAACTGCAGCGACTACCTGTTTAAAGACCCATTTCCTCATTCAAAACGTGTTCAGCCCGCCCACGTGTGACTGGCACGAGAACCGACCAATCAGCGACTAATGCGCCCATGTAACTGACCAATAGGGCGTCTCAAGTACAGTAGCGCGTGGAAACAAGGAAGCGGCACAGTGTACGAGTCAGGTGAAAGCGTTAAGAAGTCAGGTGACCTAAGTGTGACGAGAAAAATTAGTCTCGTGATTTCCCCCGAACATTTTAACAACAAACAGCCTCGTATCTTCTTAATTGCTACTTTTATTAGGTTAAATCTAAAACTTCATGGATTTAATAATCTATTGCAAATGTACTGTAATGTAAATAAACGCTACTGGTTAAAACTAGATTTTGATGATATTCATAATCACATTTGTATTCTATTTACTTATTTCTAATGGAATCTTTTGTAAATATAATAATTGTAAAATGATATAACTTTAATAACAATGATTCTATTAAGAAATGCTATACAATATCCTTTAGTAGGACCTGGAGGCAGGGGGCCCTGCTGTAATCTGCTCTGCCTGCACCCTTATTAGGAACCAGACACAGAAGCATAATAATGTCTTTACATAAAGCAAAGCATTTCTTTCATTAGGGCACTTAGAGCGAAAATTGTGTTGACGAACCATCATTCTGTGGCCAAACAAAACCAGATTTTCATGTACAACTTGCTCAAGCTTAAGTGAAAAAGCTCAACAGAAACCACGTCTGTCTATTTGTGTTCGCTTTCCAGCAGACACATGGAATAAAAGAAAATGGCCCAATTTACCCCACTGTTCCCTCAGGAGGCCACCTAATAAAAAATGCCACACAGGCTATCAGCAGCATTCTAGACCTACATGCATATAAACAGTACTTCAGGCTATTTATTAGCTCCAGATACAAGACAGTAATTTGTCTGACATCGACCATAAATGAATTACATATAGGTTTTTTAATTCATCTGTAAACAGACACTCTGCTACACAACCAAATTAATCCTACATGTTCCCCTTTGTGAAATTGTCACAGTTCCTCTCACACACTCAGAGAAAATTCAATGATATGTGCGTTTGTCAAAATGTAAGAAGACATCTGCAAATTGAGTTTTTGTTAATGAGACCAGCTCCTCGAACGTTTCCACAGAGGTGTCACCCAGCTGAAACCTTACAGAGCGGAACAGCAGGCTGCTTCACTCGAACCTGCCTGCGACAGTGGCTCCTGACAGGCCTTGAGTTCTGATACTGAGAGTTGAAAAGAAACGAGGCAGCATCTGTGAGCAAATCCGTTTTATGACAATATTCCTCACCTGCACCGCTGGCCGTCTGTAAAAGGAACCATTAACAAACACAAAAGCTGACCTTTCGCTGAAATGCCGAGGGTGCCTGTTTCAACCCTAAACATTATCAGAGGCTTCACCCAGGGACAGCTTTCATAAAAACAATTTGTCACTACCTATATTTCCCTTTCGTGCCAGAGAGTGAATGCATTCAGGTTCTAAATGTCAGATTTCAATTTGACTCACTCCTGCCGCTGATAGATGGACCAATCCGCTTCACTTGAATACACTTGGTAAAATCTTGATCTCTCCCACCGTCACGATGGAGACCCATGTTTCTTTTTTCACAATGAAGGAGCAGGATGTCTGCCTGTACAGTGATTAATTGAGATTGTTGACAGATGGCCAGCCCGTGCTTTCCGCCTGGCTTTTATGGCTCCCCAAAGCTTTGACACCAATCCATCAAGTCTTTTCTTCAGCAGCTTCACATAATTGAAGAGACTGTCAAGGCTGACTTATGTTGTCAACTTTGTTATGAAATGTAAAGGAAAGCTTTATTATGTTGCGATTTCTCGTCAAGGGGGTTGCATTATTGCATTAACATATAAGGACGGACGGGCGCAAGAGGAAAATGTCATCAAAACATGCATCCATAAATACAAGCGCTAACGCTATAGGGCTTGTGCCCTCAGAGAAAAATCATTTATTGTTGCGTAATTAGCCGCTTAAGTTGTTTATGAGACTGTCACAGGGAAAGCTGCCTACATGTGCTGATGCTGCTACTTTAATTAGGTCCTTGTCGAACCGAGGGTGTCGCAAATGGCTTTATAATAACCTGCAGAGGAGGGCTTATGACCTGAAAATTACTCTGTGTATTGACTACACCTTCAGCTTTGTTTCGTTTGGCTTTGCATAAAATTCAGCATTTAGTTCGAGGCTGACTGAAGCTTTTGCTGCTTAGAACCAGACACTGTCATTAGTTTGTCCATGGGTTTTGCATGTTGTCATAATTATCATTTGTGCCGTCCTGTAGTTACTAATTCCAGACATAAATGAGCATTTTTTTATTTAACACTTTCTTTACTCACATTCAACACAGTGAATAACGTGCACACATGAGCCACAACCACACAGAGAGAATAAGATAGCTGTAAGTTGAGGACACTGTCAGCCGCTTGAATAATTGACTTGGCTACAGGGATGGAAAGACAAAAACAGACAAACGAGGCAAACAATAAAAGGTGTAGGTGGCTTCCAGACATCAGTCAGTGTGTTGTTCTCATCAAATGTCAAAACAACATCTCCACAGATCAAATTCGAACACTGTTTTGTTTCGTTTTTCTTTAGCAAATCTGTGTTTGCTTCTTATTGAGCCGTTGTCTGAGACTCTGGCTGTCGGGCGGAGCTGCTTCACGTGGTTGAGAGGCCTTGTGCTACCAGTTGGACAAATTCTGCTGGAAATTCCACTGTCGCGCGCATGCGACTCTGAACGTGTGCAGCGGAGGCACACATGCATTCAGAGTCAGGTCATGCACCAGCGCTGCACAAACTGGTTCTAGACCACAGATATGGAGATAACAGCTGTATGCATCGTGAACACTTATGCACCACTCACCCACTAAACATGTCTTTCTAGATTTCATGGGGTTAATATTTACTCTTGTTTATATAGTGTCTCAATAATCATCTCACTGCAGTTGTGTTAATTTTACAATTCAAGTATCTTTTGACGCTATGGTACATTTTCTTTCTGCTTCTCGGCAGCTCCCCTGCAGAGGTTTGAGCAGGTGAGTCATTTTCATCAATAAACCCTCATAATAAATTATTCACCGGGCGCATTGTTCACTGTCTCATCGCTGAAGGGTTTAATCAAAACAAGCACCCTGTTTCCCTGTTTGTACAAGCGCTATAAGTTCTGTTCGCACGCCAGGATGTTGCCGTCCTCAAAATAATGTCCCTAATTATGATTTTAGTCTCTTGCCAATATGAAAATGGTGTTCAATAATAGTCTCCCAGTGATTACATCTGAAATATTCTAAATAATGACCCTAGAACAGCTACTGCAGCAGGGAGAGTTACTGTGCCTGAACAGAGGGAACCTCAGTGTAGATGGAGAAAATCAATTTTAATGGTGTATCCGATACGTGATTTAGTTCGTGGCCCTAAAAAAGGCAGCGAGTCCACAAAGACTGACCTTCGCTCTGGCTGCCGTTGCGGGAGCACCTGCCAGGACTAATGCAGCCTTCGAGGAGGCCGGGTGCTATGTTCTCGTCCATAACATGAGAGAGCAGCGCGTTGTGTTGTACAGCGGGTGGATAAAACGCATTACAAAATCAATAACAAGCAGCGTTTCCGTTGAAATCGATGTTGCGCTTCGGCTCAATATGCAGAACATTCAGTCAAGGAGGTTTTGAGTCAGTTTCAGCTGTCAGCGTTCTGTAACTGTAAGGCTGTGATGGTGTAGCGGTCATTTCCAACATGTCTTCAGTGCAGACCTTTCCAGTGCTAAGATGGAGACTCTCAGTACGTTTAGTCGTCTCCTGACATTTTCTCTAACGCCACCATGAAGCTGACATTTGAGAGTTTGCCGGACGGATTTGGACGGCCATGAAAATCAGGATGAGCTGCAGTAATGGTGGTTTCACAGCTTATCTCCATGTAGAGTCCTTTCAAGGACTAAAAAATGTGAGTGATCTTTACATCAAATTACACTGAATAGCAGCCATCATGTCAAAAGCTGCAAAATAGAGTTTTTTCCCTCCTCACTGCCGCTCGCTGTGCTGATTTCATATCTGCAGGTTATTTCTGAGCAGTGAGTACAATGACACCCAAACGCCTTCCGCCGTACGTAAAGTGAGGATGAAGTCAACCTTTTAACCAGTTAAAACTCCGACTTCACGGTTGGGCGCAGTCCTGACCTTTTCACATGGAATAAAATGCGATGCCAGAAATGCCCCCGAGCGCGTTGATAAGTCAAATCAACCGAGGAACCGAGCATTTCGCAGCTCAGAACCTCACACCTAAAAGCAATGGAGGAGAATTTAGACTTCATCTGATACTAAAGACCTTAGAAGTTTTAAAAGGCTTCATTTTGTGAGTCATTCTGCAAAAGTAGAATGAGTTTAGTTGTTTTTTTCCGGGCAGCACTTTGACTTAAATTTTTCATTTGAGGTTGAAAAATTCACCCGTGTGTTTCTGAGACATTGCCTCTGTTTTACTGGAAGAAATTATTCAGTGTGGGAGTTCAATATGTCTCAGGTTACCACCAAACTCCAAATTGATTTCTCTGGATGGTTTTGGAGCCCGGAGCACATTTTTTATTCTTTTTGCTCTGAGAGGAAAATAAACACTATTATAGCTTTTTGTTATCACATGAAATGTGCTGTTAAATTACTGTGTTTGGTGATGGAAATAAGCCATAGCCGGAGGGGATCAGGCTATCAGGACATACAGTGAGACCCCTGGAAAAACGAGGTTGTCTTTAACCACTAACATTTAACATTGCCTTTGGTCGCAGCCACATGGAACCTGTATCAGACAGAAATATCTATGACTCTTTAGAGATTCCTCACAACATAACATCTTGGATACAGGACGCAGGGTTTGGGAAGAAGCATCACCATGGCAACCAAGACATGATCACTGTGCATTGAGGTGATCCCGTGATTGCAATTCCATGTCTATGTTCCAGTGCTCTACCCCCCCCCCCCCCCCCCCCCCCCCTTGTTTACAGACCTGTGTAATCTCTAACACAAAATGGAGGCTCTTCAGCTCATTACCCCTGTTACACTTGACTGGAAAGCTTTTCGACACTTGAATCAAATGGCAAAGGCATAATTGGATTCAAATGAGATTTTAACCTATTAGAATAATTTTCTGTGTGCTGGAAAATGCTAAAATTTTAATGCTTAGCTCTTTTCACGTTAAATGCTAATGAAGAACCGGTAGGTCAAAGCAAAGCCTGTTCTGGGCGCTTTAAATGCTGGACACAGATTAAAGGTTGGGACTGCTATTACTCTAAGCAAAACATATTTGCTTGTGAAAAGTTGTTTGAAGGAAGTCTGTTCCCACCTGAAGCTGGAGATTAGCGGATGCTGTTGGCATCTTAAAACATCTAATGTGCCCACATTACAAAACAAAGCAGCCACGCATGAATAAAGAATTCTAAATAATCCTGGTCTGCTTCACTTCACATCATTAAATCCTACATTTCTATTCTACCCGCTTCTCTAATGATACAGACATGATGTTACATGCTGGAGGCTGTCAACAGGGCGAGAGAGAGGTGCATCCTGGACAGGTGGTCAGTCCATCACGGGCCATTTATAGAGAAACGTTCACTCACACCTACAGCAGCTTCGAGTCTGCAGATCAAACTGGACCTGGAAAAAACCCACGAAGACACGGGGAGAACACGAAAACTCAGGGACCCGGCTACAGCCTGAGTTAGATAACCCATAAACAGATGTACAATTTATAACAAAACCCGACTGAAGCCGCATCTCTCATAGCAGACGCTTTTTAGAGCAACAAACTTTGTTTACAGTCCTTTGAGTCACATCAATATAAGATGCAGAGATCAGTGCAGCTCCAAATCACAAGAAGCGATTTCATTGACGTCTGTGACACATTTGTCTAAAGCTATTTTTGTGCTACTGTTATAAATGTGTTTTCTTGTGTTTGCAAAATTAACATTGGGAAAGATGCCCATACATTGGTTAATGTTAAAGTATTTTTGTAACAAGATTGTGTTTAAATTGACTTGAAAGAGGAAATAGTGTTGACGCTGTGGGGGAAACCCTGAGCCTCCACAGCAGGACTGAACGTCTGACAAATGGTTAAAAGGACATTTTATGGCATTCAGCGCTACGTTTACTGTCTATATATCATGAGCAGTGGCAGGAACTGGACAAATGTGAGCTTGTGCAGCTTGTTTTGTGCTCAGAGAGATAAAGTGTCACATTGGTTGAGGTGCGCGTGTGTGAGTGTGAGACGAGCCAATACTCAGCAGGGATGGGACAGTAAATAAATGGGCGTCGCAGCATCTGCTGAGGACCCCCCCCCCACACACACACACACAGTCTTTCACACTCCGTCTCGTTGAGCTCGTTTGCTCACAAGCCGTTCGCTCCACCCCGACTGTTTGTTTCCGGAGCTCCTGCAGAGGCTGTTGGTGATGACGGAGCAGCGCACAACGCGGGCTCGGCTCGCCGGCGCTGATCCGGCCGCTTCGTCTTTAAGCGTCCCGTGGCTCTAACGACACGTACCGAGGAGGAAGCACACACACCTTCGCGCCTCAGCCCCCGTGGGCGGGAGCCTCCCCTGCAACACGGTCCTCGTGCCTCACAGAATTATTCATTCCTGGCTTCTCGGCAGACCCTGTGTTTCCAAGGCAACAAGAGTTGGTGGAAGTGTTGGGATGCAGACAATCAGCATGTTTAAGGCTCCCGAACTCCTTGGTTCGAGCTCAAGGAGCTCTTGGTGGGTTTTGATGATTCTGGTACAGACACATTCTGAAAGCTAAACCTGCTGAGATGACGCCTTTATAACATCACAAGGCAAAGAAGCTCGACGTCCAGAGGAACAAGCAGGCATACAAAACAATAGTGCAAAGGGTTTGGTGGGTGTGGGAGGGGGAGGTTCATGATAAAGAAATGAGGAGTCATAGTCTTTGGTGTTTCACTGCAGGAGGAGCAACTGAGCAGTGAGAGGTCGTTACCGATGTCCAGTAACAACAGCAGGATGAGCCCTGGTTCCACTGGGAGCACAATAACCGCCCTGTCTGATTTAAACTCCTACCCAGAAGGTGGCAGCGACACACCTGTAGCTTGTTTGCCACGTGCCAACAGACAGTCGGAAGAAAGGCAGAGGCAGGATGGTGCATGAGAGACAAGCTGCAAACAAGCCAGGATCCTGGAAGATGCTGCCCAGGTGACACATGATGGTGAGTGGAGAGTATTGTGTCCTGGAGACCCACAGACACACGCATGTGTTTCCCCCCAGAGGCGTTCATATGTATGCGCTGAGGTGAGTGACAATGCACCTGCCCCACGCGGCCCCACTGAAGGATCAGCGACAGATATTTAACAGGACGTTTGCTCGTTCAGGACGGGGCTGCTGCTGCTGCCAGTGTTTGAGTGAAAATCGCTGGAGACACTGCTGCTTCTCTGCACGAAGGGGCCCAGAGAGGCTCGAAAAACTGGTTAGGGCATGAACAATGCAGGTGAGTTTGAAAAAACATGTAAGGGAAGAGAATGCATGTTCAATGTGAGCTTTGTGAGAAGCCGGAGGGATCATCAAAATGAATGGAGGAAGTGATATAGAAACAGACTAATTAGAATCAAAACGAGCAACGTGTGTGGTGATAAAGCTAATGACCTCTGCTCGTTATTTTCTGTTTGATGAGACTTCTGCGAGGCCTTTTGGCGCCAGCGTGCACGAGCGTGCACGAGCGTGCACGAGCGTGCACGAGCGTGCACCGTCTCCCGGGGAGGTAATTATGTCCGCTCTCTGAGCCAACGTGCAGCAGCGAGTCTGAGTCAAAGCAGCGGAGGAACCGGGCTGCGAGCGCTTCCCCTCTTTTGGGCATTAATAAAGTTTGAGCTGCGCCTGACGGACGGCTGGGGCGAAGAAAACGGAGGTGGAGCGAGGCCTCGCTACTAAATGGCAGCACGAGTAGAGGAACCGCGGCCTCAGGGCCAGGCAGAGAATGGATGTACACACATGATCAGGAAGAGGCCTGTTCACAGTCAGTGTCACAGCATAAACAGGTCCATTACCAGAAGGTTTAAACTCTTTTATCTGAATGTCAATCATATCCCTGCAGCATGTACATAAACATCAGTGATGGGAGTGTTTGACTGTTGTAACTGTCCAGTTGGTTTAATCCACTGGATGATTGTAGGTTTCTACAGGGTACTGCTTTTATTGATGATAGAAGCCAAAGTCGTCTCCGTCCTGTTTCTGCTGCATTATCATCATCTTCACATGCTTCGTCTGCCCTCTCGTAGTTAATGGAAACCTGAGGTGCAGCAAAATAATGAGCTATTTTCAGACTGGAACCCTGGACATAACTAGATATTACATTGGTGAGCTGCATGTGGGAACACAAATTTCTAGGTCAGACAGTCTGGAGATTATCAAGAATTATCCTGCGAGCTCCCAAGTACAAAGCCCTGGTGATGTCACAGTGAGATCGTTGTGTCTCAAGTGAGGTTTCTGACCATCTGATCACTCGTGTGTGTGTGTGTGTGTGTGTGTGTGTGTGTGTGTGTGTGTGTGTGTGTGTGTGTGTGTGTGTGTGTGTGTGTGTGTGTGTGTGAGAGAGACAGAGAGAGCCTTTTCTGTGCTAGTTGTAAGAGTTAACCACAAAGACTTCATATCTCTCATGTCTTTCAATATTCTTTCTAGTGCATTAATGCAAATGACTCATCAGACAGCAGATTTTTTTCTGCTGCTGTAAATGTCTGATTTGTCTTTGGTGTCATTTGAAGATGAGTGTTTTTCTTTTAAAATTCTTTTAAGTAATTAGGATGACGATCCTGCCTGGTAAAGTGAGCAGCCTTCCTGTTTAGCCTACTTTCCTTTAAATATCCAGCTCCATTAAAGCAGCATTAACTATCCTGGCTCGTCCACAAAGGGTGGACTTGTTGCCTCATCTTAAATTCAAATGGAGGAACCTGCAGTCGTGGACTAAGTTGTACTGGGGGTGAAGGCTAATGGGACTTGGAGCTTCCTGTCCACCTCCAGATTGGCTTTGTTTTAAACCCCTGTATTAGGCAGCTATCTGTCGACTCAGCTGTTTCACTCACCCACTCTCCCCCGCTATGAGGGAGAGTCTCTCGGAGCGGGGGACATTCACAAGGTTTCCATCCATAGCAGTGTGTGGAGCAAGCAGTTTCCTCTGTGCGCGTTCACATATTTAAAGGTGACTCGTGTCCTTTTTGGCTCATTTAATACATCACTGTCAAAAAACCATAGTTTTCATTGGCTGCTGTGTTTCTATCCAGCGGTTCCCAACTTTGTTACACACTAGAGGCATATTTTGAACAATTCTATGTTTTTATGTATCCATACATATATTTTCTTTGTAAACAGCTGATGTAGGCATCAACCTTCTAGCACAGATAATTATGGTGGTTGCACAATGAGCTTTGGGTCTCAGCATGGGCTCGTCTCCAGGGGTTAAAAAGCCGGTGCTCTAAGCGACGGCTCCATTGATCGCAGGTCTCTCAAAGCCGGCACTGACGTTGGGTTCAAGTGGGCGGGAGAAAAGGCAGCGCGATTGCCCCCGAGGGAAAGGTCTGCGGCGGACGGGCCCGGCGGCGTCCCTGCACCCCCGCACGCTCATGCGGCCGCATGCAGATGACTTCAACGTGTCATCCCTCAACTCGCAGCATCTCGAGGAGGGGAGCTGCACATCAGATGCGGAGCACAGCGTCTGAAGCCCCAACAATGAATATTTATGGTGCTCGTTCGGGCCGTCCTTCCACTGGAGGGTGACTTCATAGATCACGCCGTTTGATAGCCGTGCTTTTCGTTTTGATGCCTGCTGACAGCAGATGGGCTCAGGCTTGTGTTGGGGACTGGATTTGTTAAAGGCATCGCACTCTTGGGATTTTGCACCAGATGAAAGTCGATGCTGGAATGTGGTCAGGCGGGAGAAGATCCGGGGTTGGTGGAATCCATCAGGGTTCCTGCATCCTTGAAGTAATAAAACCTGCTGGGAATGAGCAGGCGTGTGGAAACGTTGAAATGAGAAAGGTTTGATAAGTTACACAATAATTTGGGTTCATGTTATTGGGATGCATGGGAGGTCTTTTAGTGAGTAGAGTGCTATTATAGTTTTTTTTTTAATTTGTGCAATCCTCATCTGTAATCAAACAAATACACTATTCTAAACCAAAATAATATAGTTCCCATTATTCCATAGTATATCAGGAACATCAAGACAGAACTCTGAGTAGTAGTTGCATCCTTATCTGTTGCGTTTCAGACAGGAGCTCGAGAGCAGAAGTTGGGGCAGATATTGTAATGGGAGCACTGGCCTCAGCATCCTCTCCAGAGATAATGCAGCATGTCGACAGTCTGTGTTACACATAATGCTTCCCCCGAACCTGCAGCAGCAGAAATACTTCTGATAAATGCTTCTTCTGAGCAACGTATTCTCTGCAACACACACAATTATCTACAATAACTTGACTACAATGACACTAATAAACGTAGTTAGGTGTTGAACTATAGCTTTAAATAATAATCCAGAAACTAGAAAAGCTGCTGCAATGACGAGCGACAGCTCTTCAGTTTGACTTTTGAATGCCCTCATATTCAGCTTGAATAAATCTGCTTAAGCTGTCAGGGGCAAGTATGAAGGACTCAAGTGAATATGTCAAAGCACTCTGTCTTATTTGGGACAATAAGCTGGCTCTTCTTGTTCCTCTATATCTTTGGTCTGAAGATGAAAACGCCTTCAACCGTATTTAGTTTAGCATTTGCTTGGTAATAACTTACAATTTTAAAATATCAACATAACGAATGAAGAGATGGGAGCACACACACACACCTCATTACTTGGGGAAGCATGCAACGCAGAGGAGCTGATTAGGGTTACAGACAAAAGCGCAGTAGGCTTCAGCTGCCTCTCTGAATTCATTGTCATTAGCAGTGAACACCGGCTCCTTCTTAAACTCATTAGTTGATAAAACAACTCTGTGATTTCCTATTAAAAAAACCCTCTTTCTCCTCCCTCGCCGGTGATGCTCCATCTAACACAGTCCCTAGCTTCCACACCTTCAAAGCTGGTCCTGAGACTGCTTGTGTCCTCAAACCCTCCTCGGTTTATTATTCAAGCATATGGTCTCAATGAAAAGATCCACTGATGCTGTGCAGCATTTATACCCTCAGCTTAGGCTTTTCTCCCAATGCATCCTGGCGTTTGGACCTGTTTGGTCTTAAGAGGTCTGTGACTGAACCTCTGTGCATTAAAAAACATTTCTCTGCATCACCGAACATATTGTTGATCTAAAAAGGTGCAAAATCAGTTGTGATTTCCTGTCAGAATAATAATTTATTTCAATTTTGACAAAAAGGAAATACATAGTTGTGCTTTGTTTACTTTTAATGAACAGGTTTGTTTATATACACCATTAATTATATAGATATATATAATCTGTCTCCTTACAAGTAGCTAAACTGATTTATCACCATTTATTTCATGTTCATAAATAAAGACCCAGTCCTTCCTCTGGCCCCATTTGATAATCTAAAGGTGTAAAAAAGTTTGTTGTCTTTTTTGATCTCCAAAAACATTCATTCAAAGATGCGTAGTGTCAAAATTCAAGTCAGTCGCGTCTCATCTGCTCGGCATCACCAACACTGACTCATCTCCAACGAATGTCATGAACTCACAGGTACCAGCAGTGTTTTGTCCTGTTACGAGAGCTGCATGCAGCCGCGTTGCACCTGAGCGCGTTTGTAGCAGCGCTTTTAAAAGGCAGGCGCCTCTTGGCCCATTTCCTCATTGTAATCTTGATCTAACAGGCAGTTTTGGTTCTGAGAAAAACACGACGACGTGGCCACTGATGTTGGCGGAACCTTTACAAATTCGCGTGGATGTCCTCGTGTCGCAGCACTTTGTAGGTGACCCAGTAGAAGATGTTGAATATAAGGAAGCTCAGAGGGAAGACGGCTCTGGATATGGTGTCGATGCGCTTGGCCCGGTCCACGAAGCGCTTGTGAAGGACCTCCCCGTCGAACATGGTGATCGGAGGCGGGGGGGCGAACACGGTGGCGCCCTCCACGGCCGTCCCGTCCTTGGTCTGCAGGCAGTGGCCCAGTCCGTAACCCCGGAAGTAAAAGCCGCGGCTTTCTCTCACCAGCTCCTCCTCCTGTGGAGTCAAGCACACCAGAAAGTCGGCCTGTTGTCGGCAGATATTAGGCTGCAGCTCTTCCCATTTCCCCTCAGCGGTCGGTCCCCACGTGCACGTACATGGAGCAAAAAAGGGCAGTGTAACGGAGTGTAACCGACTGAGAGGATCTGCAGCACTGAGGAGCCGTGTGCCTCCAGGGATGAAGCTCTTTAAACACAACAGGTGATTTGTCCGGCACCGGGTGCTGCGCGTGCACTGACCCCAGTTTGCGAGGCTCCCGCCTGCTCAGAACTGATTCTGGACGTGGCAGCGCTTGAACAACCCAGCGGGACAATTCTGCAACCACTCTGACCTTTGACCTGGACACGCAGCAACGTGTGATCATCAGCGTTAGAACAAACAGACCCACGTCTCCAGCTGTAACTGTAGCTTCGAGGCCTTACATTCTGGGCTATTTAAACATCCTCATGCATTTAATAGATGCTTTTAATGGAAAGATAAAACACACAGAGCCTCATAGATGAAACAATTAAGCTTTTTGAAGGTCCCATCACACAGACAGGGGACTCGGAGGGCATCTTCATTAGGGGGACAAAGGGAAATATTCATTCTAGAAGCTAATCAATACATTAACCTCCATCTCTCCTTTCAAGTTGCAGAATGACACAACTTTCAAATGTCTATTATTGAAAAGTCCTGATCTCCATTCTACTGCCCTAAAAAGCCTCCGCTTGGTATTGTGCTTTGATAAATGGCGGGGCACTGTCTCACAGTGAGCGAGGCGCCGTTCCCGCCCTCTGAAGAGAATATTAATAGACGTGCAGCTTAACTCTGACAGGCCTCTGACACTGAGAGATTCACTTTAGTCGGGCGGGCTGAAGATGTGGGATCTAAATTGGATGATTAGCAGTCGGCGTGAAGCGCCGCGGAAGCCGATCCTCGCACCCGTTTTCTCCCCGTGACCCTGCTGAACTTCGCACCTCGCCGGCCGGAGCTGCTGCTGCTAATGTACAGTGCTTCACACCTGCCTCAGACCTCCCTCCTCCCACCTGCTCCGCTCTCACGCGGGTCTGTTGCTGTAAACGGGATTCTGGGGCCTCATGGTTACCTCCTATTGGCCCAACTGCAAACTCCACTGTACAACAGGGAAACGAGGGGTCGCCGCCCTCCAAGCGCCTCAATTAACCCTCCCACTCGCTCCTAAACGATGCAGTCCATCATGTGCTAAACTCTAATGGTGTGTTTCTCCAAAGATAATAGGTGCTCATCGTCTCACATGCAGCAGCCACACACTGTGATTTGTTGGTATAAGATCAGCTGAGACCGCTTTAATTATCACACTGGGCTCTGCTGCAGAACAAAGTTGTGTGACGATGTGTATTTTCCTGTTAAATGGTCAAAATGCAACTGTAGAACCTCAGAGGGAACGGTGCCCATTTGGGAATCATACAGTTTTATACAATGCAGTTCTCATTATCCTGCCAGTAAATACAAAGCTACACGCAGCAGTGAGGTGATTTAATTTAGCCCCAAGACCCAAACCAGCAGAAATAATCAATCAGTTTTTACATGTAGATCAATGATTTTAAGGCGGCAGCACAGGATTTCACCTCCTGTCAAAGCCGAGCTGGTTGTTTGAAGGCTTTATGCTAATCTGCCCACAAATGTGGAAAGAACAAGAGAATGAAAAACAGATCACACACTGGACAGAAATAAAGTGCAACAATATCAAGTCGGTCACGTTGCTGTGAAGGGATGGAAACAGAGGGTCACCGGGACGGGACGCGCTCGGCACAGGCGGGTCTGGTTCTGGGAGGGACGCCAGGATTCATTCATGAAACAACACAATCAATCTGAGAGCCCGGAGACGTGGACGTGGAAGGTCAGGGTCAACACGGGGGTCAGATTTTACCCGGGCGCAGGTGCTGCAGTGCTGATTCACGCTCCTGAAGGTGGAGTTGCTCGCGGGGACAGAGTCGGTTGCTTTCCTCAGGGACTCCACGCTCCCAGGCTGACTGGCAAACACCTCAGTCAGGAAGCAAGGCAGACATTCGAAAGAGAAGTTACATCTTCCGATGTAAAACAAGAGCAAAAGCTTCTGTGGGAGGAATTCATTGGACTTTTAATGCGAAATCGGCATTCGGACGTTTTTGTGAGAATTCCCCTTGGTCGGATTGAATAAAAGAAATGAGCTGCGCGATGCCAGGAAGAGTTATTAAAGGTAAATCCAGCAGCTTTTTAATTAAAAAGAGTGAGCGTAATAATAAAGAGCAGGATCTGCAGCTTTTAAAGAAGCGACTTGAAAGAAAAAGAGAATATCTTTAGGGAGTCAGTTCCTGTTATTCCTGTAAAGACTATAAATGGAGGCTGGATGCTTTACATTGGAGGCTTTGAGGCCTGTGTGCACAGACTGTACCTGCTGCACACATCTGCCACGCGGAGCTGGGAGGCGGCTCCCATCAAGGACTCCCAGCATCGCTCTAGCTGTGAGCCAATGCCCCTCAGATGGATGCCTTGTGACTTTAACCTCCAATTGTGCAGCTGATGTGGACGGGGGAAGTCCGTCCCTTCACAGACCATTGTTTTCCCTCTCCTGTATTGATGCAGAAGGGCAGCGTGCCCAGTCAATCTGCTGGACTCCTGCGCGGGGAACTTGGCCATAAGTCTGGGAGCCGCTAATGGGAGTTTTAAGATGTCTGACCGTGTCGTGCCTTTTGTCAATAATGATAATCTTCAAGATACGGATCCAATTAGGGTGATGTAGGTTTGGATGGCTAATTATTTGGACTGATGTTACTGCTTAACGGTGACATTTAATAGATCAGTAACAGGTTTTATAGTGACTTACTATTGACTTGTCAGTTGTATATAATAAATCCAGGAAGATGCAAACTTCTCTATGAATATTTTCTCCCTATGTCTGGATGCGTAAAAGACAATGACCCATCTATGACCCTTCATTAACATTTCGCTCGTGTTTTATTTAGAGTTGCAGATTTATCGGCTTATCGTGTCTGATCCTCTGATTGTTTAAAGTTTCCTGGTCAAAGGTCATTCTGTGCACTGTTGAGGATTCGTTCGAGTCCAACTGTGCCACCGTTCGTCCTGTACGTGCTGTACGTGCAGCGTGTGCTGCGGCTTCACTTACTATTCTCTGCTGCCGCTGCTTTTTCCTCAGCCTGATGAACTCCTTGTGTTGCCTCGAGACAAAGTTAACCGCCGCGTACTCCAGCAGGGCGGCGAACACAAACAGAAGGCACACGGCCATCCAAATGTCGATGGCCTTCACGTAGGACACCTGGGAACAGAGAAGGTCACAGGGTAATCCATGATCTGCACGCGGAACGGAACCATATCTGTGCAGAGCTCTCCTGGGACCGACAACGCACAACGTATACGTATACGATAACCGACAAAGAAACTTCTGACAGCTACTTTGAATGCGTTTAATGATGTATCGCGCTGAAGGAAGCTCACAACACCCACCTGTTTGCTGTCTCAACACTTATGATAATCACATTGTCTTCGTTGTGCGCTAATAAGACTATGGAACCATTAGGAAGTTTTCTAAGTGGGTCAAAAAGTTTTAAATTGTATTCAACAGTATTTTGGGTTAGTTGTGCAGTTGCTTCCAGCCGCAGCCTTTGCACTCGCCTTGGGGAGCGAGGCTCTGGAACCAGAACTCTGTGTGGTCATGGTCAGCACGGTGGTGATCCCTAGTCCCACTCGGGCGGGCGCCGCGTCCATGTTAATCCAGAAGGAGACCCAGGAGAGGATGACGATGAGCAGGGAGGGGATGTACATCTGGATCAAGTAGTAGCCCATCTGACGCTCCAGGTGGAATTTGACCTCAATGCAGGTGAATTTACCTACAGACGTGAGAGGCGAGTAGTTTTAGCACAGTTAGGTTTTTTTGGTTTTGGTTCTCAGTTGTTTAAGAGGAATTCGCAGTGTACCGGTGTTGTAGTGCTTGGTGCAGTAGCCCAGATCCTTCTCCTCTTTTAGCACAAACTGGGGGAGGGTGAGATCATCAGCCACCTGAACAGGGTTTTCAGACAGCCACTCGAATATCAAGTCATTCATGGTGTAACCGACTGTCGGGGGGGAGAAAAGAGAAAGAAGGTGTAAACAAATGACTCGAATGCTCAGAATTGAATAAAACTTGAACTGGGAAGCTCAGTTCTTCACTTTCTAAAGACCTGACCTTTAACCTGTGACGCTCCATTAAACACAGGCCTCACTGTGAACCACCGTTCGTGGTCATAGTCTCCTTCAGCCTCCCTCCCCTTCTTTTTAACACCCTACTGAAAACACTGCAGCAAAGGTGCAACAGGGCTGCTCACTGGTTGCTGACGGTAAGCAGGGATTGCATCAGTCAAAGGATGCTGTGGATTCAATGCAAGAATAACAACTACAACGCTGTTTAGCTTTTAAAACGCTGCCGAGCGTCTGGCTCTGGAACCTCCCTGTCCTTATTATCGCTGGCGCTGTCATCTTCCTGCCGTTCCTCCTCCTCAAGCTTAATTTGCTGTGGGAGAGCGCTACCAACGTAGACACATCAAAAAGCTCGGCTAATGAGCGAGCGAGCGGGCGAGCGAGAGAGAGAGAGCGGGTGAAAGTTAGAGGAGCGTGATGTAATGCTCCTGCCCATCTGTCCGGCGCCCGGATCCCCTCTGCCATCACGTTTGTCACAGTAAAGGTCACCCTCAGCAGAGCTGCAGTCGCTTGAAGGTTACAGAACATGGGGGGGGGGGTCCTAGAGCTGGTTGCACCCATAGAACGTACCGGTCGTAAATTGGAAGCATTTAGATTTGATCACACTGCTTTAAACACACCCTCGCATATTGTTCATTCAGTGCATGACATTTTGAGGGTTTGACGCCTTCTTACAGTTGCCTGTTATAAAATAAAAACGCACACAACGGAGGGATCCTCGCACATTTGAATAACACTGCTGTCTGCTGGGACCCGTTGGGCCCTGAGTTATAAAGACATCAATTATTCAATATGTACCACACGCCTGGAAAAAAACCCGCCACGGCTAAAACACACTCATCTTGTTCACGGGGAGAATTCCCTGTCATTCACGCATCCCGCTGTAGGAAGCGAGGGGAATGCCAATGGCTGCTCCTGCTGTCAGCCACTGTGCAGCTGAGAGGCGTCACAAGCTAATTGACAAAGTGGTGAAGGTGCAGTAGGAGTGAAATTCACGAGGCAGCGTCTGGATTATCGCCTGGCGGCTCCTTTGCATAGAGGGCCGCTTCACCTGATGAAAGCCGCTCTCTTAATAGCGCTCGCTTGTCTCCGTCCTGCCTTTTTAGAGCGAGTTACAGAGTGGACTCGAGGTTGCTGGACGCCGGCGAGGGCGAAGTAAAAGGCTGCTGGGAGACGCTTTGATGTGTCCGAATGAGGCGGCTTCTATTTATAGACTGAACCTATAGAAGCCGGTGGCGTGAAGGGCCCCGTCTATACTGAGCTCCAGCCACGGCGATCGCACCCCAGCGTCTCAACACAGGCCTCCGTGTGCTCACGGGCTGATTTATTGGTTTGTTGGAGGCGCTGGTGAACGGGCGTGGAGCCCCCAGTGATGGCACAAGTGCCAGACTCCCATTCATTCCAGGTCACCTCTAGGCGCAGGAGGCCGGGTCACGTAATAAAAGCGACACAAAATTAAACCTTTATTATTTATATCCTGGAAATTGGTTTCATAAGGGCTAGATACTAACGCTGCTGGAGGCAAAGGCTGAACGGGGAAAATATTATTCCTCTCCCGCTTTTTATCACTGTAATAACATTCTATAAGGTTCCAGATTCGTTTGAGCGATTTCCAGTTGTACAAAAAGGGGTAAACAATTGACCTTCCACTAAATCTTCCAGGTTTCTTTGTCAAAATGTACAATACAAATTAAACAGGCGCAGACTAGAGGAAGCTCCCTCAACCTGGTGGTGGAATACTGGCCACACCCACTGGGAACCAGCCACAGTACTGGGACTCCTTTGCAGATTGTAAACAAATGCAATAAATGGATTAAATCCAATCCCTTATCTTCCCTTATTCCCTCCATATTTCAGGTTTTGGAGTCGGTGAAAGATCAGCCAGCTTGTTTGAGCTCCAGCTTTGCTCGCGCTCTTCCTCTGCACAGTGCTTGGATTACTGGGCAGCTTCATAGCCTTCACGCTGAAAACCTCAAACACACGGGACGCAATCAGAAACCAAGAGAACCACAGCTCGTTCGGGTTCTGGGAACATCAATAATACGACTATTTTTAGGTTTGTTTGTGCTGCTATCATGAGGTGAGACGCGTTACGAGGCAAAAAGGCTGAGAGGTGACAAAAACAGGAAAGTGAACAGAGAGAAGCAGAAGAACAGAGGACTCACAGCTTTCAAGCTGCATGGTACAGGTCTGAATGTCCATGGGGAAATTCTTCAAGTCCATAGGGCAGGACAGGGTAAGAGTCAGCCTGAGACAGAGAAACAGAAAGGAAGAAGGAAAGGGAGCCACAAGACAAGGTCTGTGAAGAGCCACCGTCATCAGGACGAAACGGACGCTTTTACATGTTATAACAATGAGCAAATCAAAGGCCGGTGTTCACTTAAACTGCATGTTTAGAAAGGTGGGTTCTGTTCCTACACATGTAACACGTGTCTGTGTTCAGGATTTCCAACACGGCAGCAGAGCTTTTCTACGTGACGCTCGTTCCAGAGCTCCTGCTTTTGTTGGAAAAGCTGAATAGAAAATGCATAAACATCAGTCGGAGCGCGTCGCATCCCGAGCGCACATGATCCTGTTTAACAGGAAACACAACCAGGGGTGAAATTAATTTGTGCTCGCGGGCAAAACGAGCAGTCGCAAAAAAGCCCGGCGTGAACTGAACTGGGTTTCGTATCACAGACGCGTGAAACGCTGGTTTTTTTCCCCTCTCTCGCCTTTTTAACCGGAATGAGTGGAGCTCATGCGACAGCAAAGGCTTTATTTTTCCTTTCCTCGCACCCGTTTAGCATTTCGCTGACCTGTAGTGCGACTGAGCGGGCGGAGAGCTGCAGCAGGGGAGACGTGAGTGACAGTCGGCTCCAGCCGTGGGCGAGAGGTCGCGTATCAACGTATTAATGAGTGACCGCCTCACACCGAGCTGCTATTTTCTCCCGTGTGTTAGAGAAAATAGCAGCTCTGTGCGTTTCCATGCATTTCATGGCACCTTGTGTCATGCTGATCAGATTTAAGTGAAATTAGGCTCGTCCTGGTTCCGACCGGCTCTGCTACTGGAGTACCTGATGCTGTACAGGACGCTGCCGTCCTGGAAGATCCGCAGCAGCTTGTTATCGGTGGTGACCTCGTGGAAATTGGCTCCCTTCTCGTTTGCGAAGAATAAATCGGGTTTCCAGATAGAGTCCAACATGGACGGATCCAGATCAAGGGAGTCATCGGGGTATTCGCTGTATGCCAGACGAGGGTCATTCCACTTCTGCCGTAGAAATACATTGAGCCTATAGTCCTGTGGAAGATTAGGCAAGTTAATGGAAAATATATCATCAGTGGATTTCGTACAGATGGAAAGTTTAGAAGAGCATTATCTGCTATAGAGACATTCTGGGAATATTGGATTCCATAATGAGAAAATGAGTGAATTACATTATGAAAATGTTAATATTAACTACATGTGTTTAGAGAATTACTTGCATTTGCACCTTCATTTCATCTTCGTAACCCATCATTAGCTCTCACTCTCGGTTACGTTAATCAGATTCCACTAAAAGTCACAGAATAAGACGACGCACTCCGCGTTCAACCACTGCAGCCCTGAACTCTAGCACACGAGTAATTAAATGAGAATTCCAATCTGTGCAATTAATTCAGATTGTTTCTCGATACGTCGTACATTGATCGTTCCATGCATCAGGATAAACTGCATGTTTTCTTCTTTGTGCACCGGCAGCCTGTGGTTTATTGCTCTCCAGCCGACACCAGAGGTCTCGCCCTCTGGGCCTCATTCAGGCCTTAAACGGACCTGCACGGTGCTGACGCAGCAACACTCCTGTCAATTCGAACTCGATTTTTTTTTTGTGAACCTCTGCCCCCCCCCCCCCCCCCCCCCCCCTTCATTCATTTTCTCAATTTTTCATTTTAATTGCAGAGTGGACAGTTCATTATCAGTATGTCAGTGACCCACTGGTCTCTGAAGGTTGCGCCGTTCTGCTCCAGGAAACGCAGAAACGGGGGGAGGGGGTCAGTGAAAGGATCAGCGACAAAGCTGCTTCAGGAACAGGATGGAGCGCGTACATACAGACAGAACAGTCCAACACTCGATCTACACATAAGCTCGTTACTGTGGAAGTTTGTAAAGCTTCTAGCGTCCAAGATGCTCTCACCATGGTGGTTTCTGTGATGGACCCAAAGCTGTTGATGAAAATATTACAGGTGACGTTCACAGGTGGACCTGAAGACAGAACAGACAGACCTAAATAGTGACCATTACTCTACATATAGTATACACTACATTCAGGCCTGTCAGTGCAATGGGGATATAATGCATCAACGAAAGGGAAAAAATCTTGTGATAAAAGATGTGATGTGTTTCTCCTTCTTAAATCATAGGAAAATTAAATTAGCTAATATTTGACAGCCTGATTAACCTGTTTGTACTGTGCTGTGTGTCCAAGTGCTATTTTACCCTGATGAAGACACACTAGAGTCAGGGTCTTGGTCTATAAGTCAGTAAGTTGCTCTCAGCCCATTTTCTCTTAGGATGAAACCATTTGACACCTCCTGATGCCCTAATCTGAGTCGAGGCTGAACCTTAATGACTGGCCGAGCAGCGTGCATGCACACGCGTGCTCGGCGTGTGCCGTACCTTTGAAGTTGGGTCTGATGCGAGCGTCGTATCCGGACGTTCTCCCCATGAGCTTGTCCAGGAAGTCGGAAGGAGAGAGCTGTGGTCCCGCCCTGCCGGGGGGCTTTATCTCCTCCTTACAGGAGCTCAGTCTGAAGTCACCCAGGGACGAGCAGCACATACAGAGGAGCAGAGGAGCAGAGGAGGTTGGAGAAACAGAAGGAGCGTGTGTGTGTGTGTGTGTGTGTGCGCGCGATGTGCTGTATTACAGCGGTGGGAGCAGTGGAACACATAATGAGAATCCAACAGAATGAGAAGCCAACTGCTTTCAGCAAGTCAGTCATCAGCGAAAAAGAGAAACCCAGCGGTGGACGGGGAAATGAGGGTGAATAATGATGACTGAATCGCTTGCCTCAGCTGGCAACTAAAAGCCGCTCTATTTCACATCACGTCTGGGCCTCACTGTGGCTGTTAGGCCTTAACTACAGCGAGGCATCGCGGCTTAGCGGGGGTGAGGCGCCGCCGATTGATGGCTCAATTGCGATGACGCGAGTGTCACGCGGGGGACGAGGAAGACGTCGAGACGAGTCGAGCTCCTGAGAGGCTCAGGCGCCGCTGACGGGACTCGCCCACAGGACAGAGGGAGAATAAGAAAATCTACGGAAATGGCTGCAGTCACGGAGGTTACTACACAGTGCTCTATGATGACATTATGCTGCACAAATGGGTCTCAGGGTCCACCTGCTTATTGCTCATTATCCTCCCCGGGGAAGCGGGCGGTGCAGCGGGCTGTAATGAGCTGCTCCGGCTGCAGATGGAGGCGTCCGCCTACCGGCCCTCGCTCCGTCTCTAGCTCCGAACCAGGAAGCTGACGGCGGTCTCTGGACGCAGCCGTTTGTTCAGCATAAGGTCCAGTCCAGGGTGCCGGAACCCAAGCCCGAACACATGCACCACCTCCATCTCCTTATACATATAGTTTCTAGTCTTTATTCATTGAGTAGAACAGCAACTGATTATGGCTCCTTGGAACTATTCAAATCCAAATGATCCGGTTCTTTGTGCGAATGCTTCCCTTTTTAAAATGCTCTTTGCTGACATTTAATGAGCCTGACCTTCTGCTTCCCTCCACATCCCCTTCATCGCAGCATCCGCGCCAGGCTGCTGTCAAGAATACGGAACAACTCCTTCCTTCCACAGTTGTGGTCGTCGCTTTCCTGTTAACAAGACTTTTTTCTTTTTTTTTTTTTTTCTTTTAGTTTTGAAAGCCACGTTGAGTCGGCTGGAAAAACAAATGTAAACAAACAGTTCAAAGTGTCAGAAATAGAGAAACACACGGAATTCAGACGAACCTTCACAGCTGCTCAGAGACCATTTAATATTTAAAATGCTGACAGTGCTGTTGTAAACCCTCAGTTCTTCTCATAGATGTTTTATTTTTCAAATGGTGAAGACTAAAAACACACTCCTTTACTGTAAGTATCTGTTTCTCAGTGAGGACTGGATGTACTGTATGGTAGCTATTAATCATGCTGTGTATACACACACATCAAATTCACACATTCAGAGCTTTTCAGCTATAAACAAACCTACATATATTATCAAACACCATTGCTACAGATGTAGAAGTTGAATCCGAATCACTGCTAGATTTCTGTCACCAAGTCAGATCCTGCGTAGCCTCGTCCTCTTTCTGCCATTTGAACAACCGATCACAATTCGGCGTAATTAGATGGGACGGGATTCTGCCCGTGGAGCGCAGACATATTCTGTTAATTGCTTTTTCATTAGGGAGCTGGTTATCAGAAAGCCCCATCATTTCACAGTGTGGCTGTTCCCTGGCTTCCTGCGAGGAGGCGCTGGGGGATGTCGGCGCCATTAGACATCCATGCATGAACATAGCGGGTTTTTAGTGCCATTAGCATAATGGGGACGAGAGCCAGACTGCTCCCACTGCCTGTTGAAACACACTGCTCTAATTTCCTACTTGTCAAATTGCCCTTGACATCCACTTGAGCTTTAGGTATTGCTCCCGCGTTAAGATGGAATTCAGGGCTTTGGGACAAGCAACACAACTGTCAGGTGAGACCCAGGACAGACCTGTGATGATAGAACACCCTGCGTTCCCTACCACAGCATCAGCATCAGTATTCAGCCATGTCGGCTCGTCTTTAATAACGTGTGCAGACCATGTCTTCTCACTGCTGTGTGTGATGGCCTGTAGCTACTGCTATCCCTGTTTTGATCAATAGGCACATTGGGAAATGGGATTTGGAGCCCACTGCAATTTAGCCGACCACATTAATCTTCAGTGACATGACCACTGCCACTCTCTGCACAGTGACACCTCTACGTACGGAGACAAAGGCATCGAGAGGATCCTCCCTGAACCGACGGAAGTCAAGCGGTAAGCCACATGTAGTCTATATGAAGTGCTTATCTCCCGGGAGCTCCTCCCGTCTGTGTGTGTGAGTGTCCTTGGGAGGACACAGATCCCCAGATAGAGGAGATGCAAACGCCAAGCATTTACCGCCGCGAAGCAAACGCTGGACACAGTAAACAGCATGTTATTGTCACGCCAGAGTTCATTAGGACGGAGGTGAAGTGAACAATTGTGTGCAGGTCACATTTGCATGGCGGATTACTGCAGTAGCGTTCGTGGAGTCAGGAGACCTACAGGGCCTACGATGCATGCGTGATCTACATAAAAAGCCCAAGATGGAGGGGAGTCACATGAGCAGCAGCCCGTTCAGTTTGACCTCTGACCTCTGCAGTACCTGTAGAGCTGCGTGGGTCAATACGCAGGAGGAGAATAAGCATCATCCCTCCTCGTTTTAGACGTTATTACATGAAGGAACATGATCTAACAATCTACTTGTTAAAGCCGATTTAAGAGCAAACCCTGAGGTTTAATGACTGAAATGAATCCAGAGCAAACTGCCGTTGCCCACGCCTTCTAATTTGTAATGCAGCCTTTACTCGTGTGTGCGTGGAGCCTCACATCTCCGGGGTTCCCTGCCCGAACCACGCTTCCAGGCTTGGGCCACGGTGATGACGAAGGCTCCACGACAGACTCATCTTCATCCCGGCTCGTTTCTACCGCGCCGACCTCAGCTCCCGCCCCAGGCTTCGCACCACGCGGCCTCAGAGCCTCAGAGCTGTGCTCCTCAGAGACTCCTCCTCGCAGGACGGGAGGGCGCTGTTCAACGTCAACTTGCATGTTGACCCGATGCTGTCCCTACCACTATCATTAGGCAGCTGTGTGCTTTCGGGTCGTAATCCTTGAAAGCGTGTTATTAGAGTTCGTGATGGGAGTGGAAGTAAAAGCTGATTGACAACCGGAGGCAGCAACTTGAAATCCATACATGTAAATGAGTAATTCTAGCAGCCTCTGACTTCACTGGCTGAACACATAGGACACTCTTGTGTTTAGACCCGGTTAGCTGCACACACTGGACACATGGTCCCCCCCCCCCCCCCCCCCCCACCCACCCACCTCCAGGGAGTTAACTCTGGCCCGGAGCCTCCTCAAATCTACACAGCCTCTGTCTTTTCAGGCCTCTCCGCATTCAGGTCACCTTTACCGCCTCTAAAATCTGATATCGGCACGGATTGCCTCCTGTCAGTCTCTGTGAGACACAGCCAGCAGGGTTTCAGATAGAGAGGAGGGACGATGTTGCCTGTAAAAGACGGCTTTGATGTGTGGAGATGGACTGCAGCTTTATGCTCATACACCACATGAGCGGTGGGTTTGTCCTGTGCTCTGTTCAGTTGTATTATAACGATGCTGGATCATAGAGCCCTGCATATAAATAAATAAATAAATAAATAAATGTATATATATATATATATACATATATGTGTGTGTGTGTGTGAAGGCTGTATAAGCATCTTTCTTATCAACTGCACATTCATCACTTCTCGCACTACTCGCAGCCACTGTATCAAAGCTGACGAGTGGATTTACGCCGTTGCTGTGAACGCCGCTGTAAGTTGAGCGTTTGTGTTCAGACGATCAAAGCAGCGCCGTTCTCTCATCCCCTCTACTGTACGTTCTGCAGGCAGAGTAATACAAACGCGGGGATTAGCAATGCAGGACCGCTTGTTTTGGTTTGCGAACAAGCGGGAATATTGCAAATTGCATCACGTAACGACGCGGCGCAGAGAGCGAGCGCGTGGGGTCGGTTTCTGCTGGTGAATTATTTACTCGGTGCAGGAGCCCGAATCAGGAACTCCCCTCCGATCTGTCCTGGAAAATAACACGAGTGCAGCTGGATTCACTGTCTCCGCCGAACGTGCTCAATACAGATGAATTAGGAGCTGTGGATTTGCTGCGATGATTAATGTCTTCCATTTGCCTCCTGCACCTATATGACTGGATAGAGGTGTCTGCTCCCATCAGCCTCGGGATGAGTCACATCCTGTGATAGCGTGCACTTGTTTTCCTGTTACCCTCAGCTCATTTGCAGCTACACCACCGTCGGTTTTTCTTCTGAGACATTTACTAACTGCTATAAGCTGCTTATGAGCCAGCGTTCCCCCTCACACTGCATATTGTCTCAGCCCTTCATCACTCTGCCTCACTTTAACCTGCGTATAGAGGGTGCGGTGGCTTTCTGATTGTGCTCAGGGCACCACGGCAGTTAATACATTAACAGAGGTGGGGAAGAGAGGGTTCAGCGAGCGAGTCGTGTGTTTTTGGCCCATTATGATCCACCTGTGCGTTAAAGAGCAGCAAAGGCTGCTGGGGTTCACTACAGGCTGCATTTCGCTCGGCTCTACCTGTTTTGGACTCCGGTTCATGGAGGAGTTTGCTGACGAGGCTCTGTGAGATGCCTGTATCTCATTTTCTGGAAGTTTGGAATAACTTTGCGATGATGTTGATGATGTGACCCACCCTGCAGTTCATGCGGAGGCTTCACCTGCTCTCTGAATTCACAGTCGTACTGATACTGTCCTCCTCACAAAAGGGACCGAGCTGATGCTTGAGGAGAAGCATCCTCGTCTCTTTTCCCCCTCACAGACGAGACAGGCGCCTGGTTCTGCGCGACGTCCTCCGAGACGCGAGTCCAGAGACAACTCGGCACCGCTTCATTTGCTTCGTGCACTTTTTCCAGGGTAATGTCTTATTCACCAGAGCCTCTTGGGCCTCTGCACTCGCGCTGCATGTCGAGCAGTTTTTTTTTTTTCGCCCCCAAAGAACAAAGGCATATGTCTGCTGTATGTTAATCCTTTAGCCTGTTAGGGAAAAACAAGTTCAGACAGACGGCCGTCTAATCCTGTTTGACATCCACTGTTGTGCTTTCTGTGTGTATCGGCTGGATTTAATTACTCCTTAGTATGAGACTGAAGCAAAGCCTCCACTTCTTGTTGCTGTAATGCGTCCTGTGCTACAAACGCACCAGAACCTATTTAATGAGTGTTTGAGGGGATCACTGCTGGATGAAATGACAGCTGACATTTATCGACCATCTATTTACCGAGAGGCCAGCGCTTCTATTCGAGGAAACCGCGTGGGCGCGTTCTGGGGACGTTCTGACAAATGGAGGGAGCCTCGGTGGTCGAGCACCAGGGTGAGAGGAGGAATGCGGCTGGAGACGCGCGCAGGTTCTGTCGGACGCGATGAGGAGGCGTCTCCGGGCCGGTTATGGATGGTCGGAGCGCTTTGAGCCCGGCGCGTGGCCCCAAATAAGCATCACGGAAGCGTGGCCACGCATGACTAATGCCGGAGCTGCGACGTCCACATAAAAGCTCGGCTTCTCAACGGACGAGTCCTCCACAGAGACGCCGTAAAATGTCAAAGTCGCTCCTCCCGACGGCTGCGTCTAGGTTTTAGCCCGTGTCAATGTGACTTCCAAATCTGACACAGTGCGACTGGGGCGCTGAATTATTAGCTGGCTTACCTTCAACTGACTCAACAAGGGCTGCGGCTCAGTTTCACTGCTCAACAGCCAGACTGAAGGGCAGCAGCGCCGGTGTTTCTGCTTTTAACTTTATGAGGTAGGAATTGAAATGTGCCCAAAAGCAGATCACAACCACAACTACGGTCAAGTGGGATTTGATTCATAAAATCTTCTAAATCAAATGATTTAGACGTTAAACATACAGAGGTCTGTCTATTCTGACAGTGTTTGCCTGGTTTCAGACCAACAACCTCTTTTTACTAACGTTTGACCAACTAACAAACGTACCAGGACACTGATTAAATCAAGAAAAGAGACTTCATTACAGGATTAGAGGATCTAATGGACTCATACTTTGTGATGAACATCGTGCTACAAGGACGATCTTTTCACAGCGGTGACTAATACGACCAACACTGACTTATGCCTCAGTTCCTTCAATATGAAGAAGCTGCTGGCTGTAACCTGCGAACTGGAACGATCACGTGCAAAAAACGAGCTTAGATGAATCACGGCTTCAGTCTCATCCCAAAAAAGCAGCCGTCCTGTGAAGCTGCGCCGCCGCAGCCCAAAATATCCTCGGACAAAACCTTCCTACAAAAGCATAATTCAGCTCAGCTCTGTTTTTTTTTTTTCTTACTTGAGCACATTAAGACGTCATTACAGTTAAATCCCAGACAAGGACGAGCAGGCGGACGAGGGGTGTGCGGTGCGTTACCCTTGACGCCTCCTGGAGACAGACACCTACTGTCGAGGCACCGCCAGTGTAGGTCAATGCAGGACGGGAATGATCCGTCACAGCAGATACACACACACCAGTGAACCTCTCCAGCTGTCGGCGTCCGGGGGACGAAGCGTCTGTCATTTGGTGCTGAGAGCGGAGGTGGACCCTGATCCGCCTGCAGCGGCACCGGCTCCTGCTCCGTGGCCCCATATAACCTCAGTTTATTGTTTTCATACCAAATATAAGTGATAAATGGGCCTGGGCCCCTGGTGGCGGCTTTGGCTTTGTTTGGATGCGTTACATCTGCTGATCAATCCCAACATGTTCAGCCTAAACGCTGGACTTAATCACATCTGTCATTGACAGGTCTTACGATGGACGTCTAGTTGCTCCTCCCGGTCCGGTCTGAAGCGAGGTTCAATCGGCTCGCGCCTCGTGGTCGGCCCACCAGTGTGCCGCTGCACAGAGAATCCCGTAGACACGCGGGGTCCGTGGAGCTGCTCCACTGCAACGCGCAGCTGATAATTACTGAGTCACAAATAAAAGCCTCGTGTTTACTTCACTTCCTCCCTTTTCGCCTCGGGCTCCACATTTTCTCCCACTCGTGATGTGAAAGCAGAAACGCTCGCACGGATTCAGCGTTCACTGGAGGCGCATCGGTTACACTTACGCAGCGGCTTGTGGCTCAGACGTCACTTGGCAGCGGACGTCCTGTACGTCACAGACGCAGACGTGGAAAATGCAGATTGTTCGTTTGCTATGTAATTCACCACACTTGTGTTTTGTAGCGTGGGAGGTGAAAGACACTAAAAGATTAACAAAGATAATTGGTAGATTCCAGGACACATAAGCATCAAGGTCTCATTGGAGTCGCGATGGCTTCAAATTTGTAAAATACGGCCGTGAAGCCCATTTCATGAGAGCGGAGGGGGAAAAGGTCACGCGTGGTTGATTGAAGCGGGCAGAGGACCATCAGTCACATCTCTGCGCCCGAGGTGTCGGCGAACACCGGAGGCGAAGAGAGGCCATCAGCGAGCTGTCACCGCCGCCGCACGTCCGGACGCCCGCCCAGCGCTCACAAAGAGCACCGCGGAATTCAGAATCGCCACGCGCAGCGAATCCTGCTAAACGGCGACTCCGGTTCCGACAGACTCCAACTGAACCTCAAGCGCGTCCTCGCTTTGAGGGCCTGATCACACGTCAGCACAGGCGTCTGACTGGAGAGCCGGCGTCTGTTTTCCTCCGTCTGCCTCCCATTTTTTAGTCATTAGCTCGCGTGCGTCTGTCCATCTGTCGCCCTTTTTGTTGTCTTGCTGCTCTGCTCCGCCTGTCGCTGGACTTCCTGTGTTTCAAGGAAGAACAACGTAAGAATAAAAGTGTTCGACTCAAGGTGAAACGGCCCCGACGTGCATTAAAGCAGCGCTTCATCGTTTTGATGTAATAAACAGGGGGTTTCAAGTGAGCTCCGGCTTAAATTAAAGGCTCCGTTCTGTTCGAGCGGCTGGCGCTCGTCCAGCGTTTCCGGACGCGACCCGTTTCTGGACGCGACCCGTTTCCGAGCGCTTCCGGCCTGAGAAGCGTCTGAAACTGATCTGCGGCCGTCGCCTCTCTCGTGCTTCACTGGCCTCCAGTTATTTCTGCTGCAGATACTTCCACGCCAGCTGGGACCGTCCTCAGAATTTAATTAAAAACAATCAAACAAAGATCGTCTCCGTGTCCAACAACTTTGCTTTTGAAATTTAAGCTGGCAACATATTGTTTACTGAAGCATTTAGACATTTTCTGCAAAGAACAGATTTTTCCTACGGCATTTTCGGTTTAATACCGTATTTCTTCTCGTATGATTTAAACTTTCGATTGGTAAAATCCAAGCATCAGAAGTTTCGCTCATATTTAGGTTGCAGCAACAGAAGCTTTAAAAGCACTCTGAACTTCATGGAGTCTCTTTGTTAATGATGTGGTTGTAATGACTGTAAGGGGGACTAAGAAAGAGTGGAATAAAGAGAATGCAAACGGTGGAGTTTGCTAATTGGCTCCTCTGCAGCTTGGCCTCATAACTATAATCTGCCTGTCTGTGAGGCTGTGTAAGTAATACACCCTCTACACTTCCTTCTGTCAGCGTTTGAGGAAACATGTTCTGCTGGTCCCGCGGGCGTAAACGTTGACGGCTCATAAAATGTCGAACGGGACAGAACTTTAACAAAAAAAACTGAAGTTCATCACCAAGTTTTACTGAATTGTGTGTTTTTCACCACCATGCTAATAATGAGCCCTGGAGCTTTGCTTGTTAAGTATGAAGCAAAGCGTTTTCTTTGTTTAATGTCCAAACCGTCCTAATTGGGCCACAAAACTCAACAAACGTGATACCAAACAATGGAGTGTAACGATGCGCCACAGATCCTTTTCCACAGTCTCGGTTATCCATTCAGCGAG